>NC_137471.1:101179406-102379406 GCF_964235325.1 Thermobia domestica
GACATAGAAGAGGATGTAAGAAATTAGGCATTAAGGGCCGGAGATGAAAAGCAGAGAACCGAGAAGCATGGAAGAACGGTTAGAAAGGCCAAAGGCCTCCGAGGTATGTAGCTTTGACCGATAAGTAAATAAATATATCATATTTGTTGCTCAATGATATCGATTGGTTGGTATATGTCTTATATTTGAACAATCCCTCTAAACGTTAATATCCATTATTACTATTATTATTATTATTATTATTATTATTATTAGTAGTAGTAGTAGTAGTAGTAGTAGTAGTAGTAGTAGTAGTAGTAGTAGTAGTAGTAGTAGTAGTAAGAAAGAGCTCTCTAGCGGCTAAGCGCTTTTGGCATGGGTAACCTGGTTCGATTCCTGACGGAGCTCATGTGATCCGGATCCCACGTTAAGTTGTAGGTTCATGTCTTATATAGGTTCACTGCTGAAAATAAAGCTAAACTGAAAATAAAATAAAATAAATTAATAAGTAAACTCTTGCATTTCGGGCAAATGCAAATAAAGATTTTATAAAAAATAATCTTTAACGCTTCCTAAAACAAAAACAAAATCCACTGTTGGTTACTTCCGGTTCAAATATGCGAAGCTGAATGAAATGCAGTGCCTCAAAGTAGTTGCAATGTCCAACTTTACCAAAGATATTCGAAATAATTCTAAACGTCGTAATACTTTGCAAATTTTCTTTAGGATCGTTTAAAGTTAATAAGTCAAGAAAATTGTATTAACAGAATGCAAATTGTGCTGTAAATACAAACTAAACTTTAATTTCGTTACCCCTAGTACTTTTAAGAGAAAAAATGTTACAGAAAAAAAGCGAGAGAGTACAAGATCTCAATTTATATATCAAACTGTAGTAACTTAAAATATATGAGGAAGGACAGAATTAAACTTTTTATGAGAATATTTCATTCGAAAAGTCAATGGAATTTCTCTACTTCTGAAGTCAATGGAATGTTGTATGAGCAACAGACTAACTTTGAGAGCGCACAAATCTTCTTTTCCAGCCACTTACTTTTGCAATCCAAGACACCGTCACCACTCTCAAACGTGAGAAAGAACGCGCTAGACAAGGGGAGGAAAAATCAATGAAAAACCTCTGAGAGAGGTAGTCGTAAGATGTTAAAAGAAAAAAAAACTTTTACATCCTCTCAGTCGGTGGCGGTAGGTGCAGTGGCAGACTCTACTTACTATTCACTAGCGTCAAACACTCGAGATACGTAAACTCTGCTATCTAATCTATATCACACTCTCCTGACTCTTCAAATAAACTAAAAATGTAGCCGTACCACGAAAACCATTACTCTTCATACACAATGGAAAACTTATGAAGAAATTGTGTTTTGCCTATTTTCAGCACTTATCTAAAAATGTCAAATTGAGATAAACCGAATTCAAACTAAATCCATGCTGAATTAAAATTTTAAAAAAAAAGCTTGTAGAAAAATTACGCTTGTTTCAGCGCTATAATAGAAGAAATATTATATTTTCCACAATGCACATTTACTATATATACACAGGGTATTTCAAAACAACACCGATAACGTTTGGAAGATCAGTCATGACATCAAGATAGGACAAGAAAGTATAGACCAACCTGGGTGCACAAATACTTCCTTTCAGAGTTATAAGCTGCCGAAAACATGAACAAATGAACTTTAAAGGTCCATAGCTCCAAAACTATGGGACCTACCAAGTCGGGTCAAAACTTCACTTAGGAACTAGTACAGGGCACAAAACCTCCGGCCCCCAGGACGCCATTAGCGACTAGAAATTCAGAACTGGCGACCGATGTTCAGTAGGATTGGTTTCTGTCTAAACTCACAGGACTACGCAGTTTCGGTTTCGCACGAAAATAATTGTCACTGAGTGAGGGAAAACAGAATGCAAAGTCTTCACAACGTTGTAATTTGACCCTCCATTCCCACCCTCAATCGAAATGGTTTGCCTTAAGATAAGATATTTTTAACATGTATATGAATTGTCCAATTCAAAATTGATTATCCCGAATCTAATTGTCCAGATTAGAAATTCTATGCCCTGATGTAATCTCTTTGTCAAACTAAAGACCGTGGGGAGGGGGGTGCACTCACAATTTGTACGTGAGAGATACTGGTGACCTCATTTTTGGATTGGCGAGTGCGTCTGACTTCGAAATTTTGCTCCCTGAACTAGTATGTGCCCTATCCAAATGTCCAAGTTTCAGAATCCTGCGATATTTCCACAACAATTTTTATAGTAGTTGGTGAGTACTTCAAATTACATGCCCGTAGTCAAACTCCCGCTATAAAAATTATTGAGTGAGTACCACAGGATTCTGAAACGTACTTTTGGATAGCGCACATATTACATGTAGTTCCGAAGTAAAATCTTGACCTGACTACGGTAGGTCCCATAGTTTTGGAGCCTTGGACCTTTAAAGTTCATTTTTTTTTTCATATTTTCGGCAGCCTATAACTCTGAGAGGAAGCATTTGTGCACCCAGGTTGGTCTGTACTTTTCGTCTTATTTTGTTGTCAGGAATCACCTCGCAAACATTGTCAGTGTTGTTTTGAAACACCCTGTATATAAATGACGTTGATACACCCTTGTAACTCTTAGACAAATGGGCAGAAAACGCTGGAATTTTGTACCATGCAAATGTTGACAGGAAGCTATACTTTGGCATACTCTGCGATACTACAAGATTAACAGTGTTGCCAACCCAACATAGCCAACATAAATTTGTATTTTTAAAACAGCATTATGTCTGATTATTGCATATTTCAAATTTACGGATAAACTGAAAAACATACATACTACACTTGTCATGCAATGTTGCAAACACTGCAGTATCACAAATATAAAGAAATAACCAATTTTGGACGGTTCTACAACGACATAAAAATATCTTGCTTCTGACTCTAAAAAGTAAATTCTAGATACTTCTGAAAATTGACTATTCTTGTTACTATTTTCGCAACACAAACTACCAATTACATTGAAGCTTCGAAGAATTTGTGGAACTCAGAATCTCAGGTTGTTTTCCTCTCCAAACAATATATCTATAGTTTTTCTTCGGTTCTTCTTGTTGTAATGCAGTAATTACACCTTTAGTTTGCGAGTATTTTGAAATTTCGTAGGCCAATCCCAACAGTTTTGAGGTAACAGTTTTCCCGATGTGAAATTTTCCCTAGACCGATTTTTTAAAAATTCATACTTGGTTTCTTTCATTTGGAAGTGTCAGCTACCTCACGATTTCGGGTTTACTGTAGCTTCATCACTTCCCTGTTTACCAGAGATTCATGACCCGTGTTTCATCAGATCCGGTAACTCAAACCAACAGAAAACCTATATAATACCCAGTATGACCCGAACACAACCAAAGACAGCGAAACATCGTCATATACATGGAAAGTATGTATAAGGCTACAAATGAAATTCTAACAAACACATTCTGTCCTCTCTCTCTCTCCTCCCACTACATCGACAATTTTCTTTATCTCTTTTTTGTGTCTATCAAAGCATTACACTGAAAGATAATTACAAGATCTATCAGAATATAAGTGCGTGAAAACTACAGAAATGAAGTGCTACATAGTATTATTATGAGGGATCGACAAAATTTATGAAACAAGCCAGAAATACTTGTCGAGTTGACATAAGAGGTAATCTTTGGCTTAAAACAATGTTTATTTAATCTTTCTGCATAGACTGTGTTCAAAGTCACTGTGGAATTTTTAATGTTGGAAGATTAATGAACATAAAGTTATGTTTGAAACAGCCCAAATGAAACAGTCTTGATTGACAAATACCATAAAGGAAATCAAACACAAGATATTCAGCTCGAGTAGAGGACATCATCAATCCACTATAAAATTCTGCAGTAATGATGTAAAGTTGCTATTTGTTTATTTATTTATTTATTTATTTATTTATTTAGAAAACAACACAACAGGCTTAATGCCTAATTATAGTGTCGTATAATACATACATATACATATATACTTTTACCCGTACAATTAATCAATGCACTTCGAGTGTCAGGTACTCGGTAATAATCCTGTTTCTAAATACATATTCTGACATACTGAATATATCTAATACATCAGTTTTATGACTTAATTCATTGTAGGAGTCACACATTCTCCACAGCGGAGATTTATTGAGAATATTTGTTCGTGCCCTTTCACAGAAAAATATACCAGTATTCCCTGATCTTGTTCTGCCTGTTGGAACGCTCAGATATATTTTCGTGAGTAGCTCTGGACAGTCAATTTTATTATTTAATACTTTATATAAAAATAGTAAATCAAACATCTTTCGTCGATTCGTCAACGTTAGGAAATTCAAACTCCTTACTAAGTCCACGTAGGGAATCTGTTTGGGATAGAAAGCTGTTTTCTTGTACGTAAGCATTTTTAGAAATTTAAATTGTATGTTTTCTATCGCTTGTAAGTATTTATTTACATTCGGTGTCCAAATAACGCACGCATATTCTAATCGGGACCTTACGTACAAATTATAAAGTTTAATGAATGTTGACTCGTTTCTAAACTCGTTACCCATTCTATAGATAAAACCGAGGTTTCTGAATGCAGCGTTAGAGATTGCATCAATGTGATGAGAGAAGGTCAATTTTGAATCAAAAATTACTCCTAAATCTTTAACTGAATTTGGTTTACACAGAGATATGCCATTAATTATATACAGATGATTGATGGGATTTTCTTTCCTTGAGAACGATAAAGACTTGCATTTAGAGATATTCAATGAAAGTTTGTTTTTGGCACACCATTGCCCAACACCCTGTAAATCCTGCTCGAGTTGTGTGCAGTCATCTATTGTGCTTATTTTAGAATATAATTTGAGATCATCGGCAAACAACAGAAAGTGAGAGTTTTTAACATAGGTTGAGATATCATTAATTACAAGAAGAAATAATAGCGGACCTAAATGGGATCCTTGAGGAACACCTGATAATGTGGTAAATTTCATGGTAATATATCCCTTGTAAGAGACAGCTTGCTCTCGATCGCACAAGTAGGAAGCGAAGTACTCTATTGCTCGTTTAGAAAAATTGAAAGATACCAATTTCTGTAGTAGCACGTCATGGTCAACTCTGTCGAAAGCCTTACTGAAATCCGTATAAATGACGTCCACTTGACCGCCTCTGTCTAACTCTCTTGCTATGTAATCCGTTATTATTGCTAGATTGGTTGTTGTGGATTTATTCCTTAAAAATCCGTGTTGATGTTCAGATATGACAGGCTTAACATGGTTTAAAATTCTGTTGTATAATATTGTTTCAAGAACTTTTGCAAAGGGAGATAGGATGGCTACGGGTCTGAAGTTCTCTATCTCATTCCTGTTTCCAGATTTAGGAATAGGGCAAATGAGACCTTCTTTCCATTTATTCGGAAATTTATTCGGAAATTGTGCTGGTTCTTTGTCATCGAGTCTGTCTGGGTGTTTCTGAAGCCGGATTACTCGGACCCAAGTGACCTGCGACCCGTTCCATCAACATTTCTTAAACCAATGTCTAGTAGAAAACTGTTATTTTGTAAAAATAATTTACAAATAAATTTCTTTTGTTATCTTGAATATAAATACAGTAGATTCACGGCTCTCCGGCGTAATGTGATGGAAGGGCAGGCCGGATAGGCCGAAGTTCTATGATTACTAATTTTTTATTCCAAAACGTGACGTTAATAATATTTTCTTCCTCTTCGTACAGGCGAATCCTGTTATACTTTTCATGAATTTATCACAGAAAAAAAGAGGTTCAGGAATTAAAATATTGTATACATTTTAAGATAAATGTTATAATGTCTATCGTAATCGCAGGAAACATAAAATAATATACACTGTACAGTATGACACATACAATTTTAAGATAAACAAAATATTAACGTAAAACATGGGCCTAATTATTTACAACAAATAGCATTGTCACATGTTCATCACGTGAAGGAGTTTGGTTTGTGTAACGTTATATTTTCTCAATATTGAAATCGGAAATGATATAATTCTACTACTTTCGGTTTATTAGAGAGCTTAGAGTAGAGAAAAAACATATTCTTGGAACGCTAAAATGGTTATGGAGAATTGCCGTCTTTTACGACAATCATTGTTAAAACCGGAAGTGGTTGATTTCTACCACTTTCGGTTGTAACACAGAGATAATAGTGAAGATAGAATATATTGTTGGACGGTTAATTGATTGCAAAAAAAAAAAAAAAAAACTTCTTGTCGTTACCGTTTTTACTCTATAACGATCAACGTTAAATCCAGAAGGATTTGATGTCTGCTACTTCAAGTTTTATTTAGTACAGAGATTACAGTAGAGATATAATGTATTCTTGAGACGCTTAGTTGGTTGTAGGAAACCGCTTCTTACTATCTATTACCGTTTTTACTCTATAGTTTACCGTTAAAACTGGAAGTGTTTGATTTCCTGGCGCTTGTGGTTATAATAGACTAAAGATGGAATATATTCTTTGAACTTTTAATTGATTAGAGAAAACAGTTTCTTGCTATTTATTCTTGTTTTAACTATGAAGATAAATATTAAATCCGGAAGTCCGGAAATCAATATTAGTCAATCAATATCAATATTAAGACCTGCAACTTCCGGTTTAAATATTAACTAACTAACTAACTGTATGGCCTATGGAACCCGGAGGTTCAGTGCCGCGTTCACAAAAGCTCTCCACTGACTTCTATCCTTAGCTAATTGCATCCAGTTTTTCCTTTGTATTCCTATCTCTGCGAGATCCATCTTAATATTATCCTCCCATCTGCGCCTAGGTCTTCCTAATGGTCGTTTTCCTATCTGTCTACCAGTCAAGACTTTGAAAGCGTTTCTACTTTCTTCCATTCTAGCTACATGACCTGCCCACCTAAGCCTCCTAGACTTGACGACCCTAACAATGTTGGGTAAACCGTATAAACTATGTAGTTCCTCGTTATGAAGCTTCCGCCATTCCCCATTCTCGTTTCTCTTGGGTCCGAATATTCTTCTCAGGATCCTGTTCTCAAATACTTTCAGTCTATGTTCTTCCCTCAGAGTAAGCGACCATGTTTCGCAACCATACAGAACAACAGGCACGATTATCGTTTTATATATTTTAAGCTTCAAGGTTTAAATATTGGATTAAGAGAAAAGGTGATACTTCTTGGAACGCTCAATCGATTCCAAAAAGCCTATTCACCTATATCTTGTCATTTCTGCTCTATCTAGATTAGTAAAACCGGAAGTGGAAGTGAATTTCTGCTACTTCCGGTTTTAGAGACTTAAGAATGAGTATGAAATGTATCCTTCGAACGCTTAATCTATTGAGGAAAGCAGCTCTAAACTGGAAGCGTGATCACCGTTATAATTGGAAGCGATTGATTTTGTCACTTCTGGTTTTGATAGGAAGATTAAAGTAGAGATATAATATAGTCTTGGGACACTTGGTTGATTATAGAAAACTGCTTCTCGCTATCTGTTTCCACTTTTACTCTATAACGATCAACATTAAAACCGGAAGTAGTTGATTTCTATTTCTTTTTGTTTGAATATCGCCTTCAAAGACGTACTCACTTTCTAACTTTTGACTTTCTATATTCTGATCAAATTTGGTAGTGATCCATCAAGTGGTTCTTGAGGATTTTGTCTTCCGGACGGACTGACAAGGAAAAATATGGTAAAGAGTTTTGGTAAACCATACTCTTTAAAAATGATTTCAACTTATTTTATTGTTCATTTGAGATGATGAAAAGGTAGCCCGAAGATAAAAGAGTCGAAACTTCTAGTTTTTAGACTTTGGAAAAGTCCTTGGCAGATAGCTGCTTCTTCTTGGCAAATTCTGGTCTTTGCGAAGACGTTAAAAGTCGAGTAGATCATTCAAAAAATTAATCCATATTTTATTACGGAAGTCTTTTTTGTGGAGCGGGGGAGGGATGTTTTACTAGACCGGGTAGTACTAGACCGAGTAGAGATTAGATACTCAAGAGTCCAGTAAATATTTGTAGGAATATGTTATTTCAGATATGTTCGTTCCTTGGTTTTGATTTAGACTTTGGACAATGTCTTTGATTATACATATGATATTGATTCCGATATATCTAAATACATTTTTGAATTATTTCACGTAAATAGATTACGAAAAACATATAGAGTTAATAATTAGTTCTGTATGAAACATAGAAATGCATTGAACACTTGTCACAGTTAGCAACTGTCAATTGTGACAAGTTTCATTGTTGTTAAAGAGGTTTTTAATCGGAGAAAATATGTTTCGAAGTTACATTTTTGTATGAGGATTTTTTCTTCTTCTTCTATCCAGACCAACATATATATGAAAATCCTGGAGATGTGAATGCCTACCTTTTATAGTCAGCGTGAGAAATTTATATGACCACCTCAATCCAGAGCTGACCGGCTATATTTATGGTGTCTTTTAGGTTGATCTTATGTCGATAGAAGACAAATTTCTGTCTCCACTACTGACCACTTATTCATGCTAGAAGGTATAATATACTGTATATACATACATTTCGAACTTCTTATCTATGTATTACTTTTTCACATACTCTCTCTAAAGGAATACATAATTATTTTAATATGTACACTACACATATTTCCTGTGACTATTTATAACTTGGCTACCACAATGGCATAAAGAATACTTTTTCTTATAGATTCTTTATTACAAAAACTTGTTTTGTTTTCTCTGATAACATTTGTCTTGGGAATTTCTTACACAATCATGTTAAAGGTGATAATTCGTCAGTCATGTTCACGAAGATAGAAGACAAACATCAATATTATCTTATATGTTTGCGCTTGAGTGACGCAGTTGTTATTTGATGATAAAGATGTGTTAAAAGAAAAAAATAAAATATATTTATTTTCTGTATCGTATGTCCTGATTGTAAGTGATTTATCAAACGTAGTAAACGAATATGCAATGTAGAAATATATCGTCAAATTTTATGTCACCTTATAACAGTTTCTGTATGCAAATATAGTAGCAACTTGCTTCCAGTGCCATGAAAATTTAGTTGAAATTTCGTTTCAATATTCTAATTGTTTATAATCATCACCAAAATGTTGATAATAGCATCGTTAACAGTGTGTGCCCAAAACGACTAGTTTCTAGTTTGTGTACAACTTAGTTGCGTTAAAATATTCTGGAAACTTTCTCATTATCACTCTTCAGAATTCGAAGACTTCAAAACGAATTTCGTGATCGCATTTATTTATTTCTGACAATACAAAAATGAGTTTTGAATTTCAAGTTCAGGTGAACTGCTGTCTTAATATGATTTAGGAAAAAAGGAAATCAAACAATCTGGTTACAGAATGTTTTGAAGTTAAGTACTCTCTCTCTCTTCTTTTTTTTAACCGATTTCGAAAAAAGGAGATTCTTAGTTTCACCTGTATGTGTGTATGTTTGTAGTATGGCTTACGCGATTATGTTGAGACGTACTGAAATGAACCGTTGGTCATATATCGATACGGTTTTCACTGATCAAATAAGCTGTTTCCAAGGAAGGTTTATAGATATTTAAAAAAATGAATGAAATAATAACTAATTAATAATTTTTTACAAAATCAGAGGACTCCTGCTACGCCTAATGTGAAAAGCATATCCTAAAATATAGTTGCAACCAGAAATGCAGCAAAATAAGGGGTTGCATAAACCAAGGGGTAAAACACTTTTCAGTCAGCTTTATCCAAATGATTTAACATTGATGCTGGATGTTTTGGTTGTAGGTTTCAACGAATCGAAAATTATTGGACTTCCGAAATTTTATAACTTCTGGTGCAGTAATAATATAAATAGAGTAATATTGACCAAATAAATAGAGAACAAAGTTATTTTTGCATTTTAAAGACTTAAATACATATTTTCAGGTTGAATTCACACGAACACATACTTTCAATTGTTATCTTTGGTCACCATTATGCAAGATAATATGCTCCTCCATATTCCTCTTATTTTGCTCCTTCATTGCTTTGTAGTGTCAAGAGCAAAGCCACCGTTCTCTCCCTCGACTGTAATTTTCCCCAACTGTCGTGTCGTACTTTACCCCCTCTCTTTTCATCTCCCTTCTGGCGGCTCATACAAGTTTGTGTTATTGATCCGCGGCCTACCTGCGATCTCAGGAGAGTCGTTCAACCCGGACCCGTGTATCTGACTCTACAGTTCTGTACTTCTTCACATTGGACGACTTACACTATATAGCAACACTGTGTTTGTCTCCTTATTCCTGTTGCGCTATTTATTATTATATACAGAATTACTATATACAGAGTTTTAAGACAAAGTAGTACGCTATTCTAGTAGATATATTCTTTCAATATCAAACTAAATCAGATCTATTATTTAATCAAATCTTCCATCAATAAGTGACGTACTGAAATAGTTTGGAAGAGCAATTTACACTTTATTCTTTGCATCAGGCTTGTAGCCAAAGAGGATCTAGGGATGCTCTGATTCTCTAAATGTACTAGGCTCCCTCTAAAATTACGACGTTAGGCAGGACACAAACTACCATTGACTCATACGATGTGCAGATACTGAGAAACAAATATCGTGTTTCTTCTAACTTTTCCTAGCACCTCCAAAATTTTTTGACTGGTTAAGGGCCTGCTTTGTATCAATTAACACTACCAATAGAGCATTATGATTTAAAGGACAGCAAAGAATTTATGATTCTCATGAGTTTTTATATGTACATAAGTTTCAATACTTTACTTGGTGAAAGGTAAATGCTGTTTTACAGGGTGTCCAATATACAATGCAACCCGGAGTTTGGGATAGTAGGACTTTTGAACCGGAAGCGGTACACAAATAATGATTATACCAAAATGAAGCCTTATTCATGAATATATTTTTAAACTAGGAAGCAACGATTGAAGTACACTAGAAACCACGCAGTCTTGACAGATGTAACCAAAGGTGTAAATCTTTTTTTTTTTTTTTTTTTTTTTTTTTTTTTTTTTTTTTTACAGGTCACGTAAATTGACTCATAACTGTATGGATGTTCTGTCGTTAATTTTCAGTTTGTATAGTTGGAGTAGCTTGGAAACTATGGAATGGGAAAAAGAATTTTTCATTTCCATCGATAACTAATCGGATGAGGCCTCTGTAAGGGGTTACTTGGGAAAACGTGGTTTTCATAACTTAACATTCTGAATTGGCAACAGTGCGGATGCTCCAGTGCATCAAAAGTTGTGTAAAGGATCTGTCTACATTATGCAATTCCTGTAAACAACGAAAAAGAAACTTTGAAATTATCGTGATAAAACTTTTACTTGCGAGGCGTTTTAGACGAGATGGGAATTCCCATCTTGCCTAATCCCATCTCGCCTAAAATGGCGGTAAGATGCAAGGAGGGAATTTCTGCACTAAAGAGGGAATTCCTCTACTAGCATTTTAACCAGATATTTCAATCAATATTGGCAATCTCTGTCAACTACAATATAAATATTTAATTAATAGGGGCTACTACGATACAAATATATAATAAGTATTATATAACAAGAAAGCACAGGGGGAAAGGCGATTTAGTGAATTTAGTTCACTTTTGGTTTGTTCTGGGAATACTGGAAGGTGATTGGCAGACAAGAGCTGATAGAAACAGGATGAAAATGTACAGTGTATTTCTAAACAACACCAACAACGTTTGGGAGCTGATTGATGACACCAAAATAAGACCAAAAGAATAGACCAACCTGGGTGCGCAAGTGCTTCGTTTCGGCACTATGACCAATCGAAAATCTGTCGGAAAAATGCAAAAAGCAGCCATAACTCGAGAACGAAATGTCGGATCGAAGTCGTTGCAAAGGAAATGCTTATTATTTTTAGCCGTAGCTTCCATTAATGCACAACTCGATGTGATAGAGGGGCGGCACAAGGGTCATCCTAACGAAATTGGAGAATTCTTGGAATATTTTGTCAAATGTTGACTGAGACAAATCAACTACAATTAAATAATGTATTTAAACTAACAAAAGTCTTAAAATATGGTCCAAGTTACAGGAACATTGTTGGAATTCAAAAAAGGGAAGATACACATATTTGATTGATCTACTTCGTTTCAGTACAGAATTGGCTATCGAGGAAGAACTGAAATTATATGAAGTCCATGATGTTTAAATGTTATGCATTCTAAGCTAATGAAGGCAGAGAGATCACTCATGGCTATGTGGGTTAAGTACGAGACTTTGGCATAAGATACCCGGCGAGAGCGCAAGCGATTCTAATCTCACGTTAATCCCTAGCTCCATGTCACATTTAACTTCCCTAGCGAAAAGGTGCTAAACTCAAGTCCGATCCAATTATCATATAATAAATAAATTATCACTTAGTGCATAAAGTTTTTTTTATTAACATAGAACAAAATGGACAATTAAAATAATATTTTTCAGTGCGAATAGTCAAAGCATCCAAAAATAAGAATAACCTGAGGTCAAGGTTGTGTGAACTGGAAAATAAACTTTCCCATAACAAACTATAGCGTAACACCTAGCTGACCTCGATATGTGCATCTGTGATTTCACAATTGTTTGCAAAAAAAAAAGTTAAAAACAAAATATCTGTCAATGTTTTAGTGGACAAATACACGGATTTTCCAAAATTGAACGGAAAAACAAAAATAACCTTTATATTTGTATACATAACAATAATATTTGTTAGAAAACTATTTTTTGACTGATCTAAGATTCAAAAGTATAGTGCCAACTAGTTGTGACAAACAAGAACATTTACGAGTATAAAAAGACAGATTTTATAAACCAAGTATACATTCTTTTGGAATCATTCATTCGGAATCCACCATTTCGGATTCACTTCGTTCCGTTCAGAGACATGAAGTCTCTGAGTAGCTGTCGTCAGGACATTAAGTATAAACTTAGAAAGAAAGTATAACTAAAGTATGGTATAGTATGACAAGTCAAAATTATCTATTAGCAATTTATATGCTTTTGTAGTTATTGTATGCTTCTTTCTTTAGTACCGTAATATATTTGTGCATTTGACTTATAGCTATGTGTAATTATTTCTTTTATTCTGAATATTAATTAATTACATTATGCATTCTTATTATTATTTTTATTCAATCTCTTTTATTTTACTATCTGTCACATCTAAATGAAATGTCATGGATCATTTGGGTAATGGTCTCCATGTGACAGGCAATACACTACAACTCTAATCCCACTATACTACCCGTTTCATTATTGTGGTATACTTTACCCTTTACAAGAATCAATTTTATAATTATTTTTGTATATGTGTTACAATAATAGAGACAGATAATAGATGTAAGAGATGTAAGTTAATTATTGGGAAATAATTCGTGAAATGAGAATATAGGAGAAAACAGGACAATTCCAAGAAAACTCACGGGTACGATGGTATCCACCACGAACGTTTAAAGTCTGGGATCGATCGAACGAGGTCAATCCCGCAGCAGAAGTAAGCGTTCTATCACTAAGCTACTGTGTCCCTATTTTGGAGAAAGCACTATGATTCTGACAGATGTATCTGTCTAGTAAATATTGTGTGTGATAAACCAATATACAAAATGTACAAACGGTCAGAATGTGGAATTCGTAGCGTTTCCTTCATTCGGAAACGGCAAGTACGTTTTTTCTACGTCAGTTATACTTAACTGGTTGCCCATTTCTCTCAGGGATTGGGGAGCCGGTGACTGTGGTAAACAGCTTGCCTCTGGTAGGTGGGATCCCTTATTCGATCCCCAGCCAAGTAACTTTGTGGTGGACACGTATCTGTGGGTTTTCTCGGGATACTCCCTTTCTTTTCACATTGTTATTTCACTATATCTTTCATCATCATTCACTTACCTTAATCATGCTTCCCTTAGACTAAAGAACATAGTCATGATTCATTAAACTGAAATATTTCATTTCATTTTTCAGAAGTTGCTTACAGTTTGCCGATGGGTCACCGTTAAGATAGTTTTTAATACGTTGTATTACTGTTGCTATTATTTGTAAGGAAGAAGGAGTCTATGGAGCTCATAATTTTCGAAAGGCTGAGAACTACAGTTGTAGGTTGATTGTAAGGAATGCTAACGGTACGAACTAAATTCGATTTGTGCGTCTTTTAGCATTATTAGTTGTATTATGGACAATAAATATTTCAGACAATTCTCTATTGATGGAGGAACGGGGTTAATAATTCTACAATGAAAAAAATGTAGTGGCAGGCTAGTGCATCGAAAAATAGCACAGGTTACTTCAATTCATATTTGATAAGGTCTAGACACTAATATGTGAGGTTAAGTATTGAGCACCCTTCATATTAGGATATTTCATCTTCCGATTAAATAGGCGTTTCAAGGTCATTTCTACAACACCTACGTAGTCAACAATAGTGAACTAAACTGCATCGATTGCTTCATTGAGTAACTATTTCTTAACCTATAAAATGTTTAGTGAAAAGTATTTTAAATTCGGTTGAAAGTGATACAGGAACTCACTGAAAGATTCTTAACACTGGCGACGCCAGTTTTTATTAATTGGGTGGGGGTAAACAGAGGGACAGAAATAATTGGGAGACAGCAAATTGTTGTATACGAAAAGAATAATTTTATATTACTTCACCTATATCATAATACAATTTGTCTGCGGGGTGCAAGCGTCGTCACCGGGGACGGACGTTCGTCCTCCTATTCCCTTCTGGTGTTGTCACTGATTCTTAATTTTTACATAAATCGAGGTATCGCAGACGTATTAGAGCATAGAAAGTGGAAGGGCACCACGAACGAAACATGTGTATGAAACTTCTACTAGAATAACTTATCGAGTAAGACGGAAAAGACAGTCAGGTAACATAATAAAGTTATATAATAAAGTTAAAAGTTCGTATGATAGTAAGCTTAATAGTGAATTAGTTTAGAATGTAAGCACACTAAGGATGTATTCTAAAATTTTAAAAAATGAAAGAAAAAGGAAAAAAAGAAAGAAAGATGGGAGAGAGATTAAAGTAATGGATCGGTTATAAAGCACAACGCGTTCTTAATAATTACATAGAAGGGTAAGGGGGAAAAAACAAGGACTGTCCATGTATGTGCTTTTTCGGGTGCTTTGTCCTATCTGTTAGTGACTCTTGGTACTATTTGAAATCTTTGAGTTTTACGTCCCACGGTTATGCCGGTTAGGCTAAAGGAGACGGTGATTATGAGAGATGAGTGAAAATGGTGGAATGAAGAAAGTGGGAGGAAACGGGAGAACCCCGAGAAAACCCACGAGCTTGGCGGGGGCTGGGATCGAACCCGGGACCCCAAGCACCAGAGGTGAACGCTCTACCACTGAGCCACCGCGCCCCCCTTGGTACTATTTGAGTGTATATGCCATGCATACCTAGTTGTAGAAATGTCCATTTAAAAAGGGGTGATAGATTTAATAACCCTATTCTTTTTACGCGGTTTTCAATATTAAAACGCCGTTTTCTCGAAAATGCAGTTTTGTGACATTACTTCTTTTTCCCCTTACCCTTCTTTACAAAAGCTGTGCTCTCCCATGCAACATACATACCTCAGTATTTTCCAAAATGGATCAGTCATACACTCAGAGAATATGTCTATCGGAAGGGCAATTCCCGCTCGGAAAATTTATTCTGCTCTGAGGCAAACTAAGTTAATCAAATATGTGTATATCTTCTCTTTAGGAATTCTAACAGCGTTCTTCTAACTTGGACATTGTAGGAAGATTTTTGTTCGTTATTGCACCACATCGAATTGTGCATTAGTTGAATCTACGACTAAAAAATAATTAACTTTTCCTTTTACTAGACTTCGGTCCGAAATTTTGTTCTCTAGTTATGGCTGTTTTTAAATTTTTCCAACAGATTTTCGGCTGGTCATAGTGGCAAAAGGAGCATTTGTGCATAGGAGCGTCATTTCAGATTTTGCTTGGGGGGCAAGGCCACTTGATATAAGTAAAATTTCGCGTTTTTCAGTGATTTACTACTATTCTATTGATAAAATCTATATAAATCTCAAACTCAGGGGGCAATTGCCCCTCCCTTCCCCTTCTCCTCTAAATGACGCCCCTGTTTGTGCACTCTGGTTAGTTTATACTTTTTATCTTATCTTAGTGTCAGGAATCAGCTCCCAAACATTGTCGGTGTTGTTTCGAAACACCCTATATACTTTTAATGAATTGTGCTGCTGATAAAATTTATATGAATGTAACAGATTGTTCTAAACATGGGTGTGACTTACTTGCAGAGTATACATGGTGGGAAGTTAACAGAATAGAAAAGAGATTTCCAATATTGATTGAAATATACTGAAACTAGGTTATTGATTTCCTTATGTACGAAATATTAATACATAGATATTTCTTTACTGAAATGTGTGTATGATTTCACAATTTCTTAGTGTTGGTGGTTAAAATGCTAGTACAGGAATTCCCTCTTTAGTGCAGAAATTGTCTTCTTGCATCTTACCGCCATTTTAAGCGAGATGGGATTAGGCAAGATGGCAGGACATCGTGCCTAATGACCCTCCAGCACTTTGTAACGCATTTTTGATCTAATCTTATATTTAGGCAGAACAGGAATTCCTGTTCTGCCTATTTACGCAAAAAGGGATATTTAGATTTAAGGAAAATTTAATACTAACTATTTTCCCGACAATTCCAGTTGCTTTCAGGACTTCTTGATTTTTTAAAAACGTTTCAGCTTCTCTGAAATTAAATTAGCAATCATAAATACCATTATTTTACTACGAGTATATCTACGCGATATCTGTTGGCCGTCTACAACTTCAGCGAGGAGAACAGTAATAGTTAAAGACATATAACTTCTCTGCGAAAATGTGGATTCTTATGACATGGAAAATTTATTAAAATAATAATAGGAAAATTTCTATTTAACAAAAAGTGACTTTTGATAATAAGATAGTTCAGTCAACATTTCCTCGTACAGAAGCTGAAATATTAAGAATAATAGTAACATAAATATGTAAATTGGAACAATAAGACCTAGGTTCATATTATATAAGCAATTATGGACAACCATTCTTTTACTGTATGGTTAAATTGCCGATCTTTGTCGGAAGCCTAAATAACAATTATTACTATAGGCGCAGTAAGGTGCTGTATATAAAAGCTCTTTAGTTGTGTGGAATTTAAGTGTTTTAATATCGTAGTATTTTAAAAATGGTAAAAAGAATTATCCATCTGAAAAATGTAAACAAATGCTTGTTTGTGATTGGCCAAAATTAGAAAACGTAAACTAATGCTTATCCCTGATTGGTAGAACGCCTGTTCACGATATTTAAGTTTTTATTCTTAGACATTTACTGGACAGTGTGTATTAGAGAGGGAAAGAAGAGTAAGAAAGAAGAGAAGAAAGCGCGTGAAGAATTTTTCACTTCACTATTGGCTTGGGTAGTAGAAGGAAAAACCCCGGAAACACATGGAGTCCAGGAAAAACCTCTTTATCGGTCGTGCGCATGTTCAAGTTATTTACATGGTAAACAACACAAAGAAGGGGTGGGAAAAATTTTGTAAAAAGCATACTTCACTGTCTGTAATTTTTCTAACTTAAAAACCTGGGTGTGAGTTTAATTTGTTATATGTCTGTAGTTCGATTATAAAGTTTGGTTAGTGGGATATAATATGATGATCTCGGTCAGTTTCTTTTTCTGCTGGTCGGCGTCTTTTTCCAGGTTTCGGTTTTTCACCTGTGCTTGGTTTCTCTGTGTGTGTACGTTGTGGTTTCTCACCTGTGAGGTTTCTTCCTGTATGAGTCTAGCTTGCTGGCTCTGAACAGGGCCAGTTTCTTCTTCTCCTTTGGAGCTTTCGATGTCTTCTTGATTGCCGAACGTCGTACATAGACCAAACTCTTCCTCCTCGAAGATATGTAGAAATATTTCTCGAGCTGCTTGAGTCGGGAAAGTTAACATGTATATTCATTTTCTGAGATGAATAACTTCCATCTCCTTACCCGTTCTAAATCTAGAGACGACACAATACATCATTACAGGTAGCGGTTGGAGTTCACTTTGTTCGGTTTCTGGATCAGTTGCGAGGCATTTATCTGCTTCTGTATACTGCTGACCTTGGCTTGTGACTTCATTCTCCATGATAGGGTTCGTCTGCTCCTGCTTCTTCTTGGTTGGTCTCTTCTGTTTCGACACCTTGAACGGATTTCTGTCTTTTGTTGAGGGTTTGGCTCTAAAAAGGGCCGAAGTACTAAAGTAGGGTTTTGGTCCTAAAAAGTACAGCTTTGCCTCTAATTTTCTGTTTTCTTTGCCTCTACAGCACTACAAGAGAAATGTATTGCACCCACGACAGTCGACTGTCGGCAAAACCTGTACAACATATATCGCCAGTGCGATTCTTGGCCTACAATAGGGGGACAGACCGACGCAATGTAATACTATTTCTCCCGGTTATGCTTGTGTGTGTAAGATACCGTGGTTTTTAAAGTTTTCTTTATTATTAAGTAAACCTATCTCAAAAGATGATTCCTTTGTGTGTGTATGATTTTGACAGCACTTCATTTAACACTGCAAGGTTTACTAGTGAACACTTCGTCTTGCCACTACTGCTGCTGAAACTTCATTCGACCGGTGATATCTTCTCTGCCACTGAAATCTTCTATCTGCGGCAGGTAACACGAATTTTGGATCTCTCGCGAGGGTGCCCATCAGGGGGGGGCAAGGGGGCTTGCCCCCTATAGGAAATTGTACTTGGGAATATCGAAAACTCAATAGAATTTTTACATTAGTTACAGCAAAATTTGAAACTATATTTGAAATATCGCTTATACTTGCTCCCCTTGGAAACCACAACATGGGCGCCCTTGATCTCTCGTCTGTACGTCTTGTCTATATGAAGTTTCTTTCCTCAATCATGAACTCGCGGTTCAATAATGACATATCCATCTATTTGTATTTCTGTCTAATGTACTTTAAAACAATCAAAAACTCTGATTGGAGGAAAGGCAGCGCTTCCAGCCAATCACAGACTACCATTTGTTTACTTTTTCGGAAAGTGATCTTACCAATGGAAAAAAGTGGAATATCTATCACTCACAGTTTAAAATGAAATTATTTTAAGTGTGAAGTCAGGGTGAAAGCTTAAAACGCAATCAAAGTTTTGAGGTTGTGCTATTTGAATATTAGTGTCGACAGCGTAAAGTCAGAATGGTAGTATTTGTGAATTCAAAGTATGATGGAAAAATGTTATGAAGAGCATTTATACCGTACTAATAAAAGATTTCTTATGTAGACGCTGTAACTTATTGTTTACATTTATAACAATGAAGGTTGTATGTGGGTTTATGTGCTTATAATAAGTATGATTTTTAAAGCTTCGAAGTTTTGTTCTTTCGAATTGACAATATATATATGTGACTTTAAGAAGTTAAAACTGTATTTCCTTTCCGATATTTTAATTTGTTATCGTAGAGCAAACTTTGTTCTAAAATTTCCTTTGTAGATATTTGGAAGTATTTATCTCTAATAAATTGTGTAATCATTTTACTCAACGTAATTGTAATGGTTTGCTTTTTATATTATACCGGTCACTTTCACTACATTTGTTAAACTAAAAATAATTTTTAGGGGTATTTGGTCACATGAAACAATTCGTTCCACTCGCGTGTTCAATCTAACACCCTCACTCGCACATTAAAATTTTATTGAAAGAGTTCTGGAATGATATTTGAAAATCAAGGGGAAATAGGCACTAATAAATTTTCCTCAAATTTAAATATCCTTTTTGCGTGAATTAGGCAGAACAGGAATTAGGCACAACGGGCTATCCCTGTTCTGCCTAAAGATAAGATTAGATAAAAATCGGTGTTACAAAGTGCTGGAAGGTCATTAGCCAGAAAAGGACTTAGGCAGAAGGAATCATTTCAACACCTCATGAACAATTCATATTCCAGTTATGCTAGCAACAAACTATGTAGTTTATCGTCTTATAACTTACTGTTTAATCTTCTAAAAAGACGCACAAGTATTAGTCCATTTTCTATTTTATGGCAGGGGCGTCATTTAGGGGAAGCAGGGAGGGACAATTGTCCCCCCTGAGTTTGAGATTTCTATAGCTTTTATTAATAAAATAGGAGTAAATCAGTGAAACACGCGAAATTTTACTCATATCAAGGGGTTTTGCCCCCCCCCAAGCAAAATCTGAAATGACGCTCCTGTTTTATGGACTTAAGCCACTTGGTATCCAAGTGGTTCATTGTATTGTCAATGAGTAAGTTCTTAACTTCTTTTGTCTTATGTGGTGGTCCACTATCATGCATTAAGATACTTTTGAACAACTCGAGCTACTTATCTAAAATTGTGGTTGTCATTGAGGGTTAATACATTACTTTACGTTACAAAATGCTGTTAGTCCCATTTGTGGTCTTGTTTGACCTATGTGATGTAAGTTTTCATTTTGGTGTTATGCCATGTAGCACAAAATTGGCGGCTTTCTTACAAGATAAAAATCGATAGTCTGTCTTGAATCTTTCAATTCTGAAGATATGCGAATTATAGCAACCCCTTTCTCTAACATAGTAATGGCATGGTCGCCTCGACAGCAGAGAAATCACGAATAATGGATTTTCTTTTTATCTTTGAAAAATCTGTTGCTGATAAGTAGACTTCGGATTTTTGCATATTTGCATGTTTTTTTCCTGATGTGCTATTGATATGCTCTTTAAACAGAAATTCGTTTCAGATGTTTTGGAGTAAAATAGCAGAGTTTTATAGTGCATATATGTGCATATTTTGGAGGTTAGGGCATGTTTATGTCGTTAATGCATATAAATGCATATTTAAAGAAACAACCAAAATGGAAATTTTTAACGTTCAACAACTTTTCTCATAAATGAAATTTCAATTTCTAATACAAATAGACTCAAGATCTTGAAATGGTTCATTGTTGTTGGTTTAGAATATCTTCCAAGGTCATGTGAAAGGAGAACAAGAAAGGGGTGAGTGATTCATCCTCCCGGTAATGATGATTTGGAAGAAGATATAAATAACGGTGTCAAATCACCTACAATAAAATTTCCACGTCACCCATCTCGTAAATTGTGTGGTCCTGTGACAATATAAGAATACCAAAATAAAAATATTTCCATTTAGTTGTAGTGCGACATCTTCAAATTTGAATTTTAACTACCTCAGAATTTTGTCCCATTTTTGTCCACCCAGGAAAAAAAATTGTACCATTCAAATAAACGACCATTTCAAAATTTCGGCGACATCGGTCACCTGTAGTGCGACATCCTCGAATTTTAACTAGCTCAGAATTTTGTCCAATTTTTGTCCACCCCAAGAAAAAAAATTGTACCATTCTAATAAAGGAGGGAGGGCCATTTACAACTTTCGGCCACTTCGATCACCTGTAGTGTGAGATCTTTAAATTCAAATTTTAATTACCTCAGAGTTGTGTCGAATTTTTGAACATTTTTGTACTACGAAGAATAAATTCTGTACCACTGAAATAAACCAGGGACGGTCATTTCAAAATGTGGCTATTTGGATCATCTGTAGTGACACATTTTCAAATTTGAATGTCAACCATGTTGGTGATACAAAAATCTACAAAAAATAGGGAAATTTCAAAGCGTTAGAATTCAAATTTAAAGATGTCACACTGCTGGTGATCGAAGTGGCCAAAAATTTTGAAATGACCCTCCTTTCTTAACTTGAATGGAACAAAATTTTTGATGGTACAAAAATATACGAAAATTGGACAAAATTCTGAGCTAATTAAAATTCGAATTTCAAGATGTCGCTCAACAGGCAATCGAAGTGGCCAATTTTTGAAATGACCCTCCCTCGTTTATTTTAATGGTACAAAAGGTTTTGTTTGTGGTACATGAATGCACAAAAATCTAACAAAATTTTAAGCTTGTTAAAATTCGAATTTGAAGATGTAGCATTACAGGTGATCGAAGTGGACAAATTTTGAAATGGCCCCCCTCGTTCATTAGAATGGAGCACAATTTTTTCTTGAGTTGACAAAAATGGACGTAAATTGGTCAAAATTCTGAGCTAGTTAAAATTGAATTTGAAGGTGTCACACTAGGTGATCAAAGTGGCCGAAATTTTGAAATGGCCCTCTTTTGTTAATTTGAATATTACAATTTTTTTTTCTTATGTGGACAAAAATTGGACAAAGATACAACTAAATGGGCCAGAAAAATCTTCTAGAAGTTATCTTTTGAAACAACGGATTGAAGTGGAGAGACGTTAACAATTAAAGAAGAAAATATATTTTACAAAGTGTATGCTAAACAAATAATATTTTCAAAGTAAGTAAGCTCGTTTTCAGAAGAGGATATTTCTGTTTTGTTCGACACCAAAAGCTCAAACTTCAGAAGCACTCTATTTCTTTGGCCTTCTTATATTTTCACAGCAGTTTCAAGTCTGGTAACGAGTTTCTACAGCTATGAAACAACCCCGTGTGTGGGTGTGGGTGTGGGTTTTCATATTCAACAGAGTTCATTCCAAAGAAACCGCTGAAAAATGTATTTCGGGAAGAAATGAACAACTTTTTTTTAAAACTAGCTCTAAATTGATTAAAATATTTGTTTTACAAAATCTAAAACTTGTCACAGCAGTTACTTTCTGAGATAAGGAGATATGTTCTTAAGTTTTTCTTTAAGGAGTTTATGAGAGTATTTAAGTATAAGCTTGTGTTGCTTTGATACGTACCTCGGTTTCTCGAAAGGCAACTTTCCTACTAACAAGTAACACTTCCAAAGTGTAACTCTCCGATTTTGATAAAATTTGGCAGGTAGATACTACACATAAAATAATCGAATACGTGTTTTTTTATTTTCTGCGGAAAAACTGTTTTAGGGGGCAAAAGCCCCCACCCAAAATTTTGAAAGTTGACGCCCGAAAGGCAAGAAGAAGTACACCAAAGGTCCATGCCTCACTCAACCGCTTTTTTCCAGGAAAATACGAAACCCAATTATCTCATTGTAAGTCTACAATATCTAAGCACAATGTCATTCGGTGCACTTCTCCTTGCCTTTTGTGCCGCAAGTTTCAAAATTTTGAGTGGGCGCTTTTGCCCCATAAAACCCTTTTTCGGCAGAAAATAAAAAAAAAGACCGTATCCGTCTCTGACATACTGTTATTAGCACTTTTAATATTTCACGATCAAAGTTTTGGAAGAGTCTGTGTCCCCACCTAAACGGTTTTCTTTCTTTTTTTTTCTTTTAGAAAAATAAGAAACCTGTATTCCCTCATTTTATGTCTACAATATCTGTGCACAATTTCATTCACTTCAGTTCACTTCCTCTGCCCTTTCGAGCTTCAAAATTATGGATAAGGGCTTTTGCCCCCTAAACCCGTTTTTTCGAAGAAAATAAAAGAACGTGTTCGTTTATTTTTTGCGTATTGTTCATACACAAAGTTTCGTTGCAATTCTTCATGTTCTTTACACACATCTGACATACTGTTACTAGCACTTTTGATATTTCGTGATTAAAGTTTTGGAGGGGTCCGTACCCCTCCCAACCGTTTTTTCCAGGAAAATACGAAACTGTATTTTCTAATTTTATGTCTACAATGTGTGTGTGCAATTTCGTTGACTTCGGTTGACATGTTTTTGTTTTCGGGCGTCAACTCTCAAACTTTTTGGGTGGGAGCTCTTGCCCCCTAAAACCGTTTTTCTGTAGAAAAAAAATCGTATTCGTTTATTTTTTGTGTATTGTCCATACACAAAGTTTCTGACATACTGTTACTAGCACTTTTGATATTTCGTGATCAAAGCTTTAGAGGGTCTGTGCCCCACCCAACCTTTTTTTTTTTTTTTTTTCAGGAAAATATGAAACACGCATTCCCTCATTTTATGTCTACAATATGTGTGTACAATTTCGTTGACTTCGGTTCACTTGTTTTTGGCTTTCGGACGTCAACTTTCAAAATTTTGGGTGGGGGCTTCCCCCCCTAAAACAGTTTTTCTGCTGAAAATAAAAACCTGTATTCGTTTATTTTTTGCGTATTGTTCATACACAAAGATTCGTTGCAATTCTTCATGTCCTTTAAGCACTTCTGACATACTGTTACTAGCACGTTTGATATTTCGTGATGAAAGCTTTGGAGGGGTCGATGCGCCACCTAACCGTTTCTTCCAGGAAAATACGAAACACGTATTCCCTCATTTTATGCCTACAATATGTTAGGTACAATTTCGTTGACTTCGGTTCACTTCTTTTTTGCCGTTCGGGCGTCAACTTTTAAAATTTTGGGTAGGGGCTTTTGCCCCCCTAAAATAGTTTTTCCGCAGAAAATAAAAAAAAAACACTTATTCGTTTATTTCATATGTAGTATCTACCTGCCAAATTTTATTAAAATCAGAGTGTTACACTTCGGAAGTGTTACTTGTAAGTCTTCGATAACTTTACCTTCTTCCCATTCATGCTCCGTGTCTCGCTCAAATCACTTTTTTACATTTAAAGTATCAATATTATACATTGTAAATTATTGCTGTTTGAAACGGACAATCTTACGCGAGAATAAAATATTGTAGGATTTACATATAATTGGATACAAAAAGTAATTTCAAGTGAATTTATTTTCTTTTAAACAAGAACATAAGGTGTTTGAATGCAGGCTTTTAATACAGTAACAAGTACCTTCAGCTGACCCCTTATTAAACGGAAATATTTCACAGTCAAATGAATTTGTACCTAAAAAAATGTGTTAAATTCTCTTGATTAGGCGGAACCTGTGTTGCGAACAATGAATGTTAAAATATACTTTTTAAAGGAAATTTTCAAGTTCCGGAATGCAGCTTGTAGAAAAATTTTGACATTCTGTGAGAGGTTAGGTATAAGAACTATGTTGTCTGTAAAGGTCTTCGTTTACTTGTTACCCTACACATTTAACCTTTAGTCCACTGCCATGTAAGGCCCTAGTTTTTGAACGAAGTGCAATTTACATAGTTATTTTCAAATACCAATAACTCGTTCTCTAGCTGGTCCAGAGATATGGAACAATTAGCGTACTATACACAATAGATCAAAAGGGAGCCAATAGTAGAGAGAGGAGCGCTGAAAAGGACATAGCATCTACTTTTTGTCTTGGCCTTTGAAACCGCATGTAGGTTTTTGTTCACTGTTAAGTTTTATGTGTATTAATTTGTAGCATAAATAAATGCTGTAATTGAATACGGTAGGCCTATGTACAACATTTTATCTCACAATGTCCATTGTATGTATGTGCCTTGTTTATCTTTTAAGCATAGATCTTTCTAAAACATTTAACGGAAATTTTTGCGAGTCCTGTTCAATTTTGCTAGGCCGGTTTATTATCTGCTTTTAAGCCAGAAATGTTTATTTCTCTGAGTATATTTATTTTTATTCCTAGATACTCGGCGCATTCATTTATATATATATATATATATATATATATATATATATATATATATATATATATATATATATATATATATATATACAGTGGCGGATCCAGGATATGATCAAGGGAGGGGCTAAACCATAATTTGCCGTTTTATCCAGTGTAAAGTTAAATTGGAGCCCATTTTATCCAGTGTAAACCTCAGCTTCAAGGGGGGGGCTATAGCCCCTTAGCCCCCCCCTTAGATCCGCCCTTGTATATATATATATATATATATATATATATATATATATATATATATATATATATATATAAGGAGATGTATTTTAATTTCACATACTGACTCGAAGAAACGAAATGTATTTAAGAAGCCTTGGACGCTTGCGGAGGTGAAAATATTAAAAGCGACCTTGCGTTTATCAATACTCATTTCAGTTCAATTTCAAAGATCATAACGAAATTAGATCAGCGATTTAGGACTTTGCAGTCCATTTGAGATGTTTGATCCAATAACGAAGCAGACACCACCAAGACCAATCGGACAAGCATTTCTTCGAAACTCACATTCAATAGACGCGAAAAATCTAGGCGTAAAATTCTTGTTTAATGTAAATAAAGTGTTCCCGGGAACAACGTCGCACGAATTGCAGATTTATCGGCAAGTAACTTTTTTTTTTTTTTTTTATTTTTTGTTTTAATATTGCCCCTTAAGGACCCGTGACACGGAAGGAACTTTTCGATGTACAGTTATATTTTAACCGACAAATGCAGGTTTTTGAAAGAAAACACCGGAAACTACACAGTTGTGTATTGTAGCAGGAATGTATCATAGTTATACACCAAGTATATGTAGTTCACAAGTAATACAACTTTTTTCTCTAAAGATAATAAAATTCCTCATTTAACTTTAGCTTTTGATTGGTGCATATTTACAATTTTTAGTGCATATCTGCATATTTTCAGTGCATATTTTCGTGATTTTTAGCGCATATTTGCATGCATATTTTGCCGTTTTTTAGTGCATATCGATCCGAAGTCTACTGATAAGCCAATAAGCAATAGGAATTGAACTCATTAGTTCATACATTTTGCTGTTTTAGCTCAGTAACAGGATTGATCTAAATGAAACAAATAAATAATGTGCAGAAATATGTTTATTGAGGTACGTAAATACATTAATCAATCAAATGAAACTAGTGTATGAAGCAATATGTCGTAATGCATAGTAGTGCAGTAATAAGTTCTTTGACAGAGTTCCAATTCTTCGAGTATTTAATGCATTGGTATCCATTCCCTGATTTTTCTTTTTAGACAAAATGCTTAATTTTAGACTTTGTTCAGATGCAAGAATGAGCAATGTATGACCAATGTATGAGGGTAATTTAGCAAAATTCAAAGCTCTAACCTAATGTATTAAAATTTGAGTGTTGCTGCTGTGAAAAACTCATGGAGACTGGTAATCAAGCTGCAATTTTTAGAAACTAGCAAAGAAAGTCAATTGATTTGTTCTATACGGGATGAAATTGGGTAAACACAAACTAATTATTTGAATAATCCAGATCTTACTCCAGTGATCAAGACTTCAGAAGTCTTTCCAGGTAACGAACAATAGTGCGTTTAGTGTTGCACACAACAGGAGACAAAATTTTCGTGACGAGGTTCGAAACAAAGGTCTCCTAGTAGAAACGGATATATTTTTCATAGCGAGATATCACTTTAACGACACATTTTCAAGACGAGTACCCTCAACTAGGTTGTCTCGTGCGCGTCATACTACACAGAGCGTTTCAAAACAACTTCAACACCTTTTAGGAAATGATTCCTAACACCAAGATAAAACAAAAAGTATAGACCAACCTGGGTGTAAATATACTTGCTTTCGGCACTATGACCAGCTAAAAATTGGTCGGGAAAATGCGAAAACATTCATAAATCGAGAACAAAATGTAGGATCAAAGTCAGACAAAATGGTATATCCATTATTTCTGGGCGTAGATTCCATTAATGCATATTTTTTCGTGGTACATGGGTAGCACAAGGGTGACCCCAAATAAATTGTAAAATTCTTGGTGTATTTTATGAAAAGTTGGATGAGGAAAATAAATCAACAAATATTGTAGCAAACAAATACAATATTTCAACAAGTAAATGTCATAGTACACTGTTCAACTTAGAAGAAAACTGTTAGAATACAACAAATGACAGATAGAGATTTATGAGGTAAACATGCCAATCACATGATAAACATGTGTAGACTACTTCTTCTCAGTGTATCCCTTCGTGATTGAATGAATAAGGCAAGTGCTTCTCATTCGTGTGGTCATGAGTTCAATCCCGTGTAGGAGTACCTACCATGATATAAACCTAAAGAGTGGTTCTGATCCAATTTTAAACAGTAGCTTGTCTTATGTGGCCTCGTAGCTGAAAAGGGGCGTTGAACTCCAATCAATCAATAATTTCTACCACTCAGAACAAATAGGCGTACTTAAAGTAAGAGCTATGGATCTGGCAGGTAAATTGGTCCAGTAAATACTGTGTGACATAACAATACACCCCCCCCACACACACACATAAAAAAAAAAAAGTTAACGTGTAGAATCTGAAGTTCATAGAGGTTTCTTCATTCGGAAACGGCGTGTTCTAGTATGAAAATTATAAGAACATGCAAATTGTATGAATAAATTATGTTTCTTGAAGTTATGAGTCTTACGAAATATGATATGTAAGCTTCACCATTTAAGAAAGTTTGATACTTTTTTTTCACTACTGAAACTAAATATTCGTTTACACTTTACGTTCCCCATAAAAGTAATTTCACAACAAATTCACACAACATGACAAGAGACAATTGTGTCTGGGAGTTTGCTTACTTAATCTAATTGTATTTTGAAAATTTAGGGCCAGATCCATGGATGGGGGCCTGTTGGGGCAAGCAATCACAAGCCTCCATTCATGGATCTGCCCCTAAATAGTCTCTCTATGTAGATAGATGCTCACGTCTCCGGTTCCTTCATTATAATCCCAGAAGATAAATGTGATGTCTGCATTGGAAATGTTGGATGTCAATACCTTCACCTGCTGATAGCCCGAGAAGAGTTCTAAAAAATACTTGATTGCTATTTATTTTTCTGATCCAATACTGCAAAATGCCCCAAGAATTCTACAATTTATCTGGGGGTCACTCTTGCGCCGCATATGCACCACATTAAATGATGTATTAATGGAATCTACAACCAGAAAGAATGGACATGCCCTTTTACCCGACTTCGATCCGACATTTTGTTATTAAGTTAGGGTATTTTTTACATTTTCCGACAAATTTTCAGCTGGTCATAACGCCGGAAAGAAGCATATTTACACCCACGTTGGTCTATACTCTTTGTCTTATCTTGGAGTCAGGAATCACCTCCCAAAGAATGTGTTTTGAAACACCCTGCATATTTGTTGTTAATTATATGCTTCTGTATAAAATATTACAGTTACTTGACTTGCTAACATAATTTTCTTTCGTTACCAGTGCTGGAGTGTGAACTTGATCAATTTGGCGAAGTCTGTGAGCCTAATTGAACGATTTGGTGTTTAAAAATAGGTAAGTAAATAAGTTTGTATCGTTTAAATGAAAGAATTGTATGTACCATTCAGTCTGGTAATGATGTAGTACCTTTGACATAGCCAGGGCCGGGATTCATGTCTCTTCGTGGTTTCAGGAAGCTTCCGGATTATGTTGAACTCTACTGAGTTGTGGTCAAACAGGGGAATATAGTACCTGGTGGTGTTCGGACCTTCCTTACCCCTCTGGGGAAAAGGGGAGAAGTGAGCTTGACTTAACTGGATATCCTGGTAGTCCTACTCGCTACAGAAAATATTTCCACTAATAGGTACAACTGAAAGATCAGGTTCGGTCAATCAAGAAATGGCTGTATCACATCATCCTTTTTAAGAAGGGTATTACTTACCAAAATAGTGGGATAGTTGTTGTGGGGAATGGTAGTGAATCCGAATAAATCATTCCAATCAGTGATTAAATAGTCACCAGAATCAGCTAATGTGACTATCGAGTTCATTCTCTGATGAGTGGTGGCGATGTTGTAAATTATGAGATGACCATTATAGTAAAGCTAAGGATCACCCCGGCGAGAGTGCTCTGAGCTTGTTCATCATCTCAAACTCGCCCTTTCGTAATCAATTCCCAATTATAAATTCCTGTCAGAAAGCAAATTATATATGTTGTTATCTTTTATCATCAAACAGATTTACTGCACAAACCATTTGCTAAATCGGGGGTTATTGACTTACTTGCCTAAAACCAATATACAAGGTCAGAAAAGGACTGAGCTCTGAAATGTTCTCCAGAGCAGAAAACCAATCACTCGACACACTTATCGCGATGGAAAATTTGAACCTAACATTAAATTTAGTATATTTTATATTCACAAGACATTTTGAATTGATTTTACTCGTGACTCAAAGACATTTCTTTTCAACTAACTCCTGTAAATAATATTTACTTAATTCTAAGGATTCGTAAGGCTATAAATATTTTTAAAAAATCAGAATCTTTTAAATATTAAAAAACCTCAAAATCTTTAAAAAATTAAAAACGTAATTATCATCATCATGGGTATTCTGCCATTATTGGCAGATTATTTGCCACAACTGAGAAGCTTCCATGTTTCATGGTCTTCCGCTAACCTCTTCGTCTTCACGTACGAATTTTCTGTTTTGATATAATCCATTAATTGTAGTCTTCTTCGTCCCCTTCCTGCGTTTCCTGCCGCCGTACCTATAGCACGTCCCTCAATATACAGTTCCTTCTTAGCCAATGTCCCATCCAGTTTCTCTTCCTTTTCTTAATAATATCTATAATTGTTCCAGTCTCCTCCACCATAAGTAAGAAGTGTTACTTTCCACAAGCCATAAGAAATTTTTGTTTTGACCAACGAAGAGGGCAGATTTTCTTTTCATATATGTTCTAAATAAAGTTGCAATATTTCCTTATCTTCCACTGAAAGAATAAACATGATCGTATAACATTTTGCAAAACATTACCTTTCATTACTTTTGGTCCTTGGTTTGTGCATGTTGAATTTTGGTATTTAGACTAACTAAACAACTCACTGAAATCAAAGCTAAAAGTCGAAAGATCTAAGGAGGATTTTATTTTACCTTGATTCACCTATTACTTATCAATTACTTGACTCCCATAATTGTTGGTCCCTTACAGTAATTTGCGTAAGTTGAAATTTAGTGTGCACACTAATTAATGCCTGTAGAATCGAATAACATCAAAACCCAATTCAAAAATCAAAAGGCCTAAAAGTCGTCTCCAACCACCTTAATTATTTTGCAAGCGTTATCGTGCAAAGTAGTTAATAGATATACACAGGGTGTCCGACTTTAAGCTGGATATAATTGGACGTATTTAATGCATTAAAAACATTTATACAACAATGAATAAAAATAGGCATAAAGTTTCGTCTGTTCAATCAGCAAACTTCTGTGTGCCCCCAGGAGTGTCACGGAGTATGTCTACTTGCTAAGCGATAGTCAATTTCTCTTCAGTTTCCTGAAATGTATATAGAGTAACTGTTTCAATAGCACCGCGGATCCTCAACAAAACTGTTCACAGTTGTCACTTTTGTTGCATAGACCATGTCCTTAACAAGAATAAATACAGTGGAGTAACATCAGTCGACCGGGCTGACCAGCTAATTGAACCACCTCTCCCAATCCGTTTTTACAGGAATTCTTCATTCAATTGTATCTAAGAGAACAAAAAAAGAAAAAAAATGTAACATATTAAGATATGTGAACTGCAATAATGCATCTCAGTTCCGCTTACCACTAGACATTTTGCCCTTTTTGAGAATTAGCTGAAAGTATAACTTTTTACCACCTAAAACGATAAAAAATGAATGATTCGTTACTATTCATTACCTATTTAAAATTATTATGTTTATTTTGCAATATTTGAAATTAGAGAGTTTCAATTCTAACACTATGCTAAACATACGTGACAAGAATCAAGAACTATTGCAAAACTTAACTCCGTAAACCAAGAGATTAAGACATTGTTATTCTACTTCATATTACTCAACAATATCGAGAATTAACTAATAATAGAAAGTAATTGACAATTAGCATCAGGAGCACATCCTTACGCTGCTTCTGATGATGAACTGTACCTATTGCGTTGGGATACGTAAATTTGTTTTATCTGATCTTGGGCAATTTTCGTCCCTATATGGTTATTTAATAATATAGGAAAGTTTGCCCCAATAATTACAAATAGCACTAAGTTACTATTAGGAGAATGTGTGTTATTGTTAGGTCTATGTACGTTGTTGTTAGAAAAGAAACTACAATAAATACAACTTGCTTCTTAACAATGTATTTTTTAGATACAGTACATAAATAAATAAACAATCTGTTCCAACAAAATAAAACCATCAATTATAGTAGTACGTGTGCACCTGTTAGGAACATACGTATCACTATTCGAACTATGCGTGTCACTGTTAGAAGTATGTATGTTAGGAGAAATCGAACAATAGATGCAACAGTGTTTATTTTCAATATAAAACACATACACAAAAAATAACAACCAGATAAAAATAAATGTCAACTGCATCAGACTGACAATAAACGACATACTTTTGACGTCATAAAATTCGATTTTCTCGACAACTACACATCACAATTTTCCCCGTAGCATGTAATTTTGTTCAGTAGAATGATGTATGTATGCCTTCCCTTTGGACATTGCTGTAGTTAAAAATTGAAGTTTAAGAGATAGATTTTGTTCTATTTCTGCTACGGTTTGCAGATGATATGGCGCTTGTTGCACAATCTGAAGAGAAAACCAATAAGATCTTAGAAAATTTAAGGAAAGGCTGTGAAGAGTATGGGATGAAAATAAATGTTAGAAAGACAAAATCCATGTTGATAGGAACGAAGAGGTACGTTTCAAATATAGAGGTACGAGGGGAGAAAATAGAACAGGGAACCAATATTCGATACCTGGGTAGTATTGTTAGTAATGACATGAAATGTGAACGTGAAATAAAAGCAAGGATAGGAATGGCGAAAGAAGCCTTCAGGAAAAAGATAGTAGCTACTATTCTGTGGGACCTTGAATAAATAGTTGAGAAAAAGACTCATAAAATGCTCCATGTGGAGTATTGTATTGTATGAGTCAGAAACATGGACATTACGCAAAATGATTAGAAACAACTGGAAGCTTTCGAAGTGTGAGTGTGGAGAAGAATGGAACGAATTAGCTGGGTCGAACGGAAAACGAATGAAAGGATGTTAGAAATGGTAGAGAAGATATTATTAAGAAGAGGAAGAGAAACTGGTTTGGACATTGGCTTAGAAGCAACTATATCATGAGGGACGTGCTAGAGGGCATAGTGGCAGAAAAGAGAGAGGGGCGAAGGAGACTACAATTAATGGATGATATCAAAACAGAAAAATTGTACTTGAAGACGAATAGGGCTGTTCCGATAATCGAGTAATCGATAACAATTCGATAAAATTTCAAAACCGTTTCATCGATAAAGAATTTTAATTTTATCGAATTATCGAACTTTCGAGACTCCCGAAATGTTCGAGACTCTCGAAATGATCGAGACTCCCGAAATGTTCGAGACTCTCGAAATGATCGAGACTCCCGAAATGTTCGAGACTCTCGAAATGTTCGAGACTCTCGAAATGTTCGAGACTCCCGAAATGATCGAGACATTCGAAATGTTCGAGACTCTTGAAATGTTCGGGACTCCCAAAATGTTCGAGACTCTCGAAGTGTTCGAGGCACTCGAAATGTAAGAAACATTAGACAACTTCGAGACACTCGAACTCTTCGAGAGTCTCGAATTGTTTGAAAGCAGCAAATACAGAAATATATAAATATAATCGCATTTGTCGAGTTGCTTGAATATTTTGAAAAGCTCGGGATTATCGGAGTGTTCGGAAGAAACAATGAATTCGAGGTTATCATAGTTGTATATAATATGTATTACATATATGCAGAGTGTTTATTTTAAAACTTCTCTCCTTAGCAATGGAGTGAAGGAAAAGTTTTTTCCCCACAGATCTGTACATGGTTTAAGCAGTCTGTCAGAAGAGAGAAAGAGGAAGAGAAAACATGCATCACCTGAATGGAATTGGAATCCAAGACACCATTAGTCTACTAATAGTCACTTTGCCGATTGCGCCAATAACGGGGCAGGCAGAAAAATAATTTTAATATGATTTCGAGGGTTTAATTTAAAGTTCTGTATAGAGACAACTACTGATATAGGTAGAGGTAAGGAAATTCGATAAGGCTGAAGACTTATCAAACTTCCGTTTCGAAAATTTACTCTCCGGCGCTCGAATGCCTTCGAGTATTTGAGATTGTCGTGAAACAAACCTTGTGAATTTTGGGTGCGAAGCTCCGTATTATAGGCCGTCCTGTCTGTCTGTTTGCATGTGGCATTCGACGATAACTTTCGAACGGATTGTCCGATTTTGATGGAACTCATTTTAAAATGCTCTCTTTTGCTTTCACCAGACACCTATTGTTTTGGTTGCCATACCACAAGGGGATTTTTCCCGAATTGAAGTATTTGTTCTTACTTTGGGCGTAGGCGTGTGAAAGCTACGATAACTTTGGAATGAATTATCCGATTTTAAAGAGGGTTGGTCTAAATGCATATGTCAGGTATCTGTTGCTCTTGGTTACTTTACGATATTTGATTTTGTGCATAAGATGCCGTGCGGCTCTAGGCCTTACCAACCTCAGATTCAATGCGTACCTGGGAGGGGGGGATGCGGCCGAAGCGTGGTGCCGACACCACCACATTCATCTACGACTGAGGGAACACTCCCTACATGCTCTCATGGCATGATGCTATGCACAAGGGAGAACTTTATATATGACAGAACGAAGACTAAAGAAAAATGAAATGAAGTGAAATCTTCCAGTTTAATGACCTACTATTATGTCTGTTAGGCTAAGGGAGAAGTATGATTAAGGCAAGTGAATGATTATGAAATAATTGGTGGAATGGGAATGTGGAAGGAAACGGGAGTACGCCGAGAAAACCCACGGACACAATGTTGTCCACCACAAACTTACTTGGTCGGGGATCGAACCAGGGAGGGACAAAAGGGATGAAGGGGAAAGGGGAGAAAAACACACATCCTCTGACTTACATTTCAATGGCTCTGATTCAATTTCCATATCAAATTAAAATAACTTCCGATCACTTCTTAAGGAAAAATAGAAAACATTATTTCCTCAAGAGTTCTCTCAGCTGCTTCGTATATTGTTGCAAACAGACTTTCAAAGAAAGATGGTCGTGCAGTTACTTGCTTTGCAGTTGTTGAAAGAAATATTAGACCTATCTCTCCTGTTGTGTCCTGCATACAATAGACTACTTATCATTGTTTCTTTCTTTTAAGAAAGAAGAAGCCAATGTCTTTAAAACCCATTACGATTACATTGCACTTCGGTTGTAATCAGGTTTTTCCATGGGAAACAATGTTATACTGCTAATTCAAGCTGAAACGTTACTGGAAAGTGTGTTCATGTTACTCAAGTGAAAATGTCAGCGAAAAGATCATATGGGATATTTGGATCATTCTGAAACTTGGATATTTGGATAGGACACATACTAGCTCCTAAATAAAATCTTGACCGGACTACGGTAGATCCTATAGTATTGGAGCTATGGACCTATAAAGTTCATTTATTCATGTTTTCGGCATCCTATAACTCCAAAAGGAAGCATTTGTGCACCCAGGTTGGTCTATACTTTTTGTTTTATCTTGGTCTCAGGATAGGGTTGCCATGTTTTGAAATTAGAAAAGCGGGGGATTCTAAACCGTAAGTGCTGATGTGAATTTGTGTATTAGAAATACTGACGATCCTTCTGACCATTTTTTAGTGATTTCTTTGTTAAGTGACACTTTCAATGTACTTTCCTAACAAAACTAAAGTAAAGAAAATTTAGTTTTTGCCTTTAATGTTTTAAGTTTAACAAATGTGAGTCTCGAGTTGTAAAGTAAGTATTAAATAAGTATTACAGTAAAATATCTCTAATAAGGATTTCTCTAAGACAAGTTTTCAAAAAAAAAAAAAAAAAAAAAAAAAAAGCGCTATATGGCAGATGTTGTTCATACGGTTTTCTCTCTAAGGAATACAAAATAATTTCTAAACTTTTATCGTAAGAAAGCTAAAACATATTTAGGAGTCTTGGTATAAAATTTCTGATCATTTTCAAAGATTTCTACTTGAAATCATACTAACATACGAAAATACCACAGTTTCACAATATATGAAATACAGTATAAACATTTTAAAAGAAAAAATACTAATAATGAATCTAATCTAAACAATATGCTAAGAATCCATAGGTTCAATTTGCAATCATTTCTGAATATAGAAAGACTAGTTGAACATATAGATTACGTAACAACATAGACGTGTTCAGTTGAACTGGACAGAATGTTATCAAAGAAATACGCACCCATGAGATCATACATTAGTATTCTAAAATGTGTATGATTATGCCAATTTTTTTACATTTTTCATTCCCTTTAACTTCCTTTAAAAACTCTCGATGGCATAAAATCTTATCATAAAATTCTACGCATGATACGTCTTTCATATTGTACAGTACAAAACCAGTAGTAATAATTTGACAGTTTTTGCGTTCATCTTGTTTCTGTCATCTGTCCATTCGCGTTTGAGATTGACACAGAAATGTAGCGGTTTACGTTGAACAAAACAACACTTTATCAACAAAGTCGTCTTAGATTTTTCTCCAATCCGAAAAAGCGGGTGGTTTTTCGTGATTAAGAGATGATTAAGCGGGGGACGAATATAAGACCTGAAAATCTGGTGGTATCCGCTAAAATTAGGTAATGTGGAAACCCAAACGTTGGCGGTGTTGTTTTGAAACACTCTATATAAAATAATGCCCTACGTTATTCTAAATTGACACAAAACTCTTACGTTTTTAAAACCTACATTATTCGTCCAGGAAGCAATCTGCCTCCACCAAACGACGCTTCTGGATCAGCTAGTGTGTGGATTCATCATAATGTACAAACCAACTGTATAGAACATATGCTACACTGTATATTCACTGTCGAGGAAATAGATTTATTTCCGTTTTTCACCTTCATTAAACTTAGTGATGATTTCAAGGTTTCCCCCGCGTAGTCTTATCATACGTCCTAGATTCAAGCCCGATCCGGAAAATTGTCTGGGATTAACTAATGCCCGAAATTTTAGGGAAAATGGAAGACTGGGAAATTTCGCTATGTTTGGTCAATTGCTTGGCTTGCAATTCTGTATTGTGCTGATATTTATGAAAAAAATCATTAACGATAAGGTGTTCTTCGCAAGAATACTTTACTCAGGAAGATAATTAAGACAATAATATAAAAAAATATATTTTAAGTATAGAAAATGAGCATAAGCATTTTAGGAAGTTAAGATTAGACTTTTCTTAACTTCTCAATAAACACACACACCATTCTTTAAAATATCCAGAAATTATGGTAATCCTACCCCGGGAGATTTTGAATACACGGAGGGTGAAAGTAGCAAAAATACTGGTAAGCCACGGTGAACATGATCAGAGATATGTTTGTGGGGAAATATTCCTCCTAAACAACCCCTGAAATCACCACTGATTTGACTAACATTTATTTTACTGAAAGGCTAAAGGAGGAGTTTGCGCCCAAAGCATCATCATATCTGATTGCGACAATGTGTGAACTAGTGACCATTAAGAGAAAGCAAACACGACAGAAGATAATACATTTGGCTTAAAAATAAAATTTTGCTATAACATTTTAGCAACACCGTGAGTGATTAATATGGTTGAGGTGTTGGGCGTATACTATATCGTATAAAGAGCAAATTACCCTATTTGTACGTTTAAGACCGTATCTCTGGCAACACTAATACACTAGTTGTTAGCAAATAACAAACAAGAGATCAAGTCAGGGAAAAATGAACGCTTTCTGTGGGGGGGGGAGGAGGGGACCAAAAAGCAATCCTTTTGTGCACGCTTTCCTTTCTCCTCACAAGTACAACTTTGCAATAACTTATCAGATAAAAAAAGTTGTTTGACTAGTTTGGCTGAAAGAAGGAATCATTGGAGAGGTGAAGGAACCGAACTGTCCATCACTACTTTTGATAATACCCGAAACTTCGATAATACTCGAAATGTCGATAATACCCGAAACTTCGATAATACTCGAAATTCCGATAATACCCGAAACTTCGATAATACTCCAAATTTCGATAATTCCCGAAACTTCGATAATACTCGAAATTTCGATAATACTCGAAACTTCGATAATACTCGAAATTTCAATAATACCCGAAACTTCGATAATACTCGAAATTTCGATAATACCCGAAACTTCGATAATACTCGAAATTTCGATAATACCCGAAACTTCGATAATTTCAAATACTCGAAAGGTTTCGAGTAACCGATGACAACTCGATAAATTTTCAGTCCCGAAGTTCGATAGGTCCTCAGCCTTATCGAACACCCCTAAAGACGAAGAGGTTAGCGGAAGACCGTGGAGCATGGAAGCTTCTCAGTTGCAACAAGTGATCTGCCAATAATGGCAGAATATCTGTGATGATGATGATCTCATTAATCATATTCTGTACTGGAGTTTCTCAAGCTGGAGTCGATACTCCTAGGAAGGTCGCGAGAGAAACAAAGGGGTCGCAAATGGAGGAAAAAAATGAATGTAATTAGGATCTAGTAGCGGAAAATACATATTTTAATGATTCTTTTATTATTTTTATTTTGATATATTCTAATTTTTATTTTGATAGTCATAAAAAGTATTTTTATTTCCATACTTATTGTCAAATATTGCAAATAATATAATATAAATAAAATAAAGAGTTTGTTTGTGTGTTTGTCTGTCTGTCTCTGTGTGCGGCCTGGGGACCAGACGAGTGGACCGAGAGCTACCAAATTTTGGTCAGGGGTACCTTGGCCCAGGTCCCAGATCAAGGCAAAGCCCTTTTTTCAAATTTCGAACCAGGGGTTTCAGGGAGGCGTTTACTGGAACCGGCTTGGGAACCAGACAAATTGACCGAAAGTTACCAAATTTTAGTCACAAATACCTTGGTCCAGGCTCCAGACCAGAATTAAACGTTTTTGTCAAAATTCGAACCGAGGGGGTCTCAGGGGGGTGTTTACCGGGACATATAAAAGTAGTAGAAAATGACCGATATTAGTGTCGAATTCAGTCGAACTCATAGCTTTCGCGGTCGCTGAAATCAATGGTGAAACTCCGATCGCAATAAACTATGGAATATTTTGTTTTCAAAATACCGTGTTTCTTGTTTTAACTACGGATATTTCGATTTCGAAATGGTACCACAATAACTTTTTTAAGACGTTTTGTTTCATGTGTCTTCGATAAATAGGCGTGAAGAAATGGACTTCTTTGTAAACTCTTACGAAAACGCTTTAAATGTAGTTTAAAGGTTAAAGGTAAATTACCTCCGTACTTTAAAGGTTAAAGATTTACCTTCGTAGTTTAAGGGTTAACTTCCAAATTCACGCTATTCGGCTCCGGACCGGGGGTTCCCGGAGGGTGAGCATGAGATACCGAGACATATAAAAGTAATCCAAAATGACCGATATTAGTGTCAAATCCATAGTTTTCATGGTCGCTGAAATCAATGGTGACACTTCCATTAGCGATGATTTTAAAATTTAGTTACAATTGAATGCGGGCCGGGAGTCAGCGGGAGGGGACTAGGGATGCGCACGAGTCGAGATATGTCTCGAATCTCGACTCGATTCGATTCAAATTCGAGTCGAGACACACTTCGTATAATTCGAGACGAGTCGAGACAAACGTATTTCTCGAGTCGAATTTTCGAGTCGAGACACGAGTCTATTCGAGACAGCTCGTAAAAATCTCGACTCGAATGTCTCGAAAATCTTTCTATAATTTTTAATATTATTTTAAAGAAAGTACTCACTCAGAAACACTCGGACACTCGGCACGAGAATTTCGGAAACTGCAGGACTTGTCAAGTGTTCGAGGAATGCTGTGGCGAGTGTCTTCAACAAGTGGCGAAACCAAGGGGAAACGACGTCCAAAGTCGACGGGTTGGGCGTCCCCCACCTCATTACATATGTTGGACGTCGTAGGCTGGACAGACTGGTAGAACAGGACAGGCAGCGAACTGCGTCGGAAGTAACATCAGAGTTTAATGCTGGGCAAAGTACAGGTGTGTCTGAACTAGTGTTGTAAAATTTCCGGAAATTTTGAACCTGTTGGTAAAAAATCCTTTTTTTCGATTGCTTGCCGGAAAAATTGGAAACATTGAAAAAATAAAAAAAATGTTTGTATTAGTTTAATTTTCCTAGTAATGATATCTCTTTTTTTTCAAACGCTTAATAAACGTGAAAAATATAAGCTCAAAAATTTCAATATTGCGAATATTAAAAAATAGCACTCGAAAATAAAACTATTATTATCTGTATTAAAATACTAGATTTACGCGTATATGTTTGTTTGTCCCCACAGAAAAGTTTATATGTTTGTGTCCAGTCCTTTCGACAATGAGATATTGAACCCATAAGTGCTAGAAACGTGACGTTTTCATTGGTCGATTTCAAATTTTGTGTAAATTGTCCAGTTCTAATGAATATCTAAAAAAAACGGTCATTAGTTCTTTATTAAATGTTTAGGGGTACACTGGAAGTACTGAAATTTTTGAAAAAGTTAAGCATCATAGTATATGAGTTATATATTCCAACATCACATAGTTGTATATAGAAGTTGTATATCTCTCAGGTGTTTGTTTCATGGCCAAATGATAAGAAAACGAAGAATAACCATTTCTCCAGTCTAAGATGGATCTTCATTGTTTGGAGAGTTTTTTTTTTCCTAATGAACTCCGTATATCACTGACATAATTAATTGTGTGTGTAATTTATTTACTTATTACTAGAGACCGGATTTAAGGGTGCAAAAATGTGGTAGGAAAAAGGGAATAAAAGGGGATGAAAAATCATTCAAAAAGGGGCAAAAAGGTGCTAATAGGATATATTTATTAAGTGCTATAGTATACAGTTGCATGAACATTCTTTATTCATTACACCAGCAAATATTGTTAAAATCTTGGGTTTAAACATTTGACACAGATTGCAAAAATGTTTTATTTAATCCCAAACTTGTACAACATTTAACACTCTTATAATAAAATTGTGGTTAAAACTCAGTATTTTAAAAAAGAAAACTTTAATTTAGCAATATTGTGGCTTGAGAAACGGTTACATAGTACTGGGTCTTCAGGAACTGGTTATACTTAATTATGCAAATTTCTATGTTTTCGAATGTTAGTTTCTGTCGCTTGGAGCTCAGGAGATCCTTTTATGTGGAGAAACTTCAACGGAAACCAGTGGTACATATCTTGTAAGCACATGAACAGGAAGTTCAGTTAACGTTGCAAAGGTTTCTATGTCCGGATTGTTTCGCAAATTCAGTTCAAATTTATCCCTTACAAATCCGTCAAGATTGCGTCTAAATTTATGGAATGTTATGTGTAAACTATATTGAAAATAAAACTGATCGTCCTGTCCATTTAAAAAAAAAGAGAGAGAAAAAAAAGGACAATAAAGGTGCTGAAGTCTAAAAAAAAAGTATTAAAAACGGAAGGAAATTTTATGAATCTACCAAAAAGGTACAAAATTCACTAAAAAGGTGCAACAAAGTGCGTTCATTTCAGTTCGTTTTTGGTTCTTATAACAACTGCCTTTTTAGAAAAGGTGCTGCACCTTAAAATCCGCTCTGTACTTATTACATAATACATGCAGAAAGAAAGAAAACACTGGTCATATATGAAATAGAAATTCCAACCACAAGTGCGCTCAAATCTTGCAAACTGTGCGAGATATTAGAAAAATAATCGAAAAAAATTCCCCTTTATGATACCCCTTGCCGATTTTTATGAAGGCGTCCTTCACTTGTATCTGTAAAGGGACATGTACAGATATGAGGAATGCCAAGGATATTCATGCTCATATAAGTGAATGATGCGCTGTGCAGAGAGCGCAGGTTCAGCTAGTTGAAAATTAATAGTCTGCACTTATTTCTGTTATGTCGTTTATTTGTGGATCTGCATTAATTACAGAACTTACTGTTACAGTTGCATACATAAATTACAGTTTAATACAAGCCTACCAACATGAAGTGTTATCTTGCAGGAAATAGGCCACTTGAATGAAACTGAGTTTTCAATATGCTTTTTGGTCTGTTGAAGTTTTGTTAATTTTAAGCAAATTACTTCTTAATCGAAATTAGTAGGCAAATTTCACTAATACTCATGCACTAAGACAAATAATTACTAATATTTAATATTGAAATACAGACTTTAATATAAACTTTATGTGCAAAATTTTTCCTATGTAAACCAATACCTGTTTCCTAGAGCGACAAATTATCTATACCGTAAGACATGGTTACTATGCAAAGGATTTAAGGACTTTTAGAGAGAACCGCATGTAACTGACAAATGTAATAATTCAAAACATTGTATTTTAAACATACAATAGCTAAATATATAAGGAAAACATTAGTGTAAGTTAATTAGTAAACATTCAGTATGACCCTAGTTATTGAAATATAAACTTTGGTGCAAAGTAACCCCATAGATGGTGCTACTTTGTACAACATACCAAAAAGTATATTCAACATACGAACATACCATTTCTGTGCAATGTTGCAAATATATTGGCTGCCACAAAATTTCCCTATTCCAATACAATAAATATAAATAATCAATGGTATTAACTGTAAACTAATAAATAAAATATATGTTTCATTTTAAAAACATAATATTGGAAAATTTCAATTTTTCTCAATTTTTCCGTTTTTTTCCAAGCTCGGGAAAAAACGGTAAAAAAATGGTTTTCTACCCAAAATTTCCGTTTTTTTCAGGCCTTTACAACACTAGTCGAGACAGAAACATATTTTCGAGTCGAGACAACATTTTCTCGAGACGAGTCGAGACAGGCTTAAATGTCGACTCGACTCGACTCGTGCGCATCCCTAGAGGGGAGATACCGAGACATGTAAAAAGTAGCCCAAAATGACCTATATTAATATCAAATCCATAGTTTTCGCGGTTGCTGAGATCAATGGTGATACTCCCACAGGCGTTGACCTCCAAATACAGCCCCCGTGCGAAACATGGGTATACTCAACTAGTATCACATAAAATTTTGAAACAAATAAAGAGAGCAGCAAAAATCAAAAAGTTTATTACGAACCGAAAATTGCTTATGTGACTCGCAGTCAAGATGGTGTGATAAAAGGGAGTTCATCGTATAAAATAGGTTGAGAAAGCCTGTTTTATACTATAGTTTTCCATAGTGTCATAATGAAAAGTTTGATTAGTTCGGTATCAATTTCATCTTAATATGTGACGTGGATATCTACCTCAATTTTTAGGTTTAAAAACATATTTTTCTCGAAAACTATGCGTGAGGATTTAAACACCCATAAAATTTTGTTCATTTCAATTAGAGCTATTGATTATCATGTGGCGCGTTCCGTGCACAAGGGAATCAAATCCGCCTTGTTCATTTTGGACACATTTCATGTACAAGATCTCTACCTGAAGTTCCTTTCAAAGCTTAAAAGATTCATGTCCAGAGACTGTAAATAACCCATGTATAATGTTAAAACAAGGAATTAATTTTTCTGTGTACTTAAATGTACTGTACAGTAGAGACCTGCACGGGCCGAATTTTTCGGCCCGAGCCCAATCCAGCCCGAACGTACCTAGGCCCGGCCCAGCCCGGGCCCGAAAAGTTTTGAAGATTTTCGGCCCGAGCCCGGCCCGGCCCGATAAGTTTTTTAAAATTCTTGGCCCAAGCCAGGCCCGGGCCCGATAAATTTTAAAAGTTTATGGCCCGACCCCGGCCCGATAATTTTTTTTAAAAAACTTTCCCCAATCTTTCTCAAAATTTAGTACTAAATTTGACCTCATCCTCAGAAATATTTTCTAAACTCTGGTTCACAACCTGACGCTTGCCTCCCGAATAGTACCATTGCCTCCTAGAACTTTGCCTGTCATCGAGAGAACAAAAATTCCATTCCCTGTAACAAAACTCTAACTTAATTGATTTTTAGCATAAAGTAAAGATGACAATATTGTTTAGCGACTGGCAAAACATTCCCACTCCTTCTTGTTATATTTTGAGTTCAGTGAAGGTCAAGGTCAGAGCTCAATTTACCGCATAATGCCTGCAATCCTCTATAGTGAAAGTGGAGCCGCTAAGCAACACAAACTGTAAATTGCTATTGCATTCTTTGTAACATTTTTCACGGGCACAATTCTTCAGCGTTTGGCTCTATTCCAATTATCGTTTAACGAAAGTCAATAATTATTAAAGAATTGCAGTTGATCGGCCCCAGCCCGGACCGACTTGAAGGGAAATCAGTGTCAGCCAGCCCAAGCCCGGCCCGGCCCAAAGAAATAACAGTGTCGGCCCGCCCAAGCTCGGCCCGGCCCAAAGAAATAGCAGAGTCGGCCCGCCCAAGTCCGGCCCACGGGCCGGACCGGGCTTCGGGCCTCGGGCCTGGCCCGGCCCGTGCAGGTCTCTACTGTACAGTGCAGTCAGAAAATCCCTTTACATCTACACTTCATCCCTACATTAATAATACTTACAGTTATGTGTCAAAAACATCCGTATGTGCACCTCCCTGCAGAGTTCCATATCCTACAACTCATCCATTTTAGCTGCTGCGGCGTCAGAAGCTGGAAGTCTTCAGGCACACTTACCCGCAGAGCATCATTGTCCACGTACCGCTTCTTCTCGGGGTGCGATTTGATGATACCCTACAAGGTATAATGTGGTGTCATAAGGTCCACACTTCGAGGCGGCCACGAATAAGGGGCTGCTGAATTCTGAAAGCCACGCACTATCCACCGGCCAGAAAACAGTGCGTTCAGACGTTCATGAACAGCAAGTGTGAAGTAGGCGGGAGCTCCATCGTGTCTGTAAACAACCAGATTCTATAAGAAGATACCAGCCATTCAACATCTCCAAATAAGTAACCTGGATCACTAACTAACTAACTTTATGGCCTATGGAACCCAGAGATTCAATGCCGCGTTCACAAAAGTTCTCCACTGATTTCTATTCTTAGCCAACTGGATCCAGTTGCTACTTTGTATTCCTATTTCTGCGAGATCCATCTTAATATTGTCTTCCCATCTGAGCCTAGGTCTTCCTAATTTTCGTTTTCCGGTTGGTCTTCAAGTTAAGATTTTGAAAGCATCCCTACTTTCTTCCATCCTGGCTACATGACCTGCCCACTTGAGTCTCGTAGACTTGATCATCCTAACAATGTTTGGTAAACCGTATAAATTATGTAGTTCTTCGTTATGAAATTTCCGCCATTCCCCATTCACGTTTCTCTTGGGTCCGAATATTCGTCTCAGGATCTTGTTCTCAAATACTTTCAATCTATGTTCTTCCTTCCGAATAAGCGACCATGTTTCTCAACCATACAGAACAACAGGCATGATTATTGTTTTATATATTTTAAGCTTCAAATTCCTCGACAGATTCGCGACGACAAGAGATTTTGAACTGAACAATAACACGATCACGGAACCCTGAAAGAAGTACAGTCATTCCTGGCCAAAGCATGACATACGGAGGATTGTTCTCAATTTCTTTATATAAATATGGATTTTCCTTTTACTATATGAAGACGTTTCTATCCCACGAATTCCGATGAATAGCACAATCATCAGGAAGAAGAACGCACTTCCTAGTAGGAATGCCGGAAAAGGACTCCGAAAGATTCTGGTTGCTTCCTGCCGGCGGTTTAAGACATCGTCGATTAGTTCATTGATGGCTATTGGCCGGAATGCCTGCAGGCCTAAGTCCATTTTTATGTGGAGCTACATTGTGCTCCTTGCAATTCCAAGTTCTGCTGAGCCCTTCCTGGTCGACTTGCAGGTTGAACGCATCACTGACATATTAACTTCAGCACACGTGTCCTTTCGGGTTCATATGATGAGCAGAATGAGGGGCATCCATAACATTTTCCAGACGAAAATCTTTCTTCTCCCACGTGTTCAAAGTCTGACGACCTGGTGGCTCCTTTCCGAATCGTTCACGTAACTTATCCATCACCTGCGGCATACTTTCGTTGTTGTGCTTCCGTTCATGGACCCACACACTGTCAATAAACGCTCCTTAAAAGTGAAGTCACTGATATCTGCCATTGTTGATTACCAAACACGGAAAGTCAACGCACAAACTTTATTCTCCTTGCGCTAACCTAGCCAGCTGTTTTGTCATTAACTTGGCCATTTGATGTCGAGAACAGAACCCTATTCCTGCGGGGCTTCTAACCCGTTCCTACTACTACTTTTACTACTACAACTATTTATACTATTGATCCGTATATTAAAACGGCACGCTTATTTTAATGAAGAAGTGTTATGAAAATGTTAAGAATCTTCCCTTGAGCCTTGTTTGAACCCACGTCAAAAGCGACTTTCATTAGTAGCCCGCTCGGTAAATCACTTTTTTGAGTATTATTTTCTATCATATTTTAATGAAAAAAGTGTTATGAAATTTAAAAAAAATCCTTGGGTCCGGTTTTAACCCACGACGAAAGTGACTTCCATTACTAGCCCTTTCGCTAGCACGCTCGACAACGAGGACTGACAGCAGCTGGTTTTTGCTTTCTGCTATATGTATGTCATGACTCTTGATGTTCTATCTGTATCAGTCAATAAGATCAGAGGAGAGGCCACCTGAAACGCTTGGGATCCGCAAATATGAACGCGGGCAGCCACTTGACAATCATGTGAGGAGCACTGTTGCCATATCAATGATCAGGATGAGAGGTTCAAATCTGAAATATCTTAACACATTAAGTTGTTACACGCATTTACTTCGTGTGTAAAGGGACTTTCTGGTTACTCTGTACAAAATTTGTCTCTTTTCCTGATAGGATTGGTAATGAAATATGTTTCCTTTGTGCTTTGAACGGCCCGTATATGTCATCTTGGACACTAAAAAAATCATTTAACACTAATAAGTAGAATTGTTGGCAACAAACGACATACTCTTAGCGAGATGAGGATTGGATTTTATGGGAAAACATGCATGAGAATATACACTTAAGTGTGTAATTTTGTTAAGTTCGATGTGATCTCATATTTGGACAATGTTATAGTTATACATAAATTAAAGTTATGGTAAGGGTTTACCATAATTTTGAGCTATGTATTATTGATCATATTATGTACTGTCGTCTTCGTAGTTTATAATGAAAAGTTTAATGCAGAAATCATACTTCACTACCAGCGCCATCTTAATAGGTGTCGTGGTTTTCATATTGCTACAACTTCTTTATTTCTTACTAAACTATTCTTTTTTAAATAAAGATTTACAGTCACACACATCATTTTGATCAGCTCAGTGAGACCTATCAATTAGCATTGTGTCTCATCTTAGGACCTTTTTTGTTGTTGTTATAAGTTATATATTGTAGAATTTAGAAATGTTATTCCATCAATGCTTTATTTCCCTTGTGTAGTATTGTTTATGCAACATTGTCCAAACTGAAGTTTTGTTAGCGCTTCCCAGTGTTAATATTTACAATGTAAAAGGATCTCGGTAATATTTCAGGAATTTCTATATAAATAAATTCTAAAATAAAAATGAAATGTATAAATGTTTGACGGTTAACTCCTCCTATACCGCTTTATCGAATTTGATGATTTTTGGTTCATCAGTGTACCCCAGTCTAGCTTAGGTCTTTGTCTCATTAGTTTTAAGATAGGGCTTATCCTAAAGGGATAGAGGAGTTCGAAAATGTATAACCTACCAAAAATACAATATTTCACAAGTCCATCAAGGTAAGAAGATGAAAGTTGAGTGCATATATAAACTTGTCATTAAAAATAAGGGGAAACATGTCCCAGCATTTTTGTAAATTTCCGTTTTAATGGGGGCAGGGAGCATTTTCTATAAATAAAAATAAATGTTACAGTGTTTGACGGCCAACTCCTTCTAGACCGTTGCACCGAATTTGATAATTTTCGGTACATGAGTGGACCAACGTGGTAGCATGGGGTGAGAAGAGGTGGGGGCAGGGGTGGGAAGGAGTGACGTGAAAATAATTGAAAAGGACCGATATTAGAGTCTAATTCATAGTTTCCGCGGTCACTGAGATGAATAGTGACACACTCAATGCCGTTTAACTCCAAATTAATTCCCTATCGGCATGGGGATGATGATAAGAGGTGAATTGGCAGAGATGGGAAATGGTGACGTGAAAATAATCGAGAAAGACCGATATTAGAGTCTAATTTATAGTTTTATGATCGATATTTGCGTTCAACCAATAGTTTTCGGGATTGCTGCTGACAGCCGTTTATCTCTGTAAGTTGAGCTCCTATCGGCATGATGGAGTGAGGAACAGGGAGTGAGAATGGATGACATTATGGATTTTTATCATTACAATTTGATTGAAGTGTGTATCCTAAGTGGGTAGGGGGAAGAGGTTCATATGCTTGCTATAAACCTATCCTTATCATGTGAAGATTGGGGATTTCAGCTAGTAAATAAATTAATAAAACTGGATTTTAAAGTAACGTGTCTTGTCCAATGCCTCAAGAACAAAAGAAGGGTTCTTTGGCTTTCTCCATTTTATAGTTCCGAAAAATGTTCAAAACTGAATATTAATCAGCCAAGAGAGCAATGTCACAGCAATTTGTTCGTTTGATTAATCAACAGCACCTAGATGAATGACAGGCAGAAGATTATCCACAGATATGTAATGCATCATATTCTTTCTTGTATTATTCTTATACCATAGTGTTAAATTCCCAGCACATGTCACAAAAAATTATATATATTAGACTATAGATAGGCCAGTAAAGAAACTTGCATAGACAAAAGACCAATGTGATCGTTTAATTTCTCGTCTATCTGTTAACAGAATTCCAGAAGTAAATTCTAACGGGAAGGGTGGAGCAGTAATAAAAAAGTCAATGAAAAGAACATTTACGTATGTTGTTTTTTTATGGTAGTGTAGGATCAAATAAGAGAAAAAAGAAAACAGGAGAAGCGAGAAGTAGGATGGCAAAAAGGCAAGGCAAATGCTTCTAGTTCGCACGCAACTAGGCCGCAGTCGTCACGAGCTTTCGCGTTTTCGTTCGGGAACGCGTTTCACCTTTCCAACACGCGTGCATGTTATCACACGGATTTTAAGCTAGAGCAAGATTGGCCATTATAAAATTGTTGTTCTTATGGCACTGCAGCAAATAATTCTCAACGCATATTACAAAGTACTATTATTAGGGACGCCCAAAAATATTTTGATAGATTATAATTTGAATACCTGCACTAAACCTAAATCTCAAGATCCATCTTTCTTACTTGACTGATATTTTTTTGGAAGGTTATTATTATTATTATTATTATTATTATTATTATTATTATTATTATTATTATTATTATTATTATTATTATTATATTAGGAATACATAGTTGGAAAAGTTAGAAAATTTAAAACTAAAGAAAATATAATTGAGAAAATTACAAATAATGTCAGAAAAAGTATAAAAAGTATAAAAAGTATAGATATAAATCGTTTAACCATATCACAAATATCCATATCTAGTTTTTAGAAATTACCAGATTTTCATTAAGCATGGCAGGGGTTTTATTGGTATTGACTCTAAGGAATGTTTTCCCATTTTATTTAAAATATTCTATGTAATATATCACGGATGTGTTGTCGGAAACTATGAATAACAATTTTCAATGACAATAGCAAGCATAACTGCATTAAAGCAGTAATTGAGTAATTTTATTACTAAATTACGGTTTCAGTGTATAAACGTCATAAAAATCACTTTTTTTTTAGCTTCTCGTATTAGAGATTACATATTCTTCTAGTAATAGGCAATGCTCGACTGATTTCAATCCTATTGTTTCGTTATTGTTGTGCTCAGCTCTGTTTGATGAAACAGATCGTTTGCTCATAATTGTGCATTTTTCAATTTGCGTCAAAACACATTGACAATATTTAATTCATGAGACATATTTGCATATCATCTGCATGTTTGAGCGTTATAATATAAGTTCCTGGTACTGGGTTATGCTACTAACTATTGCACAATAAATAACTGAACGCTAACTCCTAGCCTAACATCCTACAAAATTGTATTAGACGTGATTCCACATAATAATATGAAGTCAAAATCTTATAACGAAAGGCAAAAATTCTTATTAATTAGCCACAATGCAAGTCTAGTTAGTATTATTTTCCCTGCTTACCACTCCTTTTGTTTACGTTGAAAAATAAGTTTATAATACATTTTTTGCTAGAAAAAATCTGAAAGTAAACTTAACATTTCGGAAAGTTAATTACCACATTAATAAGGGCCAATTTTGAAGTGGTGCACTTCTGAAACTGCAAACGGTACGAGATTAGCTAGAAATACAGCCAATCACGTCAGAGTTGTTGCGTATGTTGAGAAATGAATGTTCTTAATGCATCTTTGTAAGAGAATTCCCTCAGACACTAAATATCCCTCGTCAATTAGCCGTAGGCACTGGCGCAGTTTGGAACTGAGGGGGACTGTCCATCTATAATCCGATTTGAAATATGTTTTTGGGGAGGAAGTTGATGATATTTGTCCGATTGCCACAAAGGAACGTGAGATGAAATTGATGTTCCCCAGAATAAGGCTCAAATCTGTCCGCCTCCCAACGTTGAAGACAATTCTGCTTCTCTGATCCTCTACAACATTGTTTTTCAACTTCATAAATATTTTGGACATCGCCATATATATACCCGTCCCCCCCAATGTTGAAGACAGACTTGCGCCTCTGGCCGTAGGCGAAACGGAAATAGGTCAAACTGGAATGAAACAATCGGCGTCATGTGCCAGCGAATGTGTTCGACATTGCCTTCTTGGGGTTAAATGTTTTAATTAACGTAATCCATGTTCAGGTAAACCGTTTTATAGCAATGGATGGATTTAAGATATTGCTGTTTTGCTTTTGTTGATCATCATGTTGAATTTGCTGCTGAGCACCTCTTGCATTCCATTTAAACCTGCTTCTAACTTTTTTCATTGTTTGCCAACAACACGATATCATCCACAAGCCTAAAAGTGTGTATTCTCTATCTCTAAACAGTTATTCAGAATCTAGACCCTATAGGTGTTTTTGATTTCTTTGTAAGATTAATCAAAATGAGGTGACAATGAAGATCCTTATCGGGCTTATTTCTGATCTTTCTGATTTTTTTTACCATAAAAGTAGAAATTGATATTTTTTTGACGTTATTTATTGACGTTTCCGTCTTATTTATACCTGTACATATAGTTATGTATAACACCGGAAAGTTTCAATTTGAGAACTTCATTTCCTATTCATGACGTTATCGTTGTAGTTTTCCTTTTTACTCTGCACAAAGTTCTATAAATCTCTCGTTTGTTACAGGTACATTACAGGTAGGAACAAAATGGCGTTGAGGTTGATCAAATATACATTTTTCTTTTTAAGGAATATCCACTGGAGTTTGGATAAGTAGTATGTAATTCCAATTCAGTCCAATTCAAAGTCCAATTCAAAAAGATGTAATAAAGGGAAATAAGTTAGCATTATTTCGTGTTGCCTATTTAACCTTGGATATAAAGGCGCGGAATTTGGAATACTGTGCTTCTTGATGCACGGAAAGCGAATATCTCATACTCATACTCAAGGTTTTGGAAATTTCATCCCGAAAGGAAGGGAAAGTGAAATTTTCCTATTATTACATGTTGCTTTTAAGCCGTAGAACATAACGACATGAAATTTGATATATACGGTATACACTATGTGATCAAAAGTACCCGGACATCTGGCTGAAAACGACTTAAAGTTCGTGGCGCCCTCTACCGGTACTGCTGGAATTCAATATGGTGTTGGCCCACCTTTAGGCTTGACGACAGCTTCCACTCTTGCAGGCATACTTTCAATCAAGTGCTGGAAGGTTTCTTGGGGAATGGCAGCCCATTCTTCACGGAGTGCTGAACTGAGGAGAGGTATCGATGTAGGTCGGTGAGGCTGGCACGAAGTCGGCATTCCAAAACATCCCAAAAGTGTTTTATAGCAATCAAATCAGGACTCTGTGCAGGCCAGTCCATTACAGGGATGCTATGGTCGTGTAACCACTCCGCCACAGGTCGTGCTGTAAGAACAGGTGTTCGATCGTGTTGAAAGATGCAATCACCATCCCCGAATTGTTCTTCAACAGTAGGAAGCAAGAAGGTGCTTAAAACATCAATATAGGCCCGCACTGTGAGAGTGCCACGCAAAACAACAAGAAGTGCAAGCCCTCTCCAAGAAAAACACGACCAGACCATAACACCACCACCACCGAATTTTACTGTTGGCACTACACACGCTGACAGATGACGTTCACCGGGCATTCGCCATACCCACACCCTGCCATCAGATCGCCACATTGTGTACCGTGATTTCGTCACTCCACACAACGCTTTACCACTGTTCAATCGTCCAATGTTTACGCTCCTTACACCAAGCGAGGTGTCGTTTGGCTTTTACCTGCGTGATGAGCAGCCGCTCGACCATGAAATCCAAGTTTTCTCACCTCACGCCTAACTGCCATAGTACTTGGAGTGGATCCTGATGCCGTTTGGAATTCCTGTGTGATGATCTGGATAGATGTCTGCCTATTACACTTTACGACCCTCTTCAACTGTCGGCGGTCTCTGTCAATCAACAGACTAAGTTCGGTCTGTACGTTTTTGTGCTGTACGTATCCCTTCACGTTTCCACTTCACTATCACACCAGACACAGTGGTCCTAGGGATGTTTAGAAGTGTGGAAATCTCGCGTACAGACTTCTGACACAAGTGGCACCCAATCACCTGACCACGTTAGTTCGAAGTCCGTGAGTTGCGGGCGGAGCGCCCCATTCTGCTTTCTCACGATGTCTAATGATTACTGAGGTCGTTGATAATAAGTACTTGGCAGTAGGTGGCAGCACAATGCACCTAATATGAAAAATGTATGTTTTGGGGGGATCCGGATACTTTTGATCACATTGTATATATATATATATATATATATATATATATATATATATATATATATATATATATATATATATATATATAGAGAGAGAGAGAGAGAGAGAGAGAGAGAGAGAGAGTTTCTAGATACACAAAATTCAAATATATTTATCTGCATATATTTTGATTTTACCTCGAAAGTATAAAAAAAAGTAGTACTATACGTATATTTATTCTAAATCGTTGCCCATGATAGTATTAGATTTTAGAACATGGCAACACTTGATTCAAAAAAAAAAAAAAAAAAAAAGATGAATATCTTATTTTCATGCACAATTATGGAAATTTCACACCGAAGTTCTGAAGAGTGAGAATGTTATAATTCTTTTAAACCTTGAATAAAGGAGTGTGATTTGATTTATGGATCCTTCTGCTTCGGAGAATCGCTTATTCACTTGCACAAATTCAGTGTGAAGAGCGGATATGAAGGACTATAAGAGGAAGAAAAGAGGTGTAAAATGGCCATAAGAAGTGAGTAAATGTGATTGTAATTAGGTACTGTGCTGAATTGTAATTAATCCCTTAAAATTAGTGATTAAAATAACAAATTAAAATTTTTTGTTAATTTTTAATTTAATCAATTACATTTTTCAGGAATTAATTTTCAATTGATTGTTGAAAAAATTGTAACGATTAAAAAGCAATGGTTAACTTCTTTCTCAAAAACTAAGTGAAATGAATATTTTTCATTTTTGATATTTCAATTTTGTTTTTATTAATTATCAGTTTTGTTTACTAATTATCGTAATCTTTTCATACTATTAGCCTATAATTTTCTACGATCTTAACTCTATCCATGATAATATTTTATATTAACGTTTACAATTCAAGACAATTATTATTGCATAGTAATGGAAATTGTCGTTTTAATATTATCATTTAATTTTGAAGTTAACTTTAACAGTTATTTTTCCTGACATAAATTTTTAAATTTAATTATATTTTGAAAACCATACTTATAAATTTTAATTTGTTAAAACTTTTATTAATTTTTCCAACTATCGCTGAGATACTACAATTTTTTGCTTTTGTATTCTACCTATATTTCTTACATATATAACAAAATGTCATCCCAAGTTAATTAACAAAGTATTTACTGTAACACACCAAAATGGTGCTAGGGGTCCCTCATTTGATCCAAGTGAATTTGTGGTGGACAATATGTCTTCCGCGGGTTTTCTGGAGGTTCACCCGTTTCTTTCCACATTTTCACATAACCTCACACAATCTTTCATTTGTCATGCTTCGTTTTGATTCTAAAGGACATAAACGTGGAACGTCAAATTATATATAAAAAGAATGTTAATTTGCCTGTTTTTACAGTAAAATTCATATCAAGCCTATACGTCTGTTTTAGGTCAGTGTCATCCCGAAAGTAAAGTGACTCTCACTCCAAAGAAAATACTAGTAAGGAACTCATTTGAGAGAGCCGATGTGATCCATACTTTGCTATTCAAAATTGCCATGTATTGCCAAAGAGAACAGTAAGCCATCTGCTGAATTTTAAAATAAAGATAATGATAAATTTTAATTAAAATATGTAATTGACTGGTGCCAATACTGATTAGACTGAATAATTTTTCTAGTTAATATGATTAGAGGGAACATCATGTGAAGCTGTAAATTTAATAGAACAGGATCTGTTCAATTACCAAAGTTATGAGAAAACAAGACATAAAGATGTAATACGTCTAAAGCGAGCAAAACTGGACTTGATTCCCTTGGGCACTGACCACCCCATATGTTTATTATTATTAAGTATTCTGTCTTTTGGCAGGTCTGCGAATATTGAGTTTCTTTTTATTATTATTATTCAGTTTTAGGTTTGACCCTGGAAATATTTCTTCCACGTTTCTCGATCTTCAGCTTCCTCTTTTAACTCCCAATATTTTCTTCTATTTTTCAAATCATCGATCAGTTTTGTTCTTCTTCTTCCTATTCCCTCGCTTTCCTTCCATCTTCCATCTTTCCTTCTATGGCAGTATGAAGAAGACAATTTCTTCGCAAGATGTGTCCAATTCAATTGGCCTTCATGAGAAGCATTCCTGCGAAGAATGCTGTAGAAGCGTCTCTTCTCTCCTACCCGTTTCAAAACATCTACATTTGTTACTCTCTCTGTCCTTCTCTAACTTCCTTAATGTCAAGGTCTCTGAACCATAAGCGTCATTTTTTAAAAAATATATATCCCAAGGTAACACTGAAAATACTGTATAATGAATCAATTTGAGTACAGTTTTTATCTGTGAAAATGCATATTTTTTGTAGCTTATTAAAAATTTACTGAAATAGGCATTTTTGTTCGAAGTTGTTGACAAAATATTATGCAGTGTACTGGATGAGTAAGAGCAATGTTACTAAGAACGCAAGTAAGCGCGTAACAACAGAATGAAATATGAATAATATGTAAATAAATTCAGATGGAAATGTAAATGAAATGAAATTTTTCAGTTTAACGTCCTACGTTTGTGGCCGTTTTGGGTAAGGGACACGATGATTAAAGCAAGTGAATGATGATGGAAGAATAGGTGGAATGAGTAAGTGGAAGGAAACGAGAGTGCCTCGAGAAAACCCACGGACGCGGTGCTGTCCACCACAAACTTACTTGGCCGGGAATCGAACCAGGGATTCCACGCACCGGAAGTAAGCATTCTACGTCGTAAATAAATTACTAAGGAACTGAAACATTAATATCAAATTTAAAATATCATCAACTTTGAATATTGATCGGATTCAGGAACATGTTAATTACAGGTTTATTATTATTATTATTATTCGTTGATTAGATGGCAAATAGCACATAGAAAAACGTTTACGAATAATAATTATCTACCACACTGTTCCTGAATTCGTCCTTGTTGTAGAAGTGGTTACTTTACTTCACATACTTTGAGGATAAGGGAGTACCATCAGGAAATGTCCTTCGCCAGTTAACAGGTTAAGCACGCGAAAACTTATTTGAAATGCGTAGGAGAGAGAGGAAGCGATGTATGTAGGTCTATTATGTCATAGCTGTGAAGAAGCATTGATACATATTTTTTGAATGGAACAAACAGGTATAACGTAAATGTCATCAACAACATCTACCAGCGTAGTGTCAAAGATTGTTTCTTTTCCTATATATTGGGTAGTACAAAAATAGCCGTTTGGTCAGTTTATTGTCAAACTATATGGAATTAAATGTAAATGTAGTAGAACCCCTCTAATCCGTCACCTTTGGGACTGAGGGTATGGTCTGAACGCAAAAAAGTCGGATTAATAGAAAATATAAAAATATACGGATTTACAGTAAAATAAACAATCTCTGAACTCAAAAATGACTGTATTGTTCTCTACAGTAGAAACACGCGAACAGTAAACAGTAAAAACTGCACAGTACAGTGCAGAAAACACAAAGAACGAAAGAAACTAGGCCCTATTTAAGAAATAACGGAACACTAAATCAGATATACGATAACACCAAGTAAACAACAATGCCGCGACGGCAGTAAACTACGCTATTGGCCTTGTGAGTCACCGACGAGTCAGGACAAGTTCGGCTCGAGCACGGTAGGGTCAACCAGAATGGCGGATGAGAGAGGGTATACTGTAATTGTTAATTGAAGTGAACGTGCGAAATTCTTGTGAATCTTCTTTGCGTTTCATTTTCCATTTATGACTAAAGAATAACTGTACTCACATTTACCAAATTTTGCATATTATTAGTGGCTGTTTATGACCAGGTTTTAGAGTAAAGAAATTGGTGATCAGTAATGTCATTGAGGAGTTATTACTGAAAAACTGCGCCATCAGTATTTTGACGACGATTTTTGTTGTTGCCCGTACTTTTGTTTACATATTTTAGAGTGTATAAGGCTACTAATAGTAGCGAAACGCTGTCATAATTTTTGAGGATCCATAGAAAGGAAGATAGAAGCCGTTTGGTAGATAGTTTGAGCTAAAAAAAATACATTTCAACTATATTTGGTTCAGACGCTAATGTACAGTTAACCCGGTAGTTCAGGGACCAATCGAATGGATATAAACTAGTTAAGCTCATTATGGATTTGTTCGGAAGTAAATCTGACCTAGTACACGCGGAAGAAATATAAAATGTATTCAATTAATGTGATGAATAGATAGAAACTAAACACTACTGATGATTAGAGCAAAAGAGGTGTGTCAACTACAATAGTTGGAAAAGAGAGCGAGTAAAACAGGAGATTAATTTTCTGTATATAAATGATGTTACTTGTGAAGATATGAAGTGCAGAAAAGAAATAAATGCAACTAGAAGTAATAGTGCGTTTAAAACAGAGTATGAAAGTGACATAAACACTACGGAAGAAGGGGTGATAAACAACTCGAACCATTCATATTGTGTATTAAGAAAATGGAGAAAATTTTCTGTTAACGTAAATACGGATATTTTCATCCGGAATGAATATTAGGATAAAGGAATCGGATGATGGGTCAAATCTTATCCATTGTTCTAATATAATCTGTCATCTGAATACGTTATCCTATATTGGTTGACTGTAATACGAATATTACAAGAACAGTATTTACCTAGCTGCTAACCCGAGAAGACCTGTTTATAATAAGAATATTATTACTATATCCGACAATTATTCTAATATTTTGGATACTCTTAAGTTTGAGTAGAAAATATTTGGATAAAAAGTGAAGCAAAGAAATAATTAGATTATTGATGCTCAGTTGCACCAACCGAGGATTAATCTGGGATAGGGATAAAACTAAAGTTAATAATCGAACTCAGGATAATGTGTTGCACCAACACTGATCTGAAGATTGTATTGACAAATCATCAATTAAGATGAATCGTCGAAAACAGGATATTAATCCGCGATTAGCGTTTTGTAGGGAATCACAGCTGTAAGTTAGTTGTAATTGTGGCTATTTCAATCGTCCCTAAATCAAGAAAGAATTGTATTTGTAGGCTACTAATAGTCTATCATTAACCACAATGAAACGATGAAAGTACCAAATTTGCACTACTTTATTATAATATCTATTTTATTAATTAGTTTATATCTTTATTGTAGTTTGTGAATTGAAGAAATTAGGTTTAGGTGGCCACCTAGTGCAGACGGACACAGTAGGGATAGACCTATATGTCCACATACTTTCGCAGCATGGTGCCTTTGTTATAACAATAGCAACCTATTGTATTCGTAATAGTGAAGCACCAGTGGGGCGCCGGGAGACAATAGATAGAAAGTATAGTTGTATAGAAATACACTATTGTTTAAATGACATATGATGACAAGTAATGGTTGTTGTACTATTGTATGTATAGAAGTTACACAAAAGAGAATAATAAAAGATGTCAAGTTGTAAAGATAAATGATTTTAAAAAACCTTGGGAAACTTGTTGAACAATGGGAAGCTTGTTATAAAGAATAATAAAAGAGAAACCTTGCAGGTGTATGTAAAGAATAATAAAAGAGAAACCTTGTAGTTGTATGTAAAGAGAAACCTCGCAGCTGTATGCGTTAAAGAATAATAATTTAGGTGATGAACAATAGTGGATTGTTATAAAGAAAAATAAAAGAATTTTTAACCGGGTGGCGGTGGAAACGCGGACGCGGCGCGGGAAGGCGCGGGGGCGCGAACGGAAAATACCCGCGTGCGCGGGCGCGAGCGCGTGACGTCATTTGAAATTTTTATTTAAATATTGGTTTTAAAAAATAGACATGTATAGTTTTGTTAGCGATGGAGAACCGTCAGTTTGTAGAAGACATTGATGTGAAGCATAAGTTAGACGGTGAGAATGAATATCCAGATTCTCCAGATTGTACATTTGATGAAAATGAATTAGAAAGATATGAAAACGAAAATATAAAAGTTTATACAAGTGATAGTGAGGTTGGATTAGATAATGAAGTGTATGAATTTTCGCAAGATAATTCAGATTTTGAGGCGGAATCAAATGACGAAGTGGTATCAAATGTGGATACACCGCCATGTTCACCTGATTTATCAGAATTAAGTTGGAACTGTGAATGTGGTGTTAACTATGTGGATGTGAACTGTGTAAGAGACTGCATTGCGAAATGGAAACCAAATGATTATTTAATATGCTATGCATGTTATTGGCATGATACATGTGAATGGTCGCATGAATGTTTTTACTGTAATGAAGACGTTTTAGACATTCGTGTTTGGTCTGTGTTAGTGAATCCTCGTGTACAGGAGGAATTATTTGATATTTATGCAGAAACACATACAGTTATTATACCATTAACAAGAGATTATTTTAATATTACATTTGGTGAACTATCAGTGGATGTGAATGTACGAAAAGAACTTTTAAGTATTTTCCTTGAAAAAGACAGATCGAACGAGTATAGTGAGGTGTGTTAAGAAAACGTACTGTACATAATGTATTTCGAAAATAATTTTTGTGTATCGTGTAGTGAAGAACATATTAATGAAGTTTGTGTTTTAAAAACTATAAGTGCATACTTACGTTTTAATAATAATATTTCTTGTGAACATTGCTTGCTGCATCTTGATCATCAATGTTTATTTCACGATGATATTGGAACTTTTGCTGTAGGATATTTATCCAACGACATAACTCTTATTGATTTATATGAAGTGTTTGAAGAACACCATAGTGAAATTTCAAGTATAAACTTTATACGCAAAGTGCGTGATTGTTTAAAGAACACTGAATTTGTTGGACAAATTATACCATTTTTCTTAGAACGTAAACATAAAATTTCACCATGTGTTAATGAATACATTATTGACATACAAGGTTTTAAGATTGCAAATAATGAATTTATTATACGTGAATTTTGTTTAACTGCGTGTGATGATACAGTAAATTTGCATTGTTTGATAAAATCACCAGTAGAATACAATATACTTCCATTAGGTTGTCAAAAACAAATTGAATGGTTAACATTAAACTTACATGGATTAACTTGGAATGATAAATGCGGTTATACTGTATCACACATACGTAACCTTATATATCAACTTTGTAAACAAGATGCATCCTTTTATTGTAAAGGTGCAGAAAAAACACTTTGGATTAAAAATATTTTTGCACTAGCTAATGTTATTGATTTGGAAAGTAAACAGTGTCCACCATTAAACACAATGCATGCAAACGTATTTAATGATTATTGTGCTTTTCATGAACAAAATATTAAACTTGAGAAAAAATCAGGATGTGCATTTCGTAATGCACAACAGTTATGTTATTGGTGGAAGTTTCAACGTACTATAACATTAACTAATGCATTTGCAAAGTTGTAAAGAGGATATATGATATGTTCTTGTAAATAAAAATACAAGATTTTAAATTGTAAATAAAAAAAATTTATTAAACTAATCTACTTGTTTTTCTTTTTCATTATATTGGATACATGATTGAATACAATTTTATCATTTTGTTTAAGATTATTTTTTCTGAATAAATTTAAACATTCTTGAAAGCTTTTCTTTCGTACAATATGATGGAGAAAGTACAACACAAATTGTCCACACAAGATTGAATTATCATCTTGATATGCGGAACTATTTGTAAAATATATTTTACAATTTTTATTTAAAAAAGTTTTTATTTCTTTTGGAAATGGTAATGCTAAGCTATCGAAATAGTATCCTCTTTGATTTTCATCAATGAATACACACACCCAATGTGTGCCACCTGAAGATGAATTGCTTAAATTTATAATAAGTCCAGCCGGTGGTTGTACAGTTTTTGGTATTCTATCAATAGGATAAATGCCATGCACATTTGCACCAGTAAGTTTATCACGAAGTAACACTTTTATTAAATCATCCGTGTACATAACTTTTCTTTTTAAATTTACATCACTTCACTTCACTTTACATCACTTCACTTCACTTTACATCACTTCACTTTACTTTACATCACTTTATACGCGTATATGTTGGAAGACCTAGTGGAGTATATGGAATATTCTCATAAAACGAAATAATATGTTTAAAATATTCATGACAGATTTTTTTATAACTTTTCCAATAACAATGAATGGTGCTAACGCATAAAAAATACTTTTGAGAAACTTCATAGTATGATACCTTGCAACTCTTTGAATAATCAAGCAAAAATATTACAATATACAATGTTTAGCACACTTTGTACCAGTAGGGCGCATGTAATTCATATGCTTAGAAGTGAACAGTTATACTTCTTTTATTAAAATGATACTTTTAAAAAGTATTATCAGTATATATATTTCTATCTTTATCAATTTGAATTAAAGAATCAAACTGAGCGTAAACAATACATGTTATAGGCTCAGTTAAATTTTCAGAAAAGGAAACTTTAACATTTACAGGCGCATCACGCACAAGGTCCCAAGTGCAGTCATCTAATGTTGCTGTAGGTGATAGAATAAATGCATAAAGAGTATAGCCGTGTGGATATTCTTCAGGAGTAATAGTATGTGCATCATCTTTATAATATAAACCAGTACCGGAAAACAGAGAATGGTAACTTAGAAGGTACAAATTGTTTTGAAAATCGGGGGTGAGGGGACTGGGAGGAAAAGATTTTGATCCAACTTGTAGCTGCAGTTTGTTAACGTTAAAGTGTTGAAAATGAAATGGATTTAGTTCAGATTTTCCATTAAATGCCGAATTGGAAACAAACCCGATAACAACACCTTTAGGTACGTTACCCAGAAAAATATTATCAAGATTGTATGAATTAACGTTTGCAGGAATAGTATATGATCTTGTTTGTACTCTTGTAAGGGGATATTTTGCTGTTTCATGATTCATATTAGTATTGATTTCCATTGCCAAATGAGGTGCAACATCAATGCGACGTATATGTAGAGTAACATCTTCAAGTTTTACTTTATAAGAAGTATTTGCAGGAGATAATAAACAAAAAGCATCTTTACTACGATGTAATTTTATACGAAGACCTACTTTATTTACAAGTGCTCTTGGTAATCCAGCAATATCTGTATACAGACGACCATACATTTCAAACGATTTACTATTTTTAATATAATTAGCACGTTGTTGAAAACCTACATTAGCATTACCAATGCTATCAAATTGTTTAGCGGTATCTTTATACCACATACCTAATTTCAAATGTGTATCAGAAGCATCACGGGAATAATTTAATAATGTTTCAAGGTACGCACGATAAGGATAAAATCCTGATGAAGAAGTAATTAATTTATCATTTAATGAAATGTCAATTTGACTAAATAATGAATGTAAGAAATTATTTGTTGGTGCTACAACATCAGTGTCAGCTAATGGTGTATCATCAGGTTTTGTAATTTTACAACGTACGTAAAGATAAAGATATGCAGTATGAATAAATTCTCCTGTTTCACCGGGAATAAAAAATTCAATAGGTCCATCAGAACTTAATGTTGAAATTGGACGGTATTCAGCATTAAAGCAAGATTCAACTGCAGTTTGTGTCATTGGAGTACTAAATAAATCGAAATCATTGGTACAACATTCCACACTGTTTGAATTAAGTAGTGCCATTATGAAAATATATCTGTAACACGACTTATTTTTCGTTTTACTTTTCTTTTGCTTTTGCTTTTGTTTGTACGCTTACGTTTAGTTGGAGGTCCAAAGCGAACAATTGCCGGAGCTTTACGCTTGCGTGGCCGTCTCTTACCACTTCCAGTTAATAACTGACCAACTTTGTTAGCAGCTTTTGTCTTTAATGTTTCACCAGCTTGTTTTACACGTGCACGAACAGATTCTTTAAATGGTTTATCTTCTAATACATCACCTGCTACTTGTATTCCCGTTTGTAATGCTTGTTGACCTAAAGTTTTTGCACCCTGTTTAAGAAATGGTAATGCAAAACGAAATAATCCTTGGAAGAAACTACCTATACCATGTCCCCGTTGATATACAGGTCCTGAAAAGTATGGGATACCATGTCCGTAATGTCGTCTAAATTTCATTTTTAAAATATAATTAATTAATTACTTTTTATTAGGAGAGCGCTTAAAATGAAGTGTAACACTTAGTGTCCCAGAACGAAATGGCAAATTTCGTCCTGCATGGTCTTTTAATAGTATTTCAATACTGTTAAATGAAAACTTTGCAAGTGGAAGATAATGAATATCTTGAAATGTTAATGTTTTCACTTTACCGTATTTTACATTTGATATTGTTGCAATACGTAATAAAGGTGCTTTTGTATCACCTAGAAACTGATATTGTATGATATCAGTATAAATAAAAATTTGATGAGGATATCCAATATCAACATATGGTTGTTTAAATCCACGTTTATACAAAACAAGATCTTTATGTTGACGAAGTCCTAATTGCATTGCTAATGTTGCTGATAATAAGGCCGATTCAACACGATCACTACAATCTACTTGTACAATATTTGATATAGAAAATTTTATGTCTTTTGATATTTTATTTAATTCATCAATGATATGATGTGCAGAGTGATAATATCCACTTACAATTTTACCTTTTTGTGCTTCTTCATTTTTTATTTTATACCACATAACATTTTCTCCATCGTTAACATTATAACATGTTAATGGAACATGTAATTCACTTATTCCTACATGCCAATCGGTTTCTGATAATTGAATATTATTTTTTAGTTGATTAATAAAATGTGTTGGACTATTTGTAGGATATACATCAGTACTTGCGTTTGATACAAGTGTAATGTAAAAACTATCATCAATACTTTCAGAAATCATTTTCGTTTAAAGTGAAGTGTTAAGTTTGAAGTTCCAAATTGAAATGGCAATTTTAAACCGTGCTCATCTTTTAAGTTTACTTCAATCGTGTTAAAATAAGATTTTACAACTTTAACATATTGTGGTGTGTGAAATAGAAAACATTTTACATCTCCGTGCTCAATATTATATGCACTAACTTTACGAAGTACTGGTCCAATATTTTCTTGTTGTTTTACAATATCAACACAAACATTAAAAACGTTTGGTATATTATATTCTAAATTGCATGGAAATTTTGCGCGTGTTACGGTTGGAACATCTTCATTAACTGGTTTTACAAAAACAGCATCTGTAAACTCTGTTGTATTTTCATTTATAAATCCAAGTAAATGTTGCAATCCGCGTGTCATTGCAATAACACAAAAATCTTTTAATTTTAAAGAATGTCTAATTCCAACTTGATTTTTATTTTTATAATATTTTAACATGCGTAATTCTTCAGGAATCATTTCTAAAATGGATGTAATAGAAGTATAGTATCCCGGTGTAATATCAACATCTACAATTTCAAGTTCATCATTAACGATGGTTTCAATTGTAATTTTTCATTTTTACCAACATTATAAAAACTAAAAGGAACATTAAGTTGCGTTAAGGCAACATACCATTCTCCTTCACTTAAGTGAATAGGTTGTGCTAACTTTACTATAAATGAAGAAGTTGTATTATTAGTAAAAATTTCACTACTAGCATTTGAAGGAAGAGTAACATAGAAATCATGTTCTATCATTGAACTCATTTTGAAGACTGAACAGAATTTGTTTTAATCCATGAATTCATACTTGATGGATATCCCAACCACTTTACATACATCATATCTTTTTTTCGTTTTAGTACTTTTTCAATTAAAAATGTTTTGTTTGAATTTACATTTACATTTTGTAATTCTTCTGTGTAAAATATTCCTTTAATTTCCTCATCATTCCAATCTTTTAATTTATATGTAATAGGATTTGTCGGAATACATTTATCAACAATAAAAATTTCTTGTGACCATTTTGGTAAATATCCCTTTTCTAATTTATGTTTATATTTACTAACACGCACATAATCACCAGGGTGAAATTTACATGTTAATTTGTTTTTATTCGTTTTATCACCGTACAACGTATTCAAAACTTGATCAACATTAGAATGATTTACATTTGCCGGTGCCATTTTAATACTACTATGATACGAATGATTATAATTTTTTACAAATTGATCTAAGACATCTATATAACGGTATGTACTTTTAGCCGTAAAATAACGATACAATTTTTCTTTTAATGTTCTTATAAACCGTTCAGCTAATGCACATTTAATTTCTGAATGTACACTATAATGATTAATTTCGTATTCTTTAAATAAACGTTTTACATGCCGATTATAAAATTCTGTACCTAAATCCGTTTGTACATTAAACACAGGTAGTTTAAAATTTTTAAAAATTTTTTTGATTGCTTTTGCCATTTCAGGACCTGTTTTTGTTTTTAAGGGAACACAATACGCATACCGTGAAAAAATATCAATACAACATAATATATACTTATAATTTTTGTTATACTTGGCAATATTTTGCATATCTGCTAAATCCATTTGTAATGTTTCATTTGGTGCACTAACATAATATTGTTTACGTTCAAACACTTTACGTGCTGGTGCATGTAATGTATATGCATCTTGAGATGCTAACCAATTTTTAATTTTCTTTTTTGATAATTTTGTTTTTCCTTGTAATGTTTTAATACTTGATAAAGAAGCAGGATTCGTATAATCATAATATAATTTTGACAATTTTCCCATTTTTATTTACATTTTATATTCTTTCCAGTTTTTAAAAATATTTGTTACTAGTGTTGGACTTTGTGATTTTTTAACTTTGCTATGAGATTTCACTATAGGAGTAGAAATAAATTCACGTGGTACATTAAGATCATCCAATAAATTTTTAAACTCGTGAATGCCTATAGGATTTCTTGAATATTTTCGTGTACGAACAACATCATTTATTAAATCAATAATATTAGAACCTGGTATTATTTTTCCTTGAATACGTACTGTTCCTGATTGATCCCAATGAATTTTATCAGAACTTGTTAACTGTTTTAATAAGAGATCTGTTTTCCTTCGTTGTGTTTTTGGTACTGATTGTAAAATGTCTGATACAAAGGGTAAAATAGAATTATTTTTTCTTCTTCTTGAGATGATGATGATGATGATGTTTGAGGAACATCTTCTTCAATAATAGGTAATGTAATTGGATTTTGTGAAACTGATGAAGTATAATTTAAATATTGTTGTAATGCTTGCTGATACAATTTCCATTTTTCTTCAATACTAAGATTACGACGTTGTAAAATACTATTCATTTCTTCATCTAAACGCGATTGATGTGAATCTATTGATTTTATATTTGCATGCATTTGTTGCAATGCATTTTCAGGCACTAATATCATTTTACGAAATTCCGACATTCTTATCTTCCAAACAAACTACTTGCTACTGCGCCAAGTAATGGTCCTAAAATTAATGGTAAAAATGCCCCACCTTTCTGCAATAAAATTTTCTTTTTCTTATTAAGTGCTGTACGTTGTGCAGATAAAGCATGCAAGATCTTTTTATGTCTACGTAAACGTTGCTTCTGACGCGAATTCAACGGAATGTTTCCTTTTATTGTGTTTTTAGCAACTTGTGAAATAGTACGTATTAAATCACCAGATGCATGTCGTATAATTTGTTTTCGCTTTGCGCTTTTGCATTTGCACAAAGCACGGAGAGTATCAAAGTGTTGTTTCACCTTCAACATCTTGAACTAAACTAAACGTAAACGATTGAATTACTGTCTTTTACATTTGCATATACATGCAGTGTTTCATTAGGAAAAATATTTGTACGTAATCGTAATGCATCATTTGTTTTTTGAGTTAAGTCAAATAACAAATAAGTGTGAGGTTCACGTGTTACATCTTCGAACACATTCACAACTTGTTTACTATGTCGTGGCATAATTTGTCTTGCTAAATATTGTATTTGTAATTTATCACGAGGATTTTTAAATACTATAATATAATGTGCATTTAAACTTATATCACGAGCATGTTTTCCTTTTGGAAATAAGTTTTGAACAATAAATATTACTGTTAATTTTTTATGATGTGCATATTTTGTAAATAAGTTTGCAACATCACCATTGGTTTCAGACATTAAGTCATCTAATATTAATAATGAATTTTCTTGTATTTCAAAATTATTCATATCTGGAATACCTTCTATAAATCGAATTTCTGAACTTGCATCTAAATTTGGTATGACTGCCCCATAACACCAAACAATGTCATTAAATTTCATAGTAAACATTTGATCACGTTCATTTAATAATCGATTTACAAAACATGTTTTACCTGCACGTGAAGGACCAGCAATTAAAATGGTTGATGGATGTTGAAACTTTAACATCTTGTATTAAACTGAATGCATACAATAGATACTTTACTTTATATATACACTCATTCACACACTCACTCACTCACACAATTAACAACATAAATTAAAAATAAATTAAAAATAAGTTAAACAATAAATATTAAAGCTTGAAATGACTAAAATATGAATGAATGACTAGAATAAATGAATGACTAGAATGAAATGTATACTTTGGTTTACAATTTATAAGTTTGCTCAGCAAACGATGAAATAAATAAATAAATAAATAGTCATACTCTACTAATGATCTGTTAATAAATAAATAAATAAATAAATAAAAACAATCACTTATAAGCCAAGCTAAAATTATTATTGTACATATCCATGAGGTAAACTTTTTGTCTTTGGTATTGGTTCGTCAGTTTGTATATCGTCAATACGTTTACGTTTTTTGTTTACCTCTTGGTGTGTTTTTGTCTCTTTACGTGAAAAGATAGTGAAGCCCTGTTTTCGCACAATGCTATTTGGATTTTCTATAATTGTACAATTAATATTTCCTGTCACTAATCCATAGAAACTCTCAAAGTTTATTCTTTGAGAGGTCCTATCATTTAGTGTAATTCCCCGAATTTTGAAAATATTCCGAAATTCCCCTGCGGCATTTTTAAGCCGCATACTATAATTTTTTGGCCCTAAGCCTATAAATGTTACAAACTCCCACCCTTCTTCAATTTCATCAGTGAGATCACCCAAATAGCTGCCAAGGTTTAACGGAGGTTCCCTATCTTTTTTACACGTAAACATAATACTGTCTGTGTCACAATAAATTACGTCTTCAGGTCCTACAGTCACAAGTAAATCATATAATTGTAGCCTGGCCCATGAAGTAATAAATCCGGCAAGGACGACATTGGAAAATTGTAGAGGTACATTTTCAGTTTCCAAGTCTTTATATGTTAGAATAAGATGTTCATCACCAACTGGAATAACACTATGAACCTCATATCTCGGTGTAGCAAGGTACCTATGGAACTCTGTCCCACTATCAATAATTACACACTCTGTCATATCTGTACGCTGTCCCCATTTTCCGTATAAGGAATTGAGGTACAACTTCGCGCATTGTCTAAGTCCAGGGTTCGTCCTAATATTATCTTTATTTAATTTTATGCCTTCGTGAGCATAGTATTCGTCAATATATTTATCTTTGTCTTCTTCAGTTTTACACCAAGCAGGATAGCCTGAAGCTTCCTGCTTCATCTGAAGAAACGTATTCACATAGTCCCGGAATAAACTAGGTGAATTCCGATCTTCAGAACCCATGAGTTCAAATTCCCATATTTCATAAATTTTGACGATTTTATATCCGTTTTCAAGAGCACGGTGAAGCTCTGGTGTACAAAAAGTTCCAGTTAATGCACGTTCAGTATCACTATGTGTGCAATTATCAATAGTTTCTCCTTCCATACATAGCCTACAAAGTCCAAATATTAATCGGCTTTGCGCTACATAAGGTAAGATGGGAAAAAAGAGTTGTTTAGGAGCCAATACAGTACATTTTACAATCCCATGAATTTTTCCCACATCTGGGAAAACCGGCCCCTTATGCACCTTAGGTGCCCCCACCGGAAGAGGTTTCCTTGCCATTACGTAGGGGTATAACGATGTAATATCATAATAAAGAATGGATTCATCGTCCGCACAATTCACATAAGAACGAAACACTTCAGTACGGCCTCCGTTGTAGCAACTCTTAGGAATAAGAAAGTCTGCAGTAGTATCACATTGTTCTTTAAGGAACTTTTGTAAATCTACATCTGTGCGTACTTTATTATCCCAAGAGCACTCCCATATTTCATACAAATTCATTTTTAGAATTTCTGTGAAATATTTTCGCCGGATTTCCGTATGTTCGTACCTTTTTTCAAATGTGTTGTACGGACCATGTGCATTATCTATTATGGCATTACGGTTATTTGGAAAACACGTTTTACAGGCATGCCAGTAACATCCCATAAATTCGAACACGGCATTATGCTCTGCATTGTATCCGTCAACATTATACCTTCCAAAAGATTGTTCTCCGTTTCGTCCAGCATGCTGGATTTCTATACCCAATTGGTGTTCCATATACTTTAGCCATTTCATTGCTTTTTCACTGGTTTTTGTTTTATAATGGTACCCCAATGGTGGTATAACAGAAATACTTTCTTCTGGAAGATATGATGTACGATATGTTTGCATGGCTAAACTTGCAATCGTAGACGATACTAGAAAACATTGTAATCCACCCGTTTTCTCTTCTATGATATTACTAAATTTAATAACAGCTTCTGTGAGAATTCTCACATCATTTTCACAATACTCCAGCATTTCCTTTTGCAAATTAAATTGCTCTCCCAATTGCACCCGTTCTTGGTGCCATCCCTCCAACCGCTTTCTTTCTTCACCAGTTCGCGATTCAGGATCATAGTACTATATTCCCGGATATGGTCCTACATAATTTTGGTTCTCTACTGTATTAAACAAGTATGGGAAATCTCCCTTCTTTAAATTTTCTGAAAGGCCTAACGTTTTCGGTAATTTTGATAATTTTACACCAACAAACAAATAACTATCTCTAAAAATGATTTTATTATGAATAGAAATACTAAAAATCTTTTGACCCTGAATTAAAGTTTTTGGAATGATATGCTGGGACTCAATGAGAGATCTCAAACAGAAAATGCTATCAAAACGACTACCATTATGACTTATGACACATACTTTACTAAATTGGGGTCTATCTAATAAAATATGTGTAATAAATTCATCAATGGTTTTAAAAGAAAACGAGCGGTTACCGTTTTCATCACCACATGTACTGCAGGCTTCATCAATGCCTGTGTTCATACATTTATGACATACATGTCTAGCGCATACCAAGCAAACAACGTGTTCCCGTTCCCCACGCTCATTTTCCGGTTTGAGCATGGTTTCTACGTCAAAGACAATATAAAGAAACCTCTTGATATGAGTAGGTTTTACTTTCTTCACATAACATGAGTGACCTTCCTGTACATGTTCACGACATGTACTGCAAAAGTATTCACCACATGTATGATCGGATTTACGTGTTCTTAAATCATAGAGTGCATTACAGTTGATGCAAACTTTCACATATTCACACACATTCTTGCCAATTTTATTACCTTTTAAGTGATTTTCGAAACATTCACCCCTAGTAAAATATCTATTGCATGCATTGCATTTCATTTTATCCATCGTAACATCAAGTTTATGCATATGTTCGCAAGATGAACACATTAACTCACACTTATGGAAACGATTCAAACCTTTAAAACCCTTTAAACAATGCAAGCAATACTTTTTTTTCTTAGAAATGACGTTATTGTACGAATAGGACGGAAATGCCCAATAGTTCCTCGTTCATCGTAATAAATATAGATCGGTTTTGCATTTTGTAACTCTGGTCTTTGTATTTCTGTTTCCGGATAACGTACTCTAAATTCACGCTTGCTTTCGGGTACTTTTTCATAAATAATAATTTGATAGTTTGGAGTTAAATGTTTCTGAAACAATTCTACGTCATTAAAATCGCAACCATCTTTAACGCTAACACCTGCCTCAGTACAAAGCTTAATTGCTCTACCTTTTAATGTATCTCTAGTTGGATCTGTTAAATTACTCAAATTTTGACGTGTTTCGGTATGCTTTGCTATACCCCAAGCAATACTTTTAGGTAAACAAAGTTTGTCATTATCAGTTCCCGGGAGCTCAACCAAATGTTGCACTAAAAATTCATTTAACGGTAAATATTTGTTTAGTGTGGAATTATTATCTCGTGTTCTTCCAGCACCAAACATCGAATTTACTATATGAAATCGAAAGAGGACATGATTACCTAAAAGGAAGTCTTCATTACTATTTAACACTCTAGTAATGGAAGCTAAAACGGACTTAGCAGAAATGTCTTTGCGGCGTCTCCATGGAACATACACTGCTTTCTTATCCTTACTATTGGAGGAATCAATGTACATTCCAACAAAATCATTAGGTCTCGCATTGTTCAATACATTATCCAATGCGAAGTTCATTAGGTTTTCAATATAGGCCGCAGGATTTCTAATTTCATCATTTCCCATTGGCCTTACCGCAATTTCATGTCCCACCAAGTTAAACTTAGTGAAACTTGTTCTGCTTTCATGTACTACTTCGAAATTACCTTCCCCTGTATTTTGAACATCTGTATGTCCGCTACGTTCACTTGGAGGAACGTAACCGGAAGTACTAGGCTGTGGAGAGCCCATTCCGTAACCACGAGTATCCCGTGAATATTGTACACTTGATACCTGTAGTTCATTATTTACAACATCCACAGGATTTTGTCCGTTTTCACATAACTCGTTTAATAAAGCCTCCACATAATCAGATGTTCCAAACTCATCGGAATTTACTAAAACTGCGGAATTTTGATTTGTTTGTGTACCATCTGCTGCTTCATTTTCTATTTGTTCATTAATAATTTCATCAATTAAATTAAAATCTTCTTCTTGAAGTGTTTTCCAAGGGTTGACTTTCTTGGTGGACCGAGGTTACGGAATTTTCAACAGATGGCATCACATTATTATGAACCAAAATAAAACGCGATCCATAATTACAAAATTCGGCTACCTCTGCTGCATTCATCCTATCACCTTGTGCACAATTAAAATAATTAAAATGAATGAATTTATCATGTGCCCACTGGTACATGATTTGCTCACGGAAAAATCCGTGTGTGAACAAGTCAACAATGTCAGCACTAGACATTGCATATTGCAATATAAGTGCTTGATTATCGTGGTAAAAATTAAAAAGAGCTGATAGCGAGGTATCATACCTTTCACTGCCACGAAATCCTTGGCGTTGCTTATCCATAATACGCCACCAGGTCTCCAACACGCGCTCCTTCGTGTTCAGGCCTTCTATAACAGCAGACAGGTAAATTTCATGAATTTCGTTAAACTCGTTTACGTATGATGCACCGAGAAATTCCATCTGTAAAATATAAAAACAAAAATTAGTTTACATTAAAATAAATACAACAATATATAAAAATATAGTGTTATTCAGTTAACAATATTATTTAGTTTTCTTCTAAGAAGCTCTACTTATTTTTTCTGTTAATTTTTTTTTTATTTCTTCAGTTCTGCAAGAACTTCGTTGTTAAAATAGAGTGTGATCATCATTAAAATTATACAAGAACTTCGTTCTTAAAATACAGTGTAATCATTTTTAAAATTCTGCAAGAACATTGCTGTTAAAATACAGTGTGAACATTTTAAAATTCTGCAACAACTTTGTTCATAAAATAAAGTGTGAAGCTATTAAAAATTACGTTTTCTGCAATAATAAAACAAATTTCGTATGTTTTAAAATGGGGTATTATTGTAAATATTTATCACATTACAATTTAAAAATAATACTTTATATACCAATATTTAATCAAAGTATAAAAACATTATCATTTAAATATGTATAATATATAAATATACTTACGATGATCTTCTAAGTAAATCTGGTATGTATTCTAAAGTTGATAAGAATCAGGATTTCTTCCTTACTTCCTTTCTTCTTCTTTTGTTTTTTCTTCTTTTGTTGTTTTGAATTTTAACAACTGTAACAATAGAGTTAATATTAATACTCTTTCCTAAATATAATATTTTAATATTTCTTTTATTATATGGTTGTATAAATTTATTCACTAACTAAGTAAATATCGTGTTGAAGGTATGGTTACCAACATTCATATGATAATATTTCCTTAGCAACGGGGTATATATACACAATGCCTAACAAAAAAAATAAAAATAAAACCAGTTTAAACCGGTTTAACCACCTGCAGCAAAGCAAACAAAAGAAATTCCTAGCATTACTAACAAAGGAATTTTTTAAACCCAGTAACATAAGGTACAAATTACATCACATTGTGTAATATCACTGTTACTAATTTAAAATATGTTAAAGCATCTGTGTACGAGACTACAAAACGAAATGCCTTTGGGTTCGAGATTACAAAAAAAACGAAATGCTTTTGGGTACGAGACTACAAACTGTGTTGTCGCCTATACAAGTAATAATGTTATACTTCATGTTAATATTATAATTATTTTTGACGGTAATTAAATTATATTTAATGCAAAGTATACGTATACTAAACGTGTACGTCAAATGATAATACATTTTTATGTTTATGTTTGCAACCGTTTGTGTAATACATGTATAAACATGTACACAAATTGTAAATAAACTCTTAGGTTTATGTTCGGCAATGTTCGGGAAACTTCGGTTAAGTTCGGAACCATTCGTGTGGTACATTAACCAATATGTACAAAATTGTAAATACATTTTTTGTTTGTTCGGCAATGTTCGGAAAACTTCGGTTAAGTTCGTGTTAACTTGTTTAAATTTTTAATTAATGGTGTTTTAAAAATAATGTATACTACATTAATGTAAAGAAAACACATTAAAATCCATCCACCATGTTTGTTTCTTAAAACAACGCCACCTGTACCATAACATTCACATTAGTGTGTATAAGACTGTGCGTGTGTGTACATGTGCCATAGCAAGTTACCGAGTGTTGTTTGTTTTTTATAACCGGCAATACCCCGCGCAGTTTCCGGGCGGCAATATTTTACGCGTCCCGCGTCGCGAAAACCTTTTTCGGCCGCAAATACCGCGCGGCGCGTACCGGTCGCGGTAAAAAACGCGCAAAAATGGTATTTATTTTAGTAATATCATTCATTTTACCTATTCATATAAAAATATACCCTTTAATAAACATATTTCCAAAGTTTGAAAAAAATCAACGCCATATTGTTTATGAAAATTCATTAAATTTTTATTTACAATGTTCTAATGTATATAGTAATGTTCGTTAGGTCCTAACGATTAAGAAAATACCTTTCTTTTGTTCTACGACCAATAGTTGGCCGTCAAAAGCGAAAAAATAAAAACCTGTACTTTTGGAACACCCTGTATATAAATTTCAAAAATTAAAAATTGTTCAAATGTATCATGTAGGGTGTCTTTCTATATAGATTTTGACCTGACAAATCGATTTCTGTTGTCCATTTTCACCTACGATGAACCGTTTAGGATTTATGACCATTTAAAATTATTTTAAAGTTACAATGTTCTAATCTGTATAGTAGTGTTCCTTAGGTCCTAACATTCAAGAAAATACCTTTCTTTTGTTTCTACAACCAATAGTTTGGCCAAAAAAGCGAAAAAATAAAAAACTGTACTTTTGGAACACCCTGTATATAAATTTCAAAAAAAATAAAAATTGTTCAAATGTATCATGTAGGGTGTCTTTCTATATAGATTTTGACCTGACAAGTCGATTTCTGTTGTTCATTTTCACCTACGATGAACCGTTTAGGATTTATGACCATTTAAAATTATTTTAAAGTTACATTGTTCTAATCTGTATAGTAGTGTTCCTTAGGTCCTAACATTCAAGAAAATACCTTTCTTTTGTTTCTACAACCAATAGTTTGGCCAAAAAAGCGAAAAAATAAAAAACTGTACTTTTGGAACAGCCTGTATATAAATTTCAAAAAATAAAAATTGTTCAAATGTATCATGTAGGGTGTCTTTCTATATAGATTTTGACCTGACAAATCGATTTCTGTTGTCCATTTTCACCTACGATGAACCGTTTAGGATTTATGACCATTTAAAATTATTTTAAAGTTACAATGTTCTAATCTGTATAGTAGTGTTCCTTAGGTCCTAACATTCAAGAAAATACCTTTCTTTTGTTTCTACAACCAATAGTTTGGCCAAAAAAGCGAAAAAATAAGAAACTGTACTTTTGGAACACCCTGTATATAAATTTCAAAAAAAAAATTGTTCAAATGTATCATGTAGGGTGTCTTTCTATATAGATTTTGACCTGACAAGTCGATTTCTGTTGTTCATTTTCACCTACGATGAACCGTTTAGGATTTATGACCATTTAAAATTATTTTAAAGTTACATTGTTCTAATCTGTATAGTAGTGTTCCTTAGGTCCTAACGATTAAGAAAATACCTTTCTTTTGTTTCTACAACCAATAGTTTGGCCGTCAAAAGCGAAAAATGTAATGTTAGAGCCCTACATACCCAGCCACCACTGTTAGCCCCCACAAAAAATTGTTCAAATTTATCATGTAGGGTGTCTTTCTATATAGATTTTGTCCTAACAAATCGATTTCTGTAGTCCGTTTTATCGTATAATCAATCGTTTAGGAGCTACGCCCATTTAAAGTTATTATACGGAAAAAATTTTAGTCTTTTTGCATCAACGCCACCTATATAGCAACACATGTCAGTAGCATACATGCTTTTGTGCGGTTAGCATCAAATCGTATCGGTCTCGTGTTATTTGTACAACCGGCATTCCCTCATACGTTTACCGACGAAATCGTTTTGTCGTTTCCCGTCTTTTTTTTCCCCCGCCATATATTAGTGCTTCGTATGTGCTTCAAACATCAAACAAAACAATTTATCCTAGGTAAGTATCAACATTTTAACATTTCTATACTTTACATGTGCTTTTTAGTACACATCATAACATTATAATCTAGCTTTACATAGGCATATCTGATAAATCCATTTCTATTATTTCAAATAAAACACATATTTTTTTTAAAAAAAATAGTCACTCAAAAAACATTTACATATTCACTTAGAATCTTAATAAACCGCGCACATATGCCACTGATATCAACAAACAAATTATTCGTTTTCGTCCATGTATTCGTTTTCTCTTGGCTTACGACAACTTTTGCAGTTTCTGTGTTCAAAAAAACAAGATTTCACCGTTCCTTTTAAAGACCGTAAATTCCATTGCATTCAACTAGGAATAAAAAAATGCCCTGAAGCAGCATTCAGGTTAACCCTGTATACCCTCGCACCCCTCTGACGCACACCAATACATGTATCCATGCTTCCTGCATTTTTTCTCTCTCTCTCACACACACTAACGCATTTATGTGTGTTTCCCGCATCTATCGTTCGCGCTCTTTCCTTCCTCCTCCCTACCGCAACAGCTAGCACTCCGGTCCATAGCCTACAATAAAGCAAACTTTTTCTTTTTTTTTCCTCCCTCTCTCGCTCTCTTGCGCTAGGTAACTTGTCCGTTCACTATGGGCTTCTTGGTGTTTTAAATCGCCTCATAAAAACCATTGAGGAAATGCACAACATTTCTGGTTTGCGTATTTCAATCTTCACAAACAAGTCTCATAACAACGGTTCTATCTGACATTTGTCCAATAAATAAAAACAAACACAAGTCATTTTAATTCATGTAAATACATTTAAAATCAAAGTTCAATATTTATTTATTTATATAAATGGTAAATTTTAACTTACTTTTTTCCTTCCAGTAATTCCAAAATTATTCTCCAAACAACACACTCACAGAAAAAATACACAAGCCAACTTTCCACAACGCCAAAAGCACACTATATAATCTGGTCTCATTTCAACTTCCTTATATATATATATATATTCGTTAACCTGGGTGGTTCCAGCGTTCACACACACCCTTCCGTTTTTCACAAAAACAAGTACAAAAGCTATTCTTTAAAGTTAACAAGAATCTTTTCCAGAAAAAGGGCTTTTTCTTTCTTTCTTTTTTCATTCTATCGGCGTAGAAAACAATTTTCTCTCTAACAAGTCAGAAAAATCTTTTTTTATTTTTTTTAAAAAAAAAGAGTTACGTTCAACTCGAAATTACAGGGGGTCTCAACCGTCAACAATAAATGTCACATACGTTTTCTCAAATAACTTTCTACATCCTAACAACTCAAAAGATCTTTTTTCAACTATTTCAATTCTTTCTTTCTTTTCTAAAAAGAATTAGACATACAGGTGAGTCGCAACCAACATGACATTTTCTCATCGGCACAAAATTCACTCTACATGCCGAATTCCTTAACTATTCCCACGTTAATTTAAACTGGTCCTTTGCTCAAAAGGACACTACACTTCCACTATGCAATTGTATGCCCCGTCTCTCAGTATGGGGCAATGTAACACGTAACTATCTCTTTCTTACATTCTCTCTCCTTCAGTATAATGTCTGTTATCTCTCCATAGGGTGCAATTTACAGTCCCCAATTAGGCAATGTCTTTTACTCCATGGGCAGTACAGTTCACCCCTCCAGCATTCTGGAACACACACATACAAGCAGGTGTCTATGTTTCTTTCTTTAGTAGACATCAAAGGATTCTCTCCCTACCCTGCGCCATTCTTAGCTTACATGACTTTCTCACTTCCTGCTGTTACACTATTTTCTGGCTTCCAACAGTTAAACTTTCTCAGACACCCATATGTTACATTAAAGTGACAATATATTCTTTCTTTTAATGACAGAAGGTTCCAATTGTAACAGTGTTACAAAAAAGCTTGTCAATTTCAAATTCTATCCTTTTCTTTCATGTTTCTCATGTTTCTAAATTTATTTGACGTGTCTCTCTGCTTTCCAACAGTTAAAGTATTGTGCAACATCCATATGTCACATTAAATTGACAATTTTCTTACTTCCTTAATTGACACAATGATGAAAATACGTGACAGCTCCAAAAGAAGCATCTGCTATACATTTAACTCGTTGCTATACAGTAAACAAAGAAACCATGCTGCGAAAGTATGTGGACATATAGGTCTATCCCTACTGGACACAGTAGTTTAATTTGTGTTACATATAAAGTGATATTTTTGAGATTCTACGCCACTGCATGCCACTCTCTTGGGTTCAATTATATTTTATAGCATACACGGTTCCATTCGTTCATTTAACAGACTTTTTGGCATTTTAAATCTTTATAATTTTGATTTATTGGAGTAGTTGAATATGCCTTTTAATATTAAATGCTACAAGATTAAGCATGAAAATAAATAAATTATATATATAATCCGAAGCAGTAAATCAGAGCAACGATGTAAGATTCTTATCCAAAGATGAAAATAATCAACGGATTATCTTATCTGATTTTAATCCTCGATTGGTGCAACTGAGCATCAAAGCAAATTTGAATTCTGAAATATGTAATAGAACGTATATTGAAACAGAAGGAGAGAGAAACTCATGAATAGTGTAATATGCGAAACAGCTCTACCATGTGATAATGTATATTGAGACAGTATGCAATTTTTCGGTGCTGGAGTCGTACGATCTAAAGTTACACTGGTTTTAATTCCCTTAGGCCTACCTATTTTTATTACAAATGTATCAGAAGATTATACAAACCACGTGCAGTGAATTTACAAATATGAGATCAAATAAGATCTTTGAATATTAGTGTAAAGATCGTTATAGGTTTGATCAAATGAGTATTCGGGAGACTCTCTAGTCCACAGCAGCCGGAGAAGGTAGGGCAATTTTTCTAGCTCATAGCAACCCCGAGGTTGACCAGTCCCAAGCAGACTGATACAGTCGTTCGTTCGTTCGTTGGACTTGGCGATTGTTGTTTCAAGTAACGAGCATGGGCTCTTGCCTTGCATTGGTGGTGTGAGGGTTTGGCTTTTGAGGTTCAGCGTATTTCGTTGTTGGAGGTTGCAACTGTCGCAGACCCTCCTGGTTGTTCTAGGTGGTGTCGTTCGGAGTTTTTCCGGCTTCTTTTATACCCCTTCGTGGGCAGTGGTGGCGCTAGTGTTCGTCTTAGTCACGTGTCAATAGCACAGCAATGGGATGTGCTTCTGTTGTTTACTGCCTGGACGTGGAGCTGATAGTTATGTGAAGGGAATATTACAATAGTAACTATTTCCTATTTAGAAGAATGTTTTAACTAGACATAGTTTTAAATTATTATGAGACTTCCTTGATTTCTTTGCATGTGTGAATGACCTACAGCACCAGACTGGGAATTGGATTTTATTTGCAGTTAATATAACAAGGTTTACAAAATATTGAAGTCAAAACCAATAAAATATTAATCGCCCTTCACCAAAATGCTTTAGTCATATAACAATAGTTTCAGAGAGTTGCTTTAGATCGGTGAAACTAATTTAGGTAAAAAAGGTAATCTTTAGCAGAATTGAATAATTGTAGAGGAAGTAAGACAAAATAATTCAATGGTACAGCGATCATAGCTGGTGCATGCAATCCTTGGTTCGATTCCAGCTCCCGCCAAACGGATTTTGTGGTGAACAAGCACTGTGCATATGGATTTTCTTGGAATTCTCCCGTTTTCTCCAACTTTAGTCATTTCATCATTATCCCATCTTATACTCACCATCTCCCTTAGTCTTGGTGCATAATCATGGACGTTAAACTAAAAACAACATGCTTGAGCAAATTTGCAATTTTGCGAACCAGAAAGTAAGGGATGGAAAGAAGCAGATTCAAGAACTGAAGAAAAATACCGAAATACTGAAACCGGTACTGGTATTTTTTGAATACTGAAATATCGATATACCAAAAAACTGAAAATGTTGAAACATGCCGAAATACCAAAAATACCGAACCATTCTGAAATACTGCACTATACCAAAAACTGAAATATTGAACCATTCTGGAAACTGGAATACCAAAAATATCGAACCATACCGAAATACGGAAATACCGATCAATATCTGAATGATTTTTTAAATTATTTTTTCAGCATTTTCTCTCTTGTTGAAGCAGGAACCTAATCTGCCTTTTCTTTCTACTTTACATACAAGCATATTGTAAGCCTAGATTATCTTTCTTGTATTATCTATTACATTTCTTATATACACAAATGTATTTTATCAGAGTGAGATTCTCGTTTCTTTTTTTTTCTTTCTTTCTTTAGTTTTCTAAATGAAGTTAAGAATGAACGTGCAGTGAACATTATTCTTAATGAACATTCAGTGTTGCATAAGGACGAAAATCAAATTTAAACTCGAAACTAGCAGTTCCTATGCTACATTACTTGTTTATATTTCTTAAATAAAAATATGGAAAGCGATATTGTACAAAATTTTCCACCTAAAACACGTCTTTACTAAAATATATGTAACTACTAAAATATATGTAACATTGGCAATTTCAATTTACATTTATTTTGTCGTCATTGTAGCGTTTTAATTTGTTGGTCTTGTCTTCTTTCGGTTTGTCAGTATTTGATTATATCATTCGATTTTCTTTTTTTACTTTATCCGTAATTTACCGAATTTCTTGGTTGATTGGTTGTATTAGTGTGTACTATCACTTGTAACACCAAGGTTATATGAAACGTGGATCTACAACTTAATGTGGGATGCGATCCATGGATACCTACTGGGAAGGAACCCGAACCTTTCACGCGGAAGACGCGTATGCTAACCACATAGCATCTAGACAGTTCTTATACCGTAAGATGGGGTAAGCCCTGCGGGGGTCATGAACCCAAAATGGGGAAAATGTTTCTATTAAGATTTATGGAAAAACTATTTGAAATACTGCCTCGATGTTAGTCTCATAATGTTTTATAGTCTCTTGGCTATCATTGTCAGTATTTGCATAAAAAACAAATAATTTAATGGGTAACTGCTTCCGTTTTATCATTGGACCTGTGCGTGTTCAGTTTTGAAAGTCTGCAAATTTAATCTACATTGGCTATAGTTGGAGAGCGAAAAATCTCTTAATCGTACTAGTGCCTAATCAATCTTTCGTAAATATATAAATACAGCTGCCAAGTTCGCAATTTATTTTGGATGGGAATTTGCCCTGGGCCCATCTCACCCCTATGAATTTTGGCTATGTGGGAAGGGGGGTGACTTGATACCACGATAATTAGAACTGTCTCCCAGTACAAATAGGAATATAAACATGCAAATATGTATTTCATGTTCCAGTAAACCAAATTACAGCATATTTTTCTTATTATTTTAAGGTCATACTTGTGTTAACAGAACTGTAAAATAAAACAAAGATGCCAAGAACGTATAAAAGTAAGCCGGGTTGCCGCACTTACGCAGTCTATACACCAGAAAAATTAACTGAGGTGTTAAATAAAATTCAAAGAGATGAACTAACACAACGCATTGTTGAGCAACTATATGGAATACTCAGAAGTACACTGAGAAGAATAGAATGGAATGAGTAAGGTTTAATAGGGACGTCACCGTCTCGATCAACTCAACTGCATCAAACACGGACTACCGCTAAATATAAATAAGACAATAATAAATAGAAGAAAATGTCAAAAAAGGAAAGTGAATGTCATACCTGGAAGAAGTGTAAGCACGTCAGATTTTGTGAACAAACCTTCTACATCACAAACTTCTACGACCAACACCACAAATCAAGGCTAGTTCGCAGAAATATGATAGCACCACTAGTGAATCAGATTCTGAGTTCTCAATTTGCAGTGAATTCGAGGAGGAAGATTTTGACTAGGATTTGGTAGAAGAAATAAAAAAAAGAGAGAGAGAGAAAGTTGAAGGTGGCAAAAGAGAAGACAAGGAGGGAACTGCAGAGTCATAATAGTCTAGCAGAAATTCGCCAAATTTGGGCCATACCTTGCGTGGAGGTATGCCCAATGTTTTCTTGCTGTTTATGATAGTTCAAAGTCCATAGAATCGAAATTCGGAAGGTGCCGGCTCGGCATTGTTGGGCATTTTGATTTGCGCCACCTTTTTCAATATGGTGACCTGCGCATCATATTTGTTAAGAAAAATTCATACTTGCTATCGTAATTCACTTACTACTTAGGCAATTACAGTGATTTTTTGCATGTAAATTAAGATTGACTAAATAAAGTTTTATACTACATTATTATCATCCTGGTACAAGAAGTAAACAGTGTTTCCAACCTAAGATCTAGTAAAAAAATAGTTTTGTAAAGTTGAAGCATAATTCAAGGTACATACTAAATAGGATATTGTCAAAATTGTCTAGTACATTTGGTTTATTTCTGATACAAAAATCAAAACAGGTAGAGTATCACTCAGTCTAGTTAAGTTTTATGGCTGTTCTGTCCTTTCTAAGTAACGTTCACATACTAATTATTGCCTATAAACTGAACTCAATTTTGAGTATAAGTTAAGAGCTACTGTACCAATAAGAAAGCTCTATTCTTTTCGTAAAATAGGTTGATTTTTCGTCAGTTAAGTATTATTTAGTCTATAAAGTAGCCTTCGTCAGTTAGAGTGAGTAACAGTTAGCAACTGCTACTTCCTAATTTTATCTTAAATAGGAAAGAAGCTGAAGAAAAGTTAACCTAATTCATAAAAAAAAAAGACAATGCATTCTCATTGAAGATGAAGTCCTTAAGTTACATTCGATATTAATATCAATATAAAACATATTTGTAGAATTACTGCTAGAGCTATTAGTGTAGGATGTAGTGCTTTACATTATATCATAATGGAAAACAGTGCTTTCATTGTTACTTGTTTTCGAAGAAATACAGAAACTTCTGCATACATTAATACAACAATGTACTATTCATTGCATGTAGAGCATTGAAGTGACCCCTACCCATGGGGTGGCTTGGCCCGGCAACATTTATTTTTTTAAGAACAGAAGTTCTTTATAAAAAAGTAATTGGCAGTATGAACTAGAAAGGATAGGTTAAGACTCTAAAAACTGCATTAAAACATTTCATGTAAAAAAATATTTGCTGAGATACAATTATGTTTATCTCAAAAGTGGTGTCAAGTAACCCCAGTTTTCGGTACAGAGGTGTAATTGGAAGTATACCAGTTCTGTAGTTCTGATATTTCCACAGGGTATATGCTGTTTTGTGAACATCTATGATTGGCATAAAATACATGTATGACAATAAAGAAGGCGATCTTCAATAAACAAATAAATAAATAAAAATGTAAACCGCACATATTAATAAGTCCATTAAAATATGAAAAGTTGAGACACTGTTCTATAGTCTTAAAGCATTTTGTGCTATATTGTTATGGCACTCCTTTGATAAATCACTCCAATAATATAAATGGCTGTAGATACACGGAAGGAAACAATTCACAGCAAGAAGGAACAGAGAAAATCGCGGCCGATGTGCCAGAAGGAGTTATGAAAATGATGGTGAGGAGTTGGGTAGAAATACGTATATCACAGTTTAAAAAAACAAAGCTTTCGTACTGATATTCACTGATCGAAACAGCAAAAATTCGACAGAGACAGAGTTCACGTATTTTTTTTTTTTCATTTTTGCTATCTCTCTCTCTTTTGTAATCCCCTTCGTGGCTATATGGTTGGTATATGCGTATTTGAGGCAAGAGATTTGTGTTTGATTTCCGAGGGAAGCTCATGTAGCTCGGATTCCGTGTCATGTAGTCTCGATGCTGAAAGAGCATCTCTTTACATAATCTCTTTTGCCATTGTAAGAGTGAAAGAAATGGATTTTTGCACATGATCGATATACTTGAACAGCAGCTAAGAATAGAATAGAAAGGGAAAGTAAAATAGTGACTTTATCATTTGAGTTATGACTCGATTAAATAAGTAAGTAAAGAAATATAAACGAAACAGTATTATACGCCTTAGAGCAGAAAGTGTATTCTAATGACTAAGATCAAGCAGACCAACCTAATATTTTTATAGTTCAGCGCATAACTTTTGCAAAAGAACGAAGGTATTACAAGGGCGAGTATACGCTATATTTGTGAAAGCAATTGAGTGTATACCCAGTATCAAAAATTCGCATTAGATTTAGTCAGGATAATCGTGGGACATAAAACTGAAAAATTTCTTATGGTATTTCTGTGGTAACATACAATGTTATGATATTTCTAATTCACGATTTAGCCATATTTTTTGGTATTTAAAACATACCAAAATTAACATGTAAATCTTGACATCGAACAGTACTATCGGCATATATGATAATGAAAAGTTCCTTCCTTTTGAAAGCTAAACAAAAATAAAAAGACAAGAAAAAATGCGGCCTTTGTACTTGATCAAATTTTAAAAATAAATTTATTTTACTTACATAATTGCCTGTTCATATTAATAGGATTTTTCTATTAAAAAGGTTATCTTTCTTATTTTATGAGTAATGCAGAAAACAGTCATCTGTTCTTTTTTTACTTTACAGATAAACAAAAGTATATTATTTTTCTCGTATTTACTAACACGTCTTACCAAACTATGACCTTATTCTTTTCATATTACTAATGCTTGAGTTCTTTAAAGAAGGAGTTCTGTACACTTACCGACAAACCAGCGGTTACAAAAGATCAAATTTCAGCACACTTCTTTAAACATTGGTTTGAATTAGACGTGACGTTTGGTCAAGGTTGCCAAGCAATCAATCCCTAAACTGTCACAGATGTTTTCATGTTTTCTCTCCTATGAGTGAATGTCTACAATTCAGTGATGATTTCAGGACGTGGCCGGATAGAAATTCATTGAAAACTACAAAATCCACCCCCGCAGGATTTCTCCTATCGAACTCAACCTGGGTTACCAGTACTTTCGCAATACTACTTCCACTCTTAGGGAGGAATTTTCTGAACTGATCGCTGTTACAGTTAATCACTCAAACGATATATTAACACTCTGATTGCTAATCGCGTACATATATGGAGCAGCCAAACTTCTGAAGACTTCATATTACGTATAAATGCGTGTTTCTATTCAAAATGTATACGTATTTTTGGTTTTCCTTTATACTTGTAGGGAGTTCGCAATTTTTAATTATTTCCTGAATTTCATTAATCGCAACTTTGTTTCTAGATGATGTGCAAATGGTCCTTAATGTCATGAGCGCAGACTTTGAGGCTGCTCCGATGCTCGAGCACTCCGTAGAAGTTTTGTGGATGTGCTCAGCACCTACAAGAAAGAGAAGAAAATAAAAAAGAGAAAAAGAAGAGACAAGAAGAGAAGAAAATCAAAGGGAAAATTCTAATGTTGCACAGTAGAGCATTTCTTAATTCATAGTAGGACATGGTATTTCTATAGAGGAGAAGAGGATATAAAATTTGAAGAGACTTTATTACGGATGAATGCGCGTACAATTCAGGATTTTTGCTCTGAGAATCTTTCAGCAGACAAATTGAATGACAGTTTTTCCATGCCATTTTCAGATAATTTTTTCCACTTCTTATATCACAAGTGGTCGGCGTTCAGAACGGAGATACGAACTTAGATCGGAGGGTAAAATATTGGAACCTCCATGGTTGCGCCATCATACTTTCACTCAAGAGTATATCAGGAGAGTCAGTTCCCAGAATTTTCCGGGGAAGAACCTCCACTAAGCCTGAGTAGTGTTCATTACCACAAGATCCTCCCTGCTGATTTTCAAAACCTGGGGCGCTTGGTTACTATTCTCTTGATGTCTTTGTCTGAAAGCGGTGTGCATGTTATTTTACAGGGGGAAATGGAAAGAAAATATATGTCTGATGATGTAATGCGCCTCAATTTGGAAGAGAACTCCAGGGCCATTCCACGCGAAAGTGAGCCTGAACCCAAATTTTCGAAAACTGTCAAAACCAATGCATTTTTACATATATATGAAGTAAATAAAATGAAATTTACTTTTCTACAAAGAAAAACTTATTGATACTTAGAATTCACGTAAAATTTTAAATCTAAGTTGTGAGTTTGTAACATGTCAACTGCGAGGATTTTTTTATTCTTGTTATCGGTAACATTTTACGGTAATTTGTGCATGTTTGGCTAAAGTAACTTCGAGCTATTCAAGATGCTTCTCTTTGCTACAAGCTGCAGTTGAAAAAGTGTTTACAGGATAAAAATTGTTTATAATATCATTAAAGATATAAACGTCAACTTGAGTGTCCTGCCCGTGACAGAAAACTACCAAAAGTTATTGTACTGAACTACTAAATTTGAGAATGTGGTTCATACTTAGTAGAAGTAATAATTTGCATGTGTACTTCACATTTACCAAATTTTGGACTAATGCTAATAATATATTTCGATTTATTTCAATTTGAAAACATGTCCTGCCCGTGACAGTGGGCATGCCATTGGTGAGAAAGTTTGTGTAAATTGGTTATTCATCATAGAAAATGATTCCATGTATGCTAAAATAAAGTTTTCTAAGCATGAACATTGTTTACTTAAATAGAGGATTATCTATTACTGTCAGTATGATGTTTTAACGTAAAATTAGTGTCATATAAATATTATCATTAGCGTCACCTTTTTGTTCATTTCAAGGGAGAAGTGGATGGGATTGGAGAACGTACAAGAAGGCCAGTATAGAACTTTGTGAAACAAAAGAAAGTAATTGTAGAATGTGCTGTTGATTTCGTAGCAGCTTTAAGCTCTTCGTTTGAAAATATATCTGTTTTACTACTATCATCAGCAGAAATTAAGATAAAAAAAAGACGCTTTGAATAAAAGGCGGGAAAATGCTCTTATCAATTGAATGTCTCCAATCGAAACACTTTTTTTCCTGCAATTTGATAGCGAAAATTGAGTAGTTCGTCGAACTTTTAAATCAGAGCTTCATCCGTGTAAAATTTTTAAATTCCTAACAGACTTTTATTCAGATTCTGAAAATGATGATTCCGAAAGCCATGAAGCTATCCTGAGCGACGACATAGGTTTGCATATTAACAAGCTTGTGTTAGGCAAGCTGTTGAAGATATAACACAAGGAACATTTTTGTTGATGGAATTTTTCTCTAGTGGACAGAAAAAGAAAGCATATACGTGCAACTATCGCACATAGCCCAGTGGAAGAGGACGAAGAAGTCAAGGAAATTTGTATGAAGACCGTAAGCGATTACGGTAAAATTTTCAAGACTGTTGAAGATGTGTCTTACATTCATTTCAATCAAATAATACCTGTGATACCAGCAGTGCCGTGGTGTTGGGAAAAAGGGGCGATCGGGGCGTCGGCCCCGGGCGTCAAAGTATAGGGGCGCAAAATTCAGGAGAACAAAATAAAAGATATATAAAAATGGAAGGAAAAAGCATTAAATAGTGCTCAAAATCAAGGAAAAGCAGGGTTTATTTTTGAAAATTTTCTTACGCATGGCGCCAGCCATGTGACGCTTTGCGGCTGGTCTGTCGGCCTCACTCATATTTACGGGGGCGCCGTCGTATACTCTCGCCCCGGGCGCTGACTTTCCACGGCACGGGCACTGGATACCAGCACCTATTTTATATACTATTAGACAGTGTTTTGTACGAAGTTCCCTACAAGGTGGGTGTAAATGGGCAAATAAAACCATTTCCTAAAGTGTAGGTGGTTAGAAATAAGTGTACTATATAGTTTTATTTTGTTATAAAAGCGAGCCCCAAGTAAAGTAAATAGAGTTGTTTGTGTACAATGATATAACAGAACAGCAGAAATTGACTTATTTTCGATTTTATTTCAGTTTTCAAATCATTCTTATTGAGATTTTGTGTGTTGATTCACACGGTGTCCTGCCCGTGACAACCATGTGTCCCGCCCGTGACACAGTAAAGTTGAGTTTTTTTATTAATATAAATATTTGGCAAATTTCTCTTAAGTGAAGTTTGATAAAAAAATAATTTCATCATTTATACATTTCCGGTTAAATAAAAACATTTTGAGCTAAGAATTCACAGAGTTTTGTAACATTCACTTGGTGTGTCGAAAGTCAGTTCTCTTTTTTGTCCCCGCCCGTGACAGACGTTTAGGAATTAATATTTTCTACTCTAAACAGAAAAAAAATACTGAAAACATCAGCTACATATACTCCTAAGTCTGTGCTGCTCATGTATCATACAATTAGCAGAATTTATGTTGTATTTTTAGAAATATGCAACTTTAAAGCATCAAAAATGTAGTGTAAATGTCCTGCCCGTGACGATGGAATGGCCCTTCAGCAAAAGTGTCGGGATGTTTTTGATGTAGAGATATTTCACGTGTTTCTAATGGTTGATCAATTTTTGCGTATTGTACAACAGAACTACTAGAAACATATGTTGAATTCATGAAAAATATTTCTGAGCCATTGATTGTATATATGAAGGAGAGGATCCACGTGGAAAACTTAAAAGATCTGAAATTGCTGGGCTGTCCCCCAGGAAGAAACTTTTTACACGAAATTCCACCACAGAAGTCGCACTTTGTAAAGAACCCTGCTTCGTATTTTTTTTTTCCATTCAAAAAACGAGTTCTCATCATAAATTGATAGACTGTAGGTAAGTAATATATACTCGTATGTGCTTTTCTTATGTGTATTTATGTTTATACAACCTTTTATTTTTTGTTAATTTTGTGCAATACATAATGCTCTTTCCAATATTGCCTTATTCTTGAAATGTAAAATATGATACACCAAAATAAAGAGGAAACGTCACTTTCCGGTGATGTATGATACGTAATTTTTTGCATTTCTAAGTTTGGAGAGTATTATTATTATTATTATTATTATTTTTTTTTAAATATAGGAAGAAGGCCAGCATTATTTGAGAAGACCTGTGTCTCAAAGAACAGCACTCAAACTGTTAAAACTACAAAATAATGCGACACTATAAATAGCATGATATGTTTGTTACGAACAATATTAGAATAAGTTGAAGTACAATCTATTGGATAAAAATAGAATTTTTGGGTATCATAGTTTTGTGAACTTCATAATTAATAGTTTAGTTTCTGGACAGAAATAAGTTTTAGAAAAACAAAATTATTTGCAGATTTTTAAAAAGGAAATGATAATATTAGTATGATGAGTTTCGTTCGTATCGCATGATACAAAAGTGCGAAATTTCATATATGCAAGCTGCTTGATATTTATAGGGTGGTCCTTACTTTTATAGGGAAAAATAAATTTAGGAATTCCCTTGGACGAGCCTCCTAAAATTGTTCCATATGGGACTAAATTAAGCCAGGAGAAAAATTATATCCATTGAATAATTTTAAATGGTGCCTCGAGCGATTTGAAGTTTTGAATCCGATTACAATACATATGTAGCATATGGGGAAAATCTGGAAGAAACCCTTGTAATTTAGAAACGGCTTAAGAAAATGGGATATCTTCGATAATGGAACTAGAAAAAGAGACCAATCTAATCTTGTATAACGTTATCTTGGCGGCCATCTTGAAGTTCGCCATCTTGAATTCAGGTAAACATTTTCAGATAAGAAGAGGGTCATGTGACATATCGTTTTGAGGTAGCGTTTCACCAGAAGCACAAATCTTGGATTGTTTTCAAGTTACCTGTAATCGTGTAAGTTCTTACGTGTGAAAAACGATTTTATTGTAGTTATTTACAACAGATTTGTAAGACTGTTGGAAGTTTTATACATGAACTGAAACAAACTACTAGAGAAAGCTAAATCTTTGTTTCGCTATGAACTACAAATAAGTTTCCATCAAGATGTTTCATAGTCCATTATGAGAAAAGAGTAAAATTATAACTTGGAAGAAATTGAAATATCCCTTATTTGTGTAGTAGCTTGTGGTAAGTTTTCAATCTTATTTGCTACATAGTTCACTTTTGACACATCTAGGAAAAGATTGTCTGTGAGCCCTCACTACCTACAAAAGAAACGGCCCTCACTATCTGCTCCTCATTTTTCGTAAGAACGTTCTCTTTCTGCTGCAACGTTTGTTACGTGAATAAATTTAACTATTGTCTTTCCTTGAAGATAGTCATTATTATTTGACCATGAAATCGAATCACACTCAAGAAACCCTTTGGGTATTTTAAATCTCTCAAGGAAAATTTGTGTGTTTGTTGTAACGAAACCACTGGTTTCTCTTTTCACAAGAATTTTTATCGTATCACCTTTTGCGTCAAGCCTATTTGCTGTTTCACGGTTTCTCCTTACAGTTTTAATTCTTTCAATCATTTTTGTTTTTTCCGTAATGCTAACTTCAGAAAAAAAAACGCTACGTGTTCCTCCACCAAGTACCAGAGATGGCGAGAAAATTTAGAAAGAGCTACTTCAGATAATTCAGCATCTATTTGTCTATAACTGTACAAACCTTTCAAAAATTGCAGGTCTTGTAATGGTGAATTGGATGCTCGATCACATTTAAACCAAGCTTGCACATATAGTCGTATCAGAAAAATGCATATTCTCCGAAGATCCGTTTCTATTTGCTTGGTTAAACGAAAGTGTTGGCGAAAGAGAAATGTTCCTTAACAGTAGATTGCTTTTTCCATCCACTCTGCATGGTGAATTGCTCCAGGCAAACAAAAGAAAACGCCTCGAGGAGGTATGCCACTCAAGAATATGATGACCAGTCCTAAAAATTTCCTGTAATCTTCTCTGCGGTGACCTGCTTGTACAAGTTTGATAGCAAAATTCAACACTTCATTTCTTACATAGGAAATATTGTTCCTTACAACATCATCATCAATTCCTGGAATAAAGTTAGCGCAATCTATTCTAGACCACTCGTTCTGAAAACACTTCAATAGGAGAACGTCCGGTCCAGATGCAAACGAAACACAACAGTTATCAAATACACATTTTAAAACTAATTCATAAATGTGGTGTCTACAAGGAAGGTATAGAAGGTTATTTTGGAGCTACTGCTCTAGCAGAATGCAAGCACCGTTGACAAGATCCATATTGCAAGGAGTAGTGTCACAAGAAACTGCCTGCATTAACTTTACCAAGTTCCATTCTTCAAGTAAATGAACTATAGTAGAAGCAATATGTTCTCTTGATGATGACAAAATGGGAACACTAATTAGCCTCTCATGACCATGCTGTAATAATTATTCATGACCTTTCGACAGTTTCTCTGCTAGTCAAATTCGGTAGTAGTTTTCCGTCCCAATGTACAACTAATGCACTTGGTGCGCTCTGAAATTGTTTCTTGTAGTCCTGTGCAAATTTGCTACGGATTTTCTCTCGGCATTTGTGAACGGAAGACCTATTTATTACTAGTTCCTATACATCATGGCCTATTGCTTCTGCCATCTCTGTCAGATCTATCAGTAACCTTATATCCATCAAGAGCAGCAACCAGTCTTTGAGTAATAAAATTAGTTTTTCCCCTTTTACATCTTTTAGAGGTTCCGGGCACACACGCATCCACTTTTACATTTTCTCTAACATTCTCAGCTGGGTTTTCCTCTTCATTAGTTGAACTGCTTACCTCCATGTCTTTTGGTGTATAAGGTTCAAGCAAATCATTTTCAGAAGTGCATTTTCTTTTGCGTTTCTCTTTCTTTTGAAGCCGTGCATATCCTTTTGGTTCTTTTCGCGCCAAACTCATGTCTTTACCAAATATGTTACAAGGTCGTCCCTTCTGTCATTGAGACAAAAGAAACTATCTTTCTTGATTTCAATGATGCCTAGAGCATTAGCGTGTACTATGTCAAATAAATCAGGCAAGATATTTGATAAAGCTATTTATTTATTTATTTATTTGCTTTTGCACTTCACTCGACGTTTCATTGTTCTTCTGTAATGTTCACCATTTCTCATACAATACAATCAGCTTGTCAACACTGCGTTGGGTATCCTTTACCGGGATCCTTGCCTTTTGCAAAAATACCTCAGTTTCTTTAACAGCTAATCGTGCACTTTCCCTAACTGTCAGATTTACTGTTCTCTTGTTTGACGGTAATTTACTTTCCAGAATCTGTTAATTGGCACTACCAATTAAATAAATCTCCTTCCGACACATGGTTGTATCCGTAACTTGCATATTTCCATTAATACTCGCTAGAAAACTGAAATATTCAACTGTTAATCCTGACATTTGAATTAAAATAACTAAAAAAAAAAAAAAAAAAAGTTTCATTCCCATTCGAGGATAGGTGGGCCGTAGAAGGCAATACCTTCTCCGTGGCCAGTTTAACCCTTTCCTCTGTAGCTTACAAATACTCAAATAGATATAAAATATTTTGATGAGCTTCAATTTAATATTAAAAATCGAATGTCAGGCACCAAAAATATTGCAAGCAAACAAAACTTTTTGCTTACAAAATTATAATTATTTTTTTTATATTTATGCATTTACAATTTAAACAACTAAAAAAGAACTTACAAAGTATAAACACAGCATTTGCTACTGCCATATATTGACCAACTAAAAAACCAAATTAACTAGGAAGTAATTACATTCTATTGAATATGACAGAAATAAATATGCTAGTCCAATAATTAAATGCATTAATACAATTATCATCATTACGGTATTTACTAAGGTTAATATATGATTGAATAATAGTGCTAGAAGCACAAATCTGGCATTATTTAAAAGATACTTTTAGTCGTGTAAGAATTATCTGTGAAAAAGAGAAATCTTTTCATAGGTAATAATTCTTACACGACTAGAGCTATCTTTAAAATAGTGCCAGATTTGTGCTTCTGGTGAAATGCTACCTCAAAACGATATGTCACATGACCCTTTTCCCATTTAAAAATTTTGACCTCAATCCAAGATGGCCGCCATGCCAATACTATAAAACATTAGGTGTGTCTCTTCCTCTAATCCTACTAACCAGGGCATCTTCGTACTTTAAGGCGTTTCTATATTACAAGAGTTTCTTCCAGATTTTTTCCCACATACTATGTATTGTAATCGGATTGAAAACTTTATGTCGCTTGAGGCACCATTTAATATTATTCAATGGAGTTAATTTAGTCCCTTATGAAACCGTTTTAAGGGGTTCGTCCAAACAAATTCGGAAAGCAAAAATTAAGGACCACCCTTATATATATATATATACAGTTCGGGAATTTGAAATCCAGATTGCAGTTGCAAAAAATATAAAAGTGTTCTAAGAAAGCTATTTACATAGGACCCTCACGCATAAATACATAGTTGCACAGCGCATAGAAGAATTACTAAAGTTCGTTTTTAATAAGGCTTAAAAACCCTTCTTATAACCTGTTTGATTGTGGATACACTCGGAGAAATATATATTTTCCATCTCAAAATACGTTTGGCAATATTGCAACATTACAAGAGTAAGAGCTTCGAAAGAGAGTAACAGCTGTGACTTTATGTATTTGCCTTCCATCTAGGCTATATACGAGTTGTATGTGGCTTTTGTTTACCTTCTTCTCTGACCTTTCCTTGTATTTGCAAAAATATTTTTTTATATATTTTACATTGAATTTATCATATTGCGATATCGAGTAGTTATAAAGTATATTAACACGAGAAAATATATTTAGTTAAATAATGATAAGAAGAATAGGCACAGTGGTATAGAGCTTTACCTCTAGTGCGTGCGGTCCCTGGTTTGATCGCCGGCCAAGTAAGTTTTTGGTGGACAACATCGTGTCCGTAGGTTTTCTCGAGGTACTCTCGTTTCCTCTCACATTCTCATTTCACCAATTAGTCCATCCATATTTACTTACCTAAATCATATATCTCCCTTAGAATAAAGAGCACAATCATGGAACGTTAAGCTCAAAGATTTTATTTGTTTTTCTCTTAGTGGCATACACACAAACCTACATACATATTACATGTGCAAAAAAATTGAGTTTATACCTACAATATATTAGGAGGGAAAAATATTAAAAATAGGGAGATGTATGAGATGGCCAGAAAGTAACTCTCTATTTTTACTATTTTTCCCCTCCTAATATATTGTAGATAGAAAATCAATTTTTTTGCTCACATACAGTTTATTTTATACTATTTAATCCAGCAGCTAGGAAAGTCCTGTTGGGAGTTTGAGAGCCAGAAGGTTTGTTTGTTATACCAAGTTCTACTATCTTTAGTGTTTTTAAAAAAATTGGTCACATGTTCTGAATCATGGTCATTATTGCGCAATGGCCGCCATCTTGAATATTCCTTTAGTATTCACTACATTTTTCTTAAATACATCTAGCTCAAGCTGTAATTGTCGCAAAGTTATCAGTTATACCTCGTTCGATTTGCAATAGTATAGGCTTTTAGGTGACGTTATTCACTTGTCAGTAATACACACAAGAGGGAAGTAAAGAAGGGAAATTTTGAAAATTTCCCTCAAAATTTTCCCTTTTACCGATTTTTTGCTATTGTTATATGGCAACGCTGAGTTCTAGACGAGAAAGAAAAATTACATACATTTTCTGTAATGTGATAAATATATGCTGAAAGTTTTGTCTTGATTGGTTCACTAGCAGAGGAGTAATAAAATATTTTGTTAGAGCGACCAAAATCATAAAATACAATCTTTGGATTTAATGAAAATACTTTTGTCACATAGAAAGACCTCCAGCTCAGACTGTAATTGCCGCAGAGATACAAATAATATCAAGATCTACTTTTAACGATATAGGCCTTTAGGTGGCTTGCCAGAAGTGCGTATGGGAAGGATCAAAAAATACGCTTAAAAGTGGAAAATACGCTTAAAAGTTTCTATTTTTCTCTGTAGCACAGTAAATACAAGAGGAAATTTCTTGGTGCGTAGGTTGGCAGCACTGCTGGACTCTTGACTATGATCAAAAGTCGAGGTTAACGTCGAAGCCATCAATAGAGTGAAGATTAATGATTTAAAGGTAAGTGATTCAAGATTTTCTTCCTAAGCTGCAGTTATGATGATGTACTATGCTGCAGTTATGATGATGTAGTACGTCAAGATTAAATACTAGCAGACAGGACTATTATTAGGGCTAAAGGACACCGTGTTCCCATACCTCCATCAATAAAACCCAACATTCCTGTTCGAGGTGCTATGGACAATTTCGACAGAGAAGAAGCTACATTTTTAGGAATACATGGAACACACGACACAGTAGTTGTCTTGTTTCAAGACCTTCATCTGAGTGATAAACGTAACGTCTCGTTAGAAGAACCTGATAGTCCAGAGAGATACCTGGGAACGTTTGGCATTGATGTCACTTCATGAACTCTCAATAAAGATATAGATGCCCAAAAACTATTGTACTACACAAAGCCAAAAACAAGGTGCAGTATCCTCAGTACTTTCGTTCCTAGCAATGACCTAATTACAGCAAATTAAATAAAACAGCCAGGCAGAAATTTAGATCTCATATGGTTTCTTTCAAGATTTTTTAAAAAATCCAACCTACTTCAATTAGATTTCCCTCAGGAAGTTGAGATTCCCTCTAGAAACGCTTTTATGAGTGCACTATCTGAACATCCATCTCACAGGACCATTACGGGATATACTCCAATACTACCCTATCCTGCAATTCAGTATGACTCTATTTATACAACAATGCGTAATTTCCAAGATATCTTGCACCAGTTAAATGTCGAAGAGAGTTCACTGTGGTGTGACGAAGGTGTATATCATATAGCTAAAGAAATTCAGCTTCTTCAACCCGAAAAGTTTTCCAACATATTTCTTGGCCTTGGAGGATTTCATGTTCAGAAAGTCGTGCTTGCATGTATTGGTCTATACCTCAAGAGCAGTGGAGCTTTGGAAATTCTTGTTAAGACTGAAACCATGGGTCCACACACTGCTGAAAGCGCTTTAAAAGGAAACCACTATAGCAGGGGAGTTAGAGCAATAGGAATGCTTTGTGAAGTAATGGAAACACTGGAGTGGAAGGCGTTCATGGAACAGATTAACATAACTAAATACTCCGAATTGTTCTCAATAGTAAAACGCATACAGTTATCAGTGTATGAAGAACAAAGTTTATCTAAAGAAACTAAATGTGCTATAGAAAACCTGAGTGCCATCAGAATGGACTTTGAGAAATTTAGAGAAAGTGGAGCACAAAAAAGTGAAATGTTTGCTTATTGGGATCAGTTTGTCTCCACACTTACTCCTCTTCTCCGAGACTTTCGAGCGGACAGAGAAAATAACTGGGACTTGCATGTGTGCAGCCTAAGAGAGTGTTTGCCACTTTTCTTCTCATTTGACAGAACAAATTGTGCACGGTGGTGTACTCTATATTACCACGATTGCTTAAAACTAGAACAAGAACATCCTCTGATCTATAATGAGTTTAAGAACGGTCATTTCACAGTTCAACATAGTAACAATAGATTTAGCAGCGTTGCATTGGATCAAACACTAGAGCAACACTACAATAAGCCAGCCAAGGGATCTGGAGGCATAATCGGAGTAACCAGACGAAAAGAAGCCGTGACAAAACACGATCTTATCAAACATGAGAAAGAAAATATAACATACTTTTTGAGACGGTTTTGTGGCCTTAATGAAGACGATGAATATGCTCTTCATCATGAGTTTTCGAAGTCTTTAACAATTCAAGAGCAGCAAAATATTTCAGAGATGATAACTGTTGTGCTTGAGAGAGGAAATCCCTTTTCGAAAGTTGATAGTTGTGGAATTTCTAACATTATAAGTGGAACAAAAATTGATCAAGTAATAGCTGAGTACTTACTCTCTGTACAAGGAAAAGGAAAACTAGCTACAAAAACTTCGTTCAAGAAAGGCTTATTGACAAATCCAAAGGTATTTTAGATCCCATACATAAACAATTTCCAAAGACAAAGAAACACATATATGCAACCAAGACGGCACTCCAAGAAGCAAATAAAGCTATTCGGTTCATAGAAATAGCATGTTCAAGAAATTTCGATATTGAGACAGTACTAAAATACGAGCTTACATCTACATCGTATTATCTAACAGATGATGGGTTCTTAAAGAAAGCAGATAAAGCACAACTCAGCAAAGAACTTGAAAAACACTTTTTAAATAAGAATGATGTAGTTAGTCATCTGCCAACGCAGGAAACGAGAGCAGCAATGGTGATTGACTTTATGGTATACGCGCGAAAAGTCTATGTCAAACGACTTATGTGTAAGACGTTTGGAGACTACTTTGACTATTTGGAAAATATTTTTAAAACTTTCCCAAGGTTATTTGCGCACTGGCATAGTGTTTGACTTGTATCAAGATAAAAGTATCAAAAACTGGGAGCGACTGAGGCGACAAAAAAATGTTGATCCTATTGATGTGATTCCTAGTAACCCAAATGCACCCCTTCCTGTCAACATGTATACTTTTGGGGCTTCAAGCCAGAACAAAGCACGTTTGCAAAAACTCTTCATTGAGTGGATTGTCGATCAAGGAAATTCTATAAAATCTTTGTATTTGGGAGGAGGTCACGAACATAACCCAAAGCTATGTCTGAAATTAACCGAAGAATCTGTTAGTTTGGTACCAGATCTTTACTGTGAATGTGAGGAAGCTGATAATAGAATCATGAAACACATCCAACACATGGTCGAAACTGATTCCATTGAAAGAGTTATGATTGCCTCAGTAGATACAGATGTTATGATTTCCGCACTATATCATTTCAAAAAGAGTTATAAAAAATGTGGCCTGAAAGAACTGTGGGTTGTCAAAGACACACGACCCACGACCATCTATGAGGTACATACCACTTCACAAAATGACGGAGAATATGGACGACACACTTTTATATGTTCTTCCTGCTGTTCCCAGTGTAACTGGTTGCGATACCACAGGTAAGGTTGGGACAAAACTTATGGCACTTAAAACAGCAATGACATCAGGAACCCTGTTGAAAAATTTTGGGGTTGCTCCCTTGGATGAAGGAATGATACAAAATGCCGAGCTTTTTATCACAAAAGTACTTGGTTCATCAAAAACAAACTGTGATACGGTACTATTTGAACAATACCACAAAGCAAAAGCTATCAACTTTTCTCAACTATGTCCACCATCATCAACGATAGTCTTTCATATAAAGCGTGCATATCTTCAGTGCTACATATGGATGACTGTGCAGGATGAAGCCCAACCACTGAATCCACAAGAGTATGGTTACATAGAACAAGCAGGATATTATAAGCCAATAATAACGATTGGATATTTCAGACCTCCTGAATTTCTCTCTCCTTGTATGTGCAAGACATGTGCAAAAGTTAATGTTTGTCCTTCCAGAGTGAAACAAATACCGTGTTGTCCATTCTGTAAATGTAAAGTGAAGAATATGTGTGTAAATGTGGGATGAAAGTGTCAGTTTATCAGATATTTGTGGACTGTTATGTAAGAAGAAGAATAAATTGTTGTTTGAAAATATCACTTGATATCAAATTTGGAACACATTTCTTAATTACGAAACATGAAATGTTACGATTTTTTTTAAAAAAAATCTATGTCTTCACTTGTGAATTAAATATTGGGTATTAAGTTTAGTGAATTTCTAGTAGTTCCACTTCTATCTTTTAGTGTTTCCACATCATTAAAGGAAAATATTTCGTATGAATTTTATTTCTATTTCCCTTATACTTCCTTGTCATAAGTTATACTCTAATCAAACATTTATTACTCTAATCAAACAAATTATAGAACGAAATATTATTTGTACCTCTGCGGCAATTACAGTCTGAGCTGGAGGTCTTTCTATGTGACAAAAGTATTTTCATTAAATCCAAAGATTGTATTTTATGATTTTGGTTGCTCTAACAAAATATTTTATTACTCCTCTGCTAGTGAACCAATCAAGACAAAACTTTCAGCATATATTTATCACATTACAGAAAATGTATGTAATTTTTCTTTCTCGTCTAGAACTCAGCGTTGCCATATAACAATAGCAAAAAATCGGTAAAAGGGAAAATTTTGAGAGAAATTTTCAAAATTTCCCTTCTTTACTTCCCTCTTGTGTGTATTACTGACAAGTGAATAACGCCACCTAAAAGCCTATACTATTGCAAATCGAACGAGGTATAACTGATAACTTTGCGACAATTACAGCTTGAGCTAGATGTATTTAAGAAAAAATGTAGTGAATACGAAAGGAATATTCAAGATGGCGGCCATTGCGCAATAATGACCATGATTCAGAACATGTGACCAATTTTTTTTAAACACTAAAGATAGTAGAACTTGGTAAAACAAACAAACCTTCTGGCTCTCAAACTCCCAACAGGACTCTCCTAGCTGCTAGACTATATTATCTTTCCAAAAGTTAATGAGCACAAAACTCAATGTGTGCTCCAGTATTTTCTAGACACTGTCTCAAACAAATAGGTACGTTTGATATGACCTTCCTCAAGATCTCGACAGGAACACGGAACACCACTTATGAACTCACGGATCTTATTCTCAAGTTTGCCGAGAGTTTGCGGTTTGCTGCGATACACTTTTTTTATTTTTTTTTAGCCCACACTCATAAAAAGAAATCTCACGGGGTGAGATTTGGACTTCACACTGGCCATTCTGTGGGACCCTGTCGACCAATCCAGTGTCCTGCGAAGTATTCATCAAGCGATTATCTTACAGGCAAGGCGTAATGAGGGGGAACTCCATTTAACATAAATAACAGTTCATGTGACTCGTCTCATTCAGAAATTATAGACCTTACAATTTTTAAAAAACATTTTCAGGTATATTTTTTCAGCATTCATAGTATCTCTCAACAGATAGTGTCTAATAATACAGGAAGTAGTTAATCGACACCATACTGTCACTTTCGGCTTCCCTGCATTTTTCAACAGTTTCTTTGGGATCATCTTCTGCCCAATAATGGCTAAAGACAATTAACGAACCCCCCTACATGAAACACAGCTTCATCACTCCACAGTTTTTTTTCTTTTTTTTAACAGGTGTGGTTAATCTTCATGCCATGCGAGCATCATTTCACAAAATTCAACAGGCCCATCTCAATCATCGAGATACAACTTTTGGACATAAAGAGGCTTATATGGTCTCTAACATAACTCTTTGTGGAGAATTGCGTGTAGTGCCCTCTCTCTTGCAGCCTGCATTGTTGATTTTGAAGGGCTTCGCTCGAACATTTTCCACACTATGGCCACCTTTTCCTCTGATACCGAAGTCTAAGGCCTACCTTATCTCTTAATGTCCACGACACTTCCGATAGTCGTTAATTTTCTGTGACAATTTTTAATTGTTTTTGCATTCAGAACACCTTGCCTCCTATGTTGATCCCCCTCCACCATCGTTGAACCTGAATTACAGAATGCCACACTTGAAATATTTCTGCAATTTTAACTCCCTCCTTAATATTTAATCGTTCTGGCATTCCTGTGGCTTCAAAGCGATAAAAAACACTTCACACGATCTGGAAAAAATAAAAAAAATGGCATACTTTAGTCTATAAAACAAGATAACTTTCATTGCTAACTTCACGTAACATCAATAGAAATTCACAATTCAAAATAGGGCATTACTTTCCGCCCATATATATAGTTGAAACTCATCGGAAGTCTCTCCCAGGTAGAAAATGTCTTTAAGTGTGCTTAAAGACAAAAATAAATAAATAAATAACTTGTGCCTTAAAACACTCTTCACTTCTTGGTCTTCTGTTTCTCTGCGTTCGAAGCTTGTGCCTGGTTCGTATGATGGGCAAGAGAGGGAGGGGAGAAAAAGTCAATTACACAGTTGAGCGATGCCAGATTTATTATTCTGAGCATATACGCTTAAGGCAAAGAGAAAATATCTATTTCTTCGAGTGTACATCATTAAAGTAGGAACTTTCAGGTACGGTTTCCAGTTTAGGAAATAAAAACAATTGTATTGAGCCAGATCCGGTGAGTAGGTGGGATTAACAACACACAGATCCCTATCGGGCAAAAACAAATCCTTCACAATCAAAGCATTGTGACTAGGCATTGTCATGAAGCGGACACCAACTGCCATCAATCTGATACTAAGACCTTACACGCGCTACCGTCAAACAGGGCAACACTGGTACACTTTTTTTGGGGTAAAAAGGTGTGTGATTTTAAAACGATTACAACTGGAATTGCAAAGAAAATTATTTTATGTACATCCTTCCTAGATCTTCACATTAATACAAAAATGGGATTAATTATGTTAATATATTACTGAAATAGTAATAATTAGTACTGTATCAGCATTGCCCAGATCAATGCTGATACAGTCAGTTGAATTGCCATTATCTTGACCTAGGTGTCTGTCAGAGGGACAATGCTAATACAGCAGAAAGGTGCTCTTTCAGCTGATTCTGTAGATATGTAACATGACATACTTCTGGTAGATTTAGTCCGTTTACATGCAGGTCGCATAGCAAATGGAAACTGTGCAACATAGAACTTCTATTACGCGAATTGGGTAACAAAATAGTGTAACTGAACCAAAATACTTTCAGCATGAGACCTTAATGTGCCAAGGAGCATGACAATTCTTCAAAAAAAATAAAACCTGACAAAAATTATACGTTCCAGGAAAACACTGAAAATGAACACTGAAAAACAAATAGAAATAAGTACAGGTATTCTGCTTCTGTGAATGCAGTATACATATTAATGAACTTTTGCTGCTAATCCGTTGTGTACAATACCTGTACCATAACAAAAAATATGCATTTCTCAAATTTAATGAAAGAAGCACCATATTACTCGTGCTTGTGAAAAATACTAATGGTTAACAGAAGTATAAATGAAACAAAATGAACAGATTTACCACAAAAACTTGGGCTACCTATTAAAAAGTAATCTATTTACTGTATGAACATCTATTTACTGCATGAACACCTATTTATTTGCATTCAGACCCTCAAATAAAACTGAAAAAGCCTTAGTAATATCATTCTGTCTAGCACAGGCTGAGGCAACAGCAGGACCACATCATCAGCAGAAACAGTATTCACGTCCTCTTGTTCTGTCCAGTAAACAATTGTACCATTCATATTTTTGCTAACAAATCTGAGATAATAAAAGGAATCAACTACTTGAATTACTTGGCTAAAAAATGCTTCACTGATTATTTTCCTAAGTATATAACCGATAACCACTGTCCAATTGTAATTGCAGTACGATTTTCACGTTCATCATAAAATAATATCAATAAATACCATTGTCTATGTACTTTGTTTTAAGTCATTATCAGGCACAAAATGGGGCAAGTAAATTAACTAACTACGAATACATTATTATTGTTCAGCATTGCTCCGCTGTTCAGCATTGTCCCACTTCGATAACATTTTGCACCTCTTTAAATAAGATCATTTTTAGGCAATACAACTTCGGTGACCACTACAATAATAGTTGTAGATAGCGACACTGTACTTTTCCTACAATAATCTGCCTGGAAAATATTTCTAAGTTTCATTTGTCAAAAGTACCGACCTCTTAAATTGATCTACGAAAAATGGCGAAAATATGCCCTGTACAATTTTTTTTCTTTTGGCAAAGTAGAGCTAAAAATACACAATGTAAGATCTGTGTAACCTTGTTATATATCTGGCGTACTGATATATATATTTTAATTAACAAATTTTTTGTAATTTTACACTCAGGGTAAAAGTGAAAACTTTTCCCCTTTTTGTTCAGGTTTACCCCGTGGGTTCAGCATAGCCCCGATTGACGGTATTCTTTACATCAAACTTTTCATTGTTTACTTTAACTATTAAACAGAGATTTCAAGCGTAGCATCTCGGTCTTCAGTACTGATTCTAAAGACTTTCTCAATCAATTCCAGTGTTCTCGCAGCTCTTCCTACACCCAAATTCTCGGTGTCTTGAACTGACTTCCGTTCTTTCTGAAGCACCTGTACCATTTAAGTACACATGTAAGAAAAAGAAAAAACCAATTGTTCCCACATACTTGCTGCTACATGTAAACTGTTTCCGTAGCAGAATTACCCAGCCAGCTCAAAACTTGATGTTGGCTTTTTTTATTCCATGTTGAAATTATAATGGATCTTCACGACACGTGCCTATACTCAATAAAGTATATTCCAGTGTTCTTTCCGGTTTCTTGTACTGGTGTTCTTTCCAATATTTATACATCGTCTACAGGACAAACAGTTAACTGAGTAGCTTTAGAATATAAAATATACCAAGAAACCTATCATATGACAGGAATGCAGTTTATTTTTATCTTGACGGTATTCATTTTAGTATTTAATCTGTGGATGTGAATGAAGTTTTGTAATGTCGAAGAAAGAAACTGAAAATATGTGCGTTTCATAATCCTTTGCGCTTAGATTTTGGATGAATCATCTGCTTCACGTTCAGAAGAGAAATGTTATATGTAATAGCACACTTAGTGAATGTGTGAATTCATATGTAATAGCACACTTAGTAAATAAATGTAACGAAACGTATTGTTAAAATTCAAAGAGAAATGTTATAAAAAACACCAAAATTTAGTTTTGAACATCTTGTTTTGAGCTCAGACCATATTGACTATGTTACAACATCTTAAATTTATCATTGTTATATTTCTGAGCTAAACGTAAAATCAGATCGAGTTGATATAGTTCAAAATTTTACTGCTGATTTGAAATACTGTATAATATTCTATAAAGCGACATTTCCTTCTTGATAAAATCGTTATGCGAACTGGGAATTAGGGAAACTGTGAATTCACTTTTCACATAAATAGCGAATCTGATTATGGCAGCTGACAAAGTGTTAAACGAAATGAGAATAAGGCAAAATGGGAAGAGACTCCCGCCATATAATGCATATCTATTAGGCGGATTCGGGACATAGAAAGATTTCTTAAAATACGGGATACTTCCCCTAATTCGGACTCTACGTTTGGATAGTCCAAAGAACAGATTATTTTACAAAAATAACGAACCGTCCCTTTACAGTTGATATGAAACTGTCCTAATAATAAAGTTATGTAGTGAAAGCTGTCTCAATTGGCCACTCTCACTTCCATCAAAATGTTATCTTACAACTGGCTAACTTACAAAGTAAGAATAGTATGTTGCTTTATTCACATTGTTCCAAAGATTGTAAGTTAACTAGATATCTTTTGCTGGACACCAATACAAGAAAATTGCATTAAGTGACACCTATAAACCTGTAAATTAATTATAAGAATGGATAGCCTTTAGGTTTAGAAGAACCACGATGGATGTTACTGTTGTTTCAACGAAATTTTTTATTCTGAATATGCATAAGTGTATAATACCCCTCTAAGACAAAAACTGGTGGCAAACATTAGTGAAATGTCCTGATATATAATATGAACATGATAACACTAAACAGTTTTATGAGTACTAAACAGTTAGAATTCTGAAATTTTAATAGTATCTTTAAATTTTTCCATTATTTTGAAACAATAAGCATTAAAAATCCGCTTTAAAATTCTATCAACAGACTGAGATTTATTAACCTATTACTGTAAATGTATGTAGATAATTATGTTGTATTCTTATTTTTATTGTGTATCTTATAATTAAGGTTACCTATTGTGAAATATAAATAAATAATGTAATGTACCAAGATAAAACAAGGCCGTTTCCTTAAGTAAATAGAGAAGTAAAACATTATCAAATTACTTTTTTTCTATTCAGTAAGTTTAAGGTTTGTATTGTGAAGATTTTTGTCTTGTATAAAGATTATCAATGCGAAAGAATGAAACTCGTAAAATTATATTACATTTCCATTGCTGTACATCATGGTTTCTCAACCTGGGAGTTCGCGAAGATGAGCGGGAGAGATAAATATAATTAGAATCTAATGCCGAAAAATACTTTTAAATATTATTTTGAATTTTGTTCTGATAAGTATATTTTTATTTTTATTTTTATACATACTGTTAAGAACAACAAAAAATAGGTCTACTAAACGTTTTCAACAGGTGTAGAGTTGTTAAAAGATCAATTTAAATGGAATAAGTACAATATGAAACTAATGAGAACGCATATTGAAATACCAGAAAAATAGAAATGTGGCAAAACCTGCATACTGAAATACAATTAAAATTGAAAGCTAATGTGATTTCACTAGTGCTGCAATGTCCGGCTCAATCTTCGTGAATCGCATTACCAAGTCATTTAAAATACTCAATAACCTTTTTAACAACTGTAGAAGTTTCTTTAACCAAAATTAGAAATCACTTTTTTTTGTATCATATGACTCAAAATTAAGGGAGTTATGAAATTTTAAAATTTTCAAACGGCTTCCATTTGGAACAGTATGACGGATCGAATTCAATATTTGTAATATGAACAAACGAACTGACCAAATTTGGTTTTATTCCATTCCCTTTAAGGGAAGTTACTGTATCCACTATATACAAGAAATGGATTCTATTATTATAGAAATAGATGGATATCGTGAAATCTTCGAAATAGATATATTAAAAATTCCAAACAAGCTTATTACAAACCAGAAATTATAAGGGGATCGCTGGCAAAAGAATGTGATAAAATTAGGGTCATGATAGGAATTAGGTTGAGAACCAATGCTGTACATTATATACCGCATTTCGAAAGTCCACAAAAAAATTATCTAAATATAATTTGACTATGCGTTATAAAATGTGTAAGAGCCAATTGTGAAGCTCGTCTTCCAGCAAGCTTTGTGAATGTGACCACGCATATTGTAAACTTCGCTGGACATACACATAGGAACAAACACAGCACAAAATACAGTACACAAATGGGGAGATACAGACGCTGTCCCAGCCGATCAAATTATGCAGTCGTTCTATGTAAGTATTGATTTTCAGACTGTGAAATGTGGAGAGGGGTTAGGGAATGTGCTCGTAGTTGTAGTATTCGTCGTACCCTCTATCAAACGAGTTAGAAAACTTGACACAGAAGGGGTTGACTACAGAGAACTAAGGGGTAGAGTTGAAACAGGGAGAGTGTAGCCACAAAGGACTGCACAAAATGAACCACCTCTCCCTAACACGGCGGTACTGACTATGACAAGGGAAGAGGGACATGTAAAAGCAATTGTAGTAAAAAAAAATAAAACATGTCAATTTGCGAAGAAACTATATATATGAATTGAAAAGAGAGAAAAAAGTAACAAACACTTAAATTGGTTGAGGTATTAGAAGTTATTGGCAATGAGAATGTAATTTTCATATTTTTAAAGCTTTTAGAACCGTTTCTGAACATCTATGTGATGATTGAAGATTACATGAAGTCTCCCATTCATATCCCAAAGTTTATGTATTATGTAAAGAACTAATCCAAGGGTAATTAGATTTGTATTAGTTTCTTCCCCGTAGAATCTTAGTAGTTGTGATAAATTTAACATTATTTTAAAAATATCATTAACAAAAAAACTGGATTAGTTGTGAAAATTAATAAAAAATGAAATATGTCTATAAATCCGACATATTTCATTTTTTATTAATTTTCACAACTAATCCAGTTTTTTTGTTAATGATATTTTTAAATAATGTTAAATTTATTAAAGATTGAAAATAATTATTATTATTTTCACAATTTTAATTCTTAAGCTTACACTTAAACTATAGCATAGGTGAACTTTTCACATTAGAATAATACCTTAAAATATTTTCTGTTGTGTCAATTTATAAATAACATTGTTGAACTTCAATATAAGTATCACCCACCAAACAAAAATACAAATGAATACTAGGACCATCTTCATCTGTATCGTTAAGCTCAGATGTTTTTAGGTATTTGTTTGATTACCCAATTTCAGAAAGTAAGTTTTTATTTTGCAGCAACTAATTTTAAAATTGTGCACAAGTACAATTTTTATAATTGTATTTTACACTAACAATTCCCTCAACAGACCCACTGACTGTTTAATGGAGAAACATTTCTTTCTGCAGTGGGATTAAGGTTTGGAAACTCACAGGCTTTTACACAACTGAACACAAACAAAAGCGGGCCTAATTAATGCACCTGCATAGTTGTTGAGTCTAGCATAAAACATAATCCAAACATTTAAATTTTTCTGGGCTACGACCATCGACACGCAAGTGCTTTCTTATCATTTTTACCATGTTCTCACTTATTTTATCCATGTAATATCAGTCATTTTTTTTTTTTTTTTTTTTTTGCAATAGTTTATTCACATATAGAATTACTTTGTGGCGTAAGCAGCAATTTTTAGCACTTTGGTCTCCTGAGATATTAGCCCAAAAATGGCATCAAAATCACTAACTTCAACTTTCGTACCCCCCATAAATCTACGGTGCCAGTAGTATCATAGCCGAGGATATTTCTACAGACTCTTTACATGCAATAGTATTCAGCACAAAACTTATGAACCCCCCACTTTATGCCATTCCAAAACACAGCCGCGTATCTTTGGTGTTTGAAAGGGATATAAACTCCAAGTAATCAGTCAATTCTGCCTTCCTTCAAACACTGTCTTCCTGTGTGTATCTTCCTTAACTACCTCCTCTAAATCGATTAAAATGTTGAGGACAGTTTAGGATGATCAGTACACTATTCGAACGCCTATTACTAGCTTTCCTTTGTTCTTTTTCTATTTCAACTCTCATCAGTAGTCACAGTAACTTGCTAGTAGAGTGCTTACCTCTGGTACGTGATGTCCTTGGTTCAATCCTAGCTCGTGCCACGTGAACTTTGTGGTTGGACGAAGTGTATGTTTTTTCTCAGGGTTCTCCCGTTTCCTCCCACAATATTCATTTCACCATTTCATTATCATCATCAGCGACTCCCATCGCATCGGTGTATAATCTTTGTACGTTTAACTAGAAATCTCATTTCATTTCACTTCATCCCTCATCAAGATATCTGATGGACTTTCAACTCTGCCAAAAGTTTATTTCAAATCTACGTATCGTACTTTTTATTTTTCTGTATATCTTTTCCGGATTACCTTAAAATAAACCAATGTATATAATGTGTTCTAAATCCCTGTAAATCCAGGCTTCCACTGTTCAATTTCTTTCTTTCTTTCTTTCTTCTTTCTTTCTTTCTTTCTCTCTCTCTCTCTCTCTCTCTCTCTCTCTCTCTCCTTCTGGCAAACATTTTTTTCTAACTACATTTTGCATCCTTATTTTCTGTCGAATTTGCCATTTTTTCTCCTGATGTGTTTCCATTGTTTATATTTCTTTGTTGCTGCAGAATGAAATTCCTTAAAACGTGTTGAATTTTAAATAATTAAGGGAATCCGGCCAAAAAGTGTAGCTCACAAAACTCTTATTTTTAATTAAAATTAATAATTATTTGCTTAACGTTCTCTCATATACTTGTTATAGCACTCTGTTTCTGCTTAATAAAGAAATCATTATTAATCCAACATAATGCATAGTATTCATCGAAAACTTACTATTGAAATAATCAAAGAGTTGAATCAAAAGTTTTCAGATGGTTCCTTTTCTGTGGCGATGAATAAATCCACCTTACGTCATTTGCTAACAAATATCAGTAAATCAAAATATAGTATTTGTCGATAAATTATTTCATACATGCATTTCTTTTTCAATACACTTGTAACTATTGCTGAGTAATTTAGAAAACAGTAAAGCCCAATCGTCTTCTTTTCCGAACAATTCAATATCGTATAAAATTGCTTTAAAAGTTATCTGCACATGAGACATCAACACTTATCAACTACGAAACTCTATGTTAAACAGCTGTGCTAGTAAACATTTCAATGACCATATTTTAAATAAATGAATTTATTACACATTTACTTCAAACAATACAGCATTATGTACTGAATTAAACCACGTTTCAACTATTAGACAAATTATCAACGTATTTACTTTCAGATTGAAATCATCAATATTTCAACGAAGAAATTAATAATTTATTCAAATGTTTGTATTTGTTTCTGAGTTAAATTCTCACGTAAGCAGATGCTTGAGTTTGAGCCACTTTCTTTAAGTCAGATGATTAATACATAAATCTAAGTTGGACATTACTTCTGAAATATTGTTTAGTTTTGTTCATTTGTTTATTTTCTACCCATTATGAAATTAGATGTAAGTAGGTTTTCATATTACTCTCTTCTTTTATCAGAATCGATAATTTGTAAATTTTTGTTGCTATATAATGAATCTGATGTTGTGTTATAGATCTAAATGTTCTTATTGTAGATAAACGTTTTTGTGTTTCACTTCTAGTTACATATACATGATTAATTGCTTGCCTTCATCTATATTATTTCTCAGGTAAATTAAAACAGATTTCATATACAATTTATTAATATACGAGGGGCAGTCAAAAAGTTAGTTGTACTACTTAAGAAAATAAAGCAGGATAGAAAGTTTTACAATAACTTTATTTGTATCGTAAAGTTCCATTCACAATCTACTTTTCAATGTAAGTAATTACCTCCGTTATTTAAGCACTTGCCAAGGCATAGTACAATTTTTTCTTTGCCTTCTTCAAACAAATCCCGTCCAATGCCCGATAATGTTTTGCACACTACCTTGAGAAATAGCCAGTTTATTTGCGATTTCGTCTATTGTTATGCGTCTGTTTGCAAGAAAAGGATGAAGTAATTGAAAGAAAAGAAAAATTATTCATTCATTCACGCAAGTTTTCGGATTTGACGCAGTTGATGGTCTTCCCTCGTGCTCAGCATCGTCAATATCTGTACGTCCGTTCTCAAACATGTTTCACCACTTCACGTTAGCTTGACGTGAATTTTGCATTGCATTTTCACCATACACTTCGTGCAACTGACGATAAATTTTAGTGTAGTTACACCTTTTCGCCCACAAAAAGACGAATCACTGCACACATTTCTAATTTGGACGCTACTTGCAGCTGTCGAGACATGTTTACGACTGATTATCAGAACATTTCCACTTGCCTCGTGAAAGCCGCTATGTCACACGATACAGCTACATGTCTGCAGTGTTGTCACAAAGTTTCATCAAAATTGCCTTTGACCGAAAATATTTATGAAAGAATGCAACTAACTTTCTGACCGACCCACGTATAAAACTGAAAATTCTTTATACAGAGTTTCTTAGTTTACTCTTTCACCTAGCCGTTTCTTAAGACATATTCTCAAAACAGTATTTTCGTTTTAAGTGTTTGGAGTAAGCAGCACCTCAACTTAATAGACCGTAATTGAATATGCTCTGTACAAGAGCATGGACACCATACGCACTATTTCTAAATCAACATTTCTCAGTTGGACAAACTTGTATGACATTTTTCTTAAAACTTTAGTAAGGTATTGAATATGGGAATTCCACTTTAAATATTTATCAATGTTTATACCTAAATATTATATGTTTTCTCCTATAATAAAGTTTTTACATTGACATCTTCTAGTAGTTTCAGAATTATGCAATTTCAGTGATTTATTCGTTGGCTGTCCAATAGAAGTAAGTGAGAAAGTCAAATATCTAGTTTTATCAGCATTTAGTACTATAGTCCGCGTCACCCAAATTGGCGTGTGGCATCAGCCAATAAGCTCGCAGTGCGCTGTTACTAAACCTTTAGGGTGGAATATAATCATTCATAATTGACTTTGTTCGTATTTGTGGATAATTACGAATGATTACATTCCTTCCTGGAGGTTTAGTAACAACACAGTGCTAGCTTATTGGCTGATGCCACACGCCAATTCGGGTGACGCGGACTATAACAAATTATTACTGAGCCATAACCTATTTTACTCATTGTCAGCTCTAATTCGACTTTTAAGAATGTTTCATCCCATTCTTATCAGCAACCCTTTTTTATATTCCTATTTGTTTCCAGTGAATTTATGGAAGTAGTTATTCAAATAGAAAGAATACATATTAAAGAAGAGAAGTAACAATGTGATTTACATTATTCCTTGACACTGTCAATAGTTGGTGGCAAAATATGCAATACCATCATTAGGTCAGTGAATTGGAGGAAGTAACTTATCCAAGATACCTTTAAGAGTAGATGGGATACACTGTGGGTGTGCCTAAATCTGGTAATGATACTATAAATGATGATAATACTGCTTAAACGTTCAAGATAACTGAAATAGGTTTAAAATTGACAGAAATAGATCAAAAGCTAAGCTTTCGGAACAGTATTGACAATTTCACTTGAACATAAAATGAATATAATACTACTCTAAATCCAAACCTACTATATGGAAACAATTGAATTATATGTGAGATTGCATCCTCGTATATGGAACCAAAAGTACACAAAATTCTTATCGACAGAACAATAGTTGTGCACTCAACTATTTTGCAAATTTGAGAGGTTTCTGAAAAGCCATTCACTTTGGAAACAAAAATGTTTGAAAATATGGAGAAGGCTAGGAAAAGTTACGAGAAGGGACTCCAATTTCGGCTTCTTTCACAGGTTAATGTTAAGTTCTAAACCACAAATTTCAAGCTTAGTTGAACGTCTAAAGAAAGAAAAAAAATAGAAAACAGTCTTTAAAAGTGATTTTCTATGCGTACCTAAAGCAGCGGAGTAGAAAACAGATTATCATGACAACTTTCTAAAGAATTATAAGTTACTATTTTGTATGATGTAATATCTGTAGTAAATTGTGTAGTGTAATATTTTTTGTTCGTTGTTTTCGTTATCCAGAACACTATACGTTGAAAAACAAGCTAATGTAATCAACATATAATTTGTAGAATTTACAGAATTTATCAGTCCATACGTATTGATTTTCCCCGTGCATCTTTATTGTTCAACTACTCTCCCCCCTTGCCAATTAGAAAGAACAGATTATTAACATTGCTTCTCTTATTCAGAAGCGGTGAAGCGAATCTAAATGGCGAGCCAACGAGCAAGTGTTGCATGCTCGCATATCAATCCAATCAAGCTGTTTTCAGTTTCCACATATGAAAAAAAAAAAAAAAAAAATGTGAACTCTTTTCCTCCTTTCCCCCTGTGCTTTTAAGTCAAGATGATCTTCCGTGGGAAAACCGCTACTGAATCGTTCGATTTACAGTTGTAGGCTATATGAAAATATTATTATCAAATAATCCGTGTTTAAAGCATTGTTTATATATATATATATATATATATATATATATATATATATATATATATATATATATATATATATATATATATATATATATATACTCGTATCAAATCTCTCTTTGCTCATTCAACTCCAATCCTTTTTCATATACTTTGATTTGAATGTTTTGAAATCTCCTCATTGATTTTATCGTCATTTCATCAATAAAGCTTAAAATGGTTAAAGAATGTTATGTTAGGCATTATCGTACAATTTTAATGGCTAAATATTAGGATTAACAAAAACTATAGGATGTCTCAAAAAGAACGCCGGATTTGAAGCTACTGTAAATCGAATTTATTTATTTGAAAGAAGCAGACAAAACAGACCAATGTCTTCACGAGATGTTGAGGTTTAAACGTGAAACACAATATCGAGCACATCGGGCACATGACGCGATCGCTCTGTCGATGAAATTAACCATCGCCTGCTCACACATTTCCCCATCAACTTCGTCGAGGACACGTCGAATTTCTTATTTGAGTTCCAACAGATTACGGGATTTGTTCTTGTAAACATCGTGACTTAGCGTACCCCTATAGGAAAAAAAAATCACAAGGTGTCACAAGGGTCACAAGATCGAAGTGGATAGATTTAGTCTTATAACAAGATTAGTCCGTCCGGAAACTTTTCACGCAGCAGAGCGATTGTGTCTCATGAAGTGTGGCAAATTCCTCCGTCTTGTTGAACCATAAATTGTCAATGTTCATTTGATCTAAACAGGACCAAACGAAATTAGTGAGCGTCGCATGATAACAAACTCCATTCACCATGATAGCCCTTCCTTGATCATCTTCAAAAAAGTAAGAACCGATTAAGCCCCCACTCCAAATTCCACACCAAACCGTAACTCGCTGAAGATGCATGACTTTTTCGTGAATTACTCTTAGGTTCTCTGATCTCCATATTCGGCAATATGCTTGTTAACAAAGCCGTTTAAATGGAAGTGAGTTTCATCTGAGAAAATGATGCGCTTTGTGAAACTATGGCTCTCTCCTTCCTTTTCCAAGGTCCATTGCACAAATTGCCGTCGTTTTGCATGATAACGCTGGTTTAAGTTCCTGTGTTAACTGAACTCTGCAAGTGCAAATATTTAGTTAAGATTCTATGCATTTTTGCTGAACACATGTCCATTTCTTCAGCACGACGGCGACATGATTTTCCCGGACTCACAGTGACAGAATCACGCACAGCAACACATTTGCGTCACTTCCAGGGCTTTTGATGTCTACTGTTGAATCGGTTTGTTCAAATTTCTTGAACACTACTTGAGTATGTACTAGAGGCAAGCATTCCATTGATTAAAGCTGTTACCAAACGCAGAGCTCTCTCGTGGCTATATGGACCTGGGTTCGATTCCTGGTAAGAGATCTTGGGTTCAGATGCCACGTTAAGTTGTAAATCCACGCCTCATATACACTCGCTACTGACACGAGCGGTAAACTAAAATCCAATCGCAAGCAAATGCCTTAGCCACTTAACCCGAAATTTGAATATATCGAAGTGCCATGAGTGCTTTAATGCATTGTTGAATCTCGTCAAACGTTTTCAGTGTATTTATTCTTTATTTCACTAAAGTAACCCGTCACTGGAGACAAAAGTGTATTTATAGGTAAGTTTGATGTCTACTAACAATAATGATTTCGACATTGATTTCTTTCATGTAAAAATGAAACCTTGGAACCTAATGTACAATTACGAATTACTAACTTATCTAACATATATCGTGTAAAGAAATAATCTTAAACAGTGATGATTTCAGAAGGTAACCCTGCGATAAAATTTTAGCCCCAGAGCAGAGAAATTCCCTGAGATATTTCTCAGTGCGGGCTCAGCCAGGGCATTTTCACAGTACTAGTTTCATCCACTCTTTATTTCGAGTTCCCTTCTAGTTGAAATTTTCTGAAATCATCATTGATTATATGTGCTAAAGGAAGAAAGGAAAAAAAAACTACCAAATTATTTCATAATGTTTCTCAGATAACGAATTTGAATACAAAAATTTTAATAAATGTTTGAGAAACATCAACAGTTTCTTTCTTTTCTTTTCTTTCTTTCTTTCTTTTTTCTTTTTGTATTCTAATGACCATGGTAGTAAACACCGTGTGCGTGGGTTTCCTCGGTGTTCTCCCGTTTCCTCCCACTTTGTTCATTCCCCCATTTCATTCATTTCTCATCATCACCGTCTTCTTTAGCCTAACTGGCATAACCGTGTGACGTAAAACTCAAAGATTTCATTTTCATTTTTTTTCTAAATGACCATGCACTTGATGGTTAGTTTCCTGAAAACCATGTACTGTATGTTCATTATTCATACTTGTAGTTAAGGACCAATCATGTTTCCTGATCAAACTTCTCATTAATCCCTCCAATCAATCAAATCGGAAGAATCCATTGTTTTTATGAACTCCCGTTCCACATTTATTTTTTGACGACAGCCTAGATGCTAAAATACTGATTTAGTTTGATTATCATGCATCAAGCTACTTTTTCTCGGTATTCGTAATAATTAACATACGAGTGAGTACATTAAAATTTTTGTGTGTTATTTACTCTTATTTTAACGACGTAATTCATTTTCTAAACAAAATATAATTACTAATTAGGAGCGGAAACATTGTTAATTTTCAAATCTATACTATAATAGAAATCATTATTGTTAATTACAAAGAGAGATTACCCCTCATCTTACACATAATTTGCACATTAAGCTTAGAATTTCGTGACAGTTTTAGAATTTATTTGATGCTCTTTTAGTGAATATATTTCTTTTACTTGGTAGAAGTACGTATTTTGTTTAATTAATTTATAGATTAACATATTTCGCGTAGACATAATATATCAACATATTTCGCTTAAGCACAAATTAATATATTATTTCTTCGTTTCATCAAGATTGACAGCGCAACTGAAATTAAATCTGAATAGTTTAATTTGCAGGTAGCAACGTGTCTTGTATGAGGTGTAGAGAACTCTGAAATATTTATTACCTCTTTATATTATTTGTACTCTGTTTAGAAAACAATAATACTGAAACTTAACAGACTTATTTCACGCTCCGAAAATATGATGCTCTTTTAACCCATTAGTAATATTGTGTTTTTAAATAAGTGCTATCTTTTAAGGGAATTCTAGTCAGAAATCTTGTTTGGATCTACACTTGATAATATCGTTTACACATTGAAACAAATAGCAGACGACTGCTTTTTGCCATACAAGTGGAAAACAAAAACTGTTTAATTGGTAACACGCTAGTTGCTAGAATCACAAGATAGTGGTACAGATTATGCCTCTAGTGATTATTTTATAACTCTAGTGGCAAGACGTGTGTCAGCGTTTCAAAAGACACCGTTTCAAAGGGGAAAAAGGGGACATCTATAAAATACTCAAATTTCCCTTTGTTTAGTCGGAAAGTATCAAATGTGAGGATTCGCTTAACTTGGAGATCTGAATTTCAGTTTTTAAACTTATCATCAAAATAAGGAAATACGTATTCAGCGTTTCTGAAAATTACACTTCTAAGGGAAAAGGGAGAGCAATTTCGATCAATTTGAAATTCCCACTTTTTATTCAGAAAATACCTAATGTGAGGTTCGATATGTAAACTCTCAAGTAAAAATAAAACAATGCGTATTTCAACATTTTCTAAAATTTAGTTTCTAAATGGGAAATTGGGGACAGTTTTTTAAATTAAAATTTCACTTCATTTATTCACATGGTGTTAAATGTAGAGATTCGCTTAAGTTGGAAATCTCAAATTCAGTATTTACACTTTTAATTTAAAATAATAATAATAATAATAAAATACTTATCTAAGCGTTTCACTATCTTTATCTTGTTCTGTTATGTAAGTCTAAACACGCAAGACGTTATGTTGGTTGCATGCAGGTAAGGTGTTGAGAAGCATATTAAGTCCGTAAATTGTCCACTAGAGGAAACGAGCATACCTTTTAACCTCCGAGCCGAAAGTCGAAAAACGGCTTCGTACACAATTAGATCTAGTGAAGATATATCTGTGTACAAAATAAGCCACTGAGCTCCTCCGTGGCTATGCTGTTAGCGTACGCGCCTTTGGCGTGGGAGACCAGGGTTCGGTTCGATTCCCGGCGGGAGCTCATGTGGTTTGTATTCTACGTTAATCAGTAGGTCCACGTTTCATATAGCCTCGCTGCTGAAAGGGACATTAAATTCAAAATCAACTCACCTCAAAATAAGTCACTTGCTTCTATACGAGAAGTTGATTACAGAGAGACAGATACACATTATTTTGTTATTATTACAGTTATATACATAAAACTTACTATGATATATAAAATTTACGAAACTAAAATATTCTGCTGGTTCTCATTGTCCAAATGTTTTAGTTTTCTGAAGTGAAGTTTGGTGCCATACAAAAATACTGAAACTTAACTGGAAACGTCCCTCCCCCTTGAAAATGTATTAATCAGTTGTTTTACATCAATAAAAGAAATTAATGATTATATTGACTGTTTCGGGAGGAATTTAGCGCAGGCAATTTACGAATTTTTATTTGTTTATGAGGCTGAAACCTTATAGAGCCTACTTATTTTCTAGACGACGGTAGTTATTTAGGTACCTTCATCACATCTCAATTGTAGTTTACATTTTCTTTTCCACACGAACAAAAGTAAATGTAGAGGCGATACAAGGAAATAAAGGTTAACTATTGTGTGTTATCTTAAGCTGTGAAAACTGCTGACTGTTGCTGTTGAAGAAGAAGAAAACTGTATGTCTCCCTTTCTTCCAACCCTGTTCTTGTGATGACTTGACAGGTGGTCTCCTATACCCCACCCATCCTTGAGACAAGGTAAGCCAGTTGGCAAAGCTAAAATGCGAAGCCCTAATTGGAGATTCCTCAGGGAAGGGGTGAATGGAGGACAAGCTCTTGATGCCAGCGCTTGATAGAGTAGAGGTCACAATGGCTCTTGTACTAGGTGGAAAGTATGATTAACCCAGAAGACATTTTCAGAAAGACGGTCAAGTGCTTTGGAAAGAGGAGAACAGGGCTGGGATGTTAGTTTTAAGCCTTCTTGTAGTATACTGTAGAAGTGATTGTTCTGTTCGCATTTTCACCCTTATAAGGATGTATTAGCGTCTATTTTGTCTAAGAAATTTGCAAGCAATGTTAGCAGGAATATAACTATGATCTTTCAATTGTAAATATCGAAGCTAATCAAAATATGAACAATATCTCGATATTACTGTTTCTTCTTAAGCTTTATTAGCGAATTTTGGAAGAATATATTTATTCCATTATGTTTTTATTTAATGTTACCATTTTATGTTTCTTCAAATATTTTACATTTGTTTGTTTTTCATTTTGTTTTGCTGCTTTCATCAGTGTAATTGTTTTAGGATTAGCTAAATTTACCTAATGTGCTGTTAAGCTTAGACTAAAAACATTGTGGACACAGAATATTTGTAAAATTTCATATTATGAAAAATTTTGGAAGTCAAATATTTTTATCCAACTGAATGCAACTACAGAGAACCTGAGTTAAATAAATTAATCCCGAAAGTATATGAGTAGTCGTACCTTCCTTGGACAGTTAAAAAACTAAACAAAATTTAAAAAAAAATAATAATTTGAAACAATGGAAACAAACTATATAGAGTGGCCCAACAGGAGTTGAGTTGAGTTGATTTTAGTTTAGCGTCCCTTTCAGCAGCGAGGCCATATGAGACGTGGACCTACTGATTAACGTGGAATCCGAACCACATGAGCTCCCACCGGGAATCGAACCCGTGTCTCCCACGCCAAAGGCGCGTACGCTAACCGCTTAGCCACGGATGAGCTCAAGCCCAACAGGAGGTATACAGCCGTGCGTTATACAAGTACGTCATTTTACTATACAGCCCTGCGTTATACAAGTACGTCATTTTACTTTATTTAAATAATGAATTTATTTGCTAAGGTCTGTTCCGAGTTTAACTTATAAGTGAAAATACTCGTATATTAGAAACAAACAATAAGGAAACTAAGTCAATACTTGTATGGATAATAATAAGTACATGATATAAAATACATACCATAAGCCGATCAGTATGGGACTTTATACCTACCTTTGGGCCACCCTGTACATTTACGGACTGCATGGAAGGTTTTCAATTAAGTATCTATATCATTTGAAATGTTTCCAATGATATTAATTATTATATGTAATTTAAGGAATGTATATGTTTGATCAGTGATTATTTCAGGGGGTGATTCGGAGAGTAATTATTCCCGGGACCATATATTCTATCGTGCTCAAATCCCAGTATTTGTAACACAACTCCTTTCCCCCAGTGTATTGAAATTTCTCTGGAGGGTAGGGATGCGCACGAGTCGAGATTTAAGCCTGTCTCGACTCGTCTCGAGAAAATGTTGTCTCGACTCGAATTCGAGAGGAGACGTCTAGAAATGCGAGTCGAGACAAAATATACGAGTTAAAATATACGCACACATCAGCCAGAACATTATCACTACCTACCTAATTGTCACTATATCCACCTTTGGCACGGATAACAACGGCGACGGGTCTTGGCATGAACGCAATGATCTTTGGTAGGTCGCTGGAGAGAGTTGGCACCACATGTGCACACACAAATCAACTAATTCCCGTAAATTCCGGGGAGGGGAGCGATGCGCTCAGACGTCACGTTTAATCACATCCCAGATGTGTTCGATTGGGTTCAGATCCGGCGAGCTGAGGGTCAGTACATCACTTCAAACTCACCCCTGTGTTCCTCGAACCACTCCATCACACTCCTGGCCTTGTGACATGGTGCATTATCTTGTCGAAAAATGCAACTACCGTTGGGAAACATGGTCGTCATGAAAAGGTGTACGTAGTCTGCAAGCAGTGTGCGATACGCCTCGGCCGTCATGGTACCTTGCTCGAGCTCCACTAGACATGGATGCCCACGTGAATTTCCCCAGAGCATAATTAACCCGCCACCAGATTGTCTCCGTCCCACAGTACAGGTGTCAAGGAGTTGTTCCCTTGGAACATGACGGATTCGCACCCTCCCATCGTCATGATGAACGTATCGGGATTAATCAAACAATGCAACGCTCTGTCACTGCGCCAAGGTCCAGTGGCGATGGTCACGTGTTCATTTCAGTCGTAGGTACCGCTGTCGTGGTGTTAACGTTTGCACATGGATAGGTCGTCGGCTGCGGAGCCCCATCGTTAGGAGTGTTTGGTTCACTGTGTGTTCAGACACACTTGTACTTTCCCCAGCAGTAAAGTCTGATGTTCGTTCCGCCTCAGTTCGTAGCCTGTCCTGTTTTAGCAGTTTGCCCAGCCTACGACTTCCGACATTTATGATGAGGTGGGGACACCCAACCACTCGACCTTTCCCCTTGGTTTCGCCACTTATTGAAGACACTCACCGCAGCACTCCTCGAACACCCGACAAGTTCTGCTGTTTGCGAAATTCTCGTGCCGAGTCTCCGGGCCATTACAACTCGTTCAAACGAAGATAGATCGCGCGCCTTCCACATTCTACCCACGGCCAGCACTTCACTAATTAACTAAATTGAACTAAAAATTAAATCTTGATCTCGAAAGATTAACTATTAAGTTTATGCGTTCTGTACCTTTTTAAAATAATAAATGCTGGAATTGGTTTCAAGGCTGTTTCTGAGCGAATACTTTCTTCAAAATAATATTAAAAATTATAGAAAGATTTTCGAGACATTCGAGTCGAGTCGAGATTTTTACGAGCAATCTCGACTTAACTCGTGTCTCGACTCGAAAATTCGAATCGAGAAATATGTTTGTCTCGACTCGTCTCGTTTACAAAGTGTGTCTCGATTCGAATTCGAGTCGAGTCGAGTCGAGATTAGAGATATGTCTCGACTCCTGCGCATCCCTACCGGAGGGAACCTGAAACCATCACTACACTTGATATTAGTGCAGTTCGTCAATAGCATACTCAAAATTTCCTCAAGGGAGATTCAAGTACCTGAGTTAATATCGTTTTAGAACATGCGCTATTTTTTTATACATAGTATCTTCAGTATTATACATGTTTATTTTTAACCCTTTAATTGGCAGGCATTGATAGCATTACATTTAAAATATTTAGTTTGCTTTTATGGTTGAACCATGTCTTCCTGATCATAATTTCTTATTTTTTAAAGTATTTTTGTACTTTGGTTACAAAATACAGGATGTTTATTTTAAACCAACATTGCCATAAAATAGGTCTTATGTAGCTACTGAACAGCATTGCCTTATTATAGTCAAATATCATAAGAATACTCTCAGTAATTAGCAACAGTTTTGGTGAAATATTTTCCTACAGAGCAAGAAACCATAAATAAAAAATAAAAAGAACTTGGAAAAGAACGCGGAACGTACGAGATAAAAGCTTCTACAATACTAAATTTGACTGTTATCTGTTGACAAAGATTAGAAGTATCTAAAGAAGCGACCCGCAAATCATGTATATGAATATTGTACGAAAGCAATAATGCCAATTAAAAGATTACTGAAGTTATAATTCGTGCGGATAACGCAATGGAATGCGATGTTGCTTGAGAGCAACAGTGCCAAATAATGGGTTAATAAACCTTGTTCAAGAAGGGTTATTCCCTCGTATGCGCCACTGCAGTTCAATACATATTTTCCAAAATGATCCAAATAATTAATTACTTAATAAATATGATATCTGCCAAGGATGATGGCTGCAAATACGAAGGTAGATCAAAAGATAATGCACAATACACTATAACTCAGTAATGGTAAGCACTAGAGAAATCAGGTTTTGTAATTAGAAGCATTTGTCCTTAGGAGATGTCACCATTCAATATGTGCTTCACTTGCTTCACTGCACTGCAACTATCTTTGTTTCCATGACACGAATGCACCTTAGTAAACACACACACAATGAATCTCTCAACTGTTTCTCACGTAGCTGAACGTTCTGTCGTTCAAAACATAGAAATCCGATGGCTCTAAGTATGAACTTTATGTTGCTGAGTTATCCTCGGATTTCTAGTTTAAATCCATCGCCCTACGTTGGCGTACTAGGGTGTCACATTGATCATCCATGGTGGTTATCTGCACCAAATACAAACTATGTATAAGTTGGGTGCAAAAGGACCAATGCTTCTGCTTTCACAATGTCATTTCACTGGTGCTTACCATCCGGACCAACTTTTGTAACATTGGGACCGACTTTTGTAGATATAATTTCACATTTCTCATGTTATTTTGTTTGATAGCCAATAATGGACAAGTCTGGTACATAAAATTAGAAAATATATAAACCAACTTCCATGTTGAGTATATATATATATATATATATATATATATATATATATATATATATAATACTAAAGAGCGTATCCTTCACAAGAATGACATGTAATTGCAGTTAAAACTCATCCAATCTTTACCAAACTTGGTGATAAAAGTTGACAAACTTTGTATACACTCGAGCATAGTATAAAATATTATGCTATACAGATCTTTAGTTTCCGAGTTTTTGGCCATCGAAGCTGGGATTGAATTCAGTGAAATAATTAAAAAAAAAAACACTGAAACCCGATTAATGGAATTCATTCAATCTTGACCAAAATTAAACTGAAGTGGTAATAAAACGTAAGGTCTTTATAACACATACCAAATATTATGGTGTGCAGGGTTCTTGGAGTTATTCGGCATCAGCTTAGTGGAACGTTCGACTTAGTGAAACGTCATGATATGAGCTATGCTATCGACTGTACTAATTTGATCTTGACTAAATTTGGTAGATCGCGTAGCTTAGCACTTTCATGAAATATTACGGTATACAAGCCATTCGCCTTTGAGTGATTGACCACTAAATTTGGCATTGGATTTATGTAATGAAGAAATTTCACTAAATAACGATTGATGAAACCCATACGATCTTGACCAAGCTTGGTATGGTGGTAACAGTTGACAAAATTTGTACATATTCCAGCATTGTATGAAATATTATGATGTACGTATCTCTAGTTTCTAAGTTATTGGGCATTAGCGTTGGGTTTGAACTTACTGAAATCTAGAAATTTCAGTGAATCGCGATTGATGGAACTCATCCGATCTTGACCAAATTTGGCATGGTGGTAGACCTTCATGAGCTTACTACGCATATTAAGTATTAAATTGTGCAGATTTTTGGTTCTTGAGTTATTTTTCACCGAAGTTGGCAAGTTTGATAGCTAATAACTCAGGAATCAAATGCCTGCATACCACGGTATTTCGCACGCATAATTAGCTTATTAAGGTTTACAAACATATAAAAGTTGGCCAAGTTCCCGAGTTATTGGCTACCATATTTCTGCCTTGGATTTACAAACCTGTTGTGGGAAGTAACTGCAATGTGTTTATAAACAATTGTTAAAAATCAATGAAGGACGAACTTTTTCCGCTATAAGGAAATTTACTAGTTTATAGAACAGAAGTTATGCCGGAGCAAGAAACAAGATCAGTGTAAAATGCAAATACTTCCTTTTATTCTAAAAGTTATATAAAAATACAACTTAGTTTCGCTCCATTTCTTAACTTCAACTTTCTAACGTGGAAAGATGCAATTTGTCTACAGAATGCATGGTGTATTCAAAATATTTCTTTCAGAGTATAACGAAACTAGGCGTGTCTGTTAATAAACGATAAATTACAAAGAAAAAAAGACCAATCGAATGGATTTATTACTCTATAATGCAGAAATGTCAGAATATATATTGCCACACATTGCCACACAGTGACACATCATCCCATGCTACTACGGGAAGAAAAATTCAAAGTGCTACTGTTCTTACATCTTATCACTATACGACTTATTACGTCTGATAAAAGCTTCTACTAAAGCTACTGCTACCGAAAAGAAAACAGGAAAAGAAAAATAGGTAAGTCACAAACACGCAAAAATAATACAGGACAGATCCAATTATCATCGGCAATTCGTAAGAAAAGCAATTATTTTGGTGTCTGTAATGGACACTTTTACGCAGACGAAAACGGACAAGAATGGATACAGTATATGAGATGTGTACTGTGATATCATGTTTCGTACGTATCTGCCAAAGACATGATCTTTCTCGTCTATGATCAGTGCCACAAATAAGATAGTGCTATTTCTTGTGATAATGTTTTGTTTGTAATTGTTCAATTCATGTTATACCAACACAAGAGTTTGTAGACAGTTCAAATAATCCACTCCTATATTAGAAATTATAATTGAAAGAAGGATTTTGAATACGTTTATGATTTATTAATACAGGGAAAATACTTCAGTGTTAACGAAAGTTAATTTTTATATTACAAAGAGAAAAATTAAATTTACATTACCTTTCATGAAAGTTTCCTCATAATTTCTTGATATTTTCATAATGTAAGTTTGCAGTATTGTTCCATTGTATGATTCCATAACGTGGCTCTATATTTGGGTGTCAGTTATTTGATGTATTGCTTGTCAGTAGTTTTACATTTTGGTTTGAAAACGTAATTACACACGGTGCGCATATCACCCCAGCGTCGGGTCAGGAGATATGCGCCCTTACCACCCGTTGGCATGCTTTGGTGTATGATACCTTTCTGTAAAAAAAAAAAAAAAAAAAAAAATCATGCTTGCTAATAGTATTATTTACGGAGGTATTAAACTTTGCAACTGCATACCGATTTTCGGGTTCTTTTTTTCCACCTGTGCCTGAGAGCTCATTTTATCCTTATGATCTTTTATATATATATATATATATATATATATATATATATATATATATATATATATATATATATACAGAGTGGCAAGATAAGAGAAGTCTCGTCTGATACTGAACATGAAATTTGCAGCTTTCTGAGTGTTGAGCTTTCTATTTCTTAAGGTTAGTGGCGCTCGTGCGGGTTCACGTGATGTCACATGATGTCGAGTGGCTGTTAGTGGTCATAATAATAATTTATTATTCTGTAATATGTGTTTACAATAAACAAGTTATAAGACATAGGGCCTCTTTTATCTTGGCCTCTCTCTCTCTGTATATATATATATATATATATATATATATATATATATATATATATATATATATATATATATATGTGTGTGTGTGTGTGTGTGTGTGTATATATATATATATATATATATATATATATATATATATATATATATATATATATATATATATATATATATATATATATACATGAAAAATATCCATTCCGAATTCTTCCGCTCAAGAAAATTCTGTATGCTCTCCTGCATAGCTGGTATAAATTTTTGTTTGCTACAGGAGTACCGTGCCATCAAGCTACCTTCAGATATCTTCCTCGAACATTCGTTGAGCACTTTTGGCTCCACAATACACTTTGTGTGTGTGTGTGTGTGTGTGTGTTGAGGTTAATTCCTAGTTTTGAAGTGCTTCCGTTAATAAAAATTGAGCAGAAACCTTTGTTATAACTCGCTTTAGGAAAGATTTTCTGTTGCACTGGGCTTTATATGCTCTTTTATTTTATTTTATTTTATTTTACTTATTTTTTTTTACTTTAGTTTCAATGCAACACGATTAACACAGAAACTCCAAAATTTTGCTTATTTCAATCTGCATTTTATTTGCGGACATCAGAAATATTTTAACTTTTATCCATTTCAAATTATAAACACTCACTTTCATAAATTTCTGTCTTGCCCAATTGTGGTTGTCACTGCAACTTGCATCCATATCTTCGTACCCCCTAATTTCCAAAACATTCTCCCCTAAATCCTTCTTCAACTTGGGAGACAGTTTTCCGATCACCGATGTTGTGAGCAGTATCCTTAGTATAGCAGGAGACAAAACAAATACAAGTACAAATTAACGTGACTCCTAGAGTGAAATTATCATAAATAAATGTAAAAGATGCACTTATTACATAGTATAAATATAAATGTCTAAAATGAACTGTCGCTTGCTTTATGAGCATTATCACATCTGAGGATCCTACAATGTATAAACGTTACACAACAAAGACATCACAGAGACTACAGTCTATTCTAGCTGAAACTAATACCACATTTTGTCCTGCAAAGTCAGTTTTGCTAAATTTGTCCACATCTGCATATATCATATAAATCACTGAGACTTGTATATTCAAATTCAACTGAAAGCTAAGTTCTCTTCCACATAATCAAAACTTTTGTGACTTCAATAAGACATCAATCTGCGAAAAATTCAAAATATGCAGTGTAATTGTGTCTTGCGACATATAATGTTTAAAATCATTTGATAAACTTTACTTTCTTTCATTTTGCAAGATTTCTTAATTTTAAGTAATATTTTAGAATTTTTAAACCTTGCAATTTATAAACTAATAATTTGCAACATTTTAAAATGTATTTGTTCCTAGTACGTACCTCTTTAAACCAATACTACGGTATATTATCTAAGGAATTTAGAAAGGCGTCTTGCCATAACTGAGACAATTAATACCACTGTTTATTTACCAGTATCCCTCTCTAAGCACTGATTAACGCATCTATAAACTCACATTTATCAATTGAACATTCATAAAGGACGTGGTATGGGGGCATACTTAGTATTTGGAGGGGCAAATATTATTTTTGCACGGTACTATTCTATTTATTATTTTGGTCTCCTCTGGAGGGCACACTCAGAGCTCCAGAGAAGCAATCCCCAACAATAACATGTCTGGAAGAAACACTGCACAGAACGTTGTGCAGGATGTTTGTTAATGCAGCAATGTGAAAATACGTTTCAACCAGTCTTGGGAAGTAACGTAACGCAAGTAACGCGTTACTTGTAACGTGTTACTTTTTAAGTAACGTTTCCTAGTAACGCGTTACATTTTTTCCAAAGTAACTGTAACGGTAACGCGTTACAAATTTTTAAGTAACGTACTTAGTTTGCGTTACTTTTTTCGCGTTACATTTCGGATGAGTAACTACAATATATGTATATTTTTTGGGAAACAAATGTTTTTCCTATAAGTGAATTTCTCAGAATGGAACAATAAAGCATGAACGATGTCAGTGACCGACAATTCCTGCACTGTTTGCCTTTTCCCGTTTCGCCTTATGACCTCTAGCAATGAAATTTGCATGTAAAACCTGTTATCACTTTTCATCTTAATGTAAGGCGGAACGGGAAATCGCGATGTGCAATGATGAACTTTATGTTGGTAGGCTTGCAAATGCATTCATAGATACAATTTGATTTGTTTATTTACATAACAAAATATAGTGCCACTTGCTCATTTTGGAAGATGTGGAGAGCTTCAGGGAAATCACGTGTACTGATTGCAAGCACCTGGAAGATTTTGTCTTAGATTTTGACAGCTCCAAATCAAAACATTCAGTGAGTGAACTACGAGTGCAATGATACTGGTAGTCTATTTTACTTTGATTGGTGTTGTTTTTATAAAGATGGAGAACGAAAATATTTTATCGTTCGAACATTTGGAAGAATACTTTTTCTTAAAATCTGAAGATGATGGTGAACAGAATTTAAAAGTAAAGTGGTGCTCCGGCGGGAAATATTTATCAACAACTAGGGTGCCATAATTAAAAACATTCAGTAAGGGGTTAATATGAATAAACTGTTTTGATGAGCAGGCCTACTTTATTGATGTAATGTTGATGGTATGTAATATTAGGGTTCTTTTAGATCCGTTTGCATATCCTAAAGTACCGTTAATTATAGAGTTTGAAACAATTAGCTTTAAAAAGCATGTATCGATTTTAGTTATTGGCAAATTTTGATTCACCCCCAATTCATGTGTTCTCATTTTGTCAGTTGTAGTGTAATGTTTCTCCATATTCTGTATTTTTAATTTTACATAGCAACATTATTATTATATAATCAGTTTAGCATAATAATAATAAGCAACCATTTTTTCTAACGCATAGGAATGGGCACGAGTCAAGCTAAAACTCGACTCGAATCGAAGTCGATTTTCTTGTCGAGTCAAAAGTAATATCCTCGAGTCGAGTTCCAAGCCGATTTACTGTTTTGGCGTAGAGTTTCGAGTCGAGTCGAGTTAGATAAATGGCTCGCTCGTTTTAACTCGTTTTGAAATCATGTCCTGATTACACTGGAAAGCGAAAGCCATGAGAAATGTAAGCTAAGCAGTAATATTGCATACTTTTAGTGTTGCTCACGAGAGGGGACACTGCTCGCATCTCGTTTCGTTTCGATAACGAGACTACAAGAGATTTTTTATAACAAGCTTAGCTCGGCTCGGCTTAACTGAGCCGATGGCTCCAGCCGGCTCGCTTGGGGTGAACCATCGGCTAGAGCTGGTTGGTTGGGATGAGCCATCTGCTCGGTTCGACTCAACTGAGCGAAGGGCTCTAGCCTACTCGGTTGGGTGAGCTGTTGGCTTAGCTCACTTCTCGGTTCGGGTCGATAGTGAATGAGCTGTGAGCCGATCTGCTCGAGTCGTTGACAATTCTAAACCCGGGCCGAGCAGTTTTGAAGATATTTGGGCAGTGCCCTATAACTTTAACAATGTTTGGCTCGAGCCCGAATACTCAACCTAGACCCTCAATCCAAATTCAGAAGCTCGTGAACAATGTCCTTGACTCTAGACTTCACGACTACGGAGGTTGGCAATCAACTACCTTTTTAGTATTCATATATAAACCGCCTGTCTTTCATATTTATACACAGTGTTGTTATAATAATAATAATAATAATAATAATAATAATAATAATAATAATAATAATAATAATAATAATAATAGTAATAGTAATAGTAATAATAATAAGAAGAAGAAGAAGAAGAAGAAAAAATAAGTTGTAGTGGTAGTAGTAGTACCGTTGATAATAAGTATATTGTCTATATAAGATACTTGAAGAGTACTCGATACTATACACCAGATTTGGCTCGACTCGACCCGAATTCGAGTCGAGTTGGAGGAGATTTTTCAAGCCGAGTTCTCGGGTCGAGCTCAAAGATGTCTGTTTCTAGTCGAATCGAGTTTCAAAGAAAACTTGCTCGAATTCACTCGTGCCCATCCGTACGTGTAACGCAGTATGGCATTTTAGTCAATGTTACATTATATTAAAATGTTCATATAGTTGTCAAGTAAAAATTTGTCCTTGCATTTACATACATCGATTCAGAACATGCAATAGTAATAATAATAATAATAATAATAATAATAATAATAATAATAATAATAATAATAATAATAATAATAATAATAATAATAATAATAGCGGTAGTAATAGTAGTACGGAAAACTAAAGTAATAAGATTTTTTCACATATATTTAATGTTTCGGACCTAAAAGTAACGCGTTACTTTCGAAGTAAAGTAACAGTTACTTTTTGAGGCAAGTAACGCGTTACTAACGCGTTACATTTTAAGAGAAAGTAAAGTAACTTGTAACGCGTTACATTTTTACAAGTAACTTACCCAACACTGGTTTCAACTATTGCATAGTCGTTATCGTTACTCCCATCCGTCCACGAAAAAGTGTGGAATAGTCATTCATTTAATCGGCTTTTATTTAAGAAGATGATTGACTATTCTATATATTTATCGAGTTAATTTTGTGTAAATTGTTGACTTATCGTTTGCAGATGTGAAGGCATAATCATTTTGGCTTTGAAGACGTACGTGAAAAACCCGGGTGCTGCGGATTAAAGCTAGAGTGAGAAGGGAAGAAAACATCTGTCCCAGAAGACAAACCAAACAAATAAGTTGTCTTGCCTTCATCAACCTTCTGCTTTTACTGTCTTCTCTATGTTGGTGAGGTGCCTCTTTTGCCCGTCTTCTTTTGTCGCTGACACTAACAACTCGAGCAATAGATTCTCTTCCACGACAAGAATAAGCTAATGTTGAAGGAAAAGTTCATTGAAAAACAGTTAAGGGATTTCCTAAATCTTTTCACATTCTTTTTCTTCTCTAAAGCCGATTACGCTTTCAACTTCGACCTTGCCTTTTGTTTTCAAGGGTCTTTGTGCAGGACTTGTCTCTTCCTACCTGCTTGGAATTTCAGAATATTCTATTAGAAGACTATCAGTAATTCACTCATTTCCGGTGATGTTTATTTTCTTCTTTTACTTTTAAAAAAATCTGGATTGAATTAGGTCTGTTACTACAAACTTTGCAGTCACTAACTTAAGATACACATTAAGTAAGTGGCTTAATTTTGAAAATATTTAGGATTTTAAAAAATCAAATTATATTTTGAAAACTAAACTGTGTTTCCTGACACCATCCTCTATACAGGAATAGCAATGGCGAAATAAGATTTCCAGGAAATGTTCTTTCTTGAATCATTGCAGACAACAAAACCTAACTGTATTAAGATATTTTGACTGATTTTAGAGGAATGGAACCTGATATATTGTATGCAAAACTATGACACAAAACAAAGATTAGAACACTTACTTCGACTAGCAAATAACCACAAGCTGATTTTTTTTTTTTTTTTTTTTTTTTTTTTTACTATTGTCATGTTTCTGAGAGTTCATTAGTTAAGTCATGTTTGTCGGATATGCAGCACTAGCACTTTATTCCCAACTTGGGCAAAGTCCCATTCCATTCTCGGATAGGACATGGCCCCTTACTTCTGAAAACTGGAATTCCTGGCATTATTTCTCTTCAATAGACAAAAATTAAAGGAATCGCAATCTTCTGGGGATATCTTTCGTCCGTCGTAGCTTCCCTTTATTTACTCCTGTGGTTTAATATAATTGCCTATGAATGAATGCCTTGCGAATGTGGACAGATGTGCCATTTTATTTACGTATACTTGAAGAGTTTAAATATTCATTTATTTATTCAAAATGTTTTGAACCACTGAATCTGGACTAATTTTGTACGCTCATATTTAATTATTTCGATTAGCGTAAATTACCTTGTATTTCTTTAAATTTGCATTGAAATCTCGATACCTTGTAGTCATCAGATTTTTTACAAGTAAAGAAAATATTTGATTTGAAATTTATTTTGGTCTGATGTTTGCTGCTTTTCCCTTCAGTTGTAATAGTTAAGAATTTCTTTTGAAAACAAATAAATATATCATTATTAGTATTCATATTTATTAACTACATTCGAGATCTAGTTGCAGTTTTACACTGAAAACATTCACACTTTTGAAGTGGTTAGCCACGGGGGCTGAGCCGGCTCATCCTCTTAGTGCAGTGATATTAAAAATAGATTCTGCTTAGAAGCAGTATGTTCCATTTGTGATCTCGATATTACGACGTTATTTTTTCATAGTCACAATAATAGTCACATAATAGTCACAATAAACACATATTGTAGAGTCATGTTCAGAAGAATGTACTTCCTGTGAGTTCTATATTTAACCCTTCATAAGATTTCAGCAAACTGGTTACGTGTTGTATTCTTTTTCAGCTCAAAATTTACTGTCTGCGGGTGTGAATAGAAAGCATTAAAAAACAAAGTAAATGTTTTAAGTTTTCAAAAATATTACTAGCTCCTGCTTAGTTTATATAATGCAGGGCACGAAATTTCAGGTCTGGTGACGATTTTTTCTCGTACAGGTCTAAATTACGCAAATCCCTGTCGCCAAACTAAAATATTTGGACCCGGCGACAAAAAAAAAAAAAAAAAAAATGTATGAGTGATTCTAAGTAAACAAAAGTTCATATGAACATGATCCTATTTTGAACGATAACTGAGGTATGAAAAGAAATAAAAGTGAAGTGGAAAAATGTAGACAGTAACATGAAAATATATGAAGACTTGCATAAATAAATACTAGAAGGGACATGTTAAAACTAATTCTTGTTGCATTAATTTGTGGTGTAGCAGTAATTAGTACATGACAATTAAATAATTAAACACGTAATTAATCGAAAAATATATGATGTTAACACGCATTAATTAATACTGACATGAACAATTGTAAGAGGATGAAACGGCCACATAGTGAGCCATAGTAGATTCTCAAAAATGCCGCCACTAATATCAATACACTTCTGTATTGCATTAAGAAGTTCCTAGTGATGCTTGCGTATTAACTCAACAGGATTCTTAATGTAAAATATCAGTTCATTCCTCATATCCACCCCCATAGAGATGTAAAATCAGGGAAACGAGGTGACCAAATGACCAACTGACTAGACTACCACGACCAATCCACCGATTAGGGTAGATGTCATTCAACCGACTGGCATAAGCCGGTGCTCCGTCATGTTGCAAGATGAGGTTTCGCCTTGTGTGGAAAGAATCATCGTCTCACGGGTCCGTCAGATCGTTTTGTTGCAGATGAAGGTACCGCTATGCGTTTATGCATTCGTGAAAAATGAGAGGGTCCACAAGAATATCACCACACCACACCACACATTTATGGAAAATCTATCTTGATACCCTGTGACAAGGGTTGTCTTAGTGTTTTATCGAACCAAAGTGTGTCTATTACGGCTATTATTCACATTGGTGCGAGTAATGATCGACTCATCAGGGAAAAAATGTACGACACTTGTACTACAGTGTGCAGTAAACAATGACAGTTGAAGGTGGGAAGCGTAATTAGCCGGATATAAGTGATGCATGTGTTGTTGGTGAAATGGATACATGCTGTTCGTATATAGTTTCTGCTGCACGTAAGCCCGGAATACCCGGACGTGTCGACATTCGTTTGATATGCTTACACGTTCATATCGTCCCCAACCGGCTTCCTTTGTACTGGAGCAGAAAATTTACCCTAATCGCACTCGTAAATAACACTCCAAACAAGTCATAAACGGCAAGAGTGTGGTGTCAACAGGATGCGCTATCGATGAACTTATACTAAAAATACATATATATATTTTGCTTATGTACCAATAATAATGGTAGTATTCCCAAAATAAAAAAAAAAAGTAATCCAACATATTAAATATGGAGCTATAAAGATTATACAACGTGTTGATTAAGTTTGTACATCACTTTCTTAACAAGAGGGTTAAAAATAGCAACATCGTTTTCTTTTCCAGCAGGTAGCTGAAGGACTTGTTGATATATCTCTCTCATGTAACAAACATATGGGTTATTCCAATGGTGATCTGTTTCCTTTGAAGACGTCTGAGGGGGGTCTAGGTCAAAACTCCCACAGCCAAAACCCCCACACTCAAGAAATGTCAAAACGCCCACACGATCGGTCATAACTCCCACACAAATGGACAAATCTCCCAAATACACGAACGGTCATAACCCCCACAGCCAAAACTCCCACACTCAAGAAATGTCAAAACGCCCACACAATCCAGTTTTGGCTGTGGGGGTTTTGACCGTTTGTGCGTTTGGGAGATTTGTCCATTTGTGTGGGGGTTATGACCGTTTGTGTGAGCGTTTTGAGATTTCTTGAGTGTGGGGGTTTTGGCTGTGGGAGTTTTGACCTGTTCCCGTCTGAGGGTGATTTGGCTGCACCAACTTTACTTGTGGTAGATTTCGTCGCACGACGGCAACTATTCCTTCCTGTTCTTCCACAGATTGCCTGGTTTCACGTTTAGAAGTCACTTTAGCACCGGAAACTGTTCCATGCTCTCTCAATGCATGAAACATATTATTAAACAGTGTCTTATTTGCTATCCTACATAATGGAAATGCCTCATGTATTCTTCAACTGCCGCGTAATACTTCCCAACATCCACACGCAAACATCATATCCGCATACTTCTCATTCATGGACGTATATGTCATTTTATGGTAAATCGTAAATGTGTATGAAAGTTTCGAAAGAAACCCAGACAACAGCAGCCCACAAATGTGCACATGTCCCAGCCACACACTCTCACAAAATTAGTTGTGACGTTTCGATGAGTAACTGCGACCTGTTGGCGAACTTGTAAGCTCGGTATTTTAATAGGTATGAGTCTCAAAACTACTATTCACTAATTGTCAGGAAACGTGATACTTTACCTACGTAGCTCCTACCAACTTCAATAAATCATTTACTTTCAATGTGGGTATGGAGAAAATGGTGAGAATTGGCTGGTTTGGGCGGAAACGAATGAGGTGTTAGAAATGGTGGGAGAGAAAAAATACGTAGATATTATTGAGAAGAGGAAGAGAAACTGGTTGGGACATTGGTTGAGAAGGAACTGTATCATAAGAAAAGTGCTAGAGGGCATGGTGGCAGGAAAGAGAGGGAGAGAGCGAAGGAGGTTACAATTGAGGGACGACATCGAAACAGAAAAATTGTATGTGAAAACGAAGAGGTTAGCTGAAGACCATGAAACATGAAAGCTTCTCAGTTGTGGCAAGTGACCTGCCAATAATGGCAGAATACCTATAATACTGATGGAAATACAAGAAATGCATTGATCTTGGCACAGACATTTTTATTTATATTCATATCTCAATTCTCGTTCAAAACTAGACCCAAGATCATATGCTCTTTTTTGTTTGTTTGTTTGTTTAGAATCGTCCATACTTCCATTTTCCAAAGTAATGCCAATTCCTTCAGGGACACCCTGTATAACCCATGACACGATTTACATTGTTAAAGCACGGCATATATTATATTACCATCTAAACTTCACTTTTGTTTTAGCAGGTAAACATATAGTATTTTTGTCCACTTTCAGAATAAAATATTATCACGCTTTGTAAGCTCAGTGTTTAAATGAAAGACAGAAGTAACATGTTTTTATGTAGGTTTTAGACTAAAAGGAAATTTTGATGAAAACAAAGATGGGTTACACCTAGTACAAACGAGTGTAAATCTGCCAACAGCAAATTACTTTTTTGTAAGTGAATTTCACATTCAAGTAAACAATGTAAAAATCAAGAACTCTTAGGAAGCAATTTATCGTGAAAAAAAAAGAAAATCAATGGGTGAGTACTGCCCTTCCCTCATGGTACTTGAAGAGTCAGTAGATTTTGAGTCTACATATTCCACAATTCCCATAATTCTGTTCTTATTTCATAAATTACTGATGATAATATAGTATTGCTTTATTGCCCTCCTTCACTTGTCTAGTGGCTAGTGCATATGATTCAGGTACGATTCTCAATGAAAAAGCATTCAATACATTACGGTAGTTTGGATTCCACCTAAATTGTAGGTTCACTCTAATATAGCCTGGATGCTGGAAAAAGGACGCTAAACTTTAACAAACAAATAAATAAAAATAAAAATGTCATTATTCATTACTTTGGAAAAATACAGGGATTCCAATTTACTGATGGAACAAATCTAGTTGCTACAATAATGATTTTTAAAATTTTGCTCATATTGAATAAACTAATGATGAGTACATTGTAACATCATCATACGCACTACACGAGATTTCAATGTCCAATGGATTTTTAAAAGGAATTCCCCAGGTCGATTTCTTTTTACTCTATATCCTCAATTAAAGGAAGCTTACTGATAAACTAAATTTTCCCATCCCCAAAAATAGCTGTAAAGATTTTGTTCGTATTTAATGAATTAATATCATTCTTATGGTCCTATGATGTGAGGGAGGCAATGATGTCAGTGCAAATGATCTTGGGGTGACAATATTATGTCCGTAAATCCCCGTATCTTAATTCTATAGTTTTTTTTCTCTCATAGTACCAGCTACTGGACTTTAAAGTCCAATTTTAAGAAATTGTGTCTGGAAAAATTCAGAAATGAAAAGGGGTCTATATTATATCAAGTAATATGCTTTCTGGGATATTCCAGAGATTATTGAACCTTGACAGCAGACGATACAGAGTCAGTACAAGAAGCTGCAAAAACAGTATTCGTATCATGTCAATAAATCGGTTTCGAAGTAAATGGGGATAATACGAAGTACATTGGAACAACTCGAGACAGTATTCATGGAATAATAATTAGTGTAGAGGAAGTGAATATATTTAAATACTTACATTGTTAGTGTAACCCGGTCAAATGAGGACCAAGTCAACGAGGAAATTAAAAGTAGATTAATGGTGGGAAACACGTCATGACTCCATACAAAACTTCTTATCGTTCCGTTTAATATTGATAAAATTAAAAGTAAACATTTACGAACGTACAATTCTACCTGTTGTATTGCTGCTGCTCGCTGGTGCGCGGGAAGATAAGAATCCCGGAATCGTGAATACACACACACACACACACACACACACACACATATATATATATATATATATATATATATATATATATATATATATATATATATATATATATATATATATATATATATATATATATATATATATATATATATATATATCATATATACGGACCATCAGTGGATGTAGGTAAGATCTTTTCTTATGTTTCCTATCACTTTTTTAAAAGCATTTAGAAACAGTACAATAAAAAAACATCAAATTATGAATGGTTCAGCATATATTCTAAACAACTGTTAAATATTAATCCTGTTCATGTATGCAATGTTATGATACTTATATTAATGAATCAAAAAAAAATCCAGAGTTACTTAAGGTTAATATCTGATTATGAACAAGATGAGTACATTTGTATTCTCTTTTTCTTTTTCTATATCTCTTTTTTTTAGTTTCATTGATTAGAAATATTTAAAAAGATAAATATTTCAATCACTATAATGTTTGCAATTCCGAAATATTTCATCATTGTTTCCGCTTTGCATTTAGGTTTTTGTGTATTTAAGCTACTTGTTGTTTAGAAAATAAAATGGCGATCACCACGGCAACGAAAAGGATGTGACGTCACACTATTTCAGTCTATTGTTTTTGCATCCAGAACAGCTTGCTTCCCACGTTGACCACTCCGCTACCGTTAGACACGAATTACAGACTGTCATACCTCACATCTTGCTTCAATTTTGGCTCTCTCCTTAATGCTTAATCGTCCTGGCATCTCTGTAGCTTCAAAGAACAAGAAAAGCTTCACAGGATCTGGAAAAAAAGAAAAATGGCATAATTTAAAACAAGATATCTTTCATTGCTACCTACACATAACATCACTAGAAATTCCCAATTCCAAGTTGGGATATATATATATATATAACGATGAAATTTACAATGACTGCAGGTGAGCTAATAAATCGAGATGTTCTAGATAGGCGGGAAATATTCTCACCCTTCAACTAAAACTTATTCTCAACCCTGATCTATTCATATTAATCAAATTATAATAAAACAAGAATTTTAGGAATGATACAAAAAAGATTGCGATCTTGGCCAATAATTAATTTTTAGATCAAGGGCCACAAAATTTTTGAATGGCCTCCAAATCGAATTTTTGTATTTTTTGAGTAGTAAGTACATCATACTAAGTTAAGTGACAGTTTTGGTTTGGCTTAGGTAGTTCTCCAAATATGAGACTACAGGTAAATTTCTGATTGAAATATATTGGATATTTTTATGTATTTTTGGATCAGGGACCACAAAATTTTTGAACAGCCCCTTAATCGAGTCTTGGTAGCTTTTACGGAATAAGCACATTATACTGAGTTAAGTGACAGTTTTGGTTTGGCTACACTATATGTAGTTCTCCAGATATAAGGCCTACAAGAAAATTTTTGATTGAAATATATTGGATATTTTTATGTATTTTTGGATCAAGGGCCACAAAATTTTTGAACAGTTCCTAAATCGAGTTTTGGTATTTTTTACGGAATAGCACATCATACTGAGTTAAGTGATAGTTTGAGTTTTTATACACTATATGTAGTTCTCCAAATATAAGGCCTACAAGAAAATTTTTGACTGAAATATGTTGGATCTTTGATCCATTAACTAAATTGAGTTGGTAATTAACAATCACACACAATACAACATCGCATAACAATTTATAAGTTACATAAGAGACAATATTACAATTTAGTTAAGATCCAAGTCTGGCTTGGATCAAGATAGAATCCAATTGAAAAGTCTTGTTTCTGCAGTGATAAGCCTTGGGATTCCCTGAGTAATAAAATTGGTGTTTAGATTGTATTTTCAACAAAACTTGATTACGCACGCAAATGCAATAGATATTTTTCCTTCTATAATCAGTTTGATCTGTTGTAATTCTATGTTGATCGAGAACCAGAGTAATGTGGTAGAATAGACTGTTTGTTCTTCTTCTTTTCTTTTTTTAATGTCATGTCTGACTTAGTTTTTGTGACTGACAGGTTGATGAGGAAAAGAGATTATATTGAATGTTATTTCCAGACTGGAAACTCCACTTAAGAGATTTGAATGATATATTTTTTCTGTCTCTCCCTCTTTCCTTTATATATATAACATACAAGGCAAACGTATTTTCTTCCTTTTAGTTTTAAATCCATCTAAGATGGCAAGTATTTTGACATAAGCTTAGCACCTCTTCCTCTTAAAATAGATTAAGTGCCTACCTGTCAATATGTCATTTTAACTAAACCATCAATGTATAATGTTTAGTAAATGAAGTACGTGTTTAGATATATTTTTCTTTTTACTTCCTTTTGACTTACAAATTATTTGTAAATGACACTAACCTCTCCTCTATCCTGAATAATTAACGAGTCAAACGTAAGTTGCCAAGGAAATGTGTATTCTGATTTTTAAAATGTTCAATGAATAATGATAGAATCTGGAATGTGAGATTAGTTATAGGTGAGAGAGGATGAGAATATGGCAGTAATTTTTTCATACATTGGTAAATAACCATTTTCCCTCCCAACACCTTAAAATTTCCTGAAGCATCCCGAGAATTAGACAACGGAAACACCCTTCCGTGTGGGAGAGTATATATTCTAAAGACAATTTGTTAACTTCAGAATTTACTTAGTTACACACACAACAATTTACATGGCAATATTCGTCATTGTACACATTTAGTCATAAATGTTTCGTTTCTTTTTCATTTTTTATTATTTATTTATTATTATTATTTCCTTTAACGTTCTGCAGTTGTGTCGTGTAAATTAATCCAACTTTGAACTGTCCACATTAACTTCTATGATTTGTAAATCGGAAGCAGCTTGGTAAGTGCTTTAATCCGATTTATATTTTGGGCTGTACATAGTATTTTACTCTGAATGTGCAATGCAAGAAATTTTTATTGTATACAACGGTAACATTCTCATGTTCCTCTGGAATATCTCTTCTACGTTCTAATATATCAGTAGTAAGAATAATAAAGGATAAGTTAATACCAGTTCATTTACTAATTTGTACTAATAATAAATTGTTCATGCTGCGTTGCTTCAATAAAAATTCTTGGATTTTTCTGGAGTGTAGAGTATGGAAATATATAAATGTTAAAAAGTATGTAATTCATGTGATTAGTGAAAGTTTCGTATTTATCTATTGGTATTATTACTAATATTTTTATCCTTGTACGAATATCTGAGAAAACTTTCATTTGGAACTGGGAGGTTGTCTAAAGAATGTTAGGTATGTAACTGTCAGTGTTATCTCTCTGGAAATGGGTCCATTGCAGTTTGACCTTATAGACAAATATTTTAGTCTAAAATTCCGTTTCTACTATATACTCATGTTTATTTATACTGTGGATTATCATTTCCTGGACATTGACCTTTTCAGAAAGTTTATGAGGACGTATACCGGTACTAATTATATTTACTATCGAAGTTCAAGAAAATCGTAAGTGCAATGTCTTTTTTCGTGAGTACATTCTAATATAAGGGCAATGAACAATTACAGCTTCTTCGGCCTACGCAGATATATTCTGGTAGGCCAATAAGACCTCACACACCAAAAGCAGAACGCCAGTCATAGAATGAAATATAGTATACTCTTCTTTATAGTATTTTTCTATAACTTTAGGATTTAAATTCAATTATCATGCAAATAATAAAATTGTTTTTAGTGCATTAATAAAGACAAAACGAAATTATTAAGAGAGATTCGATCTGTTATAGGACCTCCAATTAATGGACATCTTTCAAGTTTTAATTTGCCGTTTATTTATTTAAAATATTCTAATTATTCTATAGGAATTTATATAAAAATTGTACACTCATGTCCAAAATTATTGTCGCATGTCTATAAATATATTGTTGTAAGAATATAATGTGATAAGGAATTCGAACGGTATTTCTTATAATGTTAGTATGTGTATAATCGGCAAAGACATGCATATGGCAAATTTCATGCCAAAAGAGCAGTAAATAAAAACAATAAAACGGAAATAAAACTTTCTTGTCCATTTAGCAACATTTTGTTTTACTCATTCTAATTTTGGTATTTACAATTCTTTTCCTATGAAATTTACCACAAATATACATTTCCCGGTTATACACGTAGTATCAGTATTAAAAATACCCTGTGAAATCATTATCAAATTATATTCTTACAAGAAGACAGTTATAGGACAATCATTTTGGACATATATATAGGCGACAATCATTCTGGACATGAGTGTACATTATTCGATGAATAAGTTATGCAGAAACAAATATAAGAGGGAAGTGAAGCTAAAAGGGTTGTTGGCTCCTACCAACTTTGTTTAACGTACGAAGAATAATCAATCATTACATGCAAGTTCAAATCAGTTTTCTATCTGGCGTTAGTACAGATTGAAGATCCGTGTTTGGTCACCCACTAATTTTGACGCAGATTCCATCTTTGTCATCCCGTTATTAACCAATATTCATATCTGAGCCTTATAGGACACCGAAGACTGTTTAGTATTATTATTAGGAATTAAGAATATAGCAATAGACCTAGATTTGTATATTTGTTGAAGTTAAGTATCCCTTTTCAGCACCGTGGCTATATAAGACGTGGACCTACAATTTAAGGCCTAAAACTGAACCAGTGTAATGCAAATTTAATCCTCTCCCACCGGGTATCGAACGTAGAACCATATGCACCAAAAACGTAACTGATACCTACTAGAGCGGGGAGATAATATATCAATGGAGAAGTGTCTTATAAAATGTAAGGTATCGAAAAGATAGGCCTATGTAAGGTTTTTAAAACTACTTGTTAATTGTGATTGTTGTGCCTGCGAAAAATGAAATGAAAATGTTAATTAAACGGAATGAGAATGTGAGAGGAAATCGAACCCCGAGAAGGCCTACAGACACAGACGAAGATCTACTGGCCTAAGATCGAACTTTGAACTCCTAATGGCAGAAGTGAGTGCTTTACACTATCTAACTCTAATTCTAATCATATTTAATTTACTTCATAAGAAGAGCTTCTTCGTGGCTAAGCGGTTAGCGTACGCGCCTTTGCTGTGGAGACCTGGGTTCGATTCCCGGCGCGAGCTCATGTGGTTCGGATTCCACGTTAATTAGTAGGTCCCGTGTAAAATACCCTCGCTGCTGAAAGGAACGTTAAACTCAAAATCAATTCAACTCTAGTTAACAAGATTATATAGGAAATGACGGAGAAAAAAAGTCAATATTAAGAAATAAAAATTAGCATATATTTAATTATATTATTACATATATCTAAAAATATCAGCGGATTGTATAAAGTAGTTACCTATTGCATACTACAAATTTGCTTGGTGTCAATTAAATTGCAGTAAATCTTAATATAAGGTACTTCTTGAGAAAGCATAAACAAAATTTTAAAGAAAGCGAACTACTAGCGTTTTTCAAACTTTGACATGTAATTTAAATAATATCGAAACTTTGGTCTTAGAGAAAATCAATTAAAAAGTTAAACTACTCAACATTTGTTAAAGTTCTGGCTGCCAGAACTAAGATTTCACTTGTGTGAAAAGAATAGATCCTTTTTCTTCTTGATTCAAAAGAAACTCATTTTGTAAATCCAGAAAAAATTAAAATCTTTGAAATAAAATGCATTGCTTCTTGTTAAGATAATGAGCGCGATTTTCTGTGATTAATGAAACAAAGAAAACTACAATGGCTGATAAATGATCGTAAAAATCTGCATTACAATTCTATTCAACGTAGTCTTGTGCTCTCTACCGTGATATTTAGTATATGATTTTGAATAATACTGATTCAATAGGAAGGAAATAAATTATAATATTAGAATTGATTGATTAGTTTAATGTCCCTTTTCAGTACCCAAGCTACATGGACAAGATCTATTGCTTAAAGTGGAATACAAACCGCTATTTAGGGTTTTAATCCAAGGATTCATACACCTATTAGGGATCGAACCTTTGAATACATACCCAAAAAACACTTCGATACAAACAAGAGCCTACAGTAATTCCCAAGTCAAGAATAAAATGAGAACATAAAAAAAGAAAATACCAGGTTGTAAGACATTAATATTTATACATTTTTAATTTCATACATTTTATTTTGAGGCAGTCGAGACGAGACCGAGACTTGGTACTTCAGACCGAAACCAAGATCGGAACAAACATTTGTTGATAGATACGAGACCGTAACCGCGATTTTCGATTCGAGACGAGATCGAGACAGAGAATCCTATATTTTCGTCGAGATGACACCGATACTTTATGCAGTCTCGTCTCGTCTTGTGTGGATATAATCCCTAAAACAATATATTTTAAAATTCTTCAAACATAAGTGCAGCTACATACCGTTCATTTTTTAAGATAAACAAATTTTTCCTTTAAGCGCTAATAATTTAACAAAAAAGAAGTGCAGATGTTGTAAATACCTCTTGCTGATTGGGTCTGTAAATTCTCTAGTAAAACTTCCTTTCTCCCATTCAGATAAATATAAATTACATGCCTAATTAAATAACAAAAAAATAATAGTGTAACTATACTAAAAAAAAAGATCACTCCTAAATTTTACTATTTATTTGATAATTCCTTTGAATTGACTTTTAAAACATTTTTGCTCATGTGTGTTTCTACAAATTGAATAATACAAACATTTCAATGATAACTTCATAAATAATTTGACAATAGCCTTTTTTCTTACTTGCTGCTTAATGTATCATTTTCGTGTAATGCTATTTTTAGTGAATCAAGATAGTAAAAATTCTGTTAATTTGAGTTGGAATATCTAAGAACGTGAACCATATAATTTAATATAATAATTTAATTTTAATTTCCAAATAATAGCGTACTTATACCTTTCTGGTGTTTATCTAATGGTGTAAATAAAATAGTACAAACTCATTCAGCTTCACAACTATAATTATTTCAATGTGAATAAAATGTTAGCTAAATTAAGGTTTTGAATATTTTTTTATTACAAAAACTGGTCCTGATTTTACTGAAATAAATGCCATTTTAGTGAGTAAGGCATTTCTAAATTATGATATACGACGGAAACTCACATTGTGATATAAGAGGATCTCACATTGACAATTGAAGACCTTCTCTAGAACTTTGTCATATTCTACTTCGCATAATCGTAAAGCGAATGAGGGAAAGAAATTTAATCTGTAGAGCCATAACTTGCTAGGTTCTCCAATATTCATCTTTGAACAATTACATAGTAATTCTATTGTTTCTTGAATGCGACAGCTATATGGCATTTTCTCCGTCCCCTAGCTCATGTTCATGCCTGCGCGTTCATGTACTTCATCAATTATTAGTTTTACATTCCGATTTCAACTACCGGTACGTTACAGCATTCCTTCCTTTTGTATCCGAAATTTGTACTACTTTCATAAACAGATATCTTAAGGAAAGCAATCCCTATATGATTGAAACCTGAAATAATATGTATATTATAAATTCAGTTTATCGTTGGAGACTAAACTGTAACTAAACTCTCTAGTGCGTCATCGTACAATGAACTGTGGCAGAGCATATAGGTTTTAAATTGGTGTGGTTTCCATTGCTACAATGTTTGGTTTTCAAAACGGGAGTTTGCTGTCTCTTCATTAGAATACCTTCCTAGTTCCTCACTTTGTAGGGTGATATGAGAGTTTTGTTTCCCAACTAGAAATTGAATCCTAAAGCAGTCAAGCTGAAAACATGTGATCTAATCATTAGACTGTGTGTAAACGCTTTGTATTAGTGTAGTGAACAGAATGATGAGATAAAAGTATCAATAAAGATACAAATTACTGGATTAGTTCCTTAACACACTTAAAGTTCATGTTGTAAAAACAATTTATATTATTCAAATATTATTTTCAAAACTTTTGATTTACTAAATTTTAGTAACAGACGCAATGACATACAATCTTATGAGCGAGTATTCTACTTCCATATATTTTGATACATTTTTTTATTGTGTATAGTGTTTCCTTTCTTTGTTGCACTTATTTATCATATTATTGCTATTATTCATATTGTTATTATTGATTTTGCTCACTAAATTCATGTAATAAAACTTATCATATCTAAGCTTGTCTCATAATATAATTCTAACAGTCAGAGCTTATTTTCCCCCGAGGTAACTAGCTTAAAAGACACTACTCCGACCCAGGTCCTTATGAGAGAGGACCTGGGTTCGTGACACTTCTGTGTTTGGGTAAATCCGTAATTCTCCCCTCAGCGGAAAATTTCGTTTCAAGTGGGGCTCTTAGTCCGGGATTATAAACATTTAAAAATTTAATTAGACTGTTGGAATTTCATTACCCTTCACCTTATGTGTGGCGAAATGGCAAGCAAAACTCATAGCAGCGATATGAACTATATTCATTCATTTATTTCTTAGTTAATATGAATGTTTAGATTAAGATTACTTCACATTTTTCTTTTATGTTGATGTTTTTATGTTTTCTGTTGTTACGTGACATTGGTGATTATCTTGTTTTTTATGTTAGATTGTTAGAGACTGTGTCATTAGATTGTGTATCGATGTGTTAAACGAAAACAACAATGTCTTTCGTGAAGAAAGTTTTGTTCTCAGGGAAGACAAAGTAAAAATCTCCTAACTCTAGTAGCCTAAATACGAAAGAATACAAGGAGTTACCCACTCTTTCTCGTGAGAGGTCACACTTAGCCCCAAGAATGCAGTATTTGGGAAAAGATGAATGTATCAATTTTTAATGTGATCTCTGACTTCTTTGAAATAACCAGAAACCGAAAAGAAGGTAAAGATTTCCAGGAGGTAAAAGTTTTCAGGGGTAGAAAAACCGGTGACACCGGTATAATGACGAAATGAACGCGTTCCACGGTAGATTTCCATATTTTTTTCTTATTTTCGTCAATGACTGGGCCTCAAGAAGTTGTTGGATAAAGTCCTCCTCATTTGTCAACTTTACTTGATCCGAATTCCCAGAACTATTCGTCATGGTTTTCAATTTCCTATCACTATCTTGTTTCATTTTCTTAGTCTATACAAACAACATAAACTCGATTTGAAGAGACGTAATAATCACATGAGAGATACACGTATATTATTTACTTTGCATGATGAATGCCCTTATGACCTATTCAGCCGGATATAGAGATTGCCACTTTTTTTTTTTCTAATTAGCAGCAGTTCATTAGTTTGGAATGTGTTCATTTCTAATAATAATAACGAAAGGAGGAAGATAGATTCAATACTTATCTTCTGCTTGTATTTCCATTTTCCATTCCGGTTAAGTGACAGTGATAGAAGAGATTGCGTGCCTCCGGTTTGATACGCTTTGGAATTTAGAATTTATAAAGCATTCCCTACCCGTACGTTAGTCATATGCTACTTCCTGCATTTTACAAGGCAAAGTAAATAAGATAACATTTAGTTTTCCTACTTGTCACAAAACCTTGTTTTAATATCCCAAATTAAATCATCTAAACACGTTACAAAGACTGTTTTTCGATCGTATCTATAGGCCTACTTAGGTTTGAACCTTCAATATTAAGTGGGAGTTCTTGATCTTGGATTTTATTATTACTGTGTTATTTACTTTCGAATATTAGATTTGGTAATACCTAAGTCGAGTGACTGCTTAGCAAAGCACTTCACACTGAGATGATCTTTGTACTCAGTGTTTAAAACTCAAATATTCACACACACAATTTCCGTTCAAAGCATTTAATATTAAATACAACCTTATCTGGTACAGCTCTTAAAAACTGAGTACAAGTGTGTTATTATTTTGAGGCATTTCGAAGCAGTCCTCTCCTTAAATATTATCATACCTAATATTTGGAAGTGATCAACTCTGTAACTTATAAAAACTAAAGATCACGTAGATTTGATTAGGGTTTTTTTTTTTTTTTGTATTCTATTTCTCTTCTTTGCTTTTTCCTCAGTTTTTCTTTTAACCCATTTCCATTTTTTCCTTGACCAAAATTTCGGGGGGACATGTAATACCGCCCTCCTTGGCTACATTTTCATAATATTATTTTCAAACCAATTTTGACCTCCAAAAGCTCAATAGTTTCTCCGACAATGTAGCTTAATGTATGGCCTAGTTTCATATACATACTTCTAAGATGTGTGATTGGCTGTAAAGTGTGGAAGTTTCAGCTACTATTAACTCTTGATGAAGTAGGGATATTATTTTTATGGTATTCCATATTGCACAACCTTTTTCTCAGGTTGAAGTTTAGGATTTCTTTTTATTTTTAATATTCTTTGTATATTGTTTTTTTTATTTGTTTCAATTGAAAGTATAAATATGCTAAAATACTTACAAATGTATGGAGTTGCAGTTGTAATTTTGCATAACTAGCAAGCATACTAATTTACTAACTATGAAACCCGGACGTTTACTGTCACATTCACAAAAGCTCTCTATTGACTTCTATACTTGGGCAACTAGATCCAGTTTTTACTTTGTATTCCTAATGTATTTCTATTCCTGCGAGATCTACCTTAACATTGCTCATCTACGCCTAGGTCTTCCTAATGGTCTTTTTTCCGATTGGCTTTCCACTTAAAATTTTGAAAGTATTTCTACTTCTTGTTTCCATTCTGGCTACATGGTCTGCCCACCTAAGTACATAATTCCTACTTTTTTCCATTCTGGCTACATGGTCTGAACACCTAAGTCCCTACAATTGATGACCCTAAATATTTGGTAAAACGGTATACTTTATGCAGTTCCGCGTTATGAAGTTATCCCCTATCAGATTTACATCATCAGCATACGTCAAAACTTCATGAATTCCATTCAACTCTAGGCCCTGGTTGCTATCTTTGATTTTACTTACAGGTACTCCAGAACAAAATGGAATAGTAACATCATCAACTCATCTTCTTGTTTCAGTCCATTCTCGACACGAAAGCTCGTGAACAACTATTTTCCTACTCGAACTTTGTTTTGGGGTTCGTTTAAACACATGTTAAACAATGTAACTAGCTTCTTTGGTATACCAAATTCAGTAAAAATGTTGTACAATGTTTCCCTATTAACAGTCTTACAAGTTAGATCTACCGGGGTATTCCATTCCCAATTTATGTCGAGTATTTGACGAATAGTAAGCCTAAATGTCTGACCGATAATTGATCCATTTCGCCTAAATGTGCACTAATGTTCTCCAATAATTTCACCTATATATAGGCCTAGAGATATTATTATTGTTATTTGTGGAAAGATTTAGTTGAACTGAGGTTGTCATTTCTGATGACATGAACTGATGCCATAAACTACGATATAAAAAATTGTTTATAAAGTAATTGCGATTTATAACTCATTCAAGCCTCATTTTATAGTATGGGCATGTCTTTTGTTTGTATTAGTACTTCATTCATCTGTTATTCGATAGATGTGAATTTAATAAACAGCAGTGAAGTAGTTTTATCACAATTTGCAGTTTTTGGTTGTAAGTCAGGAAATAAAATAAAAAATTACTCCACAAACCCTCAAAGTACGTCGAAACCACTGATTTTCCACCCCCGGTTCATGGAGCAAATTTGTTCCAAATTAGTTGTAGAATAACCCCTTGTCGAATTTCCAGTCAGCCTGTAGATAGAGATGTTTTAAAACAATATAACCTGAGAGAAAGAGGTTATAACGAATTATGCACATATCATGAATATTTCATGCATTTTTTTTAATTTCGTCTAGAAATTAACATGAAAGTACTTATATGTTTATTAGACTTCCGCATAGACCCCGTTAGACTTCATATAGGCTTCTAAATAAGAAACCAAGAGACAGACTGAAGACAGGACACGTCGATTTGCGGGTCCAATGATAAAGGTGAGAATTCCGTATCCAGCATGAAGACATTATTTTGCTCAAATTTGGACTTTTTTATATCAATAATAGTGATATCCCACTGTGAATGTACTTCGTGATATTAATACAGTGTAGTTTACTGTTGTAAAACTGTCATATAATATGATTATAGCTTATCATCTCTAAATATTTTGAATCCCAAGAATTAATAGAAATAGTAAATTTTTAGTTTTTTCTTTCCATTTGCTGTGCGGTGTCTAGGCCAACCACTCCACGTGCCGTACCCACGGGATGACCCTGTCTGTAAATAAAAGTAGCTAGCTTATCGTGTCCTCACGCTCAAAGGTTGCAATAATAATTATCCTTCATTGACTTAGCCCAGGAAGTTTAAAAGAGTATTGATGTTTTAAAATAAAGACCTTCACCAGATTTAATTGAGTATGAAGCGACTTTTTCGATTTTCGACTCGAGGTGGGAATGGAAGATTACACGTTCTGGAAATTCAAAAGCACAGACTATCTCAGAAGCTCTCAAGTTGGACAACTACTCTGTTGAGTTGCAGATTGCATATTGTTCAATTCGTGCGAAGAAGGGCATTTCTACTAGTATTTCATAAACATATCATCAAAATCAAAATTAGAAGTATGTGCTGTTCTTCACTGGTATGAACATAATAATAATAATAATAATAATAATAATAATAATAATAATAATAATAGCTTAGTTTAATGTTCCATTATTACGCTGAGACTAAGAGAGTCTGTGATGATTATACCTTAATGAATGAAATGAGAGAGTAAAGAAAATGGAAGACAATTGGAGAACCCCGAGAAAACTCACGTACACATTTTTTTGTTCGCTGTTTACAGTACATGTTGGTGTATAATTTAATAATCTCTATAGAGTAACACCAAATGAGATCTTGCAGTTTTACTTCTTACGGTTGTGCAGGCTAGACTAAAGGAGACGGTGATGATGAGAAATGAATGCAATGGTGGTATGAAGAACTTAGAGGAAACGGGAGAACTCCGAGAAACCACACGCACTCGGTGTTTGTCTATTACAGAGTCCACTTGGCGCAAACTGGGATCGAACCAGGGACTCCACGCACCAGAAGTGAACGCTCTACTACTGAGCCACCGCGGGCCCAGTTTACACAAGAGTGAATTTGGTGAGAACCAGCGATTAACACGTTGTATCTTATTACAAATATAACTGTATAATAGATCTAGTAATTTGCAAAGTTAAAAAGAAAAAAACTCTCATAAGCACAATAAATTTCTGAATGAAAAATGATTGACAGTATTATGTTTTCTACCATTATTTTAGAAAATGGATTTAGCAATACTACTCTCAATAAAAGATATTGGAATCAAACCAAGGACTATTTTTTGTAGTCAATAAAATGACAATAAAACATACCTTAGAATTCAAATGAAGAAACCAAAGGGCGTTTCTAGATCCACGAATAAAAAAATTAAATTGTGTATCTTCTTTTTCCCTTTCAGAAACAAAATAATTTACATATATCGCGTGTGTGAATGTGTGTCTTAGTCAGAGGAAGATTGTAGTGTCAGTTCATTTATTATAGTCACAAAGAAAACACAACTTTTCCCTCCCCGTGACTTCCCTCTACAGTTAAAAAGGTGTAGCATCATATTAAGAAAGAATCTCATGCTCACCTGTGGGTAGTCGCTGCTTGTCTATATGTTTACCCTGTGTCACTGTGGGACTATTTTTTCTGTTTTGAAATACTTCAACGGAACGCCCACGGCAGTCGTGGAGAAGGGTGTGACTCCTCTTCTTCAGCTAGAGAGAGGAACGGGTGGGCTGATGTCTACAAGTAGCTTATGGAAGACCTGTTTTCCAATGACTCAGCAACAGGGAGAGCTAAACACTACAAATGCAGTAGTAGACGTAAATGCGTGTGATTTTTCAAACCAAAAGAAAATATGTAATTATGATATATGTTTTAAAATAGACATATCAATGTTAGGTGGTTTTGTCAGGTCACAATCTAGTGTGACTATCCACATTCCTATTTTTCTTCCTAGACAATTTCTATAGTTAATTCAATCTACCATTTGATTTCTTTTAGAACGCTTCATGTTTTATAGCTTTCTCGTGACTATGTAGTTAGTAGGCGTATCTTTGGTGTGAGATAACCGGTGAGAATTTACGTGGTCGGATTCCGAGTTGAGTTGTAGGTCCATATTTCCTATTGGCTCAGTGCTGAGAAAGTACAATAAACTCGAAATCAACCAACTAATCTGCTCCATGTTCAACGACTATGCACATGTGGACTAGTGGTGGGCAGAGAAAGTGGATTTAAGGTTTTCAAAACCGGTTTGGATTTGTATCAAAACTTATTTAGGTTATCTATCAAAAATCGGTTTCGGTTTTTAAACCACCCGGTTTGCTATCAAAACCATTTTGCTTCCATGTTAACTTGTCTGGAAATTAGTACTACAAGAACAAGAACAGATGGCGAAAATCACACTGGTTTCAGTAAAAATCCAAAACTCTTTTGGAGAAACCGAAATAGGTTTTGAAGAAAACTGAAAAGTCCCGGCTTTTTCCATCTCTATTATATATTAAGGAAAGTTATAAGAATTGCTCTTACGAATAAACAATTTTTGGAAACTATAAAATGGGAAGAAAATTGAAAACCCATGCACACTGTTTGAGCCAGCGCTAAGCTCAACTGTAGTTTTCACTGGGAAATGAAATAAAAATGAATTTTCTAGTTTTACATTCCACTGTTGTGCTTTCTAAAGTAGAGAAAATGGATGATCACTGAAACTGAATGATTATGACAAAAGTGATGAAGTGAGAATATGGGAGAACCCCGAGAAAAACATGGACATGGCGTTGTCCACCATAAACGGATCGAACCAGGGATCCTTCGCACCAAAGATAAGCAATCTACCCCTGGGTTATCGTGTTCTCTTCTTACTCTGGTGCGAGTTTTGATTCGGATGTTCTTTTCTGCATCTGTTAACTTCAATAGGACTGAAGCTCGCTACCCACAGTGACTCTTGCATTCAGTCTTACTATCACTAACCTCAGTGGGAATCGGGTTTGATACTGTTACTTGTCAATGAAGTTTAACTGTGTTATGCTTGATAGGGTTCGCACTTGCTTGGACACGTAAGGAAGAGAATTCTTGCACATAATCATATGATACATGATATAGTAGAACTTCAAGTAGATCTTCCAAAATTTTATCTACAAGCTATCGTTACATGTATTAGGGATGTCCAATTTCGTAACTTTTACTTTCCGGAATCCAGAAAGTAAAATCGGGAAAATTTCGGATTTCGGAAAAATTTCGATTTCGAACAAATCCGAAATTCGGAAAAATCCGGAATTCGAAAAATCTCTGGATTTCGGAAAAATATGGAATTCGGAAAATTCCGATGCCTAAAAAATTTCTGAATTCCATATCAGATTTTTTCCGAAATCCGGAAAGTGAAATTTCTGATTCCGGAAAATAAATCTAGTCATCACTTATAAAGTTTCCACTGTAAATCTTATTCATGTGACATTGAATTTTCATCTATTTTATGTCCTTCCGCGTGAAGAAATCGAATTAGACAAGGGACACACTTGGTGGGCCCTTCGACTTACTCAGTATTTTGTCACGTTCACTACTCCACAATGATTCTAAAACAGAGTCTGTATATCAGTGTGGGAAGAGAGCGTTATCTACTTCCCGTTTCGTCATCTCACGCTGTTCTCCTTTGGTAGCTTAACGAGGTTGAAAAAGAAAGTCCCTTCGTATATTACGAATAGATACAACTATTGGTTAAGTTAACGGAGGAATATCGTTCAGTCTTAGTAAGTATTAAAAAATCGCTTAATTGTTATTAAATATGCTCCGCAGTGGGTTGATAGTACGGTAACTGGAAATAATCGTGTAAAAACAATTACTCGGGTATGGTTCCAGTTATGTGAGTTTCTAGTAGACAACAATGTGTTCATAGTTTTTTTAGAGGTTTTCTGCTTCGTTCCACATTCTCATTACACAAATTTTTTCATAATCATTCACTTTCATTAATTATGCTTCTCCGTTAGCCCACGGGACATTATCGTGGGACGTGAAACTGAAAGATATAATTTCATTTATTAGAACACATATTAAGAATCAAGACTAATTCGCATGTTTTCCATGGAAATACATCATGTAAACGTATTTACAACTCTCTTCTTAGCTGTTCTTGAAAGGGAAGAAAAACAAACTGCTTGGTGTTAAGGAAATTCGTATTTCGATGCTCCTGTAGTGAAAAAGAAAATTCATAAATGCGAGGAGTGTTGACATTCCCAAGAAACTTATAAAAACACGTCACCAAAACTAACAATGACATTGTATTTGCTTTATGCATGGCAACAAGTTCTTTAGCCTTTTTCTTCTTTCATTCCCCTCTCTCCTCCACTTCCTTCATATCTCATCACTTGGAAGCTTTCCCCACTACACACTCTCAATCTCGACCTCTCCTTTGTGCTCTTTCGAATAATCTTCCGTGTGGACCCTTCTTAAAGATGTTCGCTTGAACAAACACTAGACGAAGACATCAATTCGTCTTGTAATTTTCCTGAAGTAAATATTCAAAGAAATACAGAGAACTTTTCGCCCTCAAGTTTCCACAAAGATTTTTTTTTTTTTTTTTTTTGCCTAACATTTGATTCCTTCATTCTAAGACTTTTAAATACTAAATAGCGTTAAGATGAAAATCTCCATTCTCTTTTTCAGGGTTTTCATCATCACTTCTCTTATCGTTCTTTGTTTGTTACAGTTTAGGGAAAAATGTGATACTTACGTATATATATGTAGTGCCCTATAATGGCAAAGTGATTAGTGAGCGTAATCCCGGGTATAATCTACATTAGGTATACAGTACTCACCTCGGATAAGAACCATAGTTCGGTCTCTGCTGAAAAGGGATGATAAACTCCAATTAATCAGTTATAAACGTACAATAAGAAATGAGGACGATAATTAAAATGAAACACAAATCCCGAAAATGGAATCTTTGGAATGTTAATATTTCTAAGAAGTCAGAAATTGGCTTCATCGTTTTACTACCTAATGAATTAGAACTTTGCGACCAAAATTCTAACATAATGCTTTTGTAGTTTCTACAAATTTATCAAAATTATTCATTTTAAGAAATAATAATCTGAATTGTTTTGTAATGTATTTTGAAAAAGAAAAGATGTATGTTACCGAATGTCTTTGACCAGTGTGTCGCGACACACTAGTGTGCGGAGCAATCCAATAAGGTGTGTGACAAAATTTTAGACAGTAAAAATTATGGAGGATAGTAAGAGGAGAGGAGGAGGAGGAGGAAATGAAATGAAATTTTTCAGTTTTAAATCCCACAGTTATGCCGGTTAAGCTAAAGGTAATGCTGAGAAACGAGTGAAATAATGGAATGAAGAAAATGGGAGGAAGCGGGAGAACCCCCGAGAAAACCCACGCATGCGCTGTTTGTCCACCACAGAGTTCACTTGGAGCGAGCTGGGATCGAACCAGGGACTCCATGCACCAGATGTGAACTCTCTATCACTGAGCCACCGTGATCCCCATGAGGAGGAGTAGAGTAGGAGTAGGAGTAGTAGGAACGGGTTAGAAGCCCCACAGGGCTCGTTTTGTTCCACCTTGAGCCCCATATAAATTTTGTACTCAACTTAAAACAGCTGGGTAGGGTAGCGCGCGAAAAACGTACTCCTGGAAGTATTACTCTCCCGAGCGGGTCGTCTGATGGTCGTGGTCCTTCAATTTGCAATCGACATCCAGTGCAATTGTCTCGTCTAAGTTCATTAGCGGAGTCAATTCGTTAACATCTTCACCGGTAACGATGGCTATTTGTATCTCATTAACTTCTATGCAACCTACATGGTAACATAGAGTGGCTTTCCATATCCCACACATAGAATCGCGTGATCCTTTTTATTGTCTTTAGCGGAGTTTAACATATATTAGTTATGATTGCGTTTTATGAAGGAAACTTCTACGGTCGAAAGAGTTAATTATTTATGACATAGTTTCGGCTAATTCTTGACTATTGTGCACTAAAAACCTGTTAACAGTGAAGTACGTAATTATCAAATGAAAACAACAATAAAGAAACGTGTTGAATATTTATTGTTTTTTTATTGGGCTTACAAGACACGATATTTTGACTACTGTGATAGACAAAACTTTTCGAGAGCTACATCTGTATTTATTTGCCTGACCTGATTGTTTATGCTTATCCTCAAGCCATTTTTCGAATGATTTTGTGTGTAATTAGTAGAACCCGGATTTCTATGTATGTACGCAAGTCATTTCATAAATAATGCACACTATGGGAACACTGCAGAGTGAATGATGAAATCGAGGTTGAAACTGAGGTCTTGAGGCAGCAAGAGGTGTGCTTGTGTGTTCTTTAGTGAATACAGTGTGGCAGTGACAAGTGTTGGAAATGGAGGCAGCAGGTGTCTCGAGTCTCGAGTAACACGTCTCGAGTAACACGAGATCAGAGTGGCACATAAAGACGGAAATTTACGTGGCAAAACCCCCACAAAAATTCAGTCTTACGTGAAGTTTGTGATTAAACAACAGCGGACCGTAGTACAGTTTCTCGTTGGGCTACTCGTTCCATAATGGTCGTGTGAGCATACAGAATGATGCAAGATCAGGAAGTCCAAAATCATCAATCGATGAAGGAAGTGTGCAACTTGTAGCAGATGCACCTGAACAAGATCGTCGTGTGACAAGTAAGAAACTTATTGATATCACAGAGCTTCCATCTGCGTCATTATACCGAATTCTGACAAGTGATTTACAGAAGAGAAAAAATTCTGCCCGATGAGTTCCCCATTGACTGCTGAACACAAGCAGACACGTCTGGACAATGCAACGGTGCTGAAACAAAGATTCAACGTTGAAGGTGAGGACTTTCTGTATCGCATTATTGGTATTAATGAAACATGGACCAGAGACTTTGAGCCGCAGTTGGAAACACAATCTATCTTCTCCAAGAGCAGAAAAGTGTTACCGATTTCAAGCAAAGGTTAAGCAAATGATGACTTTTGCTTACGATCACCAAGGCATTATCATAACAGACAGAATTGCATATGAAAGAAGTGTCACAGCAGTGTATTATTGTCAATTTTCCTGAAACTGAGCAGAAAAATGCACGAAACCTGACCCCAGTTGCCCAGGGCTGGTCAAGTGTTCGTAGTTTCAGGGAAATTTCCGTAATTTAGGGAAATTTCTTAGGTAAATTTAGCAAAAAGGTAAAAAGGGAATATTTCAATAAAACGTGAAAATCCAGGGAATTTCTCGCGCTGACTGATTGATGTATATAAGTCCTTAAATTTTTCTTTGTTCTTCAGAAATAAACCAATGTAATAATAGTTTATGTGTCTCTCTTCGAAGTAGCATCATTTGCAGTCATTGTTAACTGAGTGTATTTGTATGTATATTTCTGTGAAAAAAGTGAGTGAGAAAGTAAAGAAAGAAAAAGAAAGTAGAAGTAAGTGAATAAAATGTGATTGACACTTATTTAATATAGCTAAATTAATCTTATCACATAACTTCTGTGACAAGAATTGGACACTCAAACTAGGAAGAATTTTGTCAGTCGAGAGAAATTTTCTTAAGAAAACCTACGAACAGTCTGGTGTCAGTTGTGAAACCTTGTATTGTTGTGAAAACAAACAACTTTCAATTGTTTGAATTCAATGGGCAGACAGAAATTTGAATGGACAGAGATAGAAATTTGAATATGAATTCCGGGATTTTGTCCGGAATACTGGAATGTGTGAGTGTAATAAATGTGATACGCATCTAACAGAGTGCCTATTTGAGAAAGCGTTTTTGATGCGTTACCCCCTTTAGCGAACGCCAAGGTGGCTATTCAATAACTTTACTTTTGCCAGAGTTGTAAATAATACTGTGAGACAGTCAGGGTTTCCGGGTCTTTCTTGCCAAGTCCAGGACTATACTAGCAGAGTTCCAATACTCTGCACAAACTATCTTCCAAGCAGCTGTTTCTTGCTACAATCCCCTTGCCTGGCAACACGACTTTCCTTTTTGTCCTTCCTTTTGAAATCTTTTAAACAGCAGGCGGTCTATTGTTCCGAAACGCACCAAATACTCTCGAGGTGACGTTTTCTCCGCGTTTTTATTGCTTTCGCGTTTGAGATTAGCCATGATGGAATACATGGTCGGCGTATTCCATTCGTACGCATGAGCAATAAATACGCTTTGCGATCGCCTGAAGTAGCCGAGTACTAAGGGGTCGTCTACATATTACGTAACGCGGCAAAGGAGGAGAGAGGGTTCGGCCTTGCGTTACGAAGTATGACACGAGAGAGGAGGAGGTGGTTAATGTCTTCGTTACGTAACGTCTTTTTCTATAATCTTTATTTTTATACTCAGGATTATATGCAATCTTTTAAACAAATAATTTTATTCAGGTCTTTTCATTTTTATAAATAAATATTTATATTGTTTTGGAAAATTGGGAACATACAGCCTGTATAAATTCAGTCATGCAGAAGGGATTTGAAGACGTTACTAGACACCAGCATGACTGGTGACGAACACTTCGTGTATTACAATACAATAAAACTCCGTTTTGTGGCTATCGCAGCATTGCATTTACGGCACACGCTTTTCTGGTGTCAGTTGTTAGCGATCGTAACTACCGCTTGAAAGTGCCTTCGCGTTCCTACTCCTATTGCTATTTCTGAGAATAGATTTAAAACTTTTGATTTGAACCATTACCCACTCTATTCTTCCAAGGGGTTTTGAATGTGAAACAGAAGAAACTCTTTTTCGTGAAATAATATTTCCCACCACAGAATGATCCAAGCAAAATAAGATATTGAAAACAGAAATTCATCTCATACTGATTTTTTTTTTAATCTTTAGATTTGAATTTTTCAGGAGAAATCGCGTTTATTCGCATGCTGGCACTGATTTAGGACAAAAAGAATTTGAAAAGGGGCAAACTGAAGTCCAAAGAAGATGGTAGAAAGCTTGTTCACAAACAAGATGTGTGTGCTCCTTCACGTGTGCAGCCACGTCGAATCTGTGATCTACCCATCTATGGGGAAAAGAACTTTGTATCGTCGACATTGGGAAACTTCAAATACAGGAAGCATCCTGGATTCCAGAGAAAAAAAAGAGGTGAATGTCAATTCTGTATCTTCCTGTCAATCCTGTTTCACCTGTACCTTCTTCCAACACTTCCTCCTTGCTAATCATCGGTGATGTAAGAGGTTGGGTGTGACCTGCTTGGAGAAACGACAGTACGAAGAATTCTGACTGGTTAATTAAACAAGTTTATGGGGTTAAAATATTATTACGGTTCCACTGGCGTCTCTGGTACGTAAAATTTGGGAGGGGGGGACATCAAAGAAAGTGATTTAAATGGTACTACCTAGCCCAACCTGCTTATTAACTTCGATTCCATTTGTTACCTTTCTGCTTACCTTCACGGACCCCTAAGGTATATCAAGAACTCGATTACAATCGTTTCACAGCCTGAATATTTTATTCCAAATAAATATAATTATTATTATTTACATGATATTCTGTCGTTAGTAAATAAATTAAATTAGAATAAAATATTGAATATTTTGCACTTCAAAATATTGGGGGGACGCGTCCCCCTCGTCCCCCCGCCAGAGACGCCCGTGTACGGTTCTACCATTTTTTAATACTTTGATTTGTTGACGGAAAATCATTACAAATATATTCAAAATACAAGCATTTTGTAATGAAAAGTTCTGTCATTAAAATTATTTTTTATTGTGATAACCCCCATTATAAGCAAAATTGGTGAAAAAACAAAAATCAAAAAGTGTTACGTAAGAAAGCGGGGAGGGATTCAGCCTCACATTACGAAGTGTGACAAGGGAGAGAAAGGCGGTAAAATTGATCAAAAACAGCGTTACACAATATATGAACGGCCCCTAATGCCTATTACGTATGCTATCTCTCTGCAATACGTTTTTGAATGACTCCAATGTCTTCATTAGTTTTCGAGATATGCACCTTCGAAGCAATGTGTACAAAATAAAGTGGTATTTTCATCGATATCTCGATCGATCGATTGCTTATCATTAGACTTCGGATCGATATGCACTAAAAAACGGCCAAATATGCATGCAAATATGCGCTAAAAATCACGAAAATATGCACTGAAAATATGCAAATATGCACTAAAAATTGTAAATATGCACAAATCAAAAGCTAAACTTAAATGAGGATTTTTTTTATCTTTAGAGAAAAAGGCTGTATTACTTAAACTACATATATTTGTGTATAACAATGATGCATTCATGTTACAATATACAACTATGTAGTTTTCGGTGTTTTCTTGCTAAAACTTTCATTTATTTGTTAAAACATTACTGTACATGGAAAATGTTCCTTCCGTGTCACGGGTCGTTAAGGGACAGTATTTCAAAGAAACAATGTTACTTCCCGATAAATCTGAAATCCGTGCGTCGTTGTTCCCAGGAACACTTTATTCACATTAGACAAGAATTTTATGCCAGAATTTTTCGCGTTTATTAAATGTGCGTTTCGAAGAAATGCTTCTCCGATTGGTCTTGGGAGCGTCTGCTTCGTTATTGAATCAAACAACTCAAATGCACTGCAAAGTCCTAATCATCGCTCTTCTAATCTCGTTATGAACTGAAATGAGTATTGATAAACGGAAGGTCGCTTTTAATGTTTTCAGCTCCGCAAGCGTCCAAGGCTTCTTAAATAAATTTGGTTTCTTTGGGTTTAAACAGTTCATAGTCATGAAATTAAAATACATCTACTTATATATATATATATATATATATATATATATATATATATATATATATATATATATATATATACAGGCGGGCCCCCCTTGACGCTCAGGTATAAACTGGATAAAATGTATTTCAATCCTGCTTAACACTGGACAAAGCTGTAAACTATGGTTTAGCCCCTCCCTTGATCATATCCTGGATCCGTCATTGTTTTACAAATAATGCGCCAAGTATCTGTGAATAAAAAATAAATATACTAAGAGAAGTAAATAAACATTTCTGGCATAAGCACATAATAAAACCTGCCTGGCGAAATTGAACAGGACTCGCAAATATTTCCGTTAAAGGTTTCAAAGTTAACCAAGATAGCTCTATGCTTAGAATGGACATAGTGAGATAAAATAAAATGTTGCATATAGGCCTAACGTATTCAATTATATTATTTATTTATGCTACGAATTAATACACATAAAACTTACAGTAAACAAAAAAAGCCTACATACGGTTTCAAAGGCCAAGACAAGAAGTAGATGCTATGCCGGGGTGTCTATCGATGACGAAAGTCACGAAAATCCCGAAATGAGAAAACGGTCACGAAAGTCAAGAAATTTAGCTTTTGGGTCACGATTTTTTTTAAAATCTGTACAAATATACGTACAGACTGGAAAATTTTGTTCTACAAAACATCAAAATTCACAACCAAAGATGTCTATGGTCGGCTTTAGACGCTACAAAATCGTTACCAAATCGCACGCATGAAAATTCGGCCCAATTAGCATCCAACTTCGCTCTTGAGAGTGTTCCGAAATTTTATGGTTTGATAAAGGAAAGATCACGAAAAAGTCACGAAATTTCATTTTGGAATTTTAGTAGACACCCTGTATGCCTTTTTCAGCGCTCCTCCCTCTACTTTTGGCTCCCTTTTGATCTATTGTGTATATTATGCTCCTTGTTCCTGTCTCTAGAGCAGCTAGAGAACGCGTTATTGGTATTTGCAGATATTTGCAGATAACTATGTAAATTGCACTTCGTTCAAAAATCGCACGGTATCTAGGGCCTTACATGGTGGTGGACTAAAGAGTAAATGTGTAGGGTAACAAGTAAACGAAGATCTCTTTACAGACAACGCAGTTCATATACCTAACCTCTCACAGAATGTTAAAAAAAAATTAAACACTGTATTACGGAACTTGAAAATTTCTGTTAAAAAGTGTATTTTAATATCCGTTGTTCGCAACACAGGTTCCGCCTAATCAAAAGAATTTAACACATTTTGTTCTATCTTTAAATTCATGGGATCGTGAAATATTTCCGTTTAAAATAAATTTTCGTTTAATAAAGGGATCTGTTGAAGGCAATTTTTACTGTAATAAAAGTCTATATTAAAAACCCTTATGTTCTTGTTTAAAAGAAAATAAATCTACTTGAAATTACTTTTTGTATCCAATTTTCTGCTGCCGTAACATTGTCCTCTCAAACGCAATAATTTACAATTTAGACTATAATATTGATACTTTAAATGGAATAAAGCTATTTGAACAAGGAATAAATGGGAAGAAGGGAAAGTTATCGAAAACATAGCTGAAGACTTAGTAGAGAATTTACGTTTGGAGACAGAGGTGTGTATGAAAGCCGCACAAGCTTATATTTAAATACTCTCATATTTAGAGCTAATTTTTGAAAAGGTTGTTCATTTCTTCCCGAAATACATTTTTCAACGGTTTCTTTGGGATGAACTCTGTCAAGTATGAAAAAAAAAGCTACATCTAGGCTGTTTCATAGTTGCGTAAACTTTTTACCAGACTTGAAACTGCTATGAAAATATAAGAAGAAAGAAAGAAAAAAAAAGTTGCTGAAGTTTGAGCTTTTGCTGTCGAACAAAATAGAAATGTCCTTTTCTGAAAACAAGCTTACTTACTTTGAAAGTATTACTTGTTTAGCATACACTTTGCAAAATATATTTTCATGTTGAATTGTTAACGTTTCTCAGCTTCAATCTATTGCTTCAGAAGATAACTTCTAGAAGATTTTTCGAGCCCATTTAGTTGTAGTGCGACACCTTTGTTCAATTTTTGTCCACCCAAGAAAAAATTATACCATTCAAATTATTAAAGAAGACCTTTTACAAATTTCGACCACTTCGATCATTTGTAGTGCGACATCATCAAATTTAAATTTAACTAGTTCAGGAATTTTGTCCAACGAAGAAAACAATTGTACCATTTAAATTAACAAAAGAAGGCCATTTAAAAGTTTCGACCATTTCGATCACCTGTAGTGAGACATCTTCAAAATTGAATTTTAACTAGCTAACAAGGAACGGAAATGAACGTGCCATCCGGACATCCGAATCAAACCTAGTCTATTCGATAAACATAAAGATATGTTCATGCACAAAAAATTAGGTACCATGGGCAACGGAAAAAGTCCCTGTGGTCCATTAACTCCGTTGGTATAAAGAAAATCGCAGTGAAATAGCTATTGCATCAATACTGTTCATTGGAAAATCATGGTTTATAGTTCATTCTCTTCAGCATGAAACAAGCTTTCCAGAGGTGCTATGTATTGGGGCTCATAATGCATTTGAATAGGTGAGAAAATGTTGGGAAAAGTCCCTCCAAAAATCCCTCCCATCAACTTTGGACCCATCTGGAATGGCCTCGGGTAAAAGTAGACAATCTAATGTATCTCGAAAATTAGTATAGGGGACAAGAAATGTGTGTACCAAGTTTTGTATTGATAGACAGAATAGGTATGAGGGAGAAGTGTATATTGTTATACTTGTATACTTTTATTACTTCGATCATATGTGGTCCGACATTTTCAAATTCGAATTTTAACTGGCTCAGAATTTTGTCCATTTATGTTCACCCAAGAAAGAAATGTACCATTCAAATAAACGAGGGAGGACCATTTAAATTTTCGGCCTCTTCGATCACCTGTAGTGCGACATTTTCAAATTTGAATTTTAATTAGCTCAGAATTTTGCCCAATTTCCTTAAATTTTTGTACCATAAAAAATTGTACCATTCAAATTAACAAAAGAGGGCCATTTCAATCACCAGTAGTGTGACATCTTTAAATTCGAATTCTAACTAGTTTAGAATTTTCCCTATTTTTTGGTAGATTTTTGTACCATCAAGATAGCTGAAATTCGAATTATTTCAGTCGCCAAATTTTAAATGACCGTCCCTGGTTTATTTCAATGGTACAGAATTTATTCTTAGTGGTACTAAAATGTTTAAAAATTCGACACAATTCTGAGCTAATTAAAATTCGAATTTTAAGATGTCGCACTACAGGTGATTGAAGTGGCCGAAATTTTTAAATGGTCCTCCCTCGTTTATTTGAATGGTACAATTTTTTTTTTCTTGGGTGGACAAAAAAGGACAAAAAAATTGAACAAAATTCTGAGGTAGTTAAAATTCAAGTTTTAAGACGCCGCACTAGAGGTGATCGATGAGGACAAATTTTGAAATGGCCCTCCCTCGTTTATTTGAATAGTACAAATTTCTTTTTTGGGTGGACAAAAATTGGACAAAATTCTGAGCTAGTTAAAATTCGAATTTTAAGATGTCGCACTACAACTAAATGGACCCAGATTTTTCTTTTGGCATTCTTATACTGCCACAAGACCACACAATTTCAAATCCACACATACACACACACAACAGTAATAACTTTAACTTCTCAGATGGATGACTTGAAAATTTTGTTGTGGTGATTTGACACCGTTATTTATATCTTCTTTCAAAAAGGTGACAGCCACGCATCATTGCCGGGAGGATGAATCACTCACCCTTTTGTTATTCTTTCACATGACCTTGGAATATATTCTAAACCGACAACTATCAACCATTTTAAGTTCTTGAGTCTAATTTATATTAGAAACTTGAAATTCCATTTATGAGGAAAGTTGTTGGAAATGATCAATTTGGTTGCTCCTTTAGATATGCTTTTATATGCAGTAACGACATAAACATGCACTAACCTCCGAAATATGCAAATATATGCACTATAAAACTCTGTTATTTTCCCCCAAAACACCTGAAACGAATTTCTGTTTAAAGAGCATATCAATATCACATCAAGAAAAAAACATGCAAATATGCAAAAATCCGAAGCCTACTTATCATAACAATACTACCATTCCTCAAAATATGGCATTTTCCTAGTAGGATATATATAGGGGAAGGTAGTACACAGTGGATCAATTTTTAAAATTTTCAGCATTAATCCGTTTAATGTAAGTATTACTGGAATTTGTTTAGTGTAGAACATGGGCATATGTCTCTATTACATTCGTAAATAATTTATTAATTTGTAGCGCTGCTCTGTATCTTACAGTTAACGCAAATGCTTGTAAAGTGGTTCACTGTGTACCACCATCGTGCACAGTGGATCATATATGCGTACTCAGTGGATCAAAGTAACAATGTATTGAAAGTAATGAATAGAAACGTATGATAAAGAGACCCATCATTTGAAAATTTCCAAATCTACATAAAATTGTTACAAGCATTATTGTTAAAATTTGTACTATTACTCACAATACCAAATAAATTTTAAAATTCTAAATAAATATTAGAATTGAAGTATTACAAGCGTCTTAATAGCATACTATTAATTTCAGGAATTGATTACCAAAATATATAATACAAATGGCTGTTATAAAACAAATTTTTAGACAATTAAACTGATATCATGTTCAGAGAATTATCGGTTCTGGTAACTAGTAAATTTTAGTAGTTTAGTAAGTAATTATGCACAATAGCATAAACAATTTGTTATAAAAATGGAGAATATAACTTTCACTCTTTGCATTGAATTCAATTAGTCTGATTATGCAAATTATTAGTTTCACTATGACGAGAAAAAATGTAGGTTCAAGTCGACATTATTATCCTTTGAAACTTCAAAAGATTATCGGAGATCAATTACCTGGAACTCTACCGGCAAACTGGTATTACCAGACAGTATTTTATTTTTCACAAGAGGGTTTGGAAGGAACCTTACTATGCAAATATTGTCTATAGGTGAAATATCTGGATTATTTGGTTGGACAAAACTTTCATGCATCTTCTCACTTCTCCTTAGAAACGAAATCTAAAAATCATTTTCATTTTAGTCGTGATTTGACCATCGTAATGAAATGAAAAATGAAATGAAATATTTAGTTTTACGTCCCACGTTTATGCCAGTTAGGCTAAAGGAGACGGTGATGATGAGAAATGAATGAAATGGTGGAATGAAGAAAGTGGAAGGAAACGGGATAACCCCGAGAAAACTCACGAGCACGGTGTTTGTCCACCAGGAAGTCCACACGGCGCGAGCTGGGATCGAAACAGGGACCCCATACACCGGAGGTGAACGCTCTATCTTTGAGCCACCGCGCCCCCCGACCAACGTAATGTATCCGTAAAAGAAATCTTACAAGAATGTAATCACCAGGTTGAAGTTTTCTTTGACTCTGTTCCAAATCATCATTAGTAGTAGTTTCTGTCTCTAAAGTAACATCATTCATCTCCCTTAGCATGAGGGGCATAATCATGAAACGTTAAACTGAAAGATTTCATCTTTTAAAATAACATCGTCATCTGAAGAATCTTACATACAATTCGCTGAAAATCACCATTTTCCGTTGAACTACCGCTTTCTTTTCCTTTCTTCAGGACGGAATGTCTTTCTTTTTCCCCTTTCTGTTTCCAATTGCTGCTGAATTTGGACTTCCTTTATTCAGTGGCTTTTCCTTCAAACGTTTGGTTCTTTCCAGAGTGTGTTAAGATACGGCTTCTGTCTTTCTTTCTATGATGTTTCTTGAGGTGACACAAAAACACTGTTACGTTTTTCTTTCCATAAAGTATTTTCTCTCGGATTTGCATCTATATTCTCTACTTCTTGAATTAGAGTAGCCGTGTGCAACAGCCGGCCCGCTGACCTAACCCTGTCTTCCGGCCCGCTGGTCAGTTATTGAAAACAATAATTATTATATTTTTTTCTTTTTCACAAAACCTGTTAAGAGTGAACTGGAAATTTCCCATTGATCACATAGTGCGAAACGGGGTAACACCCTGAAGACAAGCACTTGGCAAGCGTAGGTACTTGGGAGAAATTTCCCTCGGTATAAGGTTTGCTAGATGTACCGACAAAGTTCTAAATACATTATTCTGCTCCTCTTTAGTGAGTAAATATTTTGGTTACCAGTATAAGAGTTGTTTTGTGTTATTGTGATGTAAATTACGATGAACATGTTCCATCATTTAATACTATACTATTCAATTGTAAAAATGATATACCTACAGTGAGGCCCGCGAAACCATTTAGTGTTCTGTGATTGGCCCTCCCACTGTTCCAAGTTGCACACAACTGAATTAGAGGATTGTTGCTTGAGAAAGGTGCATTGATTTGGTCTTTTGTCAATAAATACGTTTTGATCTTAAGGAAACATTTCTGTCTTCCTGAAACCTGCTTTGAGTTTTTTTTGGAATCACTTGCTCGTGTAAATGCTATTCCCAAGCATTGAGCTACTTCATATATTGACGTGGGTACTCGGGATTTGTAAGAACCAGGTATCCACAGCTGTATTTTAATGCGCTTATAATCCTCCGAATATAGGCACATCCAACGGTTATTTTATTGCTAGAATTTGGTAACAATTATTCATTCATCCATCCGGATGGAGTTCTCAAACTGAGTGTGTTAGGTGATGCCACATTGATCATGTGTTCTAGAATAAATATTTTCTAGAATAAACCATCTAAGTTGAAAAAAACGTGAAAGGCTACAGAATTTGGGATATTTCGTAGGTAATTTACGTAAATTACTGAAGAATGACTCAACATTGTGTTTGTTGAATGACAATCTTAAGAGTCGAAGATTGACGCCATTCAATACACCTTCTGGATTTCGAATACTAAGATCCTTATTACGATTCACTCTAGACCTGAAATTTTTGCTTTTTTCTCACGAAGCATTTATCGATATATTGTTCTTCTTAGCAGTTTCATACGCCAAACATCTCACGGTCACAGTAGATTAACAGTAACCCATTTTGTTGCACGTTTTCTTATATTTTGCAAGTAAATGCTCTAACATTAAAGCGAATATTTGTCGTACAGAATAATTTGGCTCCATTTTAACATTGTGACCTGGTGCTTTTTTTTTTTCTTTTTTTTGACATATTTGTTCAAAGTTGTGTAATCAATGTTTTTCAATTTGCCAACACTGCTTTTAGAAGATCCCTGCTCCACCACTAATTGCACTTCTCTCATCGAAATGTCTTTCACGTTGCCTATTTTGCGTGTATTTTCTCATGGTCAAACCATTCATTTGTAACGTGTAACATGATAGTAAAAGCTCCGTGTGATGCCAATACTATGACGTGTTTCTAAATGAATATGCCAAACATATTGAACTTCTATAAACTCAATGAGGCATAGAGGGATCAGTCCAATGTGTACCACACCGATCTGATCCACTGAGTATTTGTTGGTGTCAACTCAAACAATTTCCCACCACAAGGAACTATTAAAGTAGAATAATATTCTGAATTACAAGATAAATCACGTCAGAGCATTCACTTCTATTACTCTGTTTTTTTTCTTTAGCACAAGCAAAACATATTTTTCACTCCACCACAAGTGAGAAGCATCCATTACTGTTGATATTTCATTAATAAGTATGTAATGTAAAAACAGAACAAGTGACATGCGCTAGGTGAATTTGAGCAATAAATAAAAGAATAACGCATTCTGATCCATTGTGTACAATGATCTACTGTGTACTACATTTCCCTATATATATATATATATATATATATATATATATATATATATATATATATATATATATATATAGAGAGAGAGAGAGAGAGAGAGAGAGAGAGAGAACCGGTTGTTAAAAGGTTAGAATAGCACCACTGCATAGACAAAAATTATAATCTACTTTTAAGTTTAATTAATATTTAACTATAATATTATCTGAACATGGGTAATGTATCAATCTATAGATCACATCAACAAAATATGATTGAGGGTCAATTCTCATGCGTAGTTCCCGAGAAAACTGAATTTTCATGCCACTGAAACGTATTTTGTTCATTGCCAATAATAATAGATATTTTTTATTCTACTGAAACATAATACCAGTAATTCTTTGTGTACTGTTTGTATATTTATAAATATGCTGTTAAGTTACAGGATACTATTGTTGTGTCTTCTTTTATTGGTAACACATATACTCTTAACAGTCACAAAACACTACTTCTAATAAACCAATTATTCCTACTTTTGATTTTTCGCCCTATAAATATATACTGAGTCTATTAAGAATAGACGTTGCTGGAGGACATAAATGGAATTAAACAAAATCACTTAGTGACGTAATAAAATGTGCAGTATGTTAATAATTAAATATCAAAATTATAGTCTACTAACTGAAGTACGCAAATGTTGAAAACGCATGATGACGACAACGGTCATAATGCTGTAAACAAAGTTTAGCTATTTTGCTCCAAGTTTTGATTTAAAATTATTATTATTATTATTATTATTATTATTATTATTATTATTATTATTATTATTATTATTATTATTATTATTATTATTATTATTATTACTGACGATTAAACTTTTTAAAAATGTTTTTTTCTTATATTTTTTGCATTATGTAAAGATAACTATCTAGTTCAAGGAACGCCGTCTATAATTACTTTTTTCTTACATTTATTAACTAACGTATACAGGCATCTTTCGGGAATTTGCCGGGCCTGATAAGATGTCAATTGATTGTATAAAGGCCCTCAGCGCTCATGGCCTGCAAATTACAAAGGGGAAAGGAACCTGAGGAAGATGCCATTAAGGTAAACAACCGTCGAAGCTTCCTTTTCATAGAGGGATTTATTCAAGGGCGCTGTCCCCCTTCCCTCTGTTGCCCCTAAGTAATCTTAACAGCCAAGTTACAAACTAGCATATTATGCAAATTTATGCTAGTTCTTGTACACAAACCTTTCTGTATTCCTAGTAACGTTTTTAACCTCAACACCACTAGAAAAAAAGTGGGGATATTTACCTGTACACACTATGTTTAACCATACCGCACAAATAAAAGAAACTTAATACTTAGCAACTGTTCGATTGTTGATTTTTCAAGAAAGGAATTTATAAATTAACAATGATCATCACAAACAATATATTAAAAATTTTAAATAATGCAATTTTTTTAAATGTGGTTTGTCCGACACGGTAAATCTAATAATAAACATTTATGCTAATAGGTGTCGCTACCTGCGTTGTCAGATGTTAAATATTATTCAGGCAATTTGCCGATTTAAAACTAGTAGTTTGCATAAATGTTGTTGGTGTAGCAGGGGTCTTCAACGCATGGTCTTCGGTTCAAAAGCAGTGTTCGTAGTTCGAGGGAAGTTTCCATAATTTAGGGAAATTTGTAGGTAAATTTAGCAAAAAAGGGAATTTTTCGATAAAACGTGAAAATCCTGGGAAATTTTCGGGCTGACTGATTGACTAATATAATTGCTTAAATTTTTCTTTGTTCTTCAGAACTAAACCAAAATATAGCAATAGTTCGTGGTATGTATGTTCAAAGTAGCATAATTGCACCGATTGTTAGCTGAGTATATTCGTGTATATCTTTTTGTAAAGAAAAAGTTAAGAATTTAAAAAAAGAAAAGCAAAAAGCAAATGAATAAAACAAATGTGCTTAGCACTTTCTTAAATATAGCTAAATTAATCTTATTACATAACTTCTGTCATAGGAATTGGACGCTCCAGAAATTAGGGAAAATTTGATAACAAAAGGGAAAATTTTGAGTCAGTTGAGGGAGATTTTCTTCAGGAAACTTACCAACAATGGGCGGGTCCACTGATTCTCATCGACAATGCTCGCTCGCATACCACTAATTTTGTACGTCAAAAGCTTCACAAATACGGTTGGGAAATGTTACCTCATGCTCCCTACAGTTCGGACATTAGTGCACCAGACTACGACCTGTTCTGAAAGTTGAAACAACGTATGAGTGAAGTGAATGTCGTTTCCATGTCTGGAAGAGCTTTCTGCAGCAGTAACCCGAAACATTCGGCAGCTTCACACAGATGGTGCCCTAGATGGAATACAGAAGCTACTCTGACGTTGGGATCAGTTATGCCAATTTAGCCTATTTTTGGCTAAATCTAACCTATTTGGAGAGGCATTTAGCCATACAAATCTACGAAATTCTTATAGCCTTAAATATAGCTTATTTTATGAAACTCTTTTGCCATTTTTGCCTTTTTTATTAGCCGTTAAACTCATTCTAAACATACTTTTTCTTTGAAAATAAATTGTAATTTTAAATAATTAGCCTATTTGTCATTATATTATCGTATTAATTGATTTCTCTAAGCAGAGGGTGTTTTATTATTACGATGACCATACGTCCCGAGAAAATCGGGACAGTCCCGATTTTAGGATCTTTATCCCGACGTCCCGAATAAAGACCCCAATATACCGAATAATTGATGGGGATAAAAAATCTTTTACATTGAGTTTTTACTTACAAAGGAGGGAACACATTTTGTTTTCGTGAGATCTCAAAATTGGTTTTATTAAATTATATCATTGGAAAAAATATCTGATACAACATGAAACGTATCATGCGTAGAATTTTGTGATAAGATTTTATGCAATCGAGATTTTTTAAAGTTAAATGGAGTGAAAAATATGTAAACAATGTGGCATAATCATACACATTTTGGTTCAAAAATGAAAATGAAATCTTTGAGTTTTACGTCCCACGCTTATGCCGGTTAGGCTAAAGGAGACGGTGATAATGAGAGATGAGTGAAATGGTGGAATGAAGAAAGTGGGAGGAAACGGGAGAATCCCGAGAAAACCCACGAGCACGTTGTTTGTCCACCACAAAGACATTTTGGTTCAACTAGTAATACTAATGTATGGTTTCCAAAATTGGTTATAATTTTTCATCAATTTTTTTTAATTGTATTTGTGAACTAAACGCCTTAAGAATATTAAATTTATTTTTTCGTAGCTCTGCAGCTCTCGCGACTTAATTTAAACAATGAATGGGTTGGCTGCACTTGCAACTGCACTGCCTCTCCTCTCCAGAGAGTCAGCTTCAGTTCAATTCAGTTTGACACTTGTTATTACCTGAGCAGTGCGCTGTGCTTCGTCGAGCTTTGTTTACTCGTTTAGTGAATTTTGGTTCAACATTTTGTTGTTGTTGTGTTTCTTTTTTCATAAACATGAGTGGTGATAATAAGGGCAAGAAACGTAAGTGTTCGTTTAATGAGGAGTTAAGAAAGGAACATCCCTTCTTTTTTTAAAAAAAGTGATAACTCCATGTAGTATTTTGTACTCAGTGTTCAAGTGAGATTAATATTGCTCATGGTGGTGTCTCCGACACCAAACTTCACATAGACCTATGTTCACCTTTGGAACGGATAACAGCGGCGACTTGGCTTGGCATGGAAGCAATGAGGTCTTGGTAGGTCGCTGGAGGGAGTTGGCACCACATCTGCACACACAGGTCACCTAATTCTCGTAAATTCCGGGGAGGATGGTGATGTACTCTGGCGGCACGTTCAATCACATACCAGAATTGTTCAATTGGGTTCAGATCCGTGGAGTTGGGGAACCAACACATCAATTGGAACTCGCCACTTTGTTCCCCGAACCGCTCCATCACACTCCTGGCCTTGTAACATTGCGCTTTATCTTGTTGAAAAATGCCACTGCCGTTGGGGAACATTTTCGTCATGAAGAGGTTTACGTATTCAGCAACCAGTGTACGATACGCCTCGGCCTTCATGGTGCCTTGCACGAGGTCCACTGGGCCCAAGGGTGCCCATGTGAATGTTCCCCAGAGCATATTCAGGTGTCAAGGAGCTGTTCCCCTGTAAGACGACGGATGCGCACCCTCCCTTCGACATGATGAAGAAAGTATTGGGATTCATCAAACCATGCAACACTCTGTCACTGCATCAAGGTCCAGTGGTGATGGTCACGTGCCCATTTCAGGCGTAGTTGCCGATGTCGAAGTGTTAACATTGGCACATGGATGGGTTGTCGGCTGCGGAGGCCCATCGTTAGGAGTGTTCGGTGCAGTGTGTGTTCAGACACAATTGTACTCTGCCTAGTGTTAAAATCTTATGTTAGTTCCGTCACAGTTCGCCGCCTGTGCTGTTTTGCACAGCCTACGACGTCCGACATCTGTAATGAGGGGCTCCGCCCAATCCCTCGACGTTTGGACGTCGTTTCACCTTGGTTTCACCACTTGTTGGAGACAGTCACCACAGCACTACTCGAACACCCGACAAGTCGTGCAGTTTTCGAAATGCTCGTGCAGAGCCTCCGGGCCATTACAATCTGTCCTCGCGCCTTCCCCATACACGGCCAGCACGCTCACTGATAATACATGCACCGTACGTATGTCTGACTAGCACGCATTCCTCGTCAGGTGCCTGGACGGGTTTAGACCTATGTCGATAGTAGGAGGTGGTCGTAATGTTCTGGCTGATTTGTGTATTTCAGGGATTTATATGTAAAAATCATGGCTCTTCCAATTACTAATTATCTTATACTAACATATATTACCCGCTTCGCTGAGTTGAAATGAAAATTGAAATGCACAACTCCGTATCTCATGTGTTTAGTAACCGTGAAATATACTGTTTTCGTTTTTAAAAGCATCAAATTAAACGGCATCGGAAAGATCATTGATAATCTCGGCTACCCCGAAAACCATGGATTCGACACTAACATTTGTCATTTTCGATCATTTTATTATCTCCTCCTCTCGCAAGTTGCGAGGCTGAATTTGGTTTTAAACGGGATCGGAAGTGTCACCGGTCATCTCAAGACCCCGGAGACTATGGATTCGACACTAATATGGGCTATTTTTGACCAGTTTATGTATTTTCCTTCCCTCCCCTCAAGATGCGGGGATGAATTTGGATTTAAACATCAGAAATGTCATTATTCATCTCGGCGACCCCAAAAACTCTAGATTCAACACTAACATCCGTCACGGTCATTTTCGACCATAACTTTGACACCGTTCTGAAATGTGGACTGGAATCATTACTCAACTGTAACCTAAATAGCAATACATGGATACAGGCCTCCCTTCCAGTTGATTCTGGAGGTCTTGGTATTCTTCGGGTTGACGATTTGGCGTATCCTTCATTTTTAGCGTCGTTCTATGGCTCCCGGCATACCATTGAGATACTCATCAACCAACTGAACGAGCCTCACATAGAATCCGATGTCCAAGACTGCATATCTGACTGGTCTAACCTAGTTGATTTAAGCTCTCCTGAAATAGCGGGCAGAAGTTCGCAATCAATTTGGGACAAGCCAATCATCAAGTTATTTCAATCAGTGTTATTACAAGAAGCAGACAGTCAAGAGGATAAGGCTAGACTTCTCGCCTCCTCATCACCAATTTCAGGTGCTTGGCTACAGACATTACCTTCACACACCCTAGGACTGCACCTTCCAAACGAAAGTTTTCGTATTGCAGTTGCACTTCGCCTAGAAGTAGACATCTGTGAATCACACAACTGCTCTAATTGTGGTGCATCTGTCAAGCAGAATGGCCTACACGGTCTGTCTTGTATAAGTAGCTCCGGAAGACATGTGAAGCATTCGAACGTGAATGACATTATCTGGAGAGCACTGACATCGGCGAAAGTTCCATCTGTTCGTGAACCTGTGGGGTGTAACAGATCTGATGGCATGACGCTGGTACCGTGGAAGAGGGGAAGGACTCTTCTCTGGGATTTCACCTGCTCTGACACTTTCGCGTCATCTTATCTCACTCTTTCTTCATCTCGAGAAGGAGCTATTGCAGCCCGCAGAGAATCCGAGAAAAGAAGAAAATATAAAGATCTGCTCGATAGATACATGTTCGTGCCCGTAGCTATTGAATCGAGCGGCATTTGGGGCCTCAAAGGGCTCAATTTCATCAAAGAAGTAGGCCAACGTATTGCACGCCTTACTGGTGACAAGCGGGCTACTACTTTTCTGATACAACATATCAACATAGCAGTTCAGTGAGGAAATGTGGCTTCCATTTTATGTATATTACCTCCTGGAAAATTATTAGAAGTTTTCCTTTTATAAATTTGCTGTTTATCTTTCTGAAAAAAAAAGTAATACAAGGCATTTTATATATATATTGTAAAGTTTTGTCCCATATAGGTATAGGTAGAGCGCTAATAAAAAGAGTGTCCGGAATCGATCTCCCACTACAAATTTTATTATAAAATTTCTATATAAAAGTATTTTCACAAAATACTGTACAAGTTAATCTCTCTAATATCAAAGGTTAGTTATAGGTGGTCTTTGACCATAAGGTCGCAGAGCTCCGTGCAGGCTAAGCGGAGTGGAATTAGGTGCCCAAAGCTCCGAAACAAGCAGTGGGTAGGTTAGTTGGCCAACAGAGTCCCGAAGCAGGCTAAGCGGCTGAGGTTGGGATTCCCAGTCAGAGCCCCGAGCAGGCTAAGCCAGGAGAAAGGATAGGCGTAGTCCCGAAGCAGACTAGAGGTCCTGGGGTTAGGTTACTCCTAAAGTCCCGAAGCAGAGAGTAGGAGGGTCACCAGAAAACTCGTACTGAATTGACTTTGTCCATCCAATTTATAGGGTTTCTTGGGTGGCGGTGGCGCTGCTGCTCCGATGTCTTGTGCTCCGTGGGAGGGGCTAGAAGCCGTCGTCTGCAAGTGATTGTAGACCCATCTGGTGTGAAGTCTTCTTGCCGAAATGTTTGCTGGTGTTTGTAATCACTGACATGTGGAATTGTTTGTTTACATGGGATATTACACCCCCTGGCTTGTTTAAAAATAAGCCGAAGGGTTATTTTTCTTCTTGTAGGAGTTGGCAACATTGAGGGATCAAAAAATTACTGAAAACATTAACAACACTGGCAACACTGAAAAATCAACCTTTCGGAGCACTAGAAGGTAGCGGAAGAAAGCACTAAACAGTTGTTCCGTAATTACAGGCAGAATTGGTGCATTTTATATGTCACTTCATTTCCCTTGAGGTAGGGCTGTTTTTAGCTTTGGCGTTAATATATATATATATATATATTAGTTCACTTATAGTGAAGGGTTTTGGAGTCTGTGGACTCGGTCGCTCTTTAGTTGTATGAATTGTATTAAATTTGTCCATTGGAATTTGGAAGAGATATTTCTAAGCGAGGTCTTTTGGATATTTTTGTTATCGAGCGAAGACGGATACATAGCTTGTATAAAATAATAAGAGTTACCAATACTAAAAAAGTTACTATTATCACATGGATATAAAGATAATTTATATTGGAAACTTTGTTAAGCGAATGGCGTGATTTCTTGGTCACTTTGTATAAGGTGTAAAGTTTCTAAAATATATGCATTAAAGATATGTATTTCAATAAAATAATCCAATTTTAAGTGCCAATGATGATGATAATGATAGTTCTAAATTCCTGGACATCCTGTATAGTGATCGTAATTTTTGGAACATCCTGTGTAATGTAAAAGTAGTCACGACGTTTGGAATATCCTGTATAATATTTATTGTGCATGATGTCGGTGACAATATGTAGTCCATAGTGGAAAAAGAAAATAAATCAAGAAATTATAGGTTAGCTGTCCTTATAAAGATCAGTTGCCTTTTAAATCCGGAAATGCGAATCTCAGCATTCTTTCATTCAGTTGCAGAGTGATGAATCATCTTTTTGTAAAGCAAAGAATAGTATTTGTATTGCAATGAAAAGTGTTTTTATCTGTCTGAATGCTTGTGTTCGTATATCCTTCTTCCTAGGTGAGTACTGTAATTTTTTTCAAAGCAAGAATGATTAAAATGTTTTTATGCTATTCAATGTTATTTGCCAATTGAGTTAGATACGTTTATGCTCTCTTCTTATTCTTCTTCTTTTCATACTGCCTATAGAAAGAAGAGTATTATTTAAAAATAAGATATTCCAAAGCCTATCTTACCTTCTGTTCTGTCCTGCTATTATATACTTTTTTCTTTTTTTAAAAGAAGTGTCTTCGCTCGTGTAGAAAATAAAAAGTAGTTATTTCTTCTTCCTCTATGTCCTCTTTATCTTCATAATATGGCTTAATTGTGTCTACTGAAATCTGTATTCTTTGACGATGTGAGTCTGGAAATTTGATCTTATAAAGATTAGGATTAATTCTTTCGATGATTTCTAAAGGCTCTACGTATCTAGCTGAGAAGGATGCTGGTATTCCAATTTGCCGGTTCGGAAAAATACAAGTACTTTCTGGCCCTTATCAAAATTAGTTTGTCGAAATATCTTTTCTGTTTGTTATAACTTACAATTAAATTATCATGTACCATCCCATGTATCTTATTCAGGTGTTCTTTGTCCACGCATAACGTCGGAGTTGATGCTAATGCTATATCAGAGATAATCTTAGGTTCGTATCCGTACATAAAAAAGCTTGGGTATTTAATTTCAGCTTGTACAAATGTATTAATTGCGAATGTTATATACGGAATTAGTTTTGGCCAACGTTTTTGATTTCCCTGTACAAAAAATTTAAGAGCGTACTGCATGATTTTGTGGAACGTTTCTACTACACCCAGAGTTTTGTGGTCATACGCTGGACAAAATTTAAATTTGATAGCGTTATGTACAGGTGTCTGTCCAAATAAAGGTATGAAAAAGGTCCGTATTTTAGACTAATGTCTTATATTAAAAAAATGTTCAATTTCTTCTGCTGTAATATTGTCTACAACCCTGGTCACACAGTATCGCGTAGACATTTCAATGGCAACTAGCAATACTTGAAATTTCCTTGCCCGACTCAGATTTTACCAATTGAATCATACTGCCAGGCAGTGGCAATGGGTTTAGATGGGTGATGCAGCAATTGGCCTGCCGGCTTAGCTGGTAACTTCTTGAATCTTTGGCAAAGATTGCATGTCTTTATTCTATTGGCTACGTAAGCTTTTATATTAGGAAAATATTTTCTGAGTGCCGACTGGTACGTCTTAGTATACCCAAAGTGGGGTGCCATCAGGTTGTTATGGATAGCATCAAACCATTTGCTTAGCAAGGATTTTGGCACACAAAGTAAATACAGCAGTTCTAGTTGAGGGTGTTTCTGAGTCCTATATAACAATCCATTTTTAAGAGAAAAGTATTTCGCCGCACGGATTGTAGATAACTTGTTAGGTTCTTTATTTTCCAATACAGTAATGATGTCCGAAAATGAAGGGTCCTTTCTTTGTTCAACTGCTAAATTGGGTAACATAATGGACTGGTCAATTTGAAAGGTGTGCTCCAATGAGTGGGAAGCAAAGACTTTAGCATCCTCTGTATCCGAGAAGTTATCAACTTCTTGATTTTCGTCACGTTGTATATCTTGCTTGTCTTCTAAGCGGCTAAAAATCATATAAGTATTCTGTTCAGTGATTGGCTATCTGCCAATCACGTTTATTCTTAGGAGTAATATTTTACAAACCCAAACTGAAAGTGTATTCATTCGATAGAGCGCAATGGCAGAGAACGCAATGGAAGTCATTCTTGCCCCTGTTGACGTGGGGTACAGTGTCTCGCAAGCAGGAATAAGTGTTGGGGCTAACCCAAGAAGAGCTCAATAGTGGGTGAAGCGGTAGTGAGAAACTGGGGAAGCTGTTAGACGCCCCGGTTGCGGGAGGAAACGTGTGACAACAGAAGAGCAAGACCATCAGCTCATTGATGTTGCACAGAAACAACCTCACCCGACCTCTCGACAGCTGATGCGAATAGCAAATTTCCCAGCTTCTAGGTTCTCTGCTAGAAGACGGCTTACGGAAGCTGGCCTTTTCGCTCATCGTGTGGCTCGAAAGGAAGTCCTCTCGGAAGATCACATTCGACTGCCACTTGAATTTGCAGAAGCGAACAGGCATCGTAACTGGAATGATGTTGTTTTCACCGACGAGCGCGTGTTCGTCTCTGAAAATTCAGGAGCAGTCGTTGTGTATCGTCCGCATGGAACCAGGTATGACCAACGATACATCCATCACAGACAACACTGTGCTCGTGTGTCGGTGTCGGCCTGGGGATTCTTAACATCAAAGGGCCTAGGAGTACTCGATCGGATAGAAGGACGTTTGACTGGTGCTCAGAATTTGCACACTCCTTAGAACGTCATGCTGCCATCTGTTAGAGAACTTTATCCTGATGGCGTAGTCACCTTTCAGCACGACAGATCTCCCGTCCACACATGTCGGTTAGTTAAGAATTGGCTAGCAGAACAGGCTGATCTAGATATTCTTGATTGGCCTCCACGTGGGGCTGACATGAACCCGATCGAAAAGTGTGAGCTGAGGTGGAAAGAGTGATTAAGGGGCGCTTTCCTAATCCGCCACCCACGACACAAGCTGCTCTCTGGAACTTAGTAGAAGAGGCATGGGAGGAGGTTGCGCAAAGCGAACGCTACCTCCGTCGTCTCATTGATGGGATGCCGCGAAGAATACAAGCGGTTATTGATGCAGATGGCCATTGGACGTCTTATTAATTTCGAGACGAGTTTACATAAAACAACCCTTTTGAGGGCTACATTAATAAATTCAAAAAAAAATAGAAACAGAAATTGTAACTTCTAACAAGAAGTGCCACATTTAGAAACCTTAAATTTAACAAAAAATACTCATAATACTCACCCACTGGGAATCGAACCCCCGATCTTTCGTTCAAAAGTCCCACGCTCTAGCAACTAAACCAAAGGAGTACGCTATGAAGTAACACGTTCACACTGTCCCTACAGACTGAGAACCCTTTCGTAATTTAGTGACATGTTATACCAAGTATATTCTAAAACTAAGTCTAGGGAAATGAACTGATAATAACTATTACGGAAGACAACATATAGGAACTACAGTTACGAGTGAAGTAAAATCTTTATTGCAAAGTCGATATAATTCCTCACTTACACTCTCGTTGTTGTTTCACTGTAATTTAGTAAGGAAGGTTTTGTTTATTTTTATTTACTAAAGAGTTGCTGATACAAACTGTATATCCGAATTCCATTCTAATATTTGGCAATGAGAGAACAGTAGTGATACCAATAAAAATGGAAAAGGGATACCGGGTTCAATTCCTGCCGGAAGCTCATGCGGTTCGGATTTCACATTAAGCTATAAGTGCACGTCTCATATAGCCTCGTTGCTGAACGGAACACTACACTGAAATCAAACCAAATAACAATAGAAAAGGAAGAGGAAGCAAAAAATTCTGAGAATCTACATTAATAGTGCTTGTTCAGCATTTTCCTAGTGGAAAAGAGGAAAATATTCGAAAACTCTTACTTGTTAGTTAAGACTGTTGGCCACCGAACGTAAACATGGCTTGTGAAACAAAAACGTCCCCTATGCTCGTTAGCATTTGTCCGTAATGTGTGCAATTTAAAACAAAAAAGTCTAAATTGCTTCTAATATCGTGATCCCTTTGGAATAGATAGATTAAAAACCCCACATAAACGCTTCTTAAGAGCAGAAACTTAGTTATAACAGTCGCTGGGAACAGGATGTTATAATGAGGGATCATTATAGGAAATAGGTTGAGAATCACTGATATAAATTAATAACGAGGACCTAATTAAAAGTAAATAATAAAGGCCATTACCATAAAATTGAAGAATATTTAAAACAAACATAATTGTTTTGTTTTATATGATCAAAAATGTTAATATATCATAAATTAGCAATTTGTCCACCGAAATGGGTGTGCCTGATTGAATTAGACAGTATGACACAGTGTACCGAGGTCTACCTGTTAGGATTTACGTCCTACTAGTACACCACGGTCGAGGTGTTGGCCATCCCTGCTGAAAGTAAAAAAACATTGACAATATCATATCAAGCATCCTGCACCATTTATTTCATTCTCCAGCATATTTAAAATAATTTTCATCACATCTAAGTATGCAAAATTAATTGCCTAACTTTCACATTTCCATTTCTTACTTTACTAAAAGGTTTACGAAATGTAAAACAGTTATTAAAGCAAGTATTTTGATCTCAGACCATAGATGTATATTAACATCATGCGACATTACCTTTTCTACATTTCTCTACATGAAAAAGATGAAAAGGCACACGTTTCAGTTTTCATTAATTTAAATATATAAAATATATCTTGTTCGCACTTTTAGGACTAATACATTCCTTCCAAATAAAAGCAATTAAAAATGTTATTCACAAACCAATATCTACTTTCAGTTAAAAATAATCTTAATTAATCAGACCAGAGATTCTACAGCACTCTATTCTCTTGTTCCTATAGGTAACAATACCCAAATGCTGTACGACATTTCCTGTTGAAATCTGATAGATAACGGTACTAGAGATCAAATAAGTAAACCTGTGCTTTTCTGTATCTGTCTCTGTGAAACCAGAAGTTCCTAAAATCTTGAGATACGCTTGTGAATAGGCAAGAGGGAGAGACCTGAAATTTTCCTTATGAACATGAAATATAGAACAAAGACAGTGATATTTTCCAGTTTGCTAATTGGCGGTATTGTTTACTATATCGCTTGAATTCACCTTTGTATTATTGAAGATAGTTTCGTCATAATTATAGGCCTACAATGGATGTTTTGTTTTATGTAAACGTTTACTTCTAATTTAGTACAGAGCTAATTTAGTACAGAATCTAATCATTGCATTCTGAGGCTTTAATATAGCAGGATTAAATACATCAACACATTGTCCCCATACGTATCATTGTTACATTCAGATATTAGAAGTTTTTCTATACACTTTCAGCAATCTTTACACCACTAATATTACTTAGAAATTTATAGTGAGAGGAAAACTGATTATAGGTTATTATTATTATTATTATTATTATTATTATTATTATTATTATTATTATTATTATTATTATTATTATTATTATTCGTTCTTATTCTTATTAATGTGATAATGTAATATGTTAAAATTAATTTAATTGAAGCGACTGTAAAGTAGTTTATACTAAAGTGTTATCACTATGATAATAATGTTTGAATTGGAAATACAGCACCGCATCGTTTTAGTAGTCATTCCTTTTATAAACAGGTTGCTTCTGATACTTGAAACACTGGAAATGTTGGAAAATTCCAAGTCAACTCCTGCAGACCCTATTAACTTTCGTTACTATTATTTACGATCAGCTAGATTTAATTTTAGTGGCGTTACAAGACGGGGGTTAATGGGGCTTTGCGTCCTTCCTTAAATTCTGGTAGAAGATATTGGGGACTCCGAAGGAGCGTAAAGTTTATTCCGCCTAATTTTATAAGCGACTCAAGGGTGAAACACTTGTTAACGAAAGCAACGCTGTGTATACACTGCCTTACTTCTGACAAAAATATGAAGTGCTTTGTAATCTTTAGAAACTTTACTTATTCTTATTGTCACCCTTGGTTATGTAGGGCTCCCTCGAACAAATAAAGAAGCGGTAATATTACAGTCAATGGGTGCTATAAATATATTATGTATTTCTTCTGTTACCTAACCATAACCGCCTAGGGTCATCTTCGGTAGAATAAGAAATGCTACGTGATATTCCATTCACGAAGGAGGAAAGGATGCTCTAAATATATTTCTTATTCATTTTGTCTGCCCTGCTTGTCAGAAATTATATACTTTCTGTTAGGAGGGTGCTGAAAACAGAGGGGCAAATTAAACGTCGTGCTTTCCCCCCCCCCACATTTTAAATGTTGTTACGTGGTTGCTCAAATTATTACTAAAGAAAGAACTTTAAACTAAGATATCTAAGGTTACTACCTTATGTGAAGGTGGCATATTCAGAAATAATATTAATAATAATAATAATAATAATAATAATAATAATAATAATAATAATAATTATTATTATTATTATTATTATTATTATTATTATTATTATTATTATTATTATTATTATTATTATTATTATTATTATTAAATATGAATGTCTCTGGAGCGCCGAAATTATGTGACACCAATCTAGAGGTTTAGGAATTACATGTAGAGGTTTAAGATGAGTGGTCATAGGGGAGGAAAAAACAGGATTTTTCTATCTGACTCTCTAAGTAAAGATTATGTGCTGAAGGTAAGAAGCATATCATTCTACAATAGGTGGCTTTTACATAGAATATCAGTTACTTGAGTTCTCCTTCGGGCTACTTACTTCATGTGGTAAATTCAAAATAATTTCCATTAAGACAAATACATTGTAAAACTTTTCCGTAATTAAAGATATATAGGAAAAATTAAACACTTAATGAGGAAATCTGTTATCAAAGTGTCCAAAAAAGTAGATAGAAGACTATCTAGTTGTAAACATTGTGAAACTTTACAAAATTCTCCAAATTACAATTAACATTTACTAGAAAACATTCATTATGCACCAGTGAGCATGTAGTGAGCAGTGAGCACAGAGGAAATAATTACGAAACTGTTTGCAAACAAAAATTAGGGACAATAATGCAAGTGCGACAATGACATTTTTTATTTTGTATAGTTATGAGTTTTACATATATGTTACAATTTGATCCTTTCCCACATAAAAAAGTAAAATAACCATAGTAACAAAAATGAAAATTGCACTTCTATAGGGCTCGAACCAACTACCTCCGGCATACAGACTCTTTGCTTTAACTAATTGAGCTATTCACTTTCTTACGTAAAATGAACAAGCTCTACGGTAAACACGATTTTCATTATGATCGTGCTACCAATTAGTCCTTTTCGATAGGCAATTTCAACTATTATCTCTACCTGTTCGTTAATTCTTACATAGATTCATATATTTGGAGTTCGCAGATAATGCACGTAGTAAGACATACTTGAAATGTTTCGTTAAAATTTTCGTTTGTAGATTTAATCCACATTTCTCTCAATGACATGGATGTCGCTGCTTCATGTTGACCTGCAGAATTCCCTCGCGTTCTTGCAAATTTTCCACTTTAGCAGAGTTGGTAATTCTCGTAATTTCGGTCGGTTTAATGTTTTTTGCTTCTAATTTATTTATTTTAAGCTAAAATCTAATACAAATATTAAAAAAGGGTTTGTTATTAACCTTTCCTGCTGGGGAAACCTTCCGAAATTTCGAACATATAAAGAAGACGAAAATAATAAAGAGACGCGTCATTTATTTTGCTGACAGTTGTACTTAGAGGCAAATCTTGCATCCCAACTATCAACATAAAGTCTAGTTATTTTCAAATATTACTGCATCCTAAAAGTCAAAAATACATGAGTTTTGAACTTAATCATACTAGGAAGGCGTATAAATTCCAACGCTGCGTAATGGGGCACACCACGTCGGCGGCAGCCCTTACTATAGCAGTACGCATGCTTTTGGAAGGTTTACCAACTCGCACAACTGCTTTTGCAGATGACCTCGTAATAGGGAACAAAAATTTGAAACAACAACTATCAGACTTGGAATTGATATTTAAAAGACTAAGAAAACATGATTTTAGAGCGAGCCTGAATAAGACCCATCTATTATACTCGGAATTGAATGTTTTGCGATTTACAGTTAGCGGTAATGAAATCAAAATTGCACCCAAAATTGTCAATAAAATACGAAATTTTAAGAGACTAACCTCTAAAAGAACCTTGAAGAATTTCCTAGGACTCTGTTCTTATTTGAGGGCCCATATCAAAAAATTCACGGAAAAGGTGGAACCCTTTCAAATTCTTTTGGACAAGAATTCAAAATTTAAATGGACAACTCAGCATGACGAGCTATTTGAAAAACTTAAGACGGATATTATACAAGCTCCATCTTTGTTCCATTTTGATCCATCGTTGGAAATCCGAGCACATTCGAATGCATCATCAACCTCCGCAGGCAGCATATTGGCATGTTATGATAATAAAACTAATCAGGAATGTATTGTTTCCTATTGCAGTCGTCGCTTAACCATAACCGAGAGAAAGCCCTCAACATGGCAAAAGGAACAATATGCAATGATATATGTCCTGCAAAAATTCCGATATTTCTTATTGAATAGAAAATTTAAATTATTTATAGATGCTAAATGCTTAGCATCACTCAACACCCAGAACAACAAAGTAGGGAAATTTAGTCACTATAAAATATTCTTGGCGGATTATAATTTTCAAATTCAACACATTAAAAGTCAGCAACATCCTGCAGACATTTTTAGCCGCTTAGAAGACAAGCAAGATATACAACGTGACGAAAATCAAGAAGTTGATAACTTCTCGGATACAGAGGATGCTAAAGTCTTTGCTTCCCACTCATTGGAGCACACCTTTCAAATTGACCAGTCCATTATGTTACCCAATTTAGCAGTTGAACAAAGGAAGGACCCTTCATTTTCGGACATCATTACTGTATTGGAAAATAAAGAACCTAACAAGTTATCTACACTCCGTGCGGCGAAATGCTTTTTTATTCAAAATGGATTGTTATATAAGACTCAGAAACACCCTTAACTAGAACTGCTGTATTACAGACCCATTTATACATAAATAGATACCAAGGATACTTCTGATTTCAATAAATGCCTCCCGTGGGGTTTGTATGCTCCCCCCCCCGGGGGGAATAAAGTACAGCATTTCGATTTTTTTATCAATAGTAAACATTATTAAAACGAAACAATAGTTAGAATTTTTCTTTGATTGCAATTGCATAACAATAATAACACTATAAAAAAAATCACAAACCAAACATTCATAAACTTATATTTAAAAAAAAAAAGTTGCTTTTGTAGTATAATCTCTCTGAGTAATAAATGGGGAATTTAGATTTGAATATAATACGAATAATATACGGGAGTGAAACGTCATAACCCACAAATGTGTGTTCATCAAGATTTTACGAATACTTACACTTTTACGAACATTTTTCGTTTTTTGGTTGAAACCAGTTGTTAAAAAAAAATTGATTTAAACCAAGGTTTAAACCAGCAAACCCTGATATATATCTATACAGGGGCGGATCCAGGATATGATCAAGGGAGGGGCTAAGCCATATTTTGCCGTTTTATCCAGTGTAAAGCAGGATTGAAGTCCATTTTATCCAGTGTATACCCGAGCGTCAGGGGGGGCTATAGCCCCTATAGCCCCCCTTGGATCCGCCACTGTATATATATATTATGTGATCAGAAATATCCAGACACCCCCAAAAACATACATTTTTCATATTAGGTGCATTGTGCTGCCATCTACTGCCGGGTACTCATTATCGGTGACCTCAATAATCATTAGACATCGTGATAAAGCAGAATGGGGTGCTTCGCGGAATTCACGGACTTCGAACGTGGTCAGGTGATTGGGTGTCACTTGTGTCAGAAGTCTGTACGTGAGATTTTCACACTTCTAAACATCCCTAGGTCCACTGTGTCTGATGTGATAGTGAAGTGGAAACGTGAAGAGACACATACAGCAGAAAAGCGTACAGGCCGACCTCGTCTGTTGACTGACAGAGACCGCCGACAGTTGAAGAGGGTCGTAAAGCGTAATAGGCAGACATCTATCCAGATCATCACACAGGCATTCCAAACTGCATCAGGATCCACTCCAAGTACTATGACAGTTAGGCGTGAGGTGAGAAAACTTGGATTTCATGGTCGAGCGGCTGCTCATAAGCCAAATGCCAAACATCACGCACATAAATGCTAAACGACGCCTCGCTTGATGTAAAAAGCGTAAACATTGGACGATTGAACAGTGGAAAAACGTCATATGGAGTGACGAATCACGGTAGACAATGTGGCGATCCGATGGCAGGGTGTGGGTATGGCGAATGTGTCAGCGTGTATAGTGTCATCTGTCAGCGCGTATAGTGCCAACAGAAAAATTCGGAGGTGGTGGTGTTATGGTGTGGTCGTGTTTTTCTTGGAGGGGGTTTGCACCCCTTGTTGTTTTTCGTGGCACTCTCAAACCGCAGGCATACATTGATATTTTAAGCATCTTCTTGCTTCCCACTGTCGAAGAGCAATTCGGGGATGGCGATTGCATCTTTCAATAAGATCGAGCACCTGTTCATACTGCATGGCCTGTGGCGGAGTGGTTACACGACCATAACATTCCTGTAATGGACTGGTCTGCACAGAGTCCTGTCTTGACTCCTATAGAACGCTTTTGGGATGTTTCGGAACGCCGACTTCGTGCCAGGCCTCATCGACCTACATCGATACTTCTCCTCAGTTCAGCATTCCGTGAAGAATGGGTTGGATTCCCCAAGAAACCTTCCAGCACCTGATTGAAAGTATGCCTGCGAGAGTGGAAGCTGTCATCAAGGCTAAGGGTGGGCGAACACCGTATTGAATTCCATCAGTACCGATTCAGGGCGCCACGAACTTTTAAGTCATTTTCAGGAAGGTGTCCGGATACTTCTGTACAAGGTGGGCCATGTCCGTGTTCGTGAAAAATTGTCAAAAACAACCCTGTAGCAACATAGTAGGCCGAGGGGGAAGTCGGATTGTGATGGTGGCCAGATGTCGGCCATCTTGAAAGCCGCCATCTTGAATTAACGTTAAGATTTTTAAATCGGAACATGGTCATGCGGCACATCGTTTTACGCAAGAATTTAAAGACAAACACAATGGGGAAATTGGTTTGTTGATATCTTAATTTGTTCAAAAGTTACAGGCATTTCAAATTGCTAATTTTACCTGTAACGCATGGCGGAGCACTTGCTCTACGTGGCCCCCATCCCGAGTTATGCACAAGGTAAGACGTTCAACCCAATTGTCCGTAACCCTCAAAAGAGTTTCTTGTGAAATATCGGTACAGGCTGCAAATATGCGTTCTTCCAGGTGTTCAAGATCCCGGATCTTTTCGGCGTATACCTTTGCCTTCAGATGAACCCACAGATAAAAGTCCAAGGGCGAGAGATCTGGTGATCGTGCTGGCCATTCAATGGAACCACGGCGCCCAATCCAACGTCCAGGGAAGTGTTCATCCAAATAGGTACGCACCTGTGATCCGTAAAGCGGAGGGGTACCATCCTGCTAGAAAAAGAGTGGAAATGTGCCGTCCTCGGACAATATGGAAGGGAGGATGAGATCCCGCAACATATCCAAATACCGTTCAGCAGTGGGGGTACCAGGAATGATGAATGGACCAATTAATTTGGTGCCCATAGACAACATCACACTATTGATTTGCCTGTACCTACCATTTTGCAAGGGTCAACCCACTGAGTATTTGTCGGGGACCAATAGCGACAGTTTGGCTTATTCACTTCCCCAGTGACATAAAAATTGCCCTCATCGGAAAATAAAATTTGTGTGTGGAATGTGGGATCCGTTTGCAACTGTGCAAGGACCCAGTCGCAAAATTCCACACGATGATCAGGGTCATCTTCAGATAGATGATGTTGAAGTTGCGATTTGTACGGATGCGACTTGCTTTTCTGTAAGATACGTCTGATGGATATACGGCTGACACCACATTCCATGGACAGACGACGGGCACTGCAGTGTGGTGATGTAGCAAATGATGCCAGCGCTGCTACTGATGTGGCTTCATCTGTTTCGGTCGTGGGTCTTCCACACCTGGGTTTATCTGCTATGGAACCAGTATCCATGAACTTCTGGAAGAGTTGGTCCACACTAACATGGGACACAGGATGACGATCTGGGAGCCTGGCATTGAATTCAGCTGCTACAGCTCTTGCACTCCTCCCTCCCCATGCCCTGATCAACTCCTTCCTCTCTGCTGTCGTTAGCGGCATAATTATTCACCTGCAACAACAGAAACAGTACGGTAAAATTAGCAATTTGAAATGCCTGTAACTTTTGAACAAATTAAGATATCAACAAACCAATTCCACCATTGTGTTGTCTTTAAATTCTAGCCTAAAATGATGTGCCGCATGACCATGTTCAAAAATCTTGACGTGAATTCAATCACAATCCGACTTCCCCCTCGGCCTACTACATGGTAGTTTTTCACTTATTTTCACGAACACGGATTTTACAAGGGGTTGTAAGGGACTTACGGCTTACTCCGGCATCAGAATTGTCACTGTTAATCGCAGCTACTCCTAAAACTATGGATTCAACACTAATATTAGTCATTTTCTATCATTTTTAAATGTTTATCCCCCTTCCTTACGTTGTGCTCTACCCCTACCCAACTATCAGGGCTGAACTTGGATTGAAATAGCATCAGAAGTGTCACTGTTTCTCTCATCGACCCCGAAAACTATGGATTCGACACTAATAAAAGTCATTTTTAATCATTTTTAAATTTATCCCCCCTTCTCCTCCCCTACATTTCATTGTCAAAGTGAATAGCCTAAAGTAATCCCTGCCCATAAACTCATGTATGTTGAAAATTGGATTGAGTTCGGTCGGGTGGTTCAAGAGTGATGAAGTCCCAAAGGCAGACATTTTTATTTTAATTATTTTTTTTACATATATCTCCCCCTCCCCTACGTTGGCTCGTCAAAGTGAAACGATAAAAAACACCCAATGCCCGACCCTAATATATGTTGAAAATTTGATCGAGATTGGTTGGGCGGTTCAAAAGTTGTATTAGTTTTTATTTATACGTCCCCCTCCCCTCCCCCTTACCAAGGATCTTCCGTTAAAGTGAAATTACAAAAATGTTTCCAGAACCGAACCTCGTGTATCTTGAAAATTTGATTGAGATCGGTCGGATAGTTCAAGAATTATTAAGTTACAAAAATACTCACTTTCAGTCTTATATAAATTGATTTTTATACATCTCCCCCTTCTTCTCTCCCCTACGTTGCTCCGTCAAATTTAAATCATAAAAACGATTCTAGGCCTGAACCTCATCTATGTGGAAAATTTGATCAAGATCGGTCGAGTAGTTCAGGAGCTATTTTTATTTATATTTTTGTAACCCCTCCCCCAACCCTCAGTTCTACCATCATAGGGAATAGCCTAAAACCAGCCCAGCCTCGAACCTCGTCCATGTTACAAATTTGATCGAGATCGGTCAAGCGGTTCAGGAGATTTAGAGTCACAAACATAGTGATTTTCAATTTTATGTATATAGATTACATCAGATTGGTAAGTCCTCTTTTTAATAATTGGCAGCATACGGTGTGGGGTGTAATGGATAATGTGTAATTGTCATATTCGGGTTTAAATCCCAGAACTGCAATTCTAGGTTTTTTTTTTTTTTTTTTTTTTTTTTTTTTTTTTTTTTTTTTTTTTTACTACATTATCTGTTCGGAATGTTGGAATGATACTAATAATAAGTCTTTTTCCATATCTGGCAGTCCCAAGTACAAACATCTGAATAACATGTGAAGTCCACTCATCTTCGTTTTTTTTTTTTTTTTTTTTTTTTTTTTTTTTTTAATGTTTGTCAATTGTATGTTCGGCAACAGTATGAGCTTACTCAGGTATTCCTTTGGAATGGGGAAGCAAGGGAAATAAAATTCAATGTTAAAAAATTAATATGTTTGCGTTCGTAAGCTAATGAGGGATGAGAATCAGTCGATAGACTGTTGCTTTTAATTTGAAAATTTCGTGGAAAAGAAAAATAAAAACTATTCCGTATTTAACATTCTCTTTAACTGAGGTGTTTATAGTTGACTTAAGGTATTTATGCTAATATAAGAGTAGCACACTTTCAGATGCTGGACTGTGCAATAATAAAATTTTCCTATAAGAAGCATCAAAATTATATTTTCTTAACGCAGTATTTTCAGTAAATACTCGTTATTATTTAGCATGTCTTCAATTCTCCATCGTGTTAGGTATATTATGATGTAGAATAGCAACTGGAAATAAAACAGTTTTATTTGTACACATGGTGATGTAATATTTTCTTTATAAACCATTCTAGTTATGCATGAAATTTAGAACACTTAGGTATTAAACTTCCTATTTATCTGTAGCTATGTGTGTGAGGAGTTACTAATTGAATTAGAAACCAAACCTCGAAGGCTGAAACTGATTAATCCATGCATATTGTGCATTTATCTTCGTATTTGTTATTGCTGAAATACAATGCAGCAAGTCGGGCAGAAAGCTACGGCTCTTACAGAACAATAAGTTGTAAAAGTCAATCAGATAGTTGAAGTGAACGATGAGGTGTAAACAGCAGATTAAATTAAACCAGCTTTAGTTTCGTTTCGTTCTCTCTTGAAACTACTTTACAAGTTCGTGATAACAATGAAAAATCTAATTACGCGTAACCATTACAAATATGATCATAATTATGTGGTTGATTATCTCGAATGTTACTTCAGGATTAAAAATAACTAGTGAATCAGCTGCCAGTGGCTACAATATGGATAAAATATTAATATTCAAAATTTAATTCTTTTTTGTTTATAAGAAACAATTAGATATATATTCTAAATGTATAAAAACATGTTTTAAATATTGATTAAAGTATTTATATTTCACTCCCATCTTATTTTTGCATACATTTATAAAATTATATGTATTCTAGTATTACTGGCAAATCAGTTGCGAAAATTGAAGAATGATGTTCATACATGATCTCTGCTAACCTTATCGTCAGAATGTAGTGATTTCTCACTTTAATATCATCCCCCGAGCTCCTTCGTGGCTCAACGATTAGCGTACGCGTCTTTGGCGTGGGAGACCTGGGTTTGATTCCCGGCGGGAGCTCATGTGGTTCGGATTCCACGTTAATCAATAGGTCCCGTCTCATAGCGTCGCTGCTACAAGGGACTTTAAGCTCAAAATCAACTCAACTCAATATCATCATTCGATTTCAACGTGCGGCCCCTCCATCTCTTTCATTCTACAAAGTCCACCATACATTCTGTCATGCTTCTTCTAATATATCTTGTAATCAAACAGTTACCTAACTAATTTCCTCTTACTACTTTCCCAATATTGTTTCCCATTTTATTCAAACACATAATTCCGTTCCGCTCTATAAAATTAAACCAAATTTATTCAGAAGTATTCCAGGAATTTTTGCTGCTTTCTAAAAAGTAAATAGACCCCCTATGTTTGCGACTATATTTGCTTTAATTTCAGCGAATCTTATGTTCACGAATAAATCTCAATTTCGAACTTCAATTCGAGAGCAGTTTCAACGAAAGGCCTTGTTCAGGGGGAACAACTGAGCTATGGTGCCTTCGCCACAAGAAATTCAGTTTACTTTTGTTTATGTGGAATATTTTGTTAAATTAAATGTTAGTATAAAATATACTTATTTGCAAAGCTTTTTCTCTCTTTTTACGGAATATACTTCAATGTTGCAAGTATTGTACTGTTTCAAATAATATTTAATACCCAAAAAATACCATGTACTATTTAATAACAAACATGTGACCAACTGACAGTGGCGGATCCACGGAGGGAGGCGATTCCCCCTCCCTCAATATAAGGATATTCTAAGTTCAATTGATTTTGCGGTACATAGACTATCGTCATATACAGAACTCTAAAATTTTTGGCGCCAGGTCGCCATAGAAACTAAAAATACGAGTCTGGCGCCTAGATAATTTAAACTAAAACATATAGGATTATGTATCAAATTGGATTTGTATTATTGTGTTGCCTGGTTTTCGGAACTGACGCCTAAGTCAGAATATTTTCGAGCATCTTCGATATATACGGGACAGTTTGATGGTAAGCCTTGCTACTCAATTATATATACTATCTACTCCAAGATATTCCTTTCCAGTTTCTTGCTGATAAGAAATGCATCACTGCCAGTCAGGGGCGCCAGAAGAAAATTTTCTAGGGGGCATCTCCATGGTTGCTATGTTATGTTTGGTATTTTTGGTATTTAATATAAGTGATTCGCTATATTATCGTGAGCCAGATTCAATCGCGGTAGAACTTTGAGGGCCGTGAAGTGAAGAATGTATCAAGTGCATTTTGCACCTCTACTATAGATTTGAACTGGCGTCCTCTAAGGTGATTGTCCAAGGAATGGGATATGTGATAATCGGACGGCACAATGTCCGGGGAGTATGGCAGATGCAATAGTCTTTCCCATCTAAGGTGTAGAATGGTGTCCCGTATCATTCTAGCCACGTGGGGATTAGCGTTGTTCTGTAACAGGGGGACCCTTTCGCGATGCAGAAGTGCATGCTCCAGAGTTTTGAGTTTTTCTTGAACACGGCTCAACTGCTGACAGTACACAGTCGCATTGATGCTCTGATCAGCTGGTAGCAGTCCCCGATGCACAATGCCGTGAGCAGTCTACCAAACACATAGGAGGACCTTCTTCCAGTGTAGTGCTGGTTCCGGCTGTTTTGGAACCGGTTCATGGGATGCTAATCAATCATGATGGCACCATGGAGTTTCGTACAGGACCCACTTCTCATCACATGTCAGCACCCTGTCCAGAAATTGCTCCTTCCTCAGACAAGACAGCAAAGAAATACAGATGTATGTTCGCGTTGCCTTCTGGCCCAGAGACAAATCATATGGGACCCATCGACCCAACTTGTAGTGCTTTGCTTCCCAAGTGGATGGTGGTGCTGCCGAATGTTTTTTCCACTCATACTGAATTGTAGTCCCAGTTCCTCACATGTCTGGCCAGTTTGCATCAATTGCTGCCTGAAGATCTTCATTTTGTACATATGTTGGTCTTCCGGAACGTGATATGTCTTCGAGTGTTTCATCACCGTCCTTAAACTTGTTAATCCACCGTTGCACTGCTTCGTAATCACGACACCCTCACCAAAGGCCTGGCATATTTTCCGCCCCGCTGCAGCGACGATTGACCCCAGTTTGAACTCATACAGCATACACGCCCTTATGACACTCTGTGGAGGTCCCATGTTCACTCTGTCCTTACGCAAGTTCACGGTGTAATTGAACTGCAACAACTAGGTAGTATATTGGATATACCCAAAGCAACAACTGGCCTTCGCCTTATCTCCATTCGCATTCAGCTCACGGTGTGAGGGTCAATTGAACACAGACCTCCACAAAAAGCACACTTTCTTTGATACCTTTATTAAACAGAAAATACGTAGTTAAAGACTGAAATACTTGTATTCTGAACACCTTCAAGAATTGAATAGTTTGGTGTAAAAATCCAATCTAAGAATCAGAAAGCTTCTAGTGCGACAGTGGAAAGGAAAATTCTTCAAGAATATCGTTACGTATTTCAACTGAGACTGAAAAACTTGTGCTATACTCGAAGAGAACGTGAACATTTCAGAAGCTAACAGGAAGATCACATACATTCTGACGAATACAGCTACGAAGATAGAAAGTATTATGATAAAGAAGAATCATAATATAGTTTCAACGTCTAAAAACGAATATGTGAAACTTAGCAAAGCAATATGAAAGTTCACACAAGATACAAGGAAGTTCAACACTATCTCGTAAGAAAAATTGAGTACAACATGGGCTACAGAAGGAAAGAAGAGCCTAAGCAATTGACTGAAATAGATTGAAGTGCTGAAAATAGAAGATGGCACCCTACTAAACACCGCGAAAAAATAGCTACTGAAGAAGAAACATTTACCTATTCAACAATTAATTGTATTCAAGCGATGAACCGGAAGTGAAAGAAAGCGAAGATAAAGAAACAGAAATACTCTTCAGTAGCTATTTTTAGTACCCAGTCCTCCAAGAGTAAATTGAGTTTAATATAAGGAACATGAAATCAGGAAATGAAGTTATTAGACATAGAAAAGTGAAAAGTTATTAGACATAGAAAAGTGAAAAGTTATTAGACATAGAAAAGTGAAAAGTTATTAGACATAGACGAAGAACCGAAAAAATTCTAGCAAAGCTTTATACAAAATGACTACCAAGTAACAGTGTATTCCATGGAGAATTTCCATGATCATGTGCTATATAAAAAAGTACAATTACACCCACGGACTTACAGATTTACAAATTTTCTGTGTGAGATTTACAAAGTTTCTTTTTCCTTTCTTTAAAGTTACTGACGCTCCTATTAGACAAATTTAAACCTCCCTTCCAAGAAATTGTGCAATTAGAAAATTAGAAGTGCTACAGCAAAGTAGATCATTTTCAAGTGATGAGGATACTGATAGGATAGTCAAACAAGTCTGGATTATCCTTATGTGATGCGTTTATTAACTATGAAAATGTTTCCGATTTCTTGAAGACTAGTGATGAGCGCAAGAGTCTTGGTCTTGCAGTTTTTGCAAGAGTCTTGCATGCAAGACCAAGACCAAGACCAAGACCAGGAATCCTGATGCAAGACCAAGACCAAGACCAAGGGTGCAAGACCAAGACCAAGACCAAGACCATACCTGCAAGGCCAAGACCAAGACCAAGACTCTTGCGCAAGAGTCTTGCACAATTAATAGTACTACTTGAATCTTTTTATAGAACGTAAAAAGGGGAAAAAACATTACTTCTTTCACTTGAATTTCTTGGCTTCAGTAAAAATACCGCTGGAGTGAATATGTTCCCAGTAGTTTATGCAATCGGTGCTGTGAGTTGATCTGCCCCTGTGGCATAAGCTAAAATATGTCGTTTTCTGAATCGGTTGTTCGCATTTTCTGTAGTTATTGCTCGTTCTCAAGTCACACAGGTGCCATTTTAATCAAAGCTTGTTGCACACAAAGAAATGTGTCATTGGTGCTGGATCACGATGTGTTCCTGTGTTTTAAAAGATTAAGGATTACGTATCGTGAAATCAGACACTATTCTACAAGTGTGTAGGCTCGTCTTGGGATAAATGCATAGCAAAAGAGGGGTTTGTTTTTCACCCTTCAGTTGCTTTGCCTCAGACAGTCTGCTGACGAAACACCACAAACGTCCAGCAAGAAGAAATTTGCAAAATATAAAAAACGCAATTGGCGAGCGCAAAAAGTAAATTTCATGCGTATTTTGAAGCTATTGCGGAAAGTGGGAGCATCGCTATGGTTATGCAAACTATGCAAAAATCGAAATAAGTGGCAATAAAAATGAAAACAGAAACATATCAGGACTGAAGATGCATATTTTATTAGTACATAAGAACGAAACACAGGAACTATTTTCATTAAAGCAGCTGCAAACTCAAAATATTGCAGATTTCTTTAAACCTGGTTTGATTATAATCAATATTATTTTAATTTTTTCTGTCCTTATTGGCCGATATTGCTGAACATATCACCATCATCATCATATTCTCCCTTTATTGGCAGGTCACTTGCTGCAACTGAGAAGTTTTGATATACGGTGGTCCTCAGCTATTCTCTTCGTCTTGACGTAGCAATTGCCTATCTTAATACCTTTCTTCAACTAGTCTCCTTCACCTCTCCCTCTCTTCCCTTCCACCATACGATCTAGCGCGTCCCTCATAATACAGCTGCTCTCCAGTCAATATCCTAATACATGTCTTAATACATCTAAAATTCTTTTTTTTTTTCTCATCTACTGCTGCTATTTTTAACACCTTCTCTTCGTTTTCGTTCAACTCAGTTAATTCTCTCTTTTTTTCTCCACACCTACGTTTCGAAAAACCTGCATTTTTTTCATCCCTTTTGCGTAATGTCCATGTTTCTGCCCCATAGCATACATATTGGAATCAGAAAACAAAATCTTATATTTAATTGGAAGTTTTGTTCAATACAAAGATTAGCTCATCGAGGTTGAAAAAAATCTGAAGCCTTTAGAAGTAAAAATAATTTTGCAATTCATGGTATTTCAGTAATCTGTGCCAACTTGATTTTCTTTCATGCGTCTCAGGGGTAGGGCTCGCAGTTTGGGAACCAGTAGAGCATTCTATTTGTTAAAAAATATAAAAAGATTACGAAACGTTGTAATTTATTTTATAAGTAGTGAAGCGGGGGCAACCATTGAAAAAAAAATCACTTATGTTGTAGCCTACACTATCTTCATTTACACGAAGGTAAACTATATTACATTTAGAAACATACATTGTATTTCCATTACTATTGGCGCATTGTAGAATTTATTATCCCTTTTATCCAGAGTAAAATTTACCGATGAAAAGCATAAGATTTCTTAAATGCAAGACTTGCAAGACTCTTGCATGCAAGACCAAGACCAAGACCAAGACTGGGTGTGCAAGACCAAGACCAAGGGTCCCAGTGCAAGACCAAGACCAAGACTGGATGTGCAAGACCAAGACCAAGACCAAGAACACCCGGGTCTTGGTCTTGGTCTTGCATTTGCTCATCACTATTGAAGACCTCGGCGGTTAGGGCCAGTGATGTCGAAGAAGCTTATTAAAAATTGTAGATAATGTCTATAAACAAGCTCTGCAAATACCCAACAGTTTGACTGTAGAAAGACTATAAAGAGTACGTCAGAGTAATACTGTTTTTTTTTTTTTTCAGGTTTCTCCACAAACGAACTTTTGTATGTTTTTCGATGTCTGAAGTGGTAGTACGAAGGGATAAATATAAAGGAAAACATCTTAAAATTCTTTCGTTTCGCTGATAACATCATTCTCTACAAACAAGTATGGAGCTCTGCAATATATGAGTGTGAGCAAGGAAATCGGGTTGAAAATAGACATGGAAAAAACGAAAGTGATATTCAATAAAACAACTTCGCAAGCAAATTAAGGATTGAAGTTGAAAAGGCATAATTAGAAATTAATACCTAATATGTCTGAGACAGGATAACATTAAAGAAGAAATTAACAGAAGTAGGCTGGAGCGCATTCGGAAGTAACAGCTTCATATTGAAAATCAAACACTAGTAGATCTAAAGGTTAAAATTCTTAATCAATGTGTGTTGTCTGTTTTGGCATATGGGACACTAACATATGAGACGTGGACACAAACAATTAGATATTCACCGTCTCCAGACTACAAAACGAAGAATGGAAAAATACATGTTAGAAATTATCCACAGAATAGGTATAGAACCATGTTGATCAGATAGTGATAGAAGTGACGTATATTGTCATGAAATTAAAAACACATTGACGTGGCAGTGCGCCGGGATAAATATTACAGGACATCTTCCAAGAAGAAATTATGATCGATGGAGAAAAATAGTTCTTGGACTGGATACCAAGGGACAAGGGGAAACTAGAAAACGTCTTCGTATAAGATGGTGTGATGAAATGAAGAAATACTGCAAACTAACGTGGAAAAGAATTGCCTAACATAGATAGCTGCGAGAAAAAAGTTGGAAGATCTTTATTCAGTAGTGGATTGACAGTGGTTGTCTAAGAATATATACCGTATATAAGCACCACTTCTCAAAGCTAGGTGCCTTAATAACACAAATCCAATGTAACACATAGACCTAAATATTTTGTCTTTAAATTACCCAGGCGCCAGGCTCGTATTTCCAGTCGCCATGGCAACCTGGCGCCCAGACTTTTTGACGTTCATCACCTTGATGATTCGCCCTCCGCCCCCCTTCAATGAACCTTCGGGATCCGCTAGTACTAAATATTTTAAATTCCAACCAGGAGTTAGATATTGTTTCACAGTGGTATTATTTTATTTAATCACGATTAGTACAATTATTTTTTCATTGAGGAGAAAGAGGATTAGAGACACTGTTTCGTGAATTTCGTTTTTTTTTTTATATATATAATTTCATATTTCTTTCTTTTAAATAGAAGTGAAAAGATTAGTAGTGAAAACATGAAATCTTGCCACTAAAGTGCCTTAGTTTTCTCCTAAGATTCCCCATGGTAGAAGAGAGAATGAAGATTTAAAAAAATCGAACATGAATAACATAAAAATACATTCAAAACATTTGTGTTATTACTAACATTCACTTTCAAACTCACAAAATTTACAAAATTAAACATCATTTAAGAGTTTACCATTACCATCGTCCATTCTGATCGGTAGTAATAATGACGCAGTGTTTTTCAAGTCTAAATTATGACTGTTTCTTTCACTAAGAATGATGCCTTTTTAACTATTAGAAGTGCTTGTGGATTGGATAAGTTTTTTGCGAGACATACAAAGAGAAGGAAGTTTTGTCACGTAATAATAATAATAATAATAATAATAATAATAATAATAATAATAATAATAATAATAATAATAATAATAATAATAATCATCATCATCATCATCATCATCATCATCATCATCATCATTAAAATGAACATAACTTTATTTTGCATAAATAGAAAAATTAGTTTTTTTTTTTTTAATTCTTCCACATTATTTTTCTTAATTTTAGCAGTTGTAAGTTTTCTTAAGGTGAACTTTATAGTACACGCTATTAATATGAAAGTAATTACTGTGTATTTCAATTCTTACTAGGGGAAAAAGGGAGATTATATCATATATAGAAACTACTAAGGTCCATTGCCCGCTATGCTAAAAATCAATCAATGGGTAGTTTTGCTTAGTTTGTAATGACCAATTCCATTTTTGACCTCTGTTGTCCGAGTTAAACATTTGCCCCTGTATGCTCATTTCTCCCCTCAACTTCACACTCTTTCTTTGTATGGAAATTAACTCACGAGGGACGCACAGTAATCTGAGAAGCAAGTGTCGGAAAGGGAAACCCAAGAAAGGTGAAATGTAGGTTCTCAGGTGGAATAACAGCTTCGTTCATTCGGATAGAGGTCGTCAGACTTCACCATTTCTTAACCAGCTCTGCGCGTTAACCAGAACTACATTAGGCTTCCCTAAAATTTTCTTTCGTTTCTTTCTCTTGGCTGTCAAGAAACAGGAACACAAAACTTGTTTTTTTAATCACACATTTTACATTTCGTTGTCACTATATTTTCCTTGAGCTTTCAGTCTCATTTGAGAACTTTTCAATAGTTTTTTAATTGGATGAAATTACTTAGCAAAATAGAATAATAATATATATGGATAAAAAAAATGTCAAAAAATAATTATTTAAAGCTGTGCAAGTTTACAGTGCCAAGTAAGTTCAATGCATAACACGACAGTAATAGCAAGTTAACAAACTTTTCTAATTATTACCTGTATTTCATTTACAAATCCAGGATTTATTCATTTGTTTATAGTATTATTAAATTTTTAATGTAGAGCTATTAATATGCTTAATCTCTATTGGTACGTTAGGACATGTATTGCACCAATATATCTTATTTCGTGAGAAATTGCTTGGTATTAACTCTCATTGTGATGTGTGGCGGTATGGTGGCTCTGTGACGACGGGAGCAAGGAGCGGTCATTTCAACGGTATCGTCCATTCCCCCGACTGCCCCCTAGACCAGGTCCGTAGGCAGAATAATTTCATTTCATCAACATACATCAGAAAATAATCTAAGACAAAACAGATTAAACAAATATAGAGAGTTAAAACAAAAATATGAAAACAAAATAATAGAATCAAAGAAAAATAGCTGGAAAACATACATTGAAACTAATTTAAATCTAGATCCCTGGGGTGAACCCTACAAAATTATAAGTAATAAAGTTAAAATACCTACCACCCTCTCAACTCTAAAAAGAACAAATGGTACATATACAAATAATTGGGAAGAAACAATAGACTATCTAATAAAATCTCTTTTACCACAGGATATACCTGAAGAAGATAATAACTCACAAAGTTTCATAAGAAGAGAAATGCAATTACCACCTTTAGAAGACAGAATAGAAGTAATAGAAAACCAAGAAATAATAAATAACATAAAACGACTTAAAAGCAAAAAAGCTCCTGGACCGGATGGAATAAAATCGGAAATTTTTAAACATAATGCTGACACATGGGCACCATACCTAGCAAAACTCTTCAACTTGTGTTTTAAAAACGGACGAATTCCAAAAAGGTGGAAACAAGCAAATTTAATCATATTCAAAAAGTCAGATGACAAGAAAAATGACGATCCAAAATCTTATCGACCTATCTGCTTATTAAATGTAATAAGTAAACTTTTCGAACAAACCATTGTGGAAAGAATAAACAAAAACAGAATTTTAAATAATGACAAATTGCAATATGGTTTCAGAAAAGGAAAAAGCACCGAAACAGCGGTAAAAAGACTAATTGACCTCATAGAAGATGGTAAACTGGAGAAGTACCAAGTTGTTATTTATGCCGACATTAGTGGTGCTTTTGACAATCTATGGTGGCCCGCACTATTTAAAGAACTCAAAAAACTAAAAATTAGCAAAGCTCTTTACAACATCATGCTGGATTACTGTACTGACAGAACGATTACATTAAAATCTCCAGGAAAAGATATAACAACAATAAGCACCAAAGGATGCCCACAGGGTTCAATATGCGGACCTACAATGTGGGACATTACTTTCCAACCATGTTTAAGAAAACTAAACAATCTAAAAGAAACATTAGGTGTAGTTGGATATGCGGACGATTTAGCAATTGTGATGACAGCATCCTCAAGAAGACAAATAGAGCAAAAAGGAAATATAATATTAGAAAATCTAGAAAGATGGTGTATAGAAAATAAATTAACTCTATCGGTTAATAAAACGAAAATTACAGTATTTGGCCAAACTCTACAGAGAGAACCCATAATCAAAATTAGGAACACTAAAATAGGAATTGTGAATGAATTCAAATATTTAGGTGTATGGCTAGACAAACGGCTAAACTACGAAAAACATATAACTGAAACAACAGAGAAGATGAAAAAAATAGCCAACAAACTCTTAACAGTGGCTATGAAAGATTTTAAAATTGACAGAAAAATTTTTAAATTGTATAACAAAGCTATTCTAATGGCTATTGCACAATATTGTGCCGGAATCTGGGGTCATAGACTGTTTCTAAACAAAAACTTAAGGCAAAAATTAATAAGAGTACAGCGATTAATGCTAATTAGAACCCATGGCATCATAAAAACTATCTCTGCAGAAACAATACAACTTTTGGCCAATGAAGAACCCATACACCTTCAGATATTAAGAAGATGCATTAAGACGTGGCTAAAGAATAATGAGAGAACGAAGATATTGGAAATTACGGGAGAATTGCCAAGCACCGAAGACGATATTAACAAACTGATTAAACGGAAGTGGGAAGATGAATGGAGGGATTCGATAAAGGGACAAAGAACAAGAACCATTATCCCAAACTTAAAAATAAGAGAAGAAATGGGAACAATAAGCAGTGAATTAATAGAATACATCTCGGGACATGGACCGTATAAATCTCATCTGAGAAGACTTAATATAATTAATGACGATAAATGTACGTGTAATGAAGTACAAACACCAGAACATGTCTTCTGGAATTGCAATAATTACATAACAAATAACAAAATAAGAGAAATAAGAGACCAATTAAAAAGGGATAATATACAAACTTTAATAAACGATAAAATGAAATTAGGAAAATTACAAATTGTTGCAAGACATGTATCAAGAAACTTGTGGAAGGAAAGAAACGATGAAAGAAGAAGAAATTAACAAGACCCACACCCTATATTGTAAATATAAAGTAATAAAGAATTAGAAGAAAGTAAACTAATCAAACAGAAAAAAAACTAAGTTCTGATGACAATTCCAGAACTTAAACCTTCACGTTCCTTATTTGTGTTAGTGTATAGTGCCTTGTTTAGTGTTTTGCTAGTGGTGGCAGGATTTTAAAATATAACAAGTGTTTTAGAAGAAGAAAGAAAATAGGAAGACTTTACAAAGCTGGTGAGAGAAATTCAGACAGACCAAAACAGTTCTGATGTTGATTTCCAGAACTAACAACTAACGAAAAATTGGAAATCTGGAAGTCCGATTTCCTTTCAAAGAATTTTCTTTTTAGTGGGAAAGACAGGTATGAATAACACCAAGAAATAAATTCATACAGGGGAGATAACTATTTAAAAAAAAAAAAAAAAAAAAAAAGATCCTGGTAATACTTGTTTAAATTGTTTACTAATTATTTCTTTTCTCTTTTCAGCTTACCTTAACATTTTATGCAAGGTGTTTCCTGCTCATGTATATGTATGTAGTATGTGTGTGTGTGTATGTGTCTTTGTGTATCTTTTCAATCTTTTAAAAAAAAGGAAATAAAACAACAAGGAAAAATAAAGAAAAAATAAAGAATAGGGCATGATTTAAATTTTGTTTTAGGTATCATGCCAATAAAAGGTAAGCCTCGCCTCACCCTAACTGAGGCCAATCATAAAAAGAGGAGAGAAAACATACGAAAAAAAAAAAATTAAAAAGTAGTAGAGAGAGAATTACGAGTAAGAGGCAGTAGCGTCTGCCATTTAATAAGACCATATGAAATGGCAAAGGCAGGGGAAAGTGGAGGCTTAAAAAAAAAAAAAAAAAAAAAAAAAAAAAAAAAAAAAAAAAAAATTTCATTGGAGGCACACCTTATTGGAAGCCTACTAAAAATTATTTCATGATACAGTTTTTAAATATATTGTGGATATATATATAATCATAATCCTCAACATTATATCAAAACCGGAAGTGGTTGAATTAATGAATTTGCTAGTACTTCTGTTTTCAATACTGATTTTCATAGAGCAAAAACTGTAAGAGACATCGCTTCAGTGTCCCAAGAATAGGTTTTATATCCTCCCTTAACCTCTATTCAAACCGAAAGTGATTGAAATTAACGATTTATGTTTGTTTGTTTGTTTGTTTCAAGCTTGATTGCCATAGAACAAAAAAAGTAAGGGATAGCGAGTAATGTTTTTCTTTATATGGATTCAGCTTCCAATGAACAGGTTCTATCTTTGATCTTATTGCTCAATTCAACCAGAAGTTACAGATAGATGTACTACTTCAAGTTTGAATATTTGCATAGTTTGTAAATCTACCGTCACTGTGAAACGAAACTCACTTGTTCTTTGTATGTTTTATTGGCGTTTGTACAGTTGACGTACCAGAAATTATGTAAATTCTACTTGAGTTTGTGAATATTTATAATTTTTTTGACCAGAGTATGTACTTCTTCATTAAAATTTTTAACAAATAAATAAATTTGGGTTTGTGCTTTCTGTTTCACTTTAAGTTAAAAGAAAATATGAGTGTAAGTGCCTAAGACTCGAAAATTCCTCTTTTGAGGGATTAGGCGAAAGAGGAATAGGCCTAAACGGTTTTCCTGTTTTGCCTACATCAAAGATGAGACAAACATATGATATAAATTGCTACCAGTCCTGCAGGCGGAACAAGGCCAGGCATAAACCATAGTCCTTACATAAGTACTGGAAAACAGTTGAATGAATTTTCATTTATTGTTTAAATATTTGTTTGTAGACTACGAATTCTCTCTGAATACTGTGAAATGTAACTTACCACGAAACAAAATGCAAATGTTCATGACATGCCTGCATATATAGAATGTAAATAAATTTGAATCGACATCCTCCTCACTGGCATTATATACAGGGGCGGATCTAGGACGGACTTCTGAGGGGGGCTGTGGGTTGTAATACTGCTATTTAGAGTTACTTTTAAAAGCTCCAAACTCTGGGATGGGTTTTATTTATATCCGGACCTTAAAGGCAGAGGGGAGTAAGTCATTTTTTCTGAAAATGAGTTATTGACAGATTTGAGACGCGTGTTCTGATATCTCTTATTCTTAGAAAGCTTGTAGTTGTATTATGAATACTTTATCAAATAACAACAATAAAATTGGATATAAGTCCGAAGGCACTTAAAGGCAAAAAGAAGTAAGTCAGTGTTTTCTGTCTCTCCTGAAAATTTAATAGAAGTGACTTACTCCCCTCTGCCAGTATATACAAAATAAGAAAGTTTCCCCTTCTAGGCGGGGCGATCGCCCCGATCGCCCCTCCTGTATCCGCCTCTGATTATATAACAAGTGTTGAAGTAGTTGAAGAAAATAATTTGCTCCGACAAACTGGCATGAAGGAGAAGAGAGAGAAAAAAATATAACACCTGATGAGCTTCCCACCTCTTTTCGCGAGAAATAAGAGAATGGAAGATGATAGGTTGGAAATCACAGTTGTATGAGTGTTATGTATGAAAAGTCAATGGTGTTGATACATAGTCGACGCTTAAAGTATTTATGATCAGTTTCCCCTTGTTGAATAATGAGCCACGATTTTCAGAGTCAATTATGAGGATCTGGTCAAACCAGAACAGAATAAGGTCGGTAGTGTTTGTGTAGTTCTCAAGCACGCAAAACAAAACCTGTTGAATATCGACACTCATGCTTTAAATGGATATAACTTAATATAACACTGTGTTATACTACAAAGTAAAATATCCATTTAAAGCATCAGTAATTATATATAGTCATAATAAGTCATTTGGCCTATTACACCATAAAAGTTAGTTGCAGAAATAGACACATTTTTATTTTTTTTTAATCGATTTTAGTTTATAGTACTTTGTATATTACATTGATATATTAAGTTGAAAGTTTCATTAATGAAAGAAGGCATTAAGTCAGAAAGAGGATAAAGTGGTTAAAATTTCTGTCACATTGCTCTGGAGATGAAAAGGATTAAAATAAAAAGTTTATGATTGCTAATAAAACTTCAACTGACCAAAGCAGTACATATATATTAAGATTATATATTTGTGTTACAGTTTCGGCTACGTAACGTTGCAACACAAATATATGATTTTAATATATACTGCTTTGGTCAGTTGTAGTTTTATTAGCAATTTTGAATTTTCCAAAGCTGCAATCAATGAGTAATTTAAAAAGTTTATAAATATGGTAGTTATATTTGCGATTTCATAAATATAAATATGTGAGAACTCCACAAAGCATACATATGCAAAGCTCCCTTTTGTTTATTTACAGTATAGGATGCTCGACTTTTATTCTCTTGATTTTTTAAAATCTTTATTATGTATACATGTATACGTATAAAATATGGGAGTAGGGTTCCCTATAAGAGAATTGACGCAGTCTCGTCTAGAAAAATGTGCTCTATTGGAAGAGCTCTGTCTCGTTTTATCTTGTAGGAAACCCTATAGGCTTATGGAAGGTACATGGTACATGGTAACAAGGACATGGTATTGCCTCAGCCATTTATTGATTTTTCTTAAATAGTTCCTGTACTTACTCTAACAATTATCAGAACTTCCTGAATTTCATAAGTTCTTGCCTCTGCGATTATTGGAATTGGTGATGGTATTGAAACGGTATGCCATAAAATATTGACATGCCACACACATGGCAACTAACTGTTACAAAAACAAGAATATGTCAAACATACGGAATCAGTGTATTTAAAATGAGTGAAATCCGACCAACTTAACAGTGTCGTTTTCGGATGGGGGCATCAATGTTGTTTTTACTACAGACAGTTGACAAGCTCATCAAACCAAGTGATCGAAAGTTCTCACTGCTGTAGTTGACCTATATCCAATGCTCTTTGAAAATAGCAGTTCAGATATTGCAAGGAGGCTGATTTCTATCTGCATGTTAAATGACATCATAGTTTCTGTTAATGTTGTTCACTCTAGAAATGAATTGGTCATTGTTGAAAGGAGATATGTTCCATTTTAATATACATTGCATCGTCTTTTAACAATTTCCGATTCAAATGGTTCACCTCGGTACTATTCATGGAGGGAGGAGGATGTATTGTAGTAGTAATGTATGATCTAAATTAAGCAAAGTGAAAAAATATAGCGAATCAGGAAATAGTAGAATCGAGAATTCAATGCACTTTTGCCGTGCATTGGGGGCAAGAAGGCTCAGTGGTAGAGCGCTTACCTCTGGTGCGTGGGGTCCCTTACTTACCCGGCCAAGTAAGTTTGTTGTGGACAACATCGTGCTCGTGGATTTTCTGGGGATATTCCCGTTTCCTCTCACTTTCTCATTCCACCAATTCTTCCATCATTATTCACTTGCTTTAATCATCGTCTCCCTTAGCCTAACAGACATATTCGTGGGACGTTAAACTCAAAGATTTCAAATATTTTCCGTGCATAAGTAGCTTGTGTAGAAGTTTATCGCCTTTTGCTAGGATTTTATTAATTACATTAACTACTATTGAACAAGATAAACTATAAATTGCAGGAAGGATGATTTGTTAATGACGAATAGAGGAATTCAGAGTCGAAATTTGGAGGGATTGCTCCTCATACTTCCTAAAAGTAAGTTTAAACCAAATTACTGGTTTGAATATATTTGAAACTCGACTAACTTTAAATGTTGTACGCTCGTGTTGAATGTTCTGAATTCATATCTATCGATTAACACCTTATTTGTTTCATTTTCAGGTTTCACCCAGTGGAGAAACTTTCGCTGTGGGAGATATGCACCCTCCAGACACTACCTGAACTCATCTCTAGTGCTAGCTCGTGTAACAAGAGAAATTATTCACAGGTATGCGTATGTTCTCTTGCAAATTAGATTGAATTAAGATCACAGATAATTACGTGATAAATAGTAATTACGCAGTAGAACGGTGAATTTAAGGCACTACATATATTTGATTAATAAAAACTGAGTGGTGAATTCAGTTTTCATTAGGGAAAATATTAATTCCTTAGAGAAGAGAAAGGATTTATCCTGTAAATATTGTATCTATCCTTCTAAGTTCAAAATTTACCTGGCAGAAATTTATTTTCTCATAAGAGAAATTCTCCCAGATTCCTCATGAGTTCTCTTGTGCACCTTCTGTACATTCAATTCAAGATATTACGTACGACTAATGGGTTGCAGGCTTCTACAATATTATTGGTCTTTACTTGAACATATGAATAGTGTATGTTATAAGAAAAAGCACAGAGCTTGCTTGTGGCTATGCGGTTAGCGCACGCGCCATCGTCACGGTGACCCGGATTCGAATCCAATGGCGTAAGCTCATCTGGTTCGCATCCCATGTTAAACTGTAGGTTCACGTCTCATATAGCCTAGTTGCTGAAATGGATGCTAAACTCAATCCAAATAACCAACATATAGCATAAGATAACAGTTAGGGATTTCAGTCACTGTAATCAATAAATTACGATTTAAACGAATGGTAACACTGTTGTTTAATTTTAACTCACAAAAGCGACCGCCAGCACACGTTCAATATTGAGTAATTAATATAATGTGATAAATATCAGGTAGTCGAAAAAGTAGTCAGCCTTTTTGCATGGAAGATTGCGTTAGTATTCCAAAATAGCAGGATATATGAGTTGCAGCCTATCATCATTCGACAGGTGACAGTTGAAGCTAATAGATGTACAAAAAAGTGTTGAAATTCTTGTATTAAAACGTAAGCTATTGCATTGTGAAGATGAGTTAATCTTCCGGAAAACTACGCTACATCTTATAATTTTATTTCGAGGAAAGCGCAAATGTTAAGAAGACCCGTGAAGAAATTTCTGCTCTTTATATGCAAGACACATTGTCAAAAACAACAGTCAAAAGATGGTTTAGTCGCTTTCGTTCTTGAAATTGCTGCTGAAACTGCTCTTCGCATTGGGCGACTAATCACAACAAAGTGGATGGTATTATTTCACAAGTCGATCACGACTGGTATATAAGCAGTCATATCATCCATCACCAAATAGGTTAAACTATTTCGAGAGAAGCTCTGAAAAGTAAAATAAATAATTTCCTTTCCTATTTGTCGGGAGAAGAGGGGGCATATTCTCCCATGTAATATCATGGTTCGTTCCAGCCAAACTTGCGGGAACCACAACTTTGAGCAATGATTAAAAATAAAAAAACAATATACTTATTTATTTACATATATAAAGCGGGACAGGGGCCACAAATTTTCTTTTCCTGTTTGGTGAGAAAGAGGGCCATATTCGCCCGCGTAATGTCATGGTTTGGCTCTTCGTTCGTGCATAGAAAGATTGAGTCGTTTGCAGTCAAATTTGTACGATCCAGAGCTCTTCCTGCTAAACTTAAAACTAATAATAATAATGTTCCATTCGGACAAAGTTTATGGATTTTTCTCCTGTTTCTATTGTATATGTAAAAAGGTTAATTTATCAGTATTACTATTTTATTATTATTGTTTTAATTGTAGGCCAAACAATTAAGGGTCCTACAAGTTTATTCCAATTATCCCACTCCTTCTACGCTAGACTCAAGAGCCGAACTTTTCCTTTATATGGAATAATATGCCCCTCTGCCTATGGGGACCTAAGTAGTGGGACTTTCAATCAAAGATCAACATATTTTCTTCATACTATGAATCGAATGTTACGGTCGATGTACACAGAGTGGTTTCAAACGCATCCGCCGGTGTAATTTCGATGTTACTTTTCGAAGTTTTATACAGCGAATTATCATCCAGTCACAAATCAAATAGCAAGTTGTCTAAAAGTATAGGTCTTTGAGATCAAGATTGAGATTATATCTATGGTTATTTGAAAATAACATTTCAAAACTTTGTACCATTTTGGTCGATGATCTCCGCAGCACCATTATCTCGTCGTTATAGAACTGTGGTTCTGGCAACAACAACAAAAAAAAAAAAAAAAAAAAAAAAAAAAAACTATGACACGTGGTTTCTACAGGCTCATTTTGAAACTAACTTAACATCATTCGCGGAGTACTGCAGCGATCGAAAGAAATGATAGTCTGACGGTTTCAGTTTCGGACTATATAGAGGATGGATTAAAACTCCCAGCCAAGTTTTCACAACTCGTTAAAGATTTATGCGGCTAGGCTTAAGGAGACCTTGATGATGTGAAATGAATTAAATGGTGGAATGATGAAAGTGGGAGGAAACGGGAGAACGCCGAGAAAACCCACGCACACGAGTTTCGCAGATTACAATTATATTCAGTAAATTTTCTCGTGTCAGATCATGTGGCACTCAAACATGAAGCTTCCTTTCGTATCTGCAAACTTTGTTCCAGTATGACAAATTATTTCGAGTATGCGCCCCTATTCAGTCTATATAGAATATACACTGGGTATGTACATTTTAGATGGAAATAGAAAACCTAATCACAACAACTATGGTGCCAATCGGTAGGTTTCGGGAAGCCGGTGCCCAAAAGAGATGAACCGCATTCTCATAATCTATTTTGTACACAAACTAGAATTACAATTAATACTATTTTGGCGCTAATCGGCGTTGGTGCGGGCTGCGTCTAAACTAGATGGGTCAATATCTCACATTTTCTTTTGTGTTTTTCGTACAGTGCACAAGTGTGCATAAACGATAAGACCATTTTGCTGACAATCGGCGTGGGTGTTGGGCTGCCATTTAGACAGTTTTCCTAATTAATTATGTATACCTTAAAATTACTTTGTGAATAAACGTTCTTGTCCGTGCACAAACGTGCACAAAGTTGCACTAACATTTGAGACTATTTTCCTGAAATTTGGAAAATGTAGTAGAACTGTCTAAATGGACGTCCGAACAGCAGCTTGTGTTGCTGCTTTCGTTGGTTACACGTATTAAAGAAAGTTTTTGAATATTTTAATATATTTGATAATTGTCCATCATTCTTCTTGTGTACTGTTGCTGACGAGACTAGACGAGACGAGAAATAAGGTTTGTTCTTGTCATTTCGTAGATTTTTGTAGAAGTCTCATCTTGTCTCGATTCTCGAAGAATTCTTTCTCGTCTCGATTCCGGAAAGGTTTACTCGTTTTGTCACATGTGATAAATTTATGTACAAAATTTATGCCGTTTTCTTTTCGTAATTTCGTTTAGAAGTTATCAGAATCCTTCCGCCTCACAAGAGATCCACGAAGGATGTGATATAACAACGTTTAAACTGTATTTATTATTAGTGTAAGCCTATATTGCGTATCCTTAATCTCTGATAAATGCTCTTCATTGTGTTCCTACAATCAATTTCATCAGTTTTACTTTTATAGGAGGCCTATGTATTATGTAGCACTAAAATAGTGTTTGAGATCTAAAAATTCGGTGAACTATTGTTACCTATGAGACTCTAGAAATATTTCGTTTCGTCTCAACTTTTAAAATAAATTCGAAAACGCGACGAGACAAGAAATTTCGCGAGACGAGGGAGCAACACTAATATTTATAGAAATACATAAATGTCTCTTTAAAATAAAAGTAAAAAATATTTCTTTGTTTTTGTATAGAAGTATGTAATTTTCAACAGTGAATTTCTGTGTTTTCTGTATATAGGTTGATAACGTACCTAGATTATTGAATTGCCCCTCCCCCCTAAGGAAACAAAATGAAAACAAAGAAATTACAAGAGTGACCACCTTGCGCCCACGTTATGGAAATCAGAACTGTACACCAATTTTTCTAAATTCAAGTTGGTAACTCAATAATAATTAAGAGACCCAGATTCAGTTCATGGAGGAAGATCATATGGTTTGAATCCCACATTAAGCCGTAGGTCGATGTTTTTTATAGCTACCTAGTGCTGAGATGATATGTTAAATTGCAAAAGAACAATAATAATAAATAATAAATTATGATAACTTTCTTACAAATTGATATTAATGCCTTCACGACCCAGGGACGTATTTGCTCCAGTTCTTTAAACTGTCCTAAAATTGTACTGCGTCATTTAAAATATTTCAGTTTTCGTGTTGAGTTTTAAAGGTACAGGAATTATCTAAATGAGCTTGAATATAAATTAAAATAAATGTAAATTGCTCTTTAATAGTTTTGTAATCAGCCTCTGGTTTTGTACAGCATAACTTTTATCTGGTGGCGTACTTATGCATTTATGAAGTATATAGGAAATCAATATTGGCATGCACAAATACTATAATTGCTAACACTATGTAGAGGAATAAAAAAGTTTTAAAGAAAAATTTAACGTAGGTAGAACTGCCTATGTTTATTCGATTAAGAAAAATCCCCTATTGACCATAGGAGCATATCTGTTACAGACCATAACTGGGTAACCGTCTTGCGAAGACTATCTTCGGAATCTACACATCAGGTTTAGCTTAAATAGCTTAGAAATATCTTTCTTGTTGTCTACAATTAAAGCACCTCGCGGAAAAATAATATATGTTACATAGAAAAACTTGCAGTATATTTCAGGAGTACAATAAGAAAAAATAAAACAAGGTACAAGGCAGGGTGCTTCAATTATTATGGTCCCGGAGAGGTTAAAAGAGCTATATCTGTTTCCAAGAAATACAAAAGTACAAAATTTTGGAGCCCAGCAATTATGACACCTTGCAAACTTTATTTATAAATTTCAAGACTTTAGAATAAAATAATAGCCATTAATTTATGTAATAGATTATCGGAAGGATATTTTGTAGATATTAACTGACTTTTCTAAATTTCTGGTATTTTAATTGCTTTTGCACTATTAAGGAGAATTAAAAATAAAAGTGGTGGGGAACACAGTGAAGAGTCTTGTAATTTTCCCTTGTGCTCTTACAATTACGTAATAGTATATGCATTGTGTATAGATGTTTTTCCTTACAAATATTGGTTGGGTTGACTGGTTTAGAAGGGAGGGGGACAAGAGTGAGAAAAAAAATGTTTTCATGAACGGAAAAGGGTGATGGTTTATGAAGGATTTACAGATTGTGAATTAGGAAAAATAAATTGGGGTGGGGCAATCTTAACAGGAGCTTGACCATGTCAGTCGCCGAGGAGTGACGTGCTCATGCCTCTTGAAGGGGAGTCTGCACAGCTGTAGGTGGGGGAAAGTGGTTTTTCTGGCCCCTTCCTCCCTCTCCTTGGTACCTCACGTCTTGGCGCAGATCACTACTCCTGATAATCCTAGCCATCCAGTCTGCTTCGAGCAAGCTGAGATTCTTTAGCTCATTTCGCTCTCTGTTCCGGTTCCAGTGATTTTTATACTGTTAAGGCCAACATACACTAGCGTATTTTCAGCGCGCATTTTCGGTCCGTAAAATGATGTCGTAAATTTCGGTCCGTAAGTTGGCCCATACACCTAGCGTAAAAATAGGCGCGTAAAAGAAGAAGAAAAAGAAGCGGTCATTTTTCGCTCTTCCTCTTGTCTGTTGTTTGAGCACGCGGTCGTTTTCCAGTTTGCTCAAGTTGTTTGAAGAGGACGCATATATCTTCTAAGTGCAGGTTCTACAAACATTATGCTATTAAGGAAACGATAAAAAGAAAGAACAACAGAATAGATTTGGATAGGAAGTGATATTCAAATGTAGGAGTACTTTTTGTTTCTTTTTCGTAGTATCGGAATGTGAAATTCCCATAGAATGTTTTAAGAAAGTTAAATCAGGTTAAAAAAAGAAAAAAGGAAGAAAGAAAAACAAAAGCTAAATGCATGATTTTGAGAAAGCAGTATTCAATTTAATAAATTTTCTCACTAAATTTGTTAGACTTCTCGAACAAATAAATAAATCTACTCTCTTGGCGTAACATATCTCATGGAACCAGCGCCTACCATCCAGCTTGTGCCATTCCCGGGCCGGAATTTCCTTGTATTTTGTTTTAATCCCTTCCAAAAGCAACAAATTGAAACATTGATCGCTCACAAAGCAATCAACTACCTCCTGTTAGGAACTATTTTATTCCCCTTCAAATATACACAACCTAATTTGCGCACTGCTTTTGGGTAATATATGCTCAGCACATCTGCTGCTCTTGTAGAATCTAGTCCTTAATGAAAGGGTCAAGTAAAAGAAGGAAAGTCAACCGTCTCCTAGTACAAACAAACCAAGTTTTAATTTCAAAGTGTGACTTGACAAGCTATTTAAAAGTTCCAAAGAATATCTAGAATAATTAAAATTTACTATTTAGAAAACGAATTAACACTTGATCTGACAAGTAGACCTCACCACTTCGCCGTTGCGTTAGCAAAAGGAAACGACTACTGTCCTAGAGTAGGGTTGAATATAAGATATTGACAAAAATTTTAGCTGCTAATGAGCACTAGAAATATGGGGAAACGAAATAGAAACATGAATGTGGGAAAGCCATCTACAGTATAATTTGATAGTTGCAAGACCGATATTTCTTCGAAATAGATGGGGGAACAATAGTTATGACTTCAACTATGTAAATCAAGTTACGAGGGATGTTTTTATGGCATTCCAGATCATGGCCGCCATCTTGAAATCCGCCATATTGGATCGACGTTAACTTTTTCAAATGGAAAGAGGGCCATGTGAGGTATCAAACAACAATGATTTTTTCCACCCAATCTCATACACTAATTAGTTTCTTCATATCTAGAACAGTTTACGACTTACAGTTCTTTCAATGTTGAAAAGTTCGTTGTTTGTAGCAGATAACAGATAACTACAGTGGCAATGAACATAGCTCCAGAAACAGCATTCTTACAGAACAAAATTGCAGCAATACAAGAAACGAAAGTTCTCAGCATTCATAAAGTGGTTCTGACCTCGTCACTTCGTGTGTGCGTTTGTAGATTCAAACTGAAACTATAAGCAGTTGGGACAGCACGATGAAGAGAATAGCAATATTGGTTGCCAATGGCATTCCTGGTCGTAGCAGCTACGGTATACGGTAGCAGCTTACGTGAATCGTGTACCATTCTACAGCGACAAACTCTTTGTAAGGAGACAAGTGCAGGAAATATATTATTTTCACTGTGAGTTCTACCCGTGAACTTGGAAGTGTTTGAGAAATAGTTATTTCGTTTATTGCATTAAGCCTGTAATTCTGTGAGGTGCGTGCGTGTGTGTGTGTTAGGGAGAGTGTGTGCAAGCAACAATTCTAGACTAAAAAACGACACACCATGGCGTTAAATAAGGCAAACATTGCTATGTACCTCCTGCAGCAGTTACAAACATTACGGTTCAAGCACAATGCAACAAATATATCAGAACAGAAAAGAGTAATCGCAGATGACATAATTAGATTCCTAGCAGATGAAGAATTGGAATTCGAAATGGAATACACTCTAGATATGCTAGAGGAGGCACATCATGAGATAAACAATCAAGAAGCTAGTGTGGAAGCTGAATGATATGTGAATTGCTTTTGGTCGAATACAGGGAGCAGGAATTCACTTATGCTGGATACCTGAGAATTATTTAATAATGAAGAGGTGCGAAGTACAATATCTCCACCTGGGAAATCAGTGGAAGTGTGACAAATTCCAAAAGGTAACACCGGCATATTTCAACCTTTCAATGTATTTTTTTTAGACAATACAAAACATTGGCGTACTATATGTGATTATGTAATAAAGGACGAACATTTCCATTCAAACCTGCATGACAGAGATATTGTCACTCTGCATTCCCTTGTGTACAATCAATTTCAGCCTCCTCGCTTCACAGGAATGATTCAATAAGCATTTAAATCAGTATATATTGATGAGCCGATCGAATGGTTCGAAGTGCCGAAGAAGCACGCTTTCAATATTTCCGGCATTAACTTTTGTGATATTTGTGACGCTTCATTTTTTATTAGGTGCTCTGGTACTCTGCAAAATTCTGTTTTGTCCATTTTATCAATGCTGAGGACTTGCATTTCTTGAATTGCCGTAATTTTGTCCAGTAAGATTGCTATATCTGGAGCTATTATTCATTGTCACTATAGTTATCTGTTATCTGCTACAAACAACGAATTTTTTAACATTGAAATAACTGTAAGTTGTAAACCGTTCTAGATATGGACAAAGTAATTAGTGTATGAGATTGGGTGGAAAAAATCATTGTTGTTTGATACCTCACATGGCCCTCTTTCCATTTGAAAAAGTCGACGTCGATCCAATATGGCGGATTTCAAGATGGCGGCCATGATCTGGAATGCCATAAAAACATCCCTCGTAACTCGATTTACATAGTTGAAGTCATAACTATTGTTCCTCCATCTATTTCGAAAAAATATCGGTCTTGCAATTATCAAATTATACTGTAGATGGCTTTCCCACATTCATGTTTCTATTTCCTTTTTCCCATATTTCTAGTGCTCATTAGCAGCTAAAATTTTTGTCAATATCTTATATTCAACCCTACTCTAGGACAGTAGTCGTTTCCTTTTGCTAATGCAACGGCGAAGTGGTGAGGTCTACTTGTGAGGTACAACATAACCAAATGAAAACAATATCAATTGTATTGTTATACTTTACTAATATGAAAGGTGGCAACTAATTCACTCTCCTGTTTTCTTTCACGATCTTTAAAGCATAGCATTTGTTCTAACAGTGACGATATTAATGCACCATGCTACATTACATTGGATAGTACATTTGCTCATAATAATAAGTTGCTTGGAAGCTAAAATATCTTTTTAAGATAAAAATACTTTACCTTAAATACAACTAATTTTTAAATATATAAGTGCTTGTGCTATCTCTTATCCGTTTAGCAACTGTAGAATAGATTGCTTTATATTTAGAATAGTTCTCATCAGAGTCGTAACTAGGGATGGGACTTGGGTATTTACCCACTGGGTAGGTAAATAAAAATTGGGTAAATACCCGGTAAATACCGAAATTTTATTTACCTACCCCAAAAATGGGTATTTATTACAAACTTCAAGATTACATAATAAGAAGACATAGTGGGCTCTAAAATAGCAGAATAAAATCTTCCAGATAGAAATGTGGTTAAAGAAAGATGAAAACCTGCAACACTGGAAACTCATAATATATATCTGGTAAAATTGCTTCAAACCATTCCTTTCCTAATTCAGTTCAGTACTGGTACTGATTTGAGACTTAAAAGTAGACGTGTCTCTTTTCTTACTTGAATTCCTAAGTTTTCTTCTATTCAGGGAGAGAGAAAAACTGAAAATGGTTAGAAAGAAAAGTAATGTTTGGAGCGCATATAATGTACGAAGTGGTAAATCAGTAAACTGCAAGTAATGTGATAGAAAGTATAAGCATGCATATGTAAATGAAATGTCAGATCATGTGTATACATATTTTAAGTATCCTAAAAGTCTAAAGAAAACAATTTTAATAGGTTTACAAGGAAGAAGTTTGTCTGATTGTTGGCAAAATACTGGGACAGAACAAATGAATGAAAGTGTATAACCTACGTCAAGTTGTAGTAACAATAAAAGCATTGATGACTCTTTAGTGAAGAGGGTGTCTTATAATTTCATATATGAAGATTCCTCCACCAATGTACAAAGTTAATCTAGTAGCATTATCACTTTTATGGATAAAATGACACCTGATGAAAACCTAAGTAACCTTTATATGCATACCGTAACACATGTAAGTTAATGAGTTAATTAGTTCACACACACATCGCATATCAAGTTACGTTTTGAGTTAAGCGATAATGGAGTAGTTTGCTGGCTTGCAGTGTCTATAAGTTGTCTCAAAGTTCAGATAAAAATTGCAAATGGCAAAGGATAGTTAACTACTTATGTAATAAATTCAACAATTAATTTCTTATATATAATATTGCATTTACCCTAGCACAGCGCAAGTGTTTTCTATTAATGTACACGTAATTTTATTTCTTATAATTCAAGGACTTGCCATATGACCTTGTAAAAGAGTCAAAAAACGATGGCTGAAAAGGGGTTGGTAAAACAATTTAGAAGTATTTTCAAATAGCTTATAGTTTGCAAAATAATGGCCACATGGTCAAATAATTTAAAAATTTTAGGGACAACTTGATGCTAAGTTTAATGAAATGTAAACACAACAAGATTGGAAGTATCTAAATCTTCAATGTGACGTTTGGAGTAATGTTCCTAATGAGAGAATAATCAACTTTATAACCGCTACCAGGTTATAGAAGGATTTTTTGTGGACACTCTGTATATTTCGTCAAGACAGTGATTATTATTTTCGATTTATACTTTATTCTGCAACGCATATAAGTTCTTTCTTTGGTGGGAATTGCTTCTTTCCCACACAATTGGACAAAGAAGTCTTTCATCGTTTTTTCATATATATATTTAAAACATTGATTTTGCTGAGAACATTTCAGTTAGTGACTAACCATTTCAGTGTTTCTCCCTGACTTATTATATGCACAGTATATATTCTATAGTTATTGGGAACTGAATTAAGTGCTTTCTTTAATCGCTTATGGAAACATTACAATAGATTAGAGAAATACGGGCTGACCAGATGTCCCAGTAGCCGAAGTGGCACCAACTGCGTTGTATTCCAGCCCGTTATCTGTACTTTCTCACGCCAGTGTTATCGCCGTGTCTAGTGCATTATGGGCAGTTGACTAAAATTAACATAAATTGTTTTCCGTATTCTGTTTGTATGTGCATACAGGTGAGTAGCTGAGTAATTTTTGAAATGAACTGCCAACACTTTTCCGTTGACCATTGCAACCCGTAGCTTGAGCTTGGACGCTCGAGGAGTTTGACTCCAGGTCTGGAAGATGCAACCACGCATCTCGCGTTGAACTTCAAACATAAGTTGTGTTAAGGGGCACAAGCTATTTAGCCGGTGAAGGACGATTTCTTACGGCTAGCCCCAATCAGTGAAATCCCAGGTCCTCAGACCTTGTGCGTTTAAAATGTTACATACGCGCCCTCCAATATCTGTATTCCATTGTGGAGATCTTCTTTTGTGTGTTTGCTGAAGATTCACCTTTACGCTGCAGGACTGTTCAGCGTAACAACTGGATTCATCGTGGGACGATCCGGACAACTTTTCCCCAGTGCGAATCCCCCAAGTGTGTTAATGGTGTGAGCAAAGTATTTATAGTGATACCTGAATTATATATATAGAAAGGGCTATATTTCCCGAATAGGGCAAAACGTAATTTCAGCGGCAAAATTTATTAGTGTCCAGTGTTGTGTTCATTTCTCTTCGTTATTTTTTTTTTAAATAGTGTTCTAATAAATAAGTATAGTGTCAATTAATCCAGTGTGTTTTCGTTGTTTGTATGAATGGTGTTTGTGTGCGTTATGGTCTGGATGACCGTCTGATCGTCCGTAAGGTTTTCGAGACGAGACGCCCGAACCTCTCGGCGCCTAATGCTCATCTCATTATTGAGACCGACGAGCTGTTTGGGAAACAGTTTGTAACCTTTCTTGAGAGGTCTTCGTCGTCCTGTCCAGGTAAGTTAAAGTATCAGGAGTATACTTATTGGTAATACCACGAGCCGAGGACAGCGAACAGAACTACAGGCGGTTACAAATAAATGGACGCCCGAACAGCGACACGAACTCCTGTTGGTTACAAATAAATGACAGCCCGAACATGGACCACGAACTCCAGCCGGTTACAAATAAATGACGCCCGAACTACCGACCCGAATCGAGACTGTTGGTGCTCGAATATACATATAAGATTAATATTTTAATATATCATTTCTCTTTTAGCTTAGTACCAGTAATCTGAAAAAAAAATCTCTTTCAGGTGATTTTAATCATATGTTTTGGTGATAATATATTTTATTCTAATCATACGTTTTAAATTTTACTTTTGTCCATAATGGAACATCAGGAAGTAGATATTATAACTAGAATGAGTTCACTTCTCGAAGAATCGACGAGAGACAATAAAAAGAATTTTGCTCAATTTAAAGAGAATTTTGATAGATTAGAACAAAGAAATAAAGAGAATTTTGCTAGATTAGAGAAAGAAAGTAAAGAGTTCCGTGCTGAGAATAAAGAAAACCTAGCTAGATTAGAAAAAGAACTAAAGAGTGAGTTAGGTCAGAAGTTAGACGCTGTACAAAGGGAATGTCGCGAAAATAACCAAAGATTAGAACAAAGTATTAGGAATGTGGAGGTCGAAAGTAAACGAAGGAACGAAATCCTCGAACAAAAATACGATGGCATAACACTGAAGATTCATGACCAGCTTCACGAAGTAAGTCATAGTACTAAACAGGCAATCGAACTCGCCACACAGACCAGCGTCGAAGTTAGGCAACAGACTGAAGAAACATGCCATCGTGTAGAACAAATAGAAACAAAAGTTTGTAAAATTCAGAATCATTTAGGAGGCTTGCACGATTACACACAATCCCTCCAAGGGCAGTTGGAATCAGCCCGAGATGTGTGTCAGGCTAATAAGGAACGCTGCGTTAGTTTACATATAGATACAATCGATAAATTAGATGAGATGCATGACCGTATTGAGGAAATTTCTGAACGCGTAGAAAGGCAAGGTAAGGACATTAAAATGGTATATGAAGAGGCGAAACTGATAGATTATAATATGAAGGTAAAAAATGAATCTAACGCAGAATGTCGCGCCGAAATACGGGCAATAGATAAGAACATAAAAGAAATTAGGCGCGATATGGTAGAGCTCGCCCAGAGAGTAGAAAGTACCGAAAATAGAGCGTCAGAATTCGAATCCCGAGTAGAAACAGATACTCCTAGACAAGTTAGGCATTATAGTGATTCGGCTTATTCGGAGTGTAAGAACACCAGTAGTAGTGATAGCACAAGTGATGATTCAGAAATCAAGGTTGTATGTGACCGAAGGCGCAAGCGCGACAAAAATGTTACTTTCACTAATCGTCAGAGAAAAAATACGAAATTAAAAGACGATGTCATGCTTAAGGAAATTCAGTGTTTTCCTAAATTTCAGGGTGATCCTTCTAGTGAATCAATTCACAATTATTTGCAAAAGCTAGAGCTTACAGCTCAATTAGCCAACCTTTCTGATAAAGCTCTGTTTAAACTCATTCCACATTTGTTGCAAGGAGTTTCGTTAAGTTGGTACAATATCAGGAAAGACGACTTTACTAATTATGATCAAATCAAACAAGCACTTATTGAAGCTTTCGCGGGAAAAGCTACAGTACAACATAGGCTATCAACCTGTAAAAGTACTAGGTTCGATCCCAAGGTACATAATTCCGTACATGATTTTGCGCTAGATCAATTCAATAAACTTCGTGAATTGACACCGCAATTGCCTGAATTTCTCATACTTACAGATGTAATACAGACTTTGCCTAATAGATTTAAAACTGAACTCTTTCTTCATTCATGTAACAATATCAGGGAGTTTTTGGCCGCAATTCAAAAATTAGAAACTTTACATGCTCAGCAAAGTCGTAGAGAAGAAAGATACAAGCAGGGTAATAATTATAATGGTAATCAAAATTTCAGTTTCCAAAGTAACCAACGAAATTTTTCGTATAATAAGAATAATAATCAAAGGTACCAGGATCAGCGTGTAAATAATATGAGAATTGATAGGAATCAGAACCGAGGTCGTACGCGACGTGACCATAGTAGAAATAATAGGAACCGACCCTCGAGATCACGTGATCAGAGAAATAGTGAGGAACGGAACAGGAATCGCAACTCGCGCGATAATTCTAACACTAGACCTGAACGAAAGAACGATAATTCTAGGAATCGGCGAAACAATAGTACCAATAATGAAAGGAGGAATAATAATAGTAGAAATAACAACAATAGGCAAAATCATAACAATAGGAACAACTCAAACCGGTCAAACCGACGTAATGAATGGAATTCTGGCCACTCGGAAAACAATTAGAAGGCGGTACTGAGGACCGGGTACCGGCCAATACATACTATCCCACTGTAGGTCCAACTAAGCATTTTCTGGTATCGCATACTCACATTTGTAGTGTAAATAATCCGGATTTAGCTAGAAGTGACTGTGAGTCGGACACAGACTGTCTAGACCATTATATTAATGCGCAACCCAACCCTATCTCTGCTAAACTTAAAGTTTTAGTTTGTAATACTGAAATTGAATGTCTGGCGGACACAGGCTCCGATACGTGCCTCATGTCTTTAGCGCTTTGGAAACGCATTAGCGCAGATGTGACATCACCCAAACTCACTCCAGCTGATGATGTACTTTTAGTGGATTTCAGTGGGTCAACCAGAAGAAAAGTAAGAGGTTATACATTAGTCACTATTCAAATCGATAACATTTCTGTTTATGTAAAAGTTTATGTTACAGAATCTCTTAATCAAGATCTTATTTTAGGACTTGATGCACTTACTGCTTTGAGAAGCCAAATTAATCTTTCGGATGGTACGATTTCCATGGAATATAATAATTTGAAAACCATTATTAATCTTTTACCAGAAACTTTTGACTTTCAGGAAATCTCCGAAGATGAAGAGAGAGATACGATAGATAACAATTTTTCTATTTCAGCTGCCACTTTTGTAAAACAATGTGCTACAGACGAACAGATTAGAGATGCTGTTAACCGCACTTTTAATTTAAACAACCAACAGAAAAAGCAATTATACTCTCTTTTGTCACAATATAGGGATATTTTTACGAATTTTCCAGGTCTCTGTAAAGACTTCGTTTATGAGATGGAGGTGAAAACTGACAAGCCACTAGTACGTAAACAATATCCCATCCCTCATAAGTATCTCCAAGACGTACGAGATGAGATTCATAAGTTATTAGAATTAGGATTAATTTGTCATTCAAATTCTGTTCACAGCAATCCTATCCTTGTAGTTCCCAAGAAAAACGGGAAACCAAGAATATGTGTTGATCTTCGCTTGCCGAACCGGTTTGTGGAACTTCGCCAAACAAAATCTGAGGGCATACAGGACTTATTATTAAAAGTAAAATGTAAACCTTTCCTTAGCTCCCTGGATCTTGTAAGTAGCTATAATCAAGCTTTGCTTACTCCTAAGTCCCAGGAATATACAGCATTCAATTTTGAAGGCCAGCATTACCAATATCGAGTCACATGTTTCGGTTACAAAAATGGTAGCAGTGTTTTAAACAGTATGCTCCAAAAAGTATTGGGACCAGAGTTACATGCTAAAATCTTACGATACATCGACGATTTGGCTTGCTTTACAGATAGTTTCGAAGAACATCTTGCATTGCTGAGACAAATCTTTGATAAATTCAGAGAACACAACCTTACTCTTAACATTGAAAAATGTTCGTTTTGCACTAATTCAATATCTTTTCTAGGTTTCTTGATTACTCCCGAAGGTATCAAAAAAGATCCAAAAACCATAGAAGCGGTTCGTAACTTACCCAGACCCACCAATATTAAATCTTTACAATCTGTAATTGGTCTCTTTAATTGGTCACGAAATTTTATTCCTCATTTCTCGGAAAAAATGCAACCTCTTTTTCAGCTTCTCAAAAAGGGAAAACGGTGGCAATGGCTTGAAGAACACGAACAATCTTTTCAACAAGTTAAAGACGATATTTGTAAAGACGTTCTCTTGTCACACCCTGACTTGAATTTACCTTATTACCTAGAATCGGATGCATCCCGCTTGGGAGTCAGTGCAGTCCTATATCAGTACAGTGATGGACAGAAAAAGGTAATCCAGTTCGCTAGTCGGACTTTAACACCTGCGGAGTCTCGCTATAGTGTGAGTGAGATCGAATGTCTTGCAATCGTATTTGCGGTCCGAAAATGGCGTCAATTGCTAATTGGTCACCATGTTATTTTTATTACAGATCATAAAAATCTCAGTTGGTTAGATAAGGCCAAACCTTGGAACACTCGTCTTCTTAGATGGTCCCTGGAATTACAACAGTTGGAGTACGAAATACGTTTCCAGAAAGGTTCCGAGAACCTTTGTGCAGATGCGCTTTCACGTCTCTTCCCTTCCAAAGAATTACCAACTAAACGTGTTCATCTTTTACAGGCTATTCAAGATAAAATCAAAAATATTTCAGTTGAAGAGTTACAGAATGCACAAAAGGAAGATCCTGATTATCTCCCCATTATTTCTTTCTTAGCAGGCGAGAAGATAGAAGAGCTTCCAAGGAATTCACGCAATTGGGAAAAATTTTTCAAACTCGATAATGGTATTCTTTTATACAGAGATTTTCATTTTCCAGACTCATATAAAATTTGCACTCCCAGATCATTAGTGAATAACGTTCTCACAGCTTACCATGATGATTTAGATCACCCGGGAGTAGACAAAACGCTTCGGATCATCTCAAAATCATTTTATTGGAGCAAAATGAGATCAGATGTGAAGAAACATTTAAAGGATTGCGTGAAATGTATGCAATTTAAATCCGATCACCACCCACCAGCTCGTTTCTTGTCTACTAATCCTTATTCAGAACCTAGAGCTTTATTAGCCCTTGATTTTTTAGGCCCATATCCATCAGGCAAAAATGGTGCGCGTTTCGCACTAGTTACTGTTGATGTGTTTACTCAATATTGTACAGCTTACCCCTTGAAGAACGCCACTGCTACTTCAGTCATCAAGTGTTTATTTGATATATACATGCTACATTTAGGTATCGTGCAGGCAGTACTGACAGATAACGCTGCAGTGTTTCATAGCAAAAAGTTTCTATCTAAAATGCAAGAGTACAATATTAAAGTCCATCATACAACACCGTATCACCCCATGAGTAACATCACAGAACACTCTAACAAAATCCTTGTATCTACCCTTAGGTTATTATGTTGTCAGTCACATAATAAATGGGCCGAGAACCTGACGCAAGCAGTTCTGTTACATAACTACTCCATCGTCGAAAGTCTTGGTGTTTCACCAGCAAGTTTGTATCTTAATATTCATTTTTCTCGTCCCATTTTTAAGCATTTTGGTTTACAAGTATCTGAAGATTTCGATAAGGAAGACGGGATTAGTTGGTCTAATAAATTACTTATGGCAGACCACCGACGAAAAGCCATCATTGAAAAAAGGAACGCACGATGGAACGACAGTCAGCAACAGCGACGACGTTTAAAACAAGGAAGTTTGATTTTTCTCAAACAGCGTAACATCAGTAGCCTATTGAAAGGTGAAATATCAAAATTTTTTGATTTGTACCGAGGACCCCTTTTATGTGTTAAGGTCATTAATGACCGTGTTGTTGAACTTGTTGACCCTTCTTCAGGTGAATATTTAGGACTTCATTCGATAGACAGGACTAAGTTATGGGAACCTACCCCTGAAACCCGTGAAATTTGGATGGCCTTGGCACGTCGCCAACTACCAGAAGATCTTTTGCATGACCTTAATTTGTCACCTGTTAATGAAATTCAAGAACCAATCTCTTTTTCCCCTAGTGGGGAAGTCAACTTGTCAAACTCCGAAAACGACAAGTCCGATGAGAATAATTCAACTTCTTTACAGGTTAATAACTTATCAACCACCCGTTTGCTATCTCTTTATTTAGGAGATCCTTGGTTACATTATTACTTCAATTCCACATATTGGGCGCCTACGTGTATCCCATTAATCGCCCCTAACCTTACAGGTGGACTACAATTACGTAGAAGTTATACAGAGAGCAGGAATTAAAACAGATGTTAAGTGAGGTTAACTTCATTAAAAAAAAAAAAAAAAAAAAAACTTTTTACACTGATACGAATTTTCTTTTAGGAAAGCAACGCATTTCTTTCAATTTTTCTTTTAACTGTTAGGTGATAGACATTCATTCATTTTCTTCTTTTTTGCTTTTAGTTGTGGATAAAACACCTGGACACGGAAAGAAGAACTACGCATTTCTTTTAAACTCATTTTTGCTTCCAGCTTTTAACTGTTCGGCAAAGAGTAGATAACATGTTTTTCTTTCTTTTTCTTGTTTCGATAAGGCAGTCGCCAGACTGTAGAACCACTTGTGTTTATGGTTACGAATAACGGGTGATATACAGCTGATTAATTCTTTTCTTTTTTCTGTCTTTGCTCCGTGTAGCACTTCACACCTCAGTCAGCTGTGCATTTGTGTTGCAAACCTTATCACTGACTTATTATTAGTTTAATGTTATTAATTTTTTCTTGTTTTCATTTCAGATGTTTGAATTTAGATCTTTTAGTAAATAATTAACGTAATCACATACGTAGGGAGATTGCATTTATCCAAAAGCAATTTGAACTAGTGGCGCAGTTCCGTATTCCTAGCTAGTGGGAAGATATTTTGGCGTTATAATATATATATTTTTATTGTTTTCAATTAAAAAAAAAAAAAATTCTTTTTAGAATCCCTTCCTACTTTCCAAATTTTTAAACATGTTATCATACGTATGACCCACAATTAGTTTGATTTCCTTTTAAGAAAAGGAGAATGTATAGATAAGAAAATTTTTAGTTGTTAGTTATGTATATATTTCTGTATTTGTAAATGAAACTTAGTACGTAATCTCATGCGTAGAATATGAAACTTTACACTTATAATCAATGTTAAATTTATTTTTCAGTGTTAATCTTAGATTTTCGTTTTCATTTTGTAGTAACCCGTAACTAAGTATGCGTATTCTTAGGTTAAATATTTTGAGTATATTTTGATATTTAGTAACATTTCAGCGAATATTTTAACGTTTATGAATCGTAACTATATTGTGTACTTGTATGCTAATGAGTTGTAATGTTTATTTTTCATATTAATTTTGAGAAAAGTATATTTTAGTGAATTCGATATAGATCCCGAATAATAAACTTATTTTCTTTCCAACAGCATGAAGCCATAATGATTTATTAAAATTATTTTCTGTCAATTATTTCGTATGCTCGATGACTGAATTTTAATGTGTCAATAAGAACATTTTGAATATTTTGTAGCGAGGATGCCTAAGAAAGTTTAACTGTCGTGAAATTACATAACCGTTTTGTAGGGAATTTAATCTTGATGTTTTGGACTGACCAGAAAGTTGTAATGTCGTTGACTATATTCTTGTTTGTATCTCATGTTTTTCTCTTAGTAGGTCTCATGTATTTTGTCTTATAGAGACATATCTTTACGATGCTACGAGAGCATTTGTATTTTGTGTGTTTACACATTTTTTCTAGGTGGAAGACGTATGTTATGTTCCAGGGAACATACGCGTAGTTTACTGAATATTAATGTTTATATTTCAGTTTTGTGCAGAAACAATTTTGTAAGTGCCTAGGGTTGCAGGCCTTCCTCGTTTCTAGTTTTTTTTTTGCCTCGCAGGTGTCGATGGCATATTGTGTGTGTAAGTACGTGTAGTATTACACATTTTTCCCACCTATGGTTTTGGTCAATTCATGACATAATGACCATTTATTTTCAGGAATGTTTGGACTAGCGAGTCAACTTCCTTGATTCAGACCTTTGAAAAACTTGGATCAACACTTTATAGTTTTCAACGCTTTATTAATAAGTTCTCTTGCAGATAATACCCATATGTTCTGGTAACCCTACAATGTTTACGTTTATGGAAGTGAACAACAACCATTATTCTAGGCCTAAGCTAATAATAACTTTGTTTCAGAATGAAACCATTAGTTGTATTGAGCATTATTGAATTAACGTCTCGATTTTCACGACGAGCAGATGGCATTTGATCTTATGGCGTGCCGAATTTTCTTCATACATGTCAACGAAATCACAATCTTTTCTTTGATATGCAGAATCATGCTTATTTCTTGGAATTACTATGAACGTCAATTTTGACACTTAAGTTTATTTTTTTTTTAATTTTGAAAAACGATTTTTCGTTCTTTTCTGCCAAACAACACGAGGCACAGTTAAAAAAAAAAAAAAAGGGATATACAGGTGAAAATCTTATTTTGTTTATATATTGTCAGTTTATCATGTGTTTACATTTCCATTCATTTTACTTTTTCAATGATTTTCATATTTTTCAAATATACTATAGTGATATCGAAACTTTAACAATAATTTCAATATTTTAGTACCTGTAACATGTTTGCTATTTGCATATTCATTCATATTTTGATATTTTAAATACAGATATCCGTATATTTACTAATTTTTATTGAGATATTTGATAATTCTTTAAGTCGAAGTTTTCATGAATAGTTATTGTGTGTGTATATTTATTTCATATTGCACAAAATAAAGTGATCGAAACGGAACACTTAAACATTTTATGAAAAGAATTTATTAGTGTTTAAAAAAAAAAAAAAAGCATTTAAATAGCCCTATAACGTATTTACTTCATATTATATCAAATAAAGTGATCGAAACGGAACACTTAAACATTTTATGAAAAGTATTTGTGTTCTTTTTTTTTTTTTTTTTTAAAAAGTAAGAATTTTAATAGCCCTATAAACGCTTTCTGTGAACTTAAAAAAAAAAAAAGTTATCATACAGGTGTTGTAACCGTACTTCGTTTCTCACACCAGTGTTTAAAAAAAAAAAATCCCCTTCTCCCCTCATCAACTCATCGTTGGAGAACAATGGAGGAATGGAGGATACTTACACAGGAAGACAGCCTGGTTTCAACATGTGAAGAAACGGAAGATAAGAAAACCCAACTGCACCAATTGTTCAAGAGGATCTTATTACTTCATGGAACACTTGGATTGGACATTGCTCATGCAGGAACCTCATCATGTAGTGAGTGAACAAGTTATTTAACTATTTTAAATAGCCCTTTTTCAGGTGAAAAACCATTCATCGTTTATACACGTAAGTCTCACACCATATGACAGTGTTGCCAACTAACTTATTTTAAATTTTCAGGCGAAAAACCTAATTTTATTCATATTTCGTCATACGGCCAAGGGTTCTCAACCTGTCTACGTGTGCACTTGACAGGTCGTTCCACGTTCAGACACCATATATAACCGCTACCAGGTTATAGAAGGATTTTTTGTGGACACTCTGTATATTTCGTCAAGACAGTGATTATTATTTTCGATTTATACTTTATTCTGCAACGCATATAAGTTCTTTCTTTGGTGGGAATTGCTTCTTTCCCACACAATTGGACAAAGAAGTCTTTCATCGTTTTTTCATATATATATTTAAAACATTGATTTTGCTGAGAACATTTCAGTTAGTGACTAACCATTTCAGTGTTTCTCCCTGACTTATTATATGCACAGTATATATTCTATAGTTATTGGGAACTGAATTAAGTGCTTTCTTTAATCGCTTATGGAAACATTACAATAGATTAGAGAAATACGGGCTGACCAGATGTCCCAGTAGCCGAAGTGGCACCAACTGCGTTGTATTCCAGCCCGTTATCTGTACTTTCTCACGCCAGTGTTATCGCCGTGTCTAGTGCATTATGGGCAGTTGACTAAAATTAACATAAATTGTTTTCCGTATTCTGTTTGTATGTGCATACAGGTGAGTAACTGAGTAATTTTTGAAATGAACTGCCAACACTTTTCCGTTGACCATTGCAACCCGTAGCTTGAGCTTGGACGCTCGAGGAGTTTGACTCCAGGTCTGGAAGATGCAACCACGCATCTCGCGTTGAACTTCAAACATAAGTTGTGTTAAGGGGCACAAGCTATTTAGCCGGTGAAGGACGATTTCTTACGGCTAGCCCCAATCAGTGAAATCCCAGGTCCTCAGACCTTGTGCGTTTAAAATGTTACATACGCGCCCTCCAATATCTGTATTCCATTGTGGAGATCTTCTTTTGTGTGTTTGCTGAAGATTCACCTTTACGCTGCAGGACTGTTCAGCGTAACAACTGGATTCATCGTGGGACGATCCGGACAACTTTTCCCCAGTGCGAATCCCCCAAGTGTGTTAATGGTGTGAGCAAAGTATTTATAGTGATACCTGAATTATATATATAGAAAGGGCTATATTTCCCGAATAGGGCAAAACGTAATTTCAGCGGCAAAATTTATTAGTGTCCAGTGTTGTGTTCATTTCTCTTCGTTATTTTTTTTTTTTAAATAGTGTTCTAATAAATAAGTATAGTGTCAATTAATCCAGTGTGTTTTCGTTGTTTGTATGAATGGTGTTTGTGTGCGTTATGGTCTGGATGACCGTCTGATCGTCCGTAAGGTTTTCGAGACGAGACGCCCGAACCTCTCGGCGCCTAATGCTCATCTCATTATTGAGACCGACGAGCTGTTTGGGAAACAGTTTGTAACCTTTCTTGAGAGGTCTTCGTCGTCCTGTCCAGGTAAGTTAAAGTATCAGGAGTATACTTATTGGTAATACCACGAGCCGAGGACAGCGAACAGAACTACAGGCGGTTACAAATAAATGGACGCCCGAACAGCGACACGAACTCCTGTTGGTTACAAATAAATGACAGCCCGAACATGGACCACGAACTCCAGCCGGTTACAACTTTAATATTACAAACTCCCATCCAATATTTGTTCATTTTTTCAACTCGGAAGGTAACCGTCACAATGCTGAGTGCATTAGAGATAAGTATTTTATGTCATTGAAAAATGCGACCCCAGCAAGTTCTTTGTTAATTTTTTGTGATGGTGCAGCAAATATGCAGAAGGGTTTTTCTCTTGTCCAAGAAAAGTATATCCATTTGCAACCATTGTCACGTAAAGCATACACGTTGAACCTTGTCTGCAGTGATATTTTGAAGTTTTCTCCAATTTCCTCACTTATGGCAAATGTTGTAGACGATATTAAAATAGTTAAAAATACTCAGAAATTGAATGCCTTTTCATGCAATTAACAATGAGAAAAACATTCACACTTCTCTTACTCTTCCATGCAAACCCCGCTGAGGAAGCTTTTTACAATCTCTTGAAAGTCTGAAAGCTACAAAATCACTTCACATAATCTAGCTGTTCATGAAACCACTGCAAAATATATAGCATTTATCAAAGACCACAAAGCAAGGTTGCTTGAATATGAGGTTTTCTGGGTGACAGTTGAAAAGCTAATATATGTTCTTAAGTCAGTAGTGTCCTGAATGAATATATTAGAATCTGATGAATGTAACATACACCGAGTTTTTCCTGCTGTCAAAGAAATCGAAGAACAACTAAGAAAGGCTGTACCCGAATTCCCATTGTTCAAAGCATAAGAAACAAATATTCTTAATAATTTCGAAAGGTTACGAAAAAGTTACAGCACTTCAGCTGATTCACCACACCAGAGCCATCCATCATCACAGGGGTTTGACTTGACTCCAGAACAACATCTCGATGGATTGGAGTTCATATACAAGGTTGCAGAGAACATGAAAGTAGATCTTGTAAATGTTATGAAGGTTTTCGCACATTACAAGACACAGAAAAGTTTTGGGGCCAAGAAGTTCATTTGGACAAGTTCTGATGAAATGAACCCAGTAATTTGGTGGCAAGGTTTGTGTGGGAGTACCCATTATCTGAAGTCGCACAGCGGATATTAACAGCATCGGCATTATCAGCCGCCACAGAAAGATCCTTCAGTACTTTCTCAAAAATTTACACTAAGTGAAGAAATAGACTGACTGCTTCCAGAGCCGAAAAATTACGTATAAAGCTATAACTGGAAGTTGCATCACCGGAAACAGAAACCAAAAGTATCAACACATCGTAAAGAGACTGAGAAGACTGTTGAGTCAGAGCAGCAGGAAGACTTAAAAAATAAGTTATCGGAAGATACAAGTACACTTGGAATGCACCATGGTACCAAAGAAAAGGAAAACCCATTAGGAAGACAGTGAAAGTGACACTTCTTAGATGTGTGAGATAAATGGAGACATTACCAGCGATGATTCCATATATTCATGTATCCGATGAATATGATGAGTAATCTTGGTAGAAATGCCATCTCATAACGAGATAATATTTTGTCCTTATGTGTATAGAATATTTCGAGAACGTTACTAAGTCCTGAATGTTCTGTAATTCAGGACTTTTATTAGCTTGATACTGCCAATTGAGGTGCTTGAAACCAGAGAAAACTAACTGAATTTTGCCCAATTCTAAATTAAAGCATGAAATCATTTAATTACGCGTATGAATCTCATGCCACCCAATCATAAACCAATTAACCAATGGCATTTTATCTATTTTGTTCCCAAGAATGCTAGTATCCCGCAAAACATGAAAATGCAGTTACTTCATTCAGGCTTCAGACAGCTCATTTTTCATTATATTGTGATGCCTAGCGAGCAAGTGTAGTGAAGTGTGAAAGTCTTCGTATATACTCCTACTCTTGCTGCGTTCAATTTGTAGTTATTAAAGCATGTATGATATAACAAAAAATATATTTCAAGTATTTCAAAAAATATATTCAGTTGTAATGGCTAGTCACCCATAGTCACTTACAGAATGTAAATTAAAAGAAAAGCTTTTTATCAGAGTTCCATGTACTTGCTTAGTTTCTTTATTTGTAAAAAATAATAATAATAATAAATGTAGTCTTTATCAGAGTGATCAGTTCTTAAAACTGTGCTCTCTGGAGAAATATCAAAACAGGAATGACAACATAACTCATTTCTATTAACGAAAATAATAAATTTAATGCCTTTTGACAATTGTTCTAGCTTCTACTGGATATACTGGTTATCTTTTCATTATTTTTATGTATTGCTCAAGAAGATTTGTATCACTTATATGATTGAAAAGAAAAAAAACCTTATATTTACCCAATTTGGGTAAATGCCTGGGTATTTACCCAAGGTAAATACCCAAAAAATATTTTCCGGTAAAAATCCCATCACTAGTCGTAACTAAGTTCGGGGGGCCAACGGGGCGGTTGCCCCGGACGCTGATAGCAAGAGGGTGCCGAAGGAGCAAGAAGAAAGGAAAGTATTGGAAATGAAAATAGATTTGTTAAAAATTTTCTTGCTCGCTACGCCCGCAATCCAAACGTTTCAATAAGTCAGAACAAGTTTTTACTTATTACTTAAAAAAAAAAGAAGCTATTATTTCTTAATGACGATGTGACATACATGCTGCCAAGTACTGACTTACAGTGTAAACAAGAGCGTTTTCAAAATCAGAAACGGTCACCGTTTTGAATACGTACGAATTACGCATTTTGATGATGATGAGTTTGGTTAGTTAATCACGTTTTTCTACCCAATCGTTTTAATCACGACGGTGAGAATAAAGGTATCAAAAATGAAAGGAGTGAAGAGACACACAAGTTGGTGTTCGCGCTGGAATATTAAAAATGAAGGTAAACAAGGGGAATAATAACGTTCTTGAATTTGAAACAGTTGTAGAATAGGGGCTTAATGGGTCAGAACTTAAACCCACGAATTTCGTCTTTTTCAAAGTGATCGCTACCAGTGTTTTATTATTATTATTATTATTATTATTTGATTGACATATGAAATGCTTCCAATTTAAAGGAATTTATTGGGATCATTTCTGCATTAACTACTTGTATTGCCAGGATTCTTTTTTGTGCTTACGTATCTAGTTGTATGATATTCTTTTATTTATCTACATACCCACAAAATACACACACACATTATATATATATATATATATATATATATATATATATATATATATATATATATATATATATATGTGTGTGTGTGTGTGTGTGTGTATCCATGTATTTTAATATGTTTATTAATAAAAGTAACCTTAAATTCAAAATTTTCAGTCATTATCCGGATACCCGGATGAAAATGACTTACATGTTCGTAGCGCCCTCCATCGGTACTGCTGGAATTCAATATGGTGTTGGCCCACCTTTAGCCTTGATGACAGCTTCCACTCTCCAGGCATACTTTCACTCAGGTGCTGGAAGGTTTCTTGGGTAATGGCAGCCCATTCTTCACGGAGTGCTGAACTGAAGAGAGGTATCGATGTAGGTCGGTGAGGCCTGGCACGAAGTCGGCGTTCCAAAACATCCGAAAAGTGTTCTATAGAATTCAAGTCAGGACTCTGTGCAGGCCAGTCCATCACAGGGATGTTGTGGTCGTGTAACCACTCCATCACAGGCCATGCAGTATGAACAGGTGCTCGATTGTGTTGAAAGATGCAATAGCCATCCCCGAATAGCTCTTCAACAGTGGGAAGCAAGAAGGTGCTTAAAACATCAATGTAGGACTGCGCTGTGAGAGTGCCACGCAAAACAACAAGGGGTGCAAGCCCACTCCAAGAAGAACACGACCACACAATAACATCACCACCTCCGAATTTTACTGTTGGTACTACACATGCTGACAGATGACGTTTACCGGGCATTCGCCATACCCACACCCTGCCATCGGATCGCCACGTTGTGTATCGTGATTCGTCACTCCACACAACGTTTTTCCACTGTTCAATCGTCCAATGTTTACTCTTCTTACACCAAGCGAGGTATTTACCTGCATGATGTGTGGCTTATGAGCAGCCACTCGACCATGAAATCCAAGTTTTTTCTCACCTCACGCCTAACTGTCATAGTATTTGGAGTGGATCCTGATGCAGTTTGGAATTCCTGTGTGGTGGTCTGGATAGATGTCTGTCTATTCTCTCTTCAACTCTCTTCAACTGTGGACGGTCTCTGTCAGTCAACAGACGAGATCGGCCTGTACGCTTTTGTGCTGTACGTGTCCCTTCACATTTCTACTCCACTATCACATCAGACACAGTGGACCTAGGGATGTTTAGGAGTGTGGAAATCTCGCGTACAGACTTCTGACACAAGTGACACCCAATCACCTGACCACGTTCGAAGTCCGTGAGTTCCGGGTAGCGCCACATTCTGCTTTCTCACGATGTCTAATGACTACTGAGGTCGCTGAAAATGAGTACCTGGCAGTAGGTGGCAGCACAATGTACCTAATATGAAAAACGTATGTTTTGGGGGGTGTCCGTATAGTTTTGATCACGTAGTGTATATAGTAGCCAAACTACATTTTGGATTTCAAGTACAAACATTAAACATATTATTTACCTCCATCGATCAATATTAAGAAATTCCCAAAGAAGGTCCCGTTACATTTCACAAAATATTTTTTACCGTAAAACAATCAAAATTAAAATCTTCTTTATGTGCTCACATACAGAATATCATAAAATTACAAAAGTTTACAATTATTACTGGAAATTGATGCTGTTACGCATTTCGAACATTTTTTTAAATCACATAATTTCTAACGTATTAAAATTTCATTTCTTATATATAGTATGAAACGTAAATAGATGTAAATTTTCATAATTGTTCTCAAAGTGGATTTGTGTACAGCAAAGGCAGTTTTGTAAGTTTAAGAAAAAGTCCAAAATAAGCCTCTTGAAAACAGCTTTTATTTGTAAAAGAATAGAGAATGATCACTTTTGGCTGTTGCAATAGTCTGTGCAAGCAGCATAATAAACATTCAACGTAGCATAACGACAACATCGGTTTCTTTTATTTGTAAAAAAAAAAAAAAAAAAAAAAAGGAAGCTTGATAAGGTGAGTGTAGGGGCGCCGAATTCTACTTCGTCCCTGGCGCCGAAATCTCTACCAACGGCTCTGTTTTTTATCCACCTTCTAAACATTTGTATTGTTTACTAACACATCGATTCGACTGTGATATATATATATATATATATATATATATATATATATATATATATATATATATATATATATATATATATATATATATATATAGAGAGAGAGAGAGAGAGAGAGAGAGAGAGAGAGAGAGAGAGAGAGAGAGAGAAAATTTTTCGAACTTTTAATATTCCCCTTCACCGGACGCAAATTCTTATTAATTAATACACTGAGAAAAGTCCGTTATTCGGACAGCGGTATATTGTACAAATATACAGAATCATTATGTTTACTACAGAAATCTGCACGGAACATACGTTATCCATATGCTACAGACTTTCCCCGCTTAGATGTTACATCAAAACCTTGTGACACAGTAAGCAGACACTTTTAATCGATGAAACCAACTTTTAAATTAAAAAAAAATGATTGATTCTAATGACTGGACCAAACCACATGTTCAAATTAAATATAACAAATTTGGTGGGTTTTTTTTAAAAAAAAAAGTAATTTATTTAACTGTAAACAAATTAATTTAAGTTGTTGGCCAATGTAATGACTATTAGTGAATATTCTACGTTTGAACGCATCGTTTGATGATTAACAGTTAATGAAAATATAATGAAACTAATTGTAGATCTGAAGTGAAGTAATTCAAATAAAACCGTATAGATCTAATTAAATACTACTAAAATTATTCCTCAACAATTTCTTAAAATCCCCTTAAATTGGGAATATTATTAACAAGTTTGCTGTCCATCGGCGATTAGGGGCGTGGAGGTAATTGCTGCCTCCACTTTTTTGGCTTTACACTACAGCCTAATTACATGCCCCCTTACTATTAGTAGTGTTTTGTCCCCCTTTCTAGTGTTCATACCCAATTGCCGTCACTGGTACTTTCCATTACAAGCGAATAGATCTGTGTTTTTGCGCAACTACAATTGATTACGGAAAGTAAGATAAATTTAACGCTTTATTAAAATTATTATAGTTATTTAGTAAACTAAATATTAAATTTGTCTAAAAGAAAGATGTTTGCACTTGTATGTTATATGGGAACATAAAAAACTGCAAATAATAAAATGTGTGTTTTTTACAAATGATTGTAGCTGTTTCATGAATTTGGCGTAGCTATGATATTTGGCATATTATCACGAAGCTTTACCATAATATAGACCTTAATTTATTTAATTTCGAACTTATAGTAGTCAAATTCCGTTGAAACAGTAGCTATTCACAACTCTCTATTCTCCAATTCAACTCAGATTAGGTTATTTTCAAACAAAGTTAAACTATTCTGAACGACTGATTTGTTTAAATTTTACTACATGTGGGTACAAACATCCAACTGCTTATTAAAATTAACTGAGAGCTACCCAATCTTACTTTAGATTTTTTTTCGAAAGAAGTTTAAACTGTTAACTCATTAAAGACACTTTGAACCAAATCCATTCGTTCGTTTAAATTTATTATTATTATTATTATTATTATTATTATTATTATTATTATTATTATTATTATTACATTTGTTTCACAACTTATGAACCAATGATTTGAAGCAATCTAAGTCGGAAGAGTTTCCATTTACTGGTTCAGAAAATAAACAGATTTGTTTTATTTTAAATTTTCATTTCTCTCAGTGTAAAGAGCCCGTCGTATTGTATGTTTTTAATACTCATAGTTCTTATATTCATTACATAAGGCGTATTTCACTGTAAGAAAGCGTAGTTATAAGGAATTAAGCAGAAAGTAAAAAGAAAAATGTAAACAAACTTGTATGTTATACGAAACTGAAAACAATTAAATATCAATTAATTTCGAAGCTCTAGTAGTAAAAATGACACTAAAATAATACACTATTAAGTAAGAAGAAAAATAGTACACTATTAAGTCAATTATTATATAAATTCTCCTGACAGGATGGACATGCTACTTATAAAGATAGTAAAACGATTAAGTTGAGTTGATTTTGAGTTTAACGTCCCTTTCACCAGCAAGGCTATATGAGACGAGACCTACTGATTAACGTGAAATCCGAACCACATGAACTCCCATCGGGAAGCAAACCCGGCTCTCCCACGCCAAAGACACGTATGCTAACCGTTTAGTCACAGAAGAGCTCAGTAAAATGATTGAGTTGTTCGTGAAAGAAATTATTTAAGTGTCAGATATTCATTATTATTTAATATTTTGTGATAATAGACCTTAAGTTAACGTTTATCTGGGGAGAATTGATAGTAACCACACCACAAAGGTTGAGAAATGCTTTAATGGCATACTACGAGTTAACATGAACTATTATGAGTGTAATCCTATTTCCTGCAAATGGGTGTCATTTCAATTTTGGCGTTAAGTATGTTCTATTTTGAGTCTACATAAGCTTTTCAAATAAGTGTTGGCACAGTCCCCATCATGACGAGATATAATAAAATGTTGAAAAATATTCAACATAGCTGGTACCCTGGATTGAAGTTGAACATTTAAGGCTGAAAAGCAAGCACACTAAAACGAGCGGTACAATGGTTGTGCTATTTAGACTTAGTATGTGAACACTAATGGCGAAATGGGATTATTAGGTCTATTAAATTTAAATATATGTACAATCTGAGGTTTGAAATAATTCACAAAGAAACAAACACTAGCCTATGTATTGTGGTTTATCACATTTTCTTTTTCACGAGTAATGTTAAGATCACGTGAAAAAAAAATAATGACTCTGAACCTATTTTGTTACAAGTTCTTGTAAAATAAAGAAGGTACTTAAAATAACAATCAGCAGGTGGTCGAAATAGCAAAAAAATTTCAGCGAATTTCGATAATAAATTTAATTGTCAAATATTAAATTTAATGTTAAATTCGTATTCGAAAGACATCATGTTCGATTGGATTGGGTTTGACTTCAGCGACCTCTTAGACAGCGAGGCTATATGAGAAGTGAGATCCAAACTGCGTGAGCTTCTGCCGAGAATCGAACAGGATGTCCTGCACCGGAGAAGCTTATGCTGACTATATAACCACGGAGGAGCTCTCATAATTTGCGAATTCAGATTAGGAAGTATTGGATTTAAATACCGTTTTCTCTGTGCACTCAAAATTAATTATGGATTTTAATTAGGAAATAAGGTCTCGTTTTGTGCAATAGGAAATATTAGTTTAGCCGAAATCGTATATTGTATGGAAGGACTGAAACTAGGTTGGAATGATGATTTCTGGTGAGTCTACCAGCAAACCTCAGCAACGATTCGCGAGGACAACACAAGAACAGGTTTTATCTTCTGAAAACAATAAGACCAGACCAGGGAGAAGGCCGTGGAAAGGGCAAGAGACCACCTGCTGCTCGAAAACCCTTTCATCTGAGCCGTTTTTACGCGCCGTATTTACGCTCGAAGTTAAAAGCACCCAGACTTTTCCAGCGTATAAAAATTCGGTACGTAAACGTACGCCAGGTCCCATACACTAACGTATTGACAGCTGCTAACAAGACTAGCGCATGAAATTTTATGGCTACGACTGAAAAATACGTCAGTGTATGGCCGGTGTTACGGATTGCTTCTGTTAACCTGTGACATGTTGGCATGTCACAACATAGGACCCATATTTAATGAGAAGAGAAACTTGTTTAAATCAACCAGTTGGTATATAGCTCTCGTTACTACCCACTTCTCATAAGTCCAAGCATATCATTTTTAAGTTCATCATATACCATATATTAAAACATTAACATAAACAGAAAGGGAAGCACGATTGTTCAGTGATAGCAGTGGCGTACGCAGAATTTCATTAAGGGCGGGGGACGCTAAAGCACTCGATCCCATATCCTTTCAGAACATGTGTGATTGATAAATAGTATGATGCCATGGGTTTTAACGGCGCTTTGCATTTTCTGTTTATTCTCTTTATTTTACCAATTATTCCACTATTATTTACTTGACGTTAGATTTTATGTAACAAAATATCTTATAACGAAACTGCAAAACAATCGTTAGAAATAAAAAAGAACTCACCGTATTCACTATTTGTTTTTATTTATTTATGTACTTATTTTCATGGATTGGTCTGTTTCCTTTTAATCGTGAAAATTCTTCATTTTCCTTCAGTACTGTAATTTGCGTGTGTTAAACATAATAGGAACATTCACACAAATTACGGTACACAAACGATTGTTTTCTTCAGCAAATTGAAATTTTGATGGGAATCCCGAAATTCTTAGCCAAGAAAATCGTGGAAAACTCCTTTTTTTCCTTTTTATTCAAAAGACCTGTTTTTATCCGAATTCTTATGTCTCTACATGTATTTTTTCACAATTTGGTATATATTATTTGATAATATAGAGATATAGATGTTTTATATACTTTATACACTGTGTAACACATTGGAGCAAATATTTGTTGTGTAGCACAAGAACAGAATATATCATATTTTTACAGTGTAGGATTTTTTTTTTTTTTTTTAAGTTTTGCATATACATAAAAGAATCCTAACTGTTCTTTATGATTCAGAATAAGTTTTGCATCAAACATCTAGTTAAATGATCATAACTGAAAGGATCAGAGAGTACTTTTCCACAAAAATTCGAGGAGTATAATGTATAGTCGTGTTCACAAAACCTGGCCACCCACCTTTTGAATGCCATAAAGTAATGCTATGTAGGAAGTTAGCAATGCAGTGTTTGAAGAAATATTCAATTTGTCAAATAAGATTCATATTTATTTGATTTAATTTCATCTAGAGATAAGAGTACAAGGCTTTTCAAAGAAAGGTAGATAACCAGTTTTTCTTTTTAACAAAACCTCCTCTCATTTTTGCGATCCTCGTAGTATGACACGACTTCACATTTAAATTTTTACCGGTATATAGGGTAACAAGTTACTAGAATAAAAAGGGTATAGGGGTAGAGTCATTTAGTAGTTGTAAAATAAATGAGATGGATATATTGGAAAGTATATAAAGTAATATTTTAGAGTGATTCAGAACCATTGTTATGGATTAGACTACAAGCGTCTACGCTCGTAATCTCAAGTCCAAGTCTTCATTAGTCTACAGGACATGGTTTGAGAAAGAAGTAAATAAACACAGCGGAAACAAGAGAGAGAGAGAGAGAGAAAAAAAACAAATAAATATTGAAATTGTTAAAAGGAGAGACGTTGAGAAACAATATAATTTTCAGTGATGAAGATTTCCACGTACGTTGTCAGCTGTATGTATGTGTTACGAACAAACGAAAGTAAATATGAAAAACAGCAAAGTGTAGTCTTGTCCGTTCTCACATACAGCGACGCCTTAAAGCTACACACGAGTCTCTGTTTAAAGTAAATTTTACAAACACTACTTTTGCAAACGCTTATCTCTGAAATAGAATAGATGTAGTGGAGTTTTATGATATTTCTCATAGTCGTTGTTAAATAATCCTAACGTTTGTATTTAACATCATTCCTGGAAAAGCATGAATCAAATTATTGCTAATCATTTTATAGGTTTGTTCGTCGAATAAGGAATGGAAAATTTAACGGATCTGCTAACAATATTGTAAACCTAGGTAAAACATATAATATTATAAATAAATATGATTAACAAATGTTTGAATATTCAAATTAGAGTTCTGTGAATATTAACCTGCTAGGAACTTGCCTACTTTTTCATTTCTATATTCCGACGAGGCCATTTCTTGTTTTCTTATTGTTTCTGAAGTCGTTTTGTAAATTTATGTACAAAATGTGGGCTGATATTTTTTTAAAAAATTTCAACTAGAAGTTGTCAGAATCTTCCGCGTCACGAGAATTCCACAATAACAACATTTAAACCATATTTATTATTGGAGTATATTTATAATGACTTTCGTATCTCTAAACATTAACAAGTTCTTTTCGTTGTGCTCGTACAATCACTTTATCAATTTATTGATTCTTTACTATGAACCAGTGGCGCAAATCTGTCTTCAACATTGATGGACGGGTAAGACCGTTCCCATATTATATATACAGGGCCGGATTTAGGGGGGTGCAAAGGTGCACGTGCACCCCCATTCGTTGTAAATATGCACTACCTAAAACGAGAAACTAGTAGTGAAAATAACATTTTCAGAAAATTTCTGCTGTCATGTTTCCGTTTGGGCTTAAAACAAAGCGGTTTTGCAAAACCAATAGTTTAAGTCAATTTTCTGAAGGTTGAAGGAAAAGAATTTATCAAGAGCAGACATTTAGCATTTCTAGGGGCAATTCCACATTCACACCACAGATGATTAAAGACATTTTAAAAATGTTAAATGTACCGGTAGTTATTGATGCACCCCAAAAAATATTTATCTTCAAAATATTTTTGAAGTTGAAAAACAATGTTGTGGAGGATCAGAGGAGCGGGCTTATTTGCGGCTTATTTTGGGGAGGGGAGGGGAGGGGAGATTCATATTACGGTAGATGAATCTAATTTCTGAGGTTGGTATGTTTCTACTTAGGCATCCACAATGATTCTCATTCACAATGTAGATGAAAATCTAATTTCAAATCAGATTATTGGGGGAACAGTTCCGCAGTTCCTAGATTGGAGGGGACATCTCCTCCTCATCCCCCCGGGATTTGAGCCAGTGCTATGAATCATGTAACAATAAAACAGTATTTAAGATCTAAGACTTAGGTGAACTAATGTTATAACGAAATTCTTGAAATTTCTCATTTCTCTCGAATTTAAAAATACACTTCTCGTCTCTGCTATCGTCTCGTTTTCGAGACGAGACGAAAAGTTTGTTCTCTTGTAGGCAACAATACTTCGCTCTCATTAGAAAATGCGAAATCCTGCTGCAGGACCGATAACGCTATAATATTCGAATATTCTAGCAGAAGAGCGTGGGATCTCATATGGTTCGGATTCCACATTAAATTGCAGATCAAAATATTGATTCGATACTGAAAATGAACGTAAAAATTCAAAACAACCGACTAACCAATTAGTTACGATTATATTCTACCTTGCTCAGAATTACAGCTTACATTTTGAGTAAATGACTGACAGGTAAAGACAGTGTCGGATTATGAAATAAGCCCACTAGACCCGTGCCTAGGGGCGGCAACTCCTGAGGGCGACAAATCCTTCTTCCAGAATATCAGGAATAATGGTCTGAATTTTTCTTTTTCACATTGATGTGAAATAATTTTCTTGTTACAAAACTTCTAAGGAGGCATTTCATTTTCTGTAGCAATGAAAGTAGAATATAAATTGGACCAAAGAGAGACACTGATGTGCAATTCATTAATGTTTAAAGTGAGCTGTTGACATTAGAGTTTACGTGTGATTATTAGAATGTCAGTCTTAAAAATTAAATAATAAAAGACAGACGTGACTGTTGATTTTACTACCAGGTGGGTCAATCAATACGAACTGGTCCAGAGCAGATTGCCCTACCATCTCCAAAAATTATAGAAATTGGGGTGTAATGAACATTGTGTATAAGAAGGTCAATAACATCATTCCGTTGTCATATGTACAAGTGTTCCTGAATGGCGGCCATCTTTGTTGTCGATAGAGTGTCATTTTTGCATTTGCAAGCGTTTACGAAAATACAGTTGCTCAGGACATACGAATTAGACAAACACGAAACAAAATTGAATGTTTACAAGAGAGATTGAGGTACATGCAGAATAGACCTATATACTCTTGCTGCTAAATAAAGATGCAGGGTTGCAAACCAGTACATGACATAACCAGAAAAAGTACAGAAAATTAAACTTTTTAAGAGGTTGTATGTTGGAATGGCATAAAGATCATAAGTTTTGTGCTGAATACTGTTGCATGTAAAGAGTCTGCAGAAATATCCACAGCTATGATACTACTGGCGCCGTAGATTTATGAAGGTCCAAAATTTGAGATGTGTAATTTTTATGCCATTTTGGGGGCGTAATATCTCAGGAGTGCAAAGTGCTTAAAATTGCTGCTTAGGCCACAAAGTAATTATGTATGTAAATAAACTATTGCAAAACAAATCAGGACTGATATCACATGGAGAAAAGTGAGGACATGGTAAATATGCGAAGTAAGTACGTACGTGACAATGTTCATAGCCCGGGAAAATTTAAATGTTTGGATATGCTTCATGCTGGATTCCAAAAACTACGCGGGGGGTTCGGGACCTCAGTGGTAGAGCGTTCATCTCCGGTGCTTGGGGTCCCTGGTTCGATCCCAGCTCGCGCCGTGTGGACTTTGTGGTGGACAAACACCGTGCTCGTGGATTTTCTCGGGTGTCTTCCGTTTCATCCCACTTTTTTCATTCCACCATTTCATTCATTTCTCATAATCACCGTCTCCTTGAGCCTAACTAGTATAACCGTGGGACGTAAAATTATAAGATTTCATTTCATTTTTGTCAAAAACTACGCATGGTTCAGCAATTAGACCTGCTTTCGTTTGTGTTCAGTTGTGCAAAAGCTTGAGAGAGGTGTTTGTTCAGTCTTTCTAGCTTCATGGTCATTGCCACGTCTACATATGAGAGGGGGGTTACTGCTCCTTGCACCCACGACACACATCGTCGAACTGGACCGCGGTATCTAAGGCACTCAATGTATCAACGAAGTGTCATTGAAATCCAACCCCAGTTACGGAAGTTAATATGTTCACAAGGTGGCGTTATATAGCATAGATAGATGTAACTCCACATAATTTGGATTTTCCTCGTAGACATATGCTTACACGCTTCGTTGGCGTGGAATACCATAGTTCGATTCCCGGTGGGAACACATGCGATGCAGATCGTACAGTATGCTGAAAAATGGGATCAAATTTCAAGTTAACAACCAATCAACCCACATGTTCGCGGGACCTCTCCCTCGGATAACCCACACAAGAGTCTTAGTTCAACCACAAAACGCAACAAATTGTATTATCATGTGAATTAATTGTTCCAACAGAAAATTAGCTACGCACATTTCATGAGTAAGAAGCACTTTTCGTCGCTTTTCATCGTAATAAAAACAGTCAAATTTCAAGAGTAATTACAACTTCGTGTGAAATATATTCCCACCTGCACCCGAGCAAAAGAGGAACGTATGTTCGAAACGGAAAATTTACTCGTATGAGACATCCAAGTTTATTTACTTACAAGCTAAAGCCCAAAGAGCAATTCAGTATCGCCAAACGAAGACGCGTATGTGGATTGCTTCTCGGGTCTAAAGCAAAATAAGGCAAGTGCGTTATGTTTAGGCGTGTATTTCCTCGTATATACGAAATATACAATTTAAAATTTTACTTTTCAAGATCTTGCTTTTAGCTATTTTTTTTAGTATTTTATAACTATTTATTTAAATTACAATCAACGTAAAACTCATATATTTGTCTGCGACTCCACAGGCCTGCATTTCAAAACAGCACCAATTTCGGAGATAAATCAATTTAAAATGTAATACAAGAATTAATAGCTTATTCCCAGAATGCTTTACGTAAGCATACACAGAGCCGTAACTTAGAGTTTTTCTAGAGGGGCAAGCATTATTATTTGGGCCACCTAGAAAAGATCGCGTGGGCCCTCCCGCAAAATTCGAAAATAGGCCCCCTTCCATCTTTCTCTTACTCTTTGTGGGACCCCAGAGTTTGTGGGCCCTTCCACACGGCAAGATCTGCGTGGTCGTGCTTCTGGGCGCGTTCCATACATGACAAATTAAATAAGGGAACAATATTGACAAATCTCAAAGCCATACAAATAAATATTAAATAAATATTATTTCTAGGGCCCCTAATAGTAAACATTTTTTTAATGAAATGGGCCCACGACTCATTTTTGTTTTATTTACCTTTTGCGTGCTGTTTTATTTATGTAATGTAGTGAACCTGTTTGTTGCTTCATTTATAATTTCATGTTCGTATCGTATATGGAGTAAGAAAATTTTGTCTTAAAGTGGGCCCCTCTCGAACGGCGAGGAGCTTCCCCCAGCAAGTTACGACCCTGAACATACATATGGTGTTATTAATTTTCAGCATTTAAAACTGCATTCAGCATATATTTTAGTGAATTATTATAATTAGTATGTGTGTGATGAGCCCACTTCTCCCAACTCATGGCACGCAGGCAAAGAGGAAAGTGTTTGACTTTTAACCCAATCATTTTGTTTAGTAATCTTCGGAGAAACTGAGAAGTCTTAAGTTCATTGAACGAATTACTCATATGCTTTAGAAACAATTGAAATCGATTGTATACTTGAATTTCCGTGTATCATGAAAATATTATTGTGTTCTTATTTTACGTTTTTGAGCTGAGTTAATTTTGAGTTTAACGTTCCTTTCAGCAGCGAGGCTATATGAGACGGGTTCTACTGATTAACGTGGAATCCGAACCACATGAGCTCCTACTAGGAATCGAACCCGGGTCTCCCATGCCAAAGACACGTACGCTAATCGTTTAGCCACGAAGGAGCTCATATTTTACGTTTTTATATGCGTTTCAAATTACACAATTTTTAGAGAATCTATTGTAAAATTCGAACGTGGGCAATATTGGCATTGACAATTGTTTTCTGCTAAATCCGGCAGTTTCACTTCTTCAATAGCTTGAATTCTTTGTGCTTACCGAAGTAGCTAAAATTAAATTCAGTGATACTATGCGAAAGATATATAGTGGATTTATGAATATGAAATAGCAAATTCTTTGTTTCGCTTCCCGTGTTTTATCCAGTGATTCAGTGAAGAAGATATATGATGAAACAAGATTTTAAGACCTTAATGTCCATATAAATGAAAACGACATGTACAGTTAAAAAAAAAAAAAAAACACATCTCTCTTTAAAAAGTTATATTTTCACAACCACACGTGGACCACTTTGGTATTTGCACTTTTTAAAAAAAAAGAAAAAAGAAAGAACAGTCCAAGAAGATTCACATATGTTTGACAGCATATTAACTAATGTCCAGTAAGAGGGGCAACGGGTATAGCCTAGTCTTCCCTTTTCTTTACATTTTTATAGCAAGCTATGTAGCGTTTAGAGGTGTGTTTAAAATAACAACAACTTGAGCGAGTCTTTTTTCCACATTTTGAAAAAGCACCAAAATGAAAAGTAAAAATAACTTTTTTTTAAAAACCTTTTTGCTCCTCTGGATGCCCCTGTGTTAACGCAGAGACCTGAAAAATACTAAGGGATGCACTGAATGTGTGTGAACATTTTCAATCTTCTAGGTGCAAAAGTAAGCCGCCAAAAAATAATAAAAATAGTCCTAACAAAAAAATCGTTTCTTTTAAGTTATGACGTCATCATACCCTATATCTCGACACAGGCGTGAAACCATACGTAATGTGTTCTACAATGCCTCCAGGCTTGTAAAAAAAGAAGTAAAAAGCTTTATTAGTACCTTTTTAATCGAATAATAAAGATACTACCCTATCGTGTAAAAGTACACGATAAAATTTAAAAGGGTTAAGCAATAATATTTTAGTTTCTACTGATGTTGACTTTCCTTTCGTGAAACTCAGAAGCTAGTTTGGAGATAAAATAGGCCTATTCATATTTCAGTAACTTTAATATTCTCCATTGTACTTTCACACTGCGAAATTGTCACAAGATATTAGTTTTATAATAATAAATTGGTTTGCTTTCCTCAGCAATTAGTTTATTAACTCTAGTAACTTTATAAAAGCAAAAGCGAGCAGATCTCCGGAATAAGGGACAAAATCTATAAAGCCAAGACATTTCAAATAAAAAGGTGTTCATTTTTATTACTCTTTAAAATACACTCTTTCCTTGTGCACACGCCTATGTCTGAATGAACCAATGGAATATTAATAATTATTTATACGTAGACAGGGAGTGAAAATTTAAGCATCAAAAAATAATCTAAACGACAAAAATGCAAAGAATGAGATTGCAGAGAAAGCCTATAATGGAAAACATGTTTCCTTAGTATTATCTTTTGATCGGTATTCTAAATATACATTTAGAAATCGAAGAGAAATTTGGTTCAAGAGTTGGTCAGTCACAAGAGTGACAATAGTAACGACTCTAGTGATTTGATTCATGCTTGTTTGGAACTGATTCTCTCTCCGCGTGTCTTGAAACGCGGTTCGGTTCTTCGTGCTTTCTGTTTCTGCTTCTTCTGAACTTCGTGTGGCCTGTTTTTAATCCGTGGGGACTGGAAGCAGAGGCAGCCAGTTTCACGCCTGCCCGTCGAGGATGAGCACGCTTCTGTTCCTTGTCTATTGAAACAAGTAAGCATGTGTGAAACGAGCTGCGTCCGTGAAGCTTTTTGTTAAAAATCCATTTAGTAAATTCACACCTTGTTAAGCTGTGAATTGTGTGGTGACAGTTGTGCAGTGATTATTTATTCCTCTTAACTTTCCGTTATGATTCATTAATTATAATTTGAAGATTTTGCTAAGCTTGTTATGTTAGTGTTTATGTGCTTGTTTTGTTGAAGAATATCATGTTATTATGTGATTTGTGAAATTAAGGTGATAGTTTGTTGGAGTGTTATCTACCAACTATTGTGAATTGTTTAACACCAAAAATGTGAAGTGATGACCGGTGGACTAGCATCGTATAAGGCAATACTATTTGTTGCATTTGAGGTAAGTTATTTTAATAAATAACAATAAAAGAAATCCATATTAATGTTCTTCTTATGCTATAGCAAAATAATATGATAAGCCAATGATGTTTACTTAAGAAATGACCAGCTCGTTCAAAGTTGATATGTTAACAAATGCAGTGTTTCTTTTTTAAGAAATGTTCCGGGAGGGTCGCAATTAGTATTCGGAGGGACACATATTATTTGGACATGATACTATTTATTATTATATTATAGACGTATTAATTTGATCTCCTCCGGAGCACTCTCAGAGCTCCGGGACGGGGCAGTGCCCCCAAAAAACATATCTGGAAGAAATACTGAACAAGTGGAGCTTGAATTTGGAGTAGTCCTACCTAAGAATATATTTGGCGAGGAGATAATTCGTGAACATTTGTAGTTAAGTTATGATTTTTTTTTAACAATTATACAATACAGAAATGTTAAGGCTCTTAATTATGTGCTCCATCAGCTTATCTGAATTTTAGAGAATAAGTTAAAGACGGTAGAGTATGGTAATTTCAAATTTAGAAATTAAAGTATATCGTATGTTCAAAATTCTAAGTGAGCTAACAACTGTTGGTTGGTTGGATTTGAGTTTAGCATCCCTTTGAGCAGCGAAACTGTATGAGATATGATCTACAGCTTATGTGGGATCCAAACAAGAGATCCCGGCGGGAATTTAATCTGGGTCTCCTACATCAAAGACGCGTACGCTAACCCCATAACCACGAGGGAGATCGTGAGTTAACATCTGCTTGCAGACAAGGGCGCCGATTTCTCTGTAAATTTGGGGGGCCCATTCAGGTTCAGAAAGTATATATGAAGATTTTAAAACAAATTGCATTCAAATTATGCCAAATATTGTAAATTTGCAAATACAGTGAGGGGGTCCGGATGAGCTTTGGGGGGCCTTCTTGGCCCCCCGGGATCGGCGCCCTTGCTTCTAGATATTTTCTTATGGACAAGAAATTTGGGTATACATTTTGACCTAATAATTGCCTGCCTTTCTAATTTCAACACACTAAAACAGTGATTCCAAATGTTGCTTACTTACCTGTCACTCCCCTTATTCGTAAGCCCTGCGTACTTCATGGCCTCCGTCTTCCCATGACAAAAGACAATAAGTCAGTCAAGCATGTATCTTTTGTGAATTTGCTAAGTTATCACAAGTGGTGATTCATGATTTCACAGTTTGTCAGTAGCTTGTGTCTCTCGTGCTCGCTCTACACTCTCACAGGAGGGCGCTCCGAAATTGGGAACCACTGATGTAAACTGATGTAAAAGAACAGTAATTCGTTTAACTGCGTTTTATATGTATTAAATTGTTTATTTTCCAAAATTGTCACGTGTTGATATCAAATTATTTACAAAAGATGAGAAAATGTCAGAGAGAGAGAGAGTAGGAACGATCTTTTACATGCAAGTTAAAAGATAATGATAGAACTAAAAGCCAAATTACAAATTAAAACATATGTAATCGTATAATTACCCCGTTGTTATCTGGAGTGTATTAAAATAAATCTAAACTAGAGCGTCCAGAGGTGGATTCAGAGGGAGCCCGGGTAAGAATTTTTTTCCATGCCCGCAGCCATCCTGATTTCTTAGAAACAGGAAAAATAATGAATGCTGAGGGAACAATGAGAAAGAAATCAACGAACCAGTGGCTTATCTAGCTCGGGACCGGGAGGCGTAGGTCCCCCAGTTGTTTCAGTGTTTATATGTTTTGCTATTATTTATACAGTTTTTAAAATTTATTGTAAACTCGATATACCTATCATAGTCTGGGTTCTGGCTGCCCTCCTCTCCCCAGTTTTTACCTTCTAGATCTGCCTCTGCAAAGAACACATGTGTTTACAACTTTATTTATTATGGAATCTGTAACAAAGCTGTAGCTCCTTGACAAAGGATATTCTAGCGATGGGCAGACGTTTTTAGGAAGGGGCCAAAGAGAAAAGAAAGAACTTTAAATGGGCCAAAATAATTTATTAAAAACAACAACGATATATTTTACAGAATTCTTTTAATACTAAGCTTAGTCAATGACAGAAGTTCCTCATAAGTTAATTTGGTTCAAACTGGGATGCACTGATTCTCAGAAGTAAAGTTAAATGCTCATCTGTCAGTGTGTTTCAATTAGTAATCTTTCGAAGTAATTCTATTCTTATATTCATTCGTCAAATTAGAATCGTGTCGTGAACTGGATAGAAACTTTCAGGGAGCCGCATCTGGCACAAAAAGATTTAGTTTGGCCGTATGGAGCATTGGACTGTATGGTTCAAAGACTTGGACATTACGGAAGTTAGAGAGAAAATATTTGGAGAGCTTCGAAATGTGGTGTTGGAGGAAGATGGAGAAGATAAAATGAACAGAGAGAGCAACAAACGAAGATGTTTTAAAACGGATAGAATAAAAGAGGACACTTCTATCCACCATCCTACGTAGAAAGGCCAATTGGATTGGACACATCTTGCGAAGAAATTGTCTTCTTCACACCGCTATAGAAGGAAAGATGGAAGGGAAGCGAGGAATAGGAAGAAGAACACAGCTGATCGATGAATTGAAAGATTGGAGAAAATATTTGGACTTAAAAGACGAAGTTGAAGATCGACAAAAGTGGAAGAAACATTTCCAGGCCAAAATCTAAAATTGAAAAAAAAAAAAAACCCTCATTAGTCCCAGGACCTGCCGAAAGGCAGAATACTTAATAATAATAATAATAATAATAATAATAATAATAATAATAATAATAATAATAATAATTACTGGGATATTCTGTCTTGACAAATATTACGGCGGACAAAATCAAAACTACGAAGGTTCGTCATTATTATATATGTATGTACACCTGTGTTATCGCTTGAAACTAAGGGAACAGAGGCTATCTAATGTATTTTTGTATACAACAATTAGAACATTTTTTTCTTTCTTTTTAGTTTAAAGCGAGAAAAGAACTTGAATTTTTACCGGTATAACTTCCTTCGCAAGCCGCCTCTCCCTGACATGGTACAATAATAAGGTATTTGGGTGTCTGAAGTTCTTGAAATGGGATTTCTTTTAGATTACGTCTCACGATTATGCACCGAGGCTAAGGAAGACGTATTGAAATAGGAAAAGGACGTATTTGGTATAGCTTTACAGTACGTCGAAATTGGTAAAATGCGCTAAATTACATTTAATTTGATAAATAAACTTCAAAAAAAATTCATATTTGGTTTTGAGGCAGTTAAAAATTCTTTCCATCTTCTATTTTAGAAAGGACAAAAAAATAATTTAGGTGGCCAATGCTCGCTCTAGTCCGTCCCTGGCTACGGGATCTATCTCTTTCATAGAAAATCAGTTTTCCATCCTAGGCAATTTTGATTTGAATTTGATTTTCAGTTTAGCGTTTTTTTCAGCAGCGAGGCTATATGAGACGTGGAATCCGGACCTACAGCTTAACGTGGAATCCGAACCACGCATGAGCTCCCACCGGGAATCGAACCCAGATCTCCCACGGTCTGCGTACGCTAACCGCTTTGTCACGGGAGAGCCTTCTTACTGTAGAGTAGATCCAGTATGTTAAGGCTTAGATAGCTTTGGCTACAGTAGGTTAGGTTGGGTTAGTTGAGTTTCGGTTAAAGATGCAAGGGCTAAAAAAAACGGCTTTTTGGGAAAAAAACTCGGTTTTTTCTGCTTCGCTTTTTTGCTTGGGAAATTTTGGGCTTTTTCAAAATTCTACTTAAATTGATAAAGCAGACTTTGTTTCGTTTCTCTATAACACAAAAAGTCATTTAATTAGTGGTTGATGCCGATAGTAATATAAAACCTCAAAAATAAACTATGAATTTCGAAAAGATATTTCAAACAATCTTTCTTCAACATATTTACATTATGAATTCCAAAGGATTAACCAATGTACTGTATATAATAAGAATTTTTTAACCTCCTACATACAAAAGTAAGCAGGGTTGGCAAGAACCATGGTTGTTTTTGAAAATGTCAAAAACCCGTTTTTTGGGGGAAGTTTAAACCAGGTTTTTTTTTAGTGGTTTAAACCAGGTTTTTTGATTTTGATATTTTGCTTTATGTATTTATATTACATATTCACAGAAATAAGTTTGTTTCGCCTTGGTGTTATTATGCAACAACAGGGTTATGCTGGAAGAGGTCCCATAAGCTTAAAGAAGTCCGGTCAGTAAATTTCTTAAATTGAGAAACTCCCGCCCTAGCCATCGGGAAAATCCCGTCATTACTTTAAATGTAAAACAATAACGGGAAAATACTGTTATTGCTTTGCATGTAAAATTTAAAAGTCAGCGTATCATAATCAGTACGCTAAAACCGAGGTATTAAATTACAAATTTAGTATGTAGATATCATTGAAAGTCCAATCCAAGCTAATGTTGGAAGCTACGTAGGCAATCGATAATTTTTGCCAATTTCTATCAATATATTTAAGCAACCTTGGCTTCTTTATAAAACAACGGGCATTCAGGCATGCAGAAATATACAATTTGGTTTCGTTTCGTATGTTTAGGCTTAACATCCTTACGTAATACCGAGGTTATCAAGGAGAATACTTTCGCTTAAAGTGATATAAGGACCGCTACTTAGTTTACGCATGAAAGAAGGGCTGTGGTTCGACCGAGAATTGAACTTGGGACACCTTGATTAAAAGGTGAAAAGGAAATGAAACTAATGCAGATGGTTTGATATGTGGAAACGTCACCATGAAGTTCACACGATTCGCATTTTTCGTTCTTTTTATTTTTTTGGTTTAAACCAGTTATTAAAAAAAAAAAGTGTAAACCAGCCAATCCTAAAAGTAAACACTTCTTTAAAAATAATACATAAATAACTAGCAAAATTGTATGTAGTATTTTTACTTCAAAATATTCCATACCCTCTTTTTGAAACAAAATAAAATTAGAATAAAACAAGAGAAATACTTAAGATTTATATGATACACTTAAAGGCTGCACATCTAGAGCTTTGCGTTCTGTATTTTCTTGAAATTCATAGTTAAGTTTATATAACCACCATCTCGGTTTACCCAATCCTCGAGTTTTCTGAATTTTTAACAAGTGGGATTCAACATATCATTACGGAACTCCCCCCCCCAAAAAAAAAAGGACCACGGAATATATTTAAGTTAAGCTAAATACAACTGCACAACAAACATGACTGAGTGGTTAGCTTTTGCGCTTCTATCGGGAAGTCCGGGATTCAACCCAGCATTCGATCATTTTGACAAAGCTTTTCTTCATTCCATCTGTAAACGTAGAAATAGTGTGTGTACTGTGAGTTGGCCGACTTCTTTTCTTATTGTTTTTAAATCGTTATTATTACTAATTACCAGCAATGACGGTTTTGCAAAGGTTAGGGGGCGGTCTTTCGGACTGAAGCCTATTCCCCAAAGTTACGGAATGTCTAAAACAAACGAAATATCTATTAGTTATGCCTTTACTCATAAATTTTAAGCTCCCGTCAAATAAAAATTACGAATGTTTAGAAAAACTAAACATTACTAAGAAAAACCCCTCCCAAAATACTTTTCTAAATTTGCCACTGATTCTTAGTATAAAATGATCTTCAAGGTTGTATCTGGAAGATTATTGCGTAACATATAAGGGTGATTCCACGAAAAAGGGAAATTTTCTGTCACGGGCATTTCTTCAAACTACTACTAGAAAGAATCACCTCATTTTTATTTTGTTTGGTAGTAACCGTCACAAAGTAGGTATGCCATGTATAACAGTTTGCAAATATAACACGAAACATACGTAAAAAATTAATTATTACCCAATTTCTCAACACCGTGGGCTGTCACAGACTACAGTTGACTGATTTTAATCAATAAATTACAACTGAAGTCGCAAATCAAACATCATTTAATGGTAATTAAATGGAAGAGAACACTTCAATGTTTCGGTTTTGTGGAAAGTAAATCTTTATAACGATTATTTTGGAAAGCTTGACTATGCTTCGTTTCTGTCACCTCTATTTCGTCTCAACTCCATGGCAATAGAAAAAATTATCATTGCTCTCAACAGATAGCATGATCGTCCACATTGGCAACACCCACAAGAAGACAAGGCAGACATGTTTGACTGAAGAACAGAAAAAGTTGTGTGCATGTGTTAAAAGCTATATGAAAAATATTTTTGTGTTTGGAAAGCAGGTGCGTATATTAATTGATTCTCAACACCATGGTATTTATTACTGAATGTATTTGTATGGTATATACCTTCTTTTCCTTGAGGAACCTACGCCTTAACGTAGAAAATTCGTACACAATTACTCACATGTACTGGTTAAAAAGTGGGCCGGTAAAAATAAATTATATTCGATTTTCTCAACTCCATGGTTCTCAACTCCATGTCCATCTGAAAACTAAGGAATCCACGGTGTTGAGACAAGTCACGGAGTTGATAATCTTGTAGTGTTTGTTATGCTCATGCTCTTCCAAATATTTGTTCTTTCAATATATTGATAGAAATAAAGCTCGTTTATGGTCTAGTGACTGGTATGCTCGCCTTTCGTGCGTGGTCCTGAGTTTGTTTCCCGGTGGAAGCTCAAAAATTAATGGTGTTTACTTCGCATAGTAAGGCAATTAAAAAACTCATTTGAGCAGAGATGTACTGAAACCTGATCGCGCAGACCATCGCAACGGTCGTAGGAGCCGACACGCTGACCACGTGTCATTCACACTCAAAGACGGCTGGAGGGTCCTAGCCCATTTAAGGAGTGTTTCGCGGAAGTTCAGATTTGGGGCTGTCAGGTAGCCGGAGGTAAAACTTCAGTCAAGTCAAGATGGATGGTATCTGTTTTTAACCTATTGACGTCTGAATCTTATGATCAACTAATTGTTTTCTTTTCAGAGATTGTCGAAGAGTCTGAGGGCAATATGCGGACAGTCAATTTTATGACGCGGATCGGGAGGAATTTCTCCTGGCCTACTAAACCTGACGTTTAAAAAGCGTTGGCAGTTGTCATTCTGTGTAGACTAGAACAGCCCTTCCCTGTTTCCTCAAGACATTTAATTCATTGGAGTGGAAAATGAGGGCTACTTAACAAAGAACATCGAATTATCCAAAGAAAACAGAAATGATGAGTGCCTTACACTGTCATTTAGTGTGCATTATACAGGGCGTTTCAAACAATACCGACAACGTTTGGGAGGTGATTCCTAACACCAAGATAAGATAAAAAGTATAGACCAATCTGGGTGCACAAATGCTTCCTTTCGCAGTTATAGGCTGCCGAAAACATGAAAAAAAAAATAACTTTGAAGGTAAAGGTCCATCGCATAAAACTATGGGACCTACCGTAGTCGGGTCAGACTTCACTTAGGAATTAGTATGTGCGCTATCCAAATATCCATGTTTCAGAATCTTGCGGTACTTCCACAACAACTTTTATAGAAGTATTTGGTGAGTACTTCAGATTATACGCCCGTAACCAAACTCCCTCTATAAAAATTGCTTCGTGAGTACCTCAGGATTCTGAAACATATTTTTGGATAGTGCACATATTAGTTCCTAAGTGAAGTCGTGACCCGACTACGGCAGATCTCATAGTTTTGGAGCTATGGACCTTTAAAGTTCATTTTTTCATGTTTTCGGCAGCCTATAACTCCGAAAGGAAGCATTTGTGCACCCAGATGTCTATACTTTTCGTCTTATCTTGGTGTCAGAAATCAGCTCCCAAACGATGTGTGTATTGTTTTGAAACACCTTGTATATATACCAAATATACGGTACAAATACACTTACCAAATGTTGAAAAAGTATTGCACTTTCGACGTGTGGACTTGATCACACAGAGAAGACAAACGGTTTACATAAGCTCAGAAAACAAATGAAGTAGACAAGGTTTAGTGACTACTTCGTCTGTTTCGTAAGCTTATGTAAAAAGTTTGTCCTCTCCATATGATAGTCTACATATTGAAAGCGCAATAATTTTTCAATATTCGATAAGTGTATGTGTATTTCTTTTTTTCTTATTTACGTCACATATTCATATATATATATATATATATATATATATATATATATATATATATATATATACACTCAATTTTGGAACCTTCATTAGATATATTTTCATATGCTTGCAGTATTTTCTGGAGTATTTTTGTATAAGAAATTACGTGTCATCTAGTTTGTTAGAATTTTATTCAACATAAGGAGAATAATTCTAACTTACAAAAACTATTGGAAAATTATTTCAATTTTTATGTAAATTATAAGCTTAATCACTTATAAACCAAAACTTATCACCCAGATGTATCACGTTTCTCAACTCCACAGCAATTTTCAACTCCGTGTTAACTAATCTCAACTCCGTTACCTATGGTCTCAACTCCGTGGGTGCTGAAAAGTTTATTATTTTTTATTTACTACTCCAATAACGATTCAGCTCTGCTGAACACCTAATTAACATGTACTTAGTAGTAGTAAGTGCATGTGATATTTTTATTGAAATAGGCGACCATCAACGGAACAAAAATTTTCCAAGTGAAAATTTCCCTTTTTCGTGGAATCACCCATAAACGAAACGAAATATTAGCTATGCCTGTTACTCATAAACTTCAAGCACCTCCCAAATGAAATTAGGACTTTTTAGAAAACGAAACAATCAGAGAAACCCCTCCCAAAGTACTTTTCTAAATCCGCTACTGATTATTTGTATAAATTGGTATTCAAGGTTGTATCCGGAAAATTATTGCTAAATCATTGCACAGCTACAGCACCATATAATAGAAATGTGGAAGTACGGTTTGACGGATATATTGAAAAACAGAAGTTTAACTTTTGCGCTAGAAGCTAGAGTACTAAACTCTTAGAAATAAAACACTAATGACAAACTTAAATGATCTAGAGAAGAAAAAAAATGTTAACTCAAAAGTTAAAATAAAGTTAAATAGCCTCTAAAATTGCCCTCAAATACTACATTCTTCATGTTAGCTTTAATTCGTAAACCATGTGCTCCCTCCATCTTGATGGTGAATTTCAGAGCGAAATATGGCATTAGGTCATGGAATTCTTATCTAACTCTAGAATATACTATAAGAAAGCTATTTAGATAGAAAAATCATGAAAATGAAAAAAGCCAAAATTTCCAAAATTCTCGTTTTCCCCCCGGCTCTTTATGTGAAAAAAAAAATCGATTCAAAAAAGCCGGCTTTTTTGCATCTCTAGTTTCGGTTAGGTTCCATTCCGAACCTACTCTGCGGCACTCACTCTTTAGATTTTACAAAATATTTATGTTTATTTGATAAATCTTTTAATGGCATAGGAAGAAAATATAATTTGTACGTCTAAACTAGTACAATTCCCATTAAGAAAGTTTCTTTGCTTTTTCTTCTTTCATTACCTCAGTTGAGATTATATCTTCAGGTGCAGACCTAAGTCTCAGTCATCTATATCACTGAGTTTTATTATTAATAATTATTTTTAATATAGCAAATCAGATTGAAAATTGATTAAAATGATTGATGGTTGGTGATAAAAGGTGGCAGACAAACTTCCTTATCCTCGCGCTTTCAGCTAGATTTGTTGTATTTCCTTGAAAACTGAAATATGCAACATTAACAATTATTAACAAATTTTGTATATATATATAGTACGAATCTTGAAGTTGAAGCAGATGTTGTGTGTAATTCCTCCCCCCCCCAAAAAAAAGACAGCAATTTTTCTTTTTCTTTTGTCCAAAAAAAAACTTTTTTAGGGGACGTAAAAGGGGACGTGCAACGTGCAGAAGGTGAATAAAAAATTTTCCCTAATGGCAATTAATTTCACTCATTTACGCACCCAGTCATCACACACACACACACACACACACATATGTTTGAATAATATCAAGTATTGTTGTATGTGCCATTATTATTATTATTTTCGTATTAAACATATATGAGTGCTTCTAGGTGAAGCTAGATGTTCAGTCGTTTGAGTGAGTATTGTGGGCGTAACACCAATATATAATACAAGGATGCTTCTCCAGGAATTGCAGACCTAAACACTTGGTAACCCTTCCACTCCCTTCAAGACTCTTAAAATTTACTCCTGGCAACATGAATGTCTTTTCGGCATGAATGGGTAAATATTTCGGAAAACAAAAGTTCCTAACTACTACAAAACAGTTAAAAGAAGGGAAATGTTTCATAAACTGTTTTAACTCAAGTAAAAGTACTTTCTCAATGTGACTATACAAAATAAAAGTTCCCTATTTCTATATTCATGATCATTCGAAAATATTCTACAGGAGGAAGTAAGTTATCCTTGCTAGATATGAAAATTTTCTTCTCCAGGAAAGAGATGAAAATTCCTGCACAACTTTTACTACTCATGACCCAGAGTCGATTTTCCGTTAGCAATACCGCCAGTTGCGCGAGACAATTGAGGAGCTACATTAAATAAATAAATAAATAAATAAAAATACAAATCTAACTAGCTCATAGACTTGAGAATTAGCTGTGCCACGTGTAACCCACGTGAATGAGTTAGATTTATATAGAGTGAGAGAGTTTTTCAATATTGAAACCGGTTCCGGTTCCGGTAAGATTAGAGAGGAGATGGGATATGTTCTTGGAATACTTAATTGATTGCATAAAACCGCTTAACACTACCTGTTGCTGTTTTTACTCAATAGCGAACGTTAAAACCAAAATGGTTCATCCTTTACTTGAGAATTAGTTGTGCCACGTGTAACCCACGTGAATGAGTTAGATTTCTATAGAGTGAGATTTTCTCAATATTGAAACCGGTTTCGGTTCCAGTAAGATTAGAGAGGAGATTTGATATGTTTTTGGAATACTTAATTGATTGCATAAAACCGCTTCTCACTACCTGTTGCTGTTTTTACTCAATAGCGAACGTTAAAAGCAAAATGGTTCATCCTTTACTTCCGGTTTTAGTAGAGAGTTAGGGATGAGATGAAATATATCCTTGGGAAACCGCTTCTCACTATCCATTGCCATATTTTTTTCTCTTTATAGTGATCGACGTTAAAATTAGAAATGATTTATTTTTACTAATGTTTTGAATATCACCTATATTAAAAAAAAAAACTGATTCTTAACATTTGATCCTCTGCATCCTGGCCAAAATTGATGGTAATCCATCAAGTATTCTTTGAGATTTTTTGTCTCCAGGACACACACGGACAAACAGGGTAAACATATAAAAGAGTTTTGGTAAACACAACTCCTTAAAAAGAATTAGATGAAGGTGCATCATTATTTGTTGCTTTAGAGCTTAACATTTTTTCACCTACGCCTTCTAAAAAAACTAGGACCTAGAATTTAATGAAATCCGAACAACAAAGTCTAACATTAAGAATCAAACCAGGGCCTACTATCCAAACATTTAAATGCTAATTGTTTACCCCTTTTTGTTTCTTCCAGACATGCTTTCGGGAAGGGACCTTGCTCCCACCGAAATTGTGCAACTGCTTTCCCCTCCTGGATAACTTGCATTTACATGGCATCTGGTGCTAATTACTTGCTTTGAAAAATAATATCCCAGTGTAGCCCCCTAACCTTTTGATTTTGTTTCTTCCGTTTTTTTTTTAATTTATTTTTTTTAAAAGAATAAAGCCTGCTTATTACCGAAGCTCAACAATTCATCGATAGATGGGAGCTAATTATTTTCACATGACCTTTGCGGAAGGTTCGATTTGATTCTTAAAAGTGTTGCTTCTTTGTCTCGGATAGACACGAACACATTGGTATCTTAAAATATATCTTTGGAAAATGCACTGTCGTCAGTTGAACGTATAGCACGAGGCTTTCGGGTCGATAGTGCACATTCGTCTGGATGAATGTTGTCAACGCTCAACGTAATTATTAGAGCAACCCAAAAGCATAAAAAGCATAACAGCAATTTACACATACAGTGAAAGTCTTAAGTATTCGTACACCGGCTGCAAGCTATGAATAAATGCCTGTAGCTCCGACTTTGTTGGAGATAGAGCATTGGAACAAACGGTACTGCATTCTCCATTAAGTTCTTTATTATTTACAAAAAAATCGTTCCGTGAATGCGAAAACATAGACAAAAGAAACGAAAATAAACATGGTTTTGATCTGTCAAAAGTATTCGTACACTGAAATTAAAGACAAAAACGTCCAGCTGTTCGAGCTGTTGTTGACATAGAACGCCCTCTGGAGGTTTGCAAAGCTAAGTACAACTACAGGCAAGCGAATTATCATTCAGGTTCAAAGAGTGATTCAAGACGGAAGAAGTAATGGGTCAAAAAGGGACGGAGATTGGACGATGTGAGAGCATACTGCTGAATGAAATTAAGAAGAACCCAAGAATCAGTGCTCCACAGATGCTGGCAGAAGCAGGGGTTATGTTAGTTTCGGAAAGTACTGTGCGTCGTGCGTGCAACAAACAAGGTTATAATGGGCGCGTTGCTTGAAAGAAATTTTTTGCTTCCGAGATGAATAGGAAGAAGCGGCTCCAGTTTGCGAAAGCTTACGTGCACAAAGATGTAGCTTTCTGGGAAAAAGTGATACTCTCAGTGTTTGGTTCCGGTATAAAAAAAAAAAAAAAAAAAAAAAAAAAAAAAAAAAAAAATAATAATAATAATAATAATAATAATAATAATAATAATAATAAAAATAAAAAAATAATAATAATGTGGCGGAAGCCAAATACAGAAATGAACCTGAAATTTCTGCAGGAAACCGTCAAGCATTGAGGTGGAGAAGTGCTAGTTTTGGGGCGCATGCGTGCTTCGGTAGTGCGAAAGTTGACAATTATCGATGGTATTATATACCAGCATATGTATACTGATATCTTGAAGAAAAATCTACCATAGTTGGCGTGGGTCAATGAAAACTTGACCCACCACCCACCGTGACCCACTCTGACCCACCACCTACCATGACCCACGGTGACCCACCACCCACCATGAACTACTATCATCCACTGTGACCTATTCTGACTCACCAAAATCCATCGTCATCAACTCTGAAGACGATCCACGGACTCTTCTGTACTGACTAAAGAGTTTACACTTGGAATAAAACAGGACTGTGAAATTGTCACTAATCGGAGTTTGAGTTTCTATTCAATCGCTCAAGCAGCACTCTGTTACAATAACGGTGGATCTGACCTTGACGATATAATATGGTAAAGTATTTGTCAGTGAGGAAATTGAAACAGTCCGAGGTGGGGGGAAATAAGTGCGTGCCTAAGAGAATATTCTTGCAAGTGTTAATTTCTGAACGCATTCCGAAAGAAACTTCTATTCGCAGGAAAATAGCCCTGTACAATATGGAAAAGGTTATGGTTTCTCAGTTCACAGTATTTTTCTCACAAAAGACTTGAAAAATCAGTTTTTCATAGTGTATAAAGGTGCTCGGGTACCCTATGTGAGAGCATCTCCATAAAGTATGCTCATAATTGTAATTTGTGTAATCACTAAAACACCACGTTAAATTTAAGTTACAAATATGCATAATTGCAATTATTATGAATATTTATTCAAAGTAGTTTACCTAAAGCAAAGATCGGTTTATTTCCTGTTGGTAACTTTTTCTTGGTAAATCATCCGCAACGGAATGATGTCCATCCTTCAGCCAAGAAATAACTAGCTCGTCTACTTTGAGCTTGTGTAGCGGTAGGCCATTAACATTGATGAACGACAAGTTAGACAATGTTTAAGCACATAGTTTATTTCTGATATCAGTCATCTGTAAATTCATAAGAGAAAATCCCCGTTCGTACTCTGTCGTGGAAATTGATAATACTTCTACCCGATTTCTGCAGCTCATCATCTACAATCTGCTTGTTAGACTTAAGTCTGATAACGATTTTTCTTGGTCAGTTTTGAAATACTCAGCAAGAAATATCATCTCTCTATCACCATACAACATCTTTTTCATATCGACCATGTCAGTTGGCAACGTCGACTCATGCAGAACAGAAACTTCATCTACCACGCCTTCGATAGGGAATCTTGTGAATAAATTATCAATTAAAGCCTGATAAACTGATGATTTCTTATTTGTTCATAAATTTAATTTTTGCAATTACACATGAAGGTTTGATGCCATTACCAAGTTCCCTCCCCCGTCTAGAAAGCGAAAGGGAAAGAAATTCCAGGAAAGTGTTCAGAGGTGAATGGGAATTTCCCTCCTACCCCTTCAATTACCACACTGATGTTTGCCATGTGTCAAATTACGATGAATTTCAATTAAATTATCATAGTATAATTATTTCCTTGTTCAATTATCAATACTTTTCAGTGGAAAAAAAGGATGAAATTTGAAAGTTCCAAATTAAGGTAAGTAGACCAACGTAAAAGGAAAAAAAGTGTAAATTTTCCATATAATTATGCGTACACTGAGAAAAATCCGTTCTCCGGACAGCGGTATATTGTACAAATATTCTGTATCCTCTTGCTTACTATAGAAATCAGTACGGAGCATACGTTATCCGTATGCTACATAGGCACTGCCCTTAGGTGTTATATCATGCCGTTGCAGGATGTCTGACATTAACAGTTTTCCGTATATCACACGGATATACTTATGTTACCTTCGTCAGCTATATGTTCCTATACGTCCATTTATAAGTGAGATCCTGACCGCCTACATTGTTTCATACAGAAAGTACGTATAGATGGACGCTTATACAGAAAGTATTATAAAACATGCGTTTTCAGTTATACGTCTGCTGTACGCCAAGTCCAAAAACTACAGGAATTACGCATGTAACCTATCTTTTTAAGTAAGCCATCTACATTTTTCTCAGCGTAATTTTGTTTCTTAAATAATATCGATCGTTTTCGATCATTTTTACAAACCAACTCACTACCAATTTTCCATATATAGAAAGTGCCTTCCCCCATATAGGAGAATTTAAAAAATGCTAGGACACATTCTGTTTATTTTCAATAAAGAGTTAATACACTGAATTTCAGCTCCGTAAGATTAACGGCGTGCGAGATTCTATTTTTTTTTTCCGCAAAAATTCCGATCCCCACTACCTCCTTAGGATATTATGCATTATAATGAAAGCAATATAACATCCCAGTTTGGATTAAGGCCTAACTATATACCAAAAGTAATTTCATTTGACTTTGCAATTTGACCGTGATGATCAGGCACACATAGTTACATTCAATTTTTTATATAATAATTTATATATTACAGTGATTCAAAAATGTAATTTTTCATTAGTTAGCTCCTCTAAAAACTCACAGATCTCGAAAGCCAAGTAGTAGTATAAGTCCTATTGCTATTATTACAATTAAAAATATCAATATCCAAAAGTTCCTGAAGTTATTTTTTTCACTTGGTTAGATACGAGTATACTCACCTCAGGTAAGTAGACAGAAAAAAATGGAAAAGGAAGGGAAATGAAGGTCTTGAAAGTAAAAGGAAGGGAAATGATCTTGAAAGTAAAACGAAGACAAAGTTACAGTCTTCAGAAGATACTGTCTACAATGCAGTGAGCAGAGTGGGTCGGTATATCATACTGAGTCGGTGGGTCGCAGTGGGCAGTGGCGTAGGGAAGGGGGGCCAGAGGGGCCGGGCCCCCCAAAGAGGTCCGACAATGTACTTTGGTACTTTGACGTTTGTAAATTTTTATATATTTTTATGCTTATATTTTTTTTTTGTTTGTAATGTTTCTATATGTACCTATAACAGCACTTGCCCCCCCCCCAAACACACATCCTGGCTACACTACTGGCAGTGGGTCATGGTGGGTGGTGGGTCGCAGTGGGTCACGGTGTGTGGTGAGTCACAGTGGGTCACATGTTGACCCACGACCCACTGACCCACTCAGAAAACTTGACCCACTCCATCTCTGAAATCTAAGTCCTAGTGCTGATCAAATGGGCTTGCAAGATCACTTTATATTTCAACAGGATAATGATTCCAAACATACGGCACACAATACAAGGCTCTGGTAACTATACAATGCACTGACTACACCTGTGCCATCTAGAGTTTTCAGCCCATTGATTTATATGGGAAAGCATATTTCTTTTCCTTTCAAATGAGCGAGAATACGTGATTACTAGTTCGATTGAACTGGATTCTTAAAATCTATTTAAGTCTCCCATATTTTCTGAAAACATTTTATGTGTGAAGACCCTCTCCGCTGGTCTAATGGATAGTGCCTGTACCTTTGATGCGCGTAAAAAATTAATTTCATAATCATTCACTCTCATTAATCATCCGTCCCTTTAGCCTAAAAGTCATAATAGTGGGATGTTAAACTAAAAAAATATGTATGTAACTTGAATATTTACAAATGAAATTTAATTTAAGTAATATTAATTTGATATATAAAATTCATTTGAAGAAAGCAAGGGGCACTTTTCTTTTTTAATTCAGAAGGCAGATTGGCGTTAAAGAAGAATTAATATATAATAATAGTACATGTGTTTTGATTAATGATATGGAGGTATTTAAGTTTTTATTAACTGTAATGAATAGGGGCTTAGTCTCCATGGGTGTGAAAGCTCCGCTTCCCTTAACAAGAATTTTAGGAGTGATAAAAAGAATGGATCAGAAGATTGCGATCTCGGTCAAGAATTTTAGGAATGATCCCAAAAAAATGGATCAAAAGATTGCGATCTTGGCCAATAATTAGATTTTGGATCAGGGACCACAAAATTTTTGAATAGTCCCTAAATCAAGTTTTCGTATTTTTCTACGGAATAAGCACATCATACTGAGTTAAGTGATAATTTGGGTTTGGCTACACTATATGTAGTTCTCCAGATATAAAGCCTACATGAAAAATTTTGATTGAAATATATTGAACCTTTTGATTCAGAAAATAAACTAAGTATTAATATAAAAATGCAATAATAATTCTGAATATATAGAATAATGCATTAAAAATAACAGCTTCTCCTAAGTAGAGAATCACTTTAACCACCGATGACAAATCATTGCAGGAGCGTGCCTATGTGACATGTAGACTTACAGTTTAACGTAACATTTGCTTTCACTTAGAATCCGAGTTGTCCCCCGCACCGGATACACACAAATGATGTTAAAATTGTTCGAGTATTTTATGCTGTTATCCGATATTCGTTTTCAATTTTTACAGAAATATTGGAATAATTATTCGTCATCCGAATAATTGTTCGAAAATAATTATTCGTTTAGTCAAAGAATCCACAATTTGAATAATGTATTATTCGCGTTTTAACAGCCCTAGCGTTCACTAACGGCGGTTCATAAACGGTGATCTGTAGTACTCTAAAGGAAGCGCGAACTTAGCATTACATCCAATGAAAGAAAAAAAAAATCTGATAAATATCGAACAAAAAAGATTCTCATTTTAGAGCAATAAAATGTTGAAACCATGAAACAATAAGTGTATGTCAATCTTTGTCTACAACTTTAGTACTTACAAAAAATGATTTGACAATATTATTTCAAGTGAAGCTGGATCTTGGCTCAACTTTCGAATATTTTGACTTACTAATGAAATAAATGTAATCGACAAAGTGGTTTTAAATGGATATGCTTCCGCTCTTTTTTTCCTTTTCTTTTTGTAAAACATAACTTGCTGTCATTAACATTCCCCAGCAAGAAAAAAATAATAATTGCAATGAATGCCATATGTACCTCTCATAGGCCTAATCATAGTCAATCGAGTGAACAAGTTGATTTCAAAGTTTCAAGACAAAATATATTCTTGGTGGGAATCAAACTCCCAGTTACAGTGACACTACTTGTATACACTGGAAAAAAAAAATCAAGTATTATAATAATCGTGAAAATGAGAAAGGCAGTTTTTATGCAGTAGCTAAACGGCTTGATTCGTCGATTTACATAACACATTCCGCATGCACATATTGCTGTCTTTTTTTTTTAAATGTGTGTTTACCACCAACTGTGTTACTTAATTAGATTCCTTTTAATCAGCAAGGTATATCATTCAACACATATCAGTGCTTCTAATTCTGTTATATTACTTTGTGGCCAGTGCGTATTATTCTATTGGAAAGAATAATATAAGGTAGTGGACGCATTATATAGTTTTTTGATAGTCAAGATGTTAGTATCCTGTCTTTTACGGAGATGGTGCAGATTTTGATTTCTTGTTGGGATCCAATCTCGTTGGTCTTAAGGAAATAACCTTAAGATATAAAACGAAATAAATAAATAAATAAATAACAAAATATAGTAATACTCACCCAACTGTAACAGTGGCTCAGTAATACAGTGCTTTACGTCTGATGCGCGAAGTCCCTGCTTCGATCCCCGACCAAATAAGTTTGTGGTGGACGACAGAAAATAGAAAATAATATCAAGAAAGTGTACGGTTATTCACCAAATGAGTGTGGGTCAACGGTTAGCATTCTTGCTTCGAAATCGAGAAGTCTAGGATTCGAATGCCGCGACGAGATACTATGACTGAGGTTCTCCATAGGCGATTGCTACTTATACCTTTGAAGATAGTCCCTTGACTGTATCGTGTCAGAGTTCTTTCCATGTTTAGTTTTTCATTATTTTTCCATGTAAAATAGTTTTGTGGCTATATCTCGAATTGTGTATAACCCATTTATAAATTCATTTTTAAACTAGTATATTTTTAACTGCTTTCTCGTTCTATTAGTATCGAGCTTTTAAATAGATCTGGTAAGTTTTGTTTGAACTCGATTTGTATGTGCGTTCACGCATCTGGTCGTGTCAAAACAAATCCACTTGCTGACGAAAACCAGGGCGCAGTGTTGCCAGATCTACTGATTTTGCAGGAGATCTCCTGCTTTTTCTACGTTCTACTGATCTACTGCGAAAGAAAATGAAAAGTGAACAATCTCCTGCTTTTTCCTTACTTCGAAAAGTTGAAGAAATATATTATTATTAATATTGGATTTTCAATGTTTCCTCACATAAAAACATGAAATTTCTCTGTTAGGCCTATAATACACAAAGCTCTGTAGAGCATATAGTTAGAGAGTTTTACTGAATATAATATATGAATTCAAAGAATACAACTCCACGTCATCTTCTATATGCATTATGATTAGCGTTTTTATGACTTTCTGTAAGATTTACAAGTAAGTGTTGTTTAGATTGGGACTTGGGTTGGAAGAGTGGCTTAGATCATTTCTCCACGATCGTCAGCAAGAAATCGTCTTACGCCACGATCACGTGTGAGTGTACCATATAGCTAGGTTATCGCTACGTGCATGAAAAGACATTTTCCCATTCCACTTTGCTCTTTCACTACGTTTTACTTCACACACGTGTGTATGAAATAATATTACTATAAATCGGGACTTTTCCTCTTCATTTGCTCAACGTGGTTCATCGGAAATGAATTATGGACTGCTTGTTTTGATTACTGCCCCCTTAGTAATGGCAAATTTACATTTAAATGCCACCACTGATGTGTCTACTGCTTTCTCCTGTTTTTTATCTTCGAATCTCCTGCTTTTCCAACTGATTGGTCTGGCAACAGTGCCAGGGCGGGAGATACGGACAGCTGTACACAGGGAACTATTTGGACATGTGTGACGTTATCAATTGTCAAGATTTCTTGTTAGAATGGATTATTGTAGATTTATAAGAGATATATCAAAAAGGACTCATTTAAATAAGATACATTAAAATGTGATTATTGGTCACAGTAAAACAAGTAGATAATTTAAATTTTTGATTGAACATCATTAATTTATTTATTTGACCAAAGATAAGATGTTAAAGCACCGTATCTATAGAATATTTCATTATGTAAGCGAACATACGTATTTATGGTGTACGCTAGTTTAACGTTTCACGGTTATCACGAATATTCATCATCGTTAGGTATTCTACCGTTATTGGCAGGTCACTTGCTGCAACTGAGAAGCTTCCATGCTCCACGGTCTTCCGCGATACAACTTTTCTGTTCTAATATCGTCTATTAATTGTAATCTTCTTCGCCCCCCCTATATTTCCTACGGCCATACCCTCTAAAACGTATGATGAATATTGGTAGGGCCCAGGGGCGGACTGGCCAGGGCCGCTAGGCCGCAATCGCGGCCTAGGCCCTCTCAAGAAAGTAATAAAAACTAAAGAAAGAAAGAGAGAAAAGCTAAAACAGAAGAAAGCTAAATAATTCAGTAGGTCACTGTTATTATGCTGCCAACACACACCCCTCTTCCACCCTTCCATCAGTAAGTTAACTTTTTCAATAGGGCTCTTTTGTTACTGGGTTTGTGGCTAGACCCATCTTTCACTATGGTCTTTTATTATTAGAAACTGTGATTTAGTTTGTGCCTGGGGTCTTGGGCCCTTCTTTCAATATATTGGACAGTTGGGCCCTTGTTTCATTACATTGAGCAGCTGGGGCCTTGGACCGCTTTTTCATTATGTTGGGCAGTTGGAGCCCTTCTTTCATTACGTTGGGCAGTTTCGGACCTGGACCTTTTTTCATTATGTTGGGCAGTTGGGGCCCTTTCATCGTTGAAGACTGGGGCTTGGTTTCTAGCTGGGCCCATATTTAACCACAGGCTGATTGTCCTTTATGGATGTTAGTACTTCTTGTAGGTCTACAGATAACTCAAAAATGAAAAAGCAGCGCAATTTTTTAAAAAAATATTTTCTATCAAAAACGTTTATAAATAAACTAATCCGTGTTATTTGACCGTTATTGCAGAAGAAAATAGTGAAAAACGTCAAGAAAGCGGGCATTTTTAGCATAATGGTTGATTTACCTCAAGATGTTTCAGTGCTCAATTAGCTGGCTATAGTACCGGTAATTCGCTACGTTATAAACGGTCAAGTATTTGGGAGGCAGTTAGCAGTTGTCGTAAACAGTGACACTACAGGACAAGGAACTTATAACGAAATCAAAAGAGTACTTTGTGCCAACAATGTTTTGGCATCTGATATAGGCTTCTGTTTTGATGGAGCTGCTAACTTGACATGATATAAAGGAGTTAAAGCATTACTGGAGAAGAATAATCCTGAAATAATTTACACCCACTGCATGGCTCATGCTTTTAATTTGGTTATGAAAAATTCCACTGAGCAGATCCCTGAAGCTGCAAACTTATTTGGTGTGGTTCGAACCAGTGTTGTGTTCCTGTCTGAGTCTACAAAAGAAAGGACGTTTGGAAGAAAATGATTGATGCAAGCCACGAAGGACATGACAGACTACGGTAACTTCAACAAGTTGGTGGAGGAGATGGTGGAGCAAAAACTGCTGTTTGATTGAAACTTGCTGTGACAAATTTCCAATGAACAATGATAAATCATAGCTTGCAAAAACTATCAAGTAACAACGAACTTACAACTGCATAACGCGATGGCTTATCGCAGATGTTCATTGTACGCAGTGGCGCAACCAGAGTTTTATTTCGGGAGGAACTCAGAATACCTAATACAATAGTCTGTAGATGTAGTCTGCTCCATCTGATATGGATAAAATTGACAGTTTGAATTCTCCTCATTACAAGCAATTTAGTTATCTTATTATTAACATAAAAAAAAACTTAAAATGAAAATTCAAATTCACAAATTCCCTATTTTTAACGGTTACAAGTTTTAAAACTTTCACTATAATTATTATTTTTTATATCTTCATTTTTGCATAAAATGACGCACTCTTTACTAACATTTATTACTCTAAGAAATTAATGTAGAGTTTTCACTGGGTTTTTCTCCTTTCGTACAGTGCTTTGATTTAATTCAGTATTCATTTATACATTGATCTATTTTGAAATTCACCAAATTTGTTTGCAGTGCTGCTGCATATGATAGGCCAGGTCTGTTTCGGGAGGGCCTGGGTCACTGATTGTACGCTATTCTAGAAATTGGTGTTATAGTCTGAGGGTCCTCCATGGTAACCGCGGCCTACGCCCTAATGTACCTAGTCCGCCCCTGGTAGGGCTTATAACAGGAGCATGCACTTGCTGAGAGAAGCGTAGTTTCGTAGTTCAGCCGTGGGGAAGTTATGTCGGTAAGAATACATTGTAAGATTATGACATTAACTATATACAATAGTGACAGAAAGTTTAAACACATCCTTAAAAGCTATTAATTTAAGATGTGATAGACTTTGATATAAACATAATTAAGATAAATTACAATATTGTTATAAAACATTAAATTGTACATAAAGTATTTACAAACATATTTTAATGTTTAAATAATTTCCATTTGTCATAGTTAACAAGATGTTCAGTTTCTGCTCAAAAGTGCTCCCCTCCCCCTCTAGCTCTAATGACAGCTTTGCAAATGAGAAGTATTCGTGCATTCACTTTCCAACATCTCTGTTCTTATGGAACCGCAAGGTTGCAAAAGATGTTTTCATAGTACTAGGTACAAGGGCCAGCAAATCTAGTTTGGTGTGTGTGTGTTTTGGGCGCCCTCAAATTGACCCGGGCGAACCCAGAGCAGGTAACACTGCAACGCCCTCTAACATGATTATTTATGGGCAACGCAACGTTTCCAATCCCAGCATAATAGTGCTATTCTCTAGTATTCGAGAAGTGAAATCCCTAGAATTGTCTTTATTGACAAAATACGTTTTCAATTACTGAATCTAGAAAAGCGTAAACATCTGTAACATTATCTATTAATGACATTCATTTAACAAATTATATATTCACAGTGAGTTCAAAGTCGGCGAAAGGTAAACCTTTACAACAGTGGACGTGGAATGCTTCGGCAGGAAGTAGGAAATGTTGAGAACTGCCAACTGCACGATTCCTCGTGTTCGGAATAACGCGTACAACGATGTATTTTGTCACGGTATATTTCACGTCTTTTCACCTATAAGCATGAAATAAAACATCGAGGCACTTTTTATTCCGTACAGTGCTGGCAGTGCTGGCGGTTCCTTTCCGCCGAAGCATTCTGTGTTTACTGCTGTCAAGCCTCATCTTTTGCTTACTTTAGACCCACCTTAATATCAGAGCATAACTGGAAATTCTGATAAAAGCATGTCTGGGAATTATATCGAGTAGGGTATCCCCTGCACAGCCATTGGACATTGATGAAACATGCATTTTTGGATTGCGTATGTACCACTTTCTTTATGCTGATGTGGACCGCCACTCGATGGTTTCTGAAATTCAAAATAGTGCGTGTTGAAATTTTGTTTCTCTATGATTTTGGACAGCCCTAGCTCTAAAACTGTGCACTTTTCCCCCACAGATCCATATGAACTTTCTCTTATTTTGATGTGAAGAATCACCTCTTACGATTTGTTGGTATAGTTCATTAACACCGTATATATCGAAGTTCTGGTAGCCTATAATTTACATTTAGAAAGTGTGTGTAATAATCATGCAGATGATGTTTACTACATAATCTAATCTACTTTTCTACTCACATTTTAAATTCGCTTAAATCCTTAAGTTTATATAATACTGTGATTATCATATTGCAAACCTGAAAGTACAGTGCACATTATTACTTAAAAATAAATAAAGTAAAAAGAAAAATACAGACAAATAAATGTGTTTCTAATTTACACCACTGTTTTCATATTGGCCCTATATGATAAATATGTATTAACGAAGAATATAGTGAAAACATTTTATCTATACTTCTTTTTTCAAAACTTGAATGCAATTAATTACAGAAAATAAAAGAATATTATGTTAATACAGTAGCCGCTATGCATTGTTAAGATAAACACAATTAAGAAACATTTAAAACAAGATCTTTTAGTGCAGCATTTCAAGTAAGTGACAATTCCGATTTACGAATCACATACTAAAATAAATGCACTTCATGAGAACTGAAACAATGGTGTTTTAAATGAAACTTACCTTAAAATAGCAATATTAAAATTGATGTACTTAGACACGAACCGTAAATGACAAAGAATAAAGTTAATATAATAATTACCTCTTGTCAAAAGAAACAAAAATCTTTCTTATGAATGAACTGAATCTATAGTTGAAGGAATCCAGAGATCCATGAATCAAAAGTTCGTCAATGAATCTTACCTGTAAACGCCAATCCAATCAGATCCTTCTACAATCCATCTTCATTTGAACCGTCTCTCGATTATAGTTCCATTTTCTTTTCGATTTACCTAAGGGCCCTTTTTTTTAATGTTTTTAACAACAATTCCAGAAAAAGTATATTCTACTTCCCCACCCCTATTTCAATGTTTTTTTTTTTTTTTTTTAATATCTATTACACCGTAGGCGAGAGGTAGTCATCATACCAAAAATCATCCTCGTCCTCAATGTCGTTTGGGTCGAGGAGACTTCGTCAAATTGCGCAGTGATGACGAGGTCTATAAACGGATGTTTTCTTTTATTAAATAATGAAAACTTGTATGCGGAAATAAGTATTCTATTTTCATGTTAATTTGGTTTTCAGAGAATATCATAACAGTTTATTGTACACTAGTAATCATTTGAAGATTATGCTTTAATAAATGGGTTCCCCGACTCTGAACCGAATTATGTACAACTCTAAAATAATTACTAAGTCAGCCAATAACGTATTCAGTTCTAAATTAAATAACCTTGTATTTGCAAATATTAAATTGCGGGTGATTGATTTTTATTCTTCAATATTCTTCGTAAAATGAAAAGGCGGGAAATGTGCTTTCCCTTGTCCTTAAGACAAGAATTACCATACTTCAGCAAGATATTAACGAACGTCAATATACAAAATTCTTATCGTACATGTGTCTATTCTATTATATGATACTCCAATTGTTTAAACTGGATAACTTAAAGTATTAATCGATTAATTATAATTTAACGATTGTTTTAAACACTTATACTATAAGATAGGAATACTGTTTTAGACGGGATCACTGCCGTAACTCATATTCATACGAGTCAAGCACCCCTACCAGTGATCGAACCGAGTAACAGTTGGCCACTACTGACTTTATTTCTGAAATAAAAAGGTTGAATGTGTTAATTAGTCATGAGGAACCTTAAACCAAAACATGAAACAAATTCCCTATTACTTTTCGTGCCAATACTTGAAACATTTACGACTCTAACCGTAGCTATAATTCAGTGTGTCTCAACGTAGAGATTGCGAAGGGGGGTGAAAAAGATAAATGTAATTAGAAGCGGAAAAAATATTTTTAAAGATTATTTTGAATGCCTTATTTTGTTGATTTTTTTAAAAATCAGATGCAGTAAAGAATATCAAACAAATAAAAAATTATAAACTCATTTTTTGGTGTTCCATCCATGTTTTGTTTATTTTGACTCAAGTTTCAAACGCACTTGTAAAAAAAAAAATAGCTGACGGTTCTCATTTGGAGTAGTCATTCCACAGTTCCAATTGACTGCGTTCATCGTCAGAGTTTATTTAATTACAGATATCTCGTTAAAAATATTGTGGAATATGTAAATAAACAATTGTTTTAAAATATTAGAATAAAAGAGGAATGAAATTGGTGAAAAGCTGCGTATTGGAAACATAAAAATATAAATACAATAAAAACTACCTATTGAAATATAATTCAAAATGAAGGCTAGTGTAAAAACCTGAGCAAGGGGTGAGCAGCAATAAAGAAACCTTATTCCAAACAGGAAATTACTCATGGGAGACTATTTTTAGGAATTTGGGGAGGGCAGGGGCAATTGTCCCCTCTGAACTTGAGAAACACATAGGTGTAATTTTTAATGAATTTTATACTAATGTACTAAGAAAAAAAAAGTAACAATCTTATGTCCGTATACCATCTTGCCCCCTTCCCTTGGCAAAACCTGAAATGATGATGATGCTTATGGGATTTGCTGGCAAGAGAATGTAATGAAGGGGATCAGGATATGAAGTAAGTTTAAAAAGCTTGCTGTAACTCAATAACTAAGAGATTTTTACTGAAACAGTACAGACAGTTTTGACCTCACGTAAACTTATATACAGTTCTCTTTCTCCGAAATAATAATAATAATAATAATAATAATAATAATAATAATAATAATAATAATAATAATAATAATAATAATAATAATAATAATAAATAGCTGACGGTTCTCATTTTGAGTAGTCATTCCACAGTTCCAATTGACTGCGAAGACAAGCGTCAAAATCAAAGCAGGTGGAAGAAATTAACGTGTTCATTGACCTATTGCGTTGTAAATGCATAAAATATACTCTTCTTCCGTACTTCAGATCGATATAAATTGAAATATTCATTTCGTACATAGATTCAAAAAGAAAAATACTTTGTACTAGAAAATAGCAAGTTTTTATAAATTTCAAGAAAAAAAATGTGTCGGAGCGTATCGTTGCATACAGTCAGGAAAGAAACATCGCTTATATGTATAGGAAAGTTTCTGTTGCAAGAGACTCCGGTTCGACCCCAGGCCATGCAAACTTGAGGTGGAGAACACAGCTTTCGGTCGTTCTTCTTACGAGATTTTCCTCTCCGTTCTACTGTATTCATGATGTTTATTCTTTCATTATCACTTCATTTCCATTTATAGTCGTTTTCCTTAGCCTGCAGAGAATAATCGTGGAGTGTTAATGTATAATAGGACATTAGTCAGCTCGTATCCACATTATTCAAACGGATTTTTATTATTATTATTATTATTATCACTTATCTAGTTCACAATTTTTCACAATACACATACAGTAAGTTGTACACCTATAGTGGTAATGTTTCCGTCTAGTATATAGTTTTGTTTCTCTATGCCAGCCATCGGTTCAATATGTAATTGTATTAAGTCATTTGTTTGCTGTGTGGAAGATTTTATAGGGATTTGAGTAACGATTTCATGCAGTCCTGAGTAATTCTGAAAGTCCAATAATGCGGACACAGTTCCATCTGGCTAATTCGTTTTATAAGCATAGAAATATAATAGAGGGTATACGGCGTATACCCACCTATTTTCTTTTATAGTTCAGCGTATACTGAGTTCAAATTAAGTGTGTAATGGAGGGTATACACTGTATTTTTGAAAACGTTCGAGCGTATATCCAGCAAAACTTCTAGCAATACATCACTGTATAAACATTAATTTTTGATATAAGAATAAGTTCGTCTTTTACTTTGAAGTTTGCTCTTAAAATATCATGAAAAATATATTGGAATGTATAAAATAATAATAATAATGAAACAAGAGAGCTTACACAGAATCATGTTGGCTCTAAGTTCTTATATATATTTCATTTTTTTTTAAAACTCCTTTGAATTCAAATAGTTAAACGTATCTTTACGTGTGAAGAGATTGAAATTGAATTGACAATACACTTGAGCATAGAAAATGCGGACAAATCAGAGAATTTCGCAAAAAAGTAGAGTACGGAAAATTTTATTCTCAAAATACAGGAACTTCCTCATAAATATTGACATATGATAACCCTAGCTGAGAATAGCTTATCAACTTGGACTGTTCCTGTTTACTTTTGCTATTGAGTACCCTGAAATTAAATTTTATATAATAATTCCTTTCTAAGAACAAAGATTTAGAACATGTTGATCTCGTACTCTTGATGTTTAGGGCATCAGAGAGAAGAGGAATAATAGACGCAAATAAGGCGTAGAGTGGCTAATACCGTAGCAGGTAACATTTTTTGCATGATGTGTTACGGATTCAACAGTGGACTTTCTCAAGCATGGCTAGCTAATCACCCGCAGACTGAGAGAAAAACACCTACTGAAAGAACGAAAAAGTAGGTGTGAAGGGGAGAAGTTGGAAGAAAAAGAAATAGGAAAGAAATTCTGTGTTTAACTCATGCATCAACGAGCCCAGTTTATTCTTCCACCCCAATTTGAGGAAGTCTTGAAGAACAAGACTTTTTGATCTGGCGCAGGAAGAATCGAGTCGGTGTTCTAATATTTACCAACGATCCCTGTTCAAGGGAAGTGAAAAACCGGCTTTTAAGAACAATGTCATCGTTGTAGCGGAGAATGTGTTATAAGGGGAGAAGGAAGGTATGATGCGTATAACAGTCGTCTAGTCCTCTCTCATAAAATGATGTTGGCAACCGATTCTATAATCAAGGAGAGTGTTGATTTTGGGAAAGAACGTCGGGTCACAAACTGTCATTAGCCCAAATGCAAACGTGTATGTGTAGTAGTATAAGCTTGTCCCTGTAAAATGTGCAGTTAATATGCTAACCATTTTCAAAGATACTATTGTTCGATTACCACTGCATCAAAAAGCAATGCTACATAAAGGGTTTTTTTTTTTTTTTTTTTTTTTTTTAATAATAATACTTCAGCTGCGTCCAGATATAACCAAGGTCGTGCAAGAATAACCACCTACACTGTAGATTTGATTGAGCGCATCTTGACCTAACGGACAGTACAAAGAAGAATTGTTCTTGTGTTTTGGATTTGTATGTAATGATTTCAGTTTTCTTGAGGGCAGTGACTGATCATGTTAGTCATGTTTTAAAACATATTCAATGTATGACGAATGCACGGTTGTGTTTACGCCGGAATGCAGAATACAACTTGAACGGGCGCGGGCGATTTGAAAACAGGAAGCACGTCCACATTTAGATAAAACTGCTTTTGAATTACCGGAAATAAGTCAAATGTTATGTATAAGTGGTACATAATCATAGACTTTATAACATGGATATTCCATAACAGGAAAATTAATTCAACTATCTTTGGTAGAATTTCGAAAACAGGGTCGTCATTTGGAACTCCAGGACAGGAGCAATTGCCAGTTTGAGATTTATACACTTTTTAATCATTAGGATAATAATATACCAATGAGAGACACAAAACTTGCTTATATCAAAGTTACCTTCTTTTCAGAAGATGTCAGTTTTTCTAGCTCTTTTTACATTATACGTTTTTACTTTCCCTATAAAGCGATTTTTTTTTAATTAAATAAGAGAAATTATAATCCCTGAACTTTAAAAATTTTTCTATAAGCTAGTGCATTTTCTTTTTTCTTTTTCGGTTTTCTTCTTTCTTTTTTATAAGCTGTCGTCTTGTAAACATCGTTTCGATTATATCGCAGTTCGATCGATCGTGATATACTGATACCAGGAACAAAAGTTACTGTAAACTAATAAAAGAAAAACACGTAATCGTAAGTTTCAGTATGTCCTGTAAGGATATTTTGAACGTATTAAAAAGGATATGGGACTGTTAAGAGATACAATGTCATTATTAAAATACAATTAAAATTCTACGAAAACTTGTATATTTGTTGGTTGGATTTGAGTTTAGTATCCCTTTCAGCACCGATGCTATATTAGACGAGGACTTACAGCTTAACGAAGGTCTGAACCCCATAAGTTCTCACCGAGAATTGTAATATATATTTTTTTGTGTTTTGTGTGTTTCAATCATTTTTAATGAAATTGGCCCTGTTTCCAATTAAAATTATTCTTCATTACTATGTGAAACCATACACGTGCTTATTATATGTAATTTCCGAATATCACATGTCTTACTTTCGCCCTCTAAAAATTGTAAAATCTTCCTTTCATCTCCGAAAAATCTGGGAATCCTAGCTCGAAAGGACGAGTTTTTTTTTTTTTTTTTTTTTTTTTTGTGTGTGTGTGTGTGTGTGTGTGTGTGTGTGTGTGTGTGTGTTTGGACTAGCAGAGGCTTTTTGAGACGTGGGCCTACAGATTAACGTCGAATCCAAACCAGTGGCGTAACTATGGAGCGAGTGGAGCAGTTGCTCCAGGGCGCACAGTAAAAGGGCGCAAGGGCGAAAAAAATACGGAAAACTGTTCATTTTGAAAACATTTCAAAAGGTACGCTATGACCATTAGCAGTTAATTGGCAACAACCAATACCGGGTGCGGATCCAGGGGGGGGGGGGCGCAGGTCTGAAAAATTTGGTTCGCTAACTAAAAATGTGGACTGTAGTGCTTCCTAATACGTATTTATCTCCGCCTCTCTGGAGGCGGCATTGAGGAAAGCTATGTTCAACACGAGAGAATCCAGGAGTACCATGAACTGGAATTGGAAACGCATACATTATCTGCAATGAGTGGAGAATGCACTCAGAATCTTCCTTTTGAGAGAAATGTTAAAACTTTTTTTTTTTCATAGTCTTTGAACAAGCGCTTCATTAGGGACTAATTAATATATTTTATTCTTCATGGAGGGCGTGCGATCATTTTAAATTTAATTTCATATGAACATAATTCATATTAAGTATGTAGTGATAACGTGGAAAAAAGATAGGCCTAAGTAAAAACTTTCGGTTTCTTAATGAAAATAATTTTGTATACTGTTAGTGTATATAAACGCAGCAGCTGAAATGCGTTGGGCAGGGGGCGAATATGAATAAATCGCTGATCGATCGATCCAGGTCGCAATAAAACTAGTTACGCCGCTGATCCGAACCACATGGGTTACTGTCGGAATTGAACCTGGGTCTCCACTCCAGAGACGCGTACACTATTCACATAGCCACGAGGGAACTCACGAAAGGACTCGTGGTGAGCAGAAGATAATCTTCATTGTATGGACCGTGTCATCGTTAGTCGAGTTAAGTATGGGATAAAACTAAAATAGTTTTCGAAACGGCAGCGTTATAATTTTCGCTTTGTTTCAGTTTAATATGTATTTAATTAACAAAACAAACTGAAATATTTTAAATACGTTTTCTTGTTAAGTATACAGTACTTGCTGTCAAATCAGTCAGTGAATACCAATGCAAAGTAAATAAACGCCGAACAAAAAGGAAAACGAGGTGTAAATACTTTAGCCCTTTCTGAGGTCAATCTCAGTATTCTGAGAGTTATTATTTTTTCAATTCTTTTAATCTGTTTTTTATTCATGATTAAATTAGCAGTTTCATTTTCTTCCACTGCAAACACAAAAACAGAATTTATTACATATTTATTACAGGCAAGAAGAAAATTAAAGTATATACGCACATAATTCATTATACCTATTGCACAAATTTAATAAAAAGGACGTACTTAAAGTGAAATCGAAACGCTCTTATATCAAAAGGCTACAAAGTCTTGCTTTCTTCTAATTTTTTATTTATTTATCTGGAATACAAGAGATAATGAAACGGAACAATCATTGAATGCTGAAATAAAGCCTATTGTAGCACTAACTTAACGAGAATTGTTATTAAGATAATGAGCATGATTTTCTGTGGTGAACGCAACAGTCAAAGACGAATTTAATTTATAATGTGTAAAGCTCCATACCTAAAGGACATTGCTTCGTCCCTGATGGTATGTCGACTCCTGTGAATCATTTGTACTTGGGATTCTAATACAGTAGCGAGGTTCAAATATTCCAGTCATTTTGTCAAAAACGGAATTTCGATTCCACTTACTTATGTCACCTCTCTCATTGTCGGTCTGCCGGCGACTGATTGCTTCTGCAGCAGTGTTTCTTTCAGAAACAATATTCCGGGGGGAGGCACACTTAGTATTCCAGGGGGGCACTGCTGGTACTATTCTATTTATTCTTATATGAAAGAGGTATTATTTTGACCTTCTCCGGGAGGGCACTCTCAGAGTTCCGGGGGGCAGTGCCCCCCAAAGGACAGGTCTGGAAGAAACACTGTTCTGCAGGCCGAAAAACAAAAAAGAATGCACATTAGATTCATCTACATAGTGCATGAAATCATGCCTTCCTAACTATATTTGTGTAAAAAAAAAAAAAAAAAAAAGGATAGTTTTTGAACAAATCTCGTATATATCAGCTGTGCAATAGTGTTTATGCTGAAGAAGTATCACAACTTGTTTCCTTACTTTATATTAATTTTTGAGGGCAGAAAATTACTAGTAAAAACCAAAGCCTATTTTAATCGATTTTTAAAGTTAAACGTTTCTCCTCAGCAACATCATAAGATCTAAACCTATAGTTTAACGTCAGATCTGTAATACATGGAACTACATCTGGGAATGAAACCAAGATAATAAACCTGAAAGTCTATTCATCTACTTAGGAATACTATTCTAAATAGATTGTACGTTTTGAAAGCAGTTTACCGTACACCATAAGGAAAATTAAGTAGATTATTATTTATTACATTTCATGTTGGTAAAAAGCTCATTCTCAAGGTTGGTTTATTCTATATTTGATGAGGGAACCTTGGACAATATGATATTTAATATAATAAAGGATAATATCTGGAATATATAACATAGGTCATGAACTTTAGATAGCGGAAACTGTCACATAGGCGAAATAGTGATTAAGATATTTAATTAAATTCTTAATTCCTTCCAAGAAACATGTATTTATTTTCAAAGCAGATAACCAAACTGTTCAAGCATCGTTCCGAAAATGTTTGTTAAATACTGCAAAGTTATATACAAGAATATTGCACATTCGTTTCTCGTGACGTTTGCTATACTAATGTATTACTGCAGCTATATTACTGACGTACCTTGTATATTTTCTATAATAATAATGTTCATTGTCGAGTGAAGATATCATCCTACGCAAGTACGAAAATTAACCACAATTCGCTTAAATTAGTGATACGTTTTAACATGCATTTCTAGCTGGATAGCTGGCATTCTTAACTTCGATACCCCTATGAATTTTTCTTTTGGTTTTAAAGGCATCTTTACAGCTTTAATTGTTCATTATCAAAGAGGGAAATCGGATTTGAGATCAACTCAGACTGTAACCGGATTTGAAATCAACTCGATATGCTATCATAGTATTATGTGATGTAACTAGAGGAAAACGTACGTGAAAAAACTTAATACCAAGTAACATCTTCTCTAGCCTGAATAACTACTTGAATCAAGCACGTAGCGAGGACGATCCGGGGGTCCGGCCCCCCTTCGCGATCAGAAAGAAAAAAATAAGGAAGAATGAAACAAAAAGAAACGAGAAAAAATGAAATAACCAGCGTTGAAAATAAAATAAAAAACTACAGGAAGCTTTTGGTTAGTCTTTCCTATGAGGAGATTTTTGTATGACGTAATACGTAGTGGCGAATGAGCGGGATATCCTGGAAAATTCAGGGAATTAAAAAATTTCTAGAAAAGTTACGGAATTCTCAGAATTTTTCTGTTACTAGTTAGGGAAATTTCAAGCTTTCGAAAGCATAGTGCCATTCTGTAACAGTGTAGACATTTTTTATCATAATTTTTCGTCAGTATAAAACATGGTATTTTAAAAACAGTTTTCTACTGCTCCTTTAACCTGTCATTTGGAACAGACAGTAGTTGACGGAATAATGAAAACAAAAAGTTATGTGGAAAAGTTCTATTAACATTTGATTCAACAGATATTGTAAAATATTTACAATACAGTATTGAATATGTACTTTTTATAATATTGAATATGTACTTTTATATAGTTGAGGTCATAATGAAAGGAAAACTGTTATTTGAATTAACATTGAACAACGTAAATATTGTAAAATCTTTTTGAATACTTTTTATTCTTTTATTCGAGATTTCTTCATAATTTATTAAAATACTTACTAGCATATCCTCATTTTATTGTCCTAACAAACCAATATATGCTGCTAGTAAAGTAGTTTAGATTGATCGAGCACCTTGGTCTTCAGTATTTCATGTCATGCTCTCCCCGCAGTAGAATAGTTTAGAATGATCGAGCCCCTGGTGTGATGACCACAGTACTTCATGTCACGGACCCCCCCCCCCCTTTACGAAATCCTGGCTGCGTGCCTGGCTTGAATTATACTTGGAAGTGACTTCACGAAGTGTTTCTGGCTATATGAATCTCATAAGTAGGTTTCGTAATTTTAGTAAAATATCTATTTGCATTTCACCCACTGCAAATATTTTCAGTTGGATGTAAATCTAGAGCTGTTGTAGGCTAAACCAGTACATCAGGATGGCTAGTGTTTCTCACATCACGTATAAACGGTTTGAACCCTATGAAAGCGGCAGTTGGTATCTTGAAGCATTAGGGTATTCACCTTATACTCATCATTCGAAGATATTGGAGAAACTCAGTACTTAGTCACTGTTAATGTCTGGATTCATGGTCAGATTAACTTGTATGAGTGAGCCCAGTTCATGGTACAAAACCACTCTGCACCACATAACAAAGTCATTGAGCTTCAATCATGTCCTCAAATCCATACAATGCAGGTGAAATGTTTTCATTGGGCTTTCGACGAATTTGACGCCTTGTATAATTGGAATACAGAGAAAACGCAACACTACACATTTCCAGGCTGTTGCATTCCATTATGTGGGCCATAGAACCCATTGAAAATGTACGGCCTTTTGGGTCGCAGTGGGAAGTGGCGTCTTTTGTGGGAATCGACTATAATGTCTATTGCTCATGAACAGGGTTTGAAAAAACCCGGGCTTTTTTGAAAAAGCCAACCCACCTGGGCCCATATGGATTTTTTCGGGTTTAATTGTTTTTTTCGGGTTTAACCGTTTTTTTTTTTAATATTTCAACGTCTTTGGAGTAAAAGTGTTAAAATGTGATTTATATTTCAAAATTGTCATTGTAACAACTTGCAAGAATTTTCTATTCACTGCTATTTTGAAAAAAATGCCGCCATTTTGAAATTTTACGTTGGTATGCCGCCAAAATCTATACAGGAAATTTAGAGTGCTTCGTGCTTGTACTCTAAAACTAACTAACTATCTCTATGGCCTATGGAACCCGGAGGTTCAATGCCGTATTCACAAAAGCTCTCCACTGACTTCTATCCTTAACTAACTGCATCCAGTTTCTACTTTGTATTCCAATCTCTGCGAGATCCATCTTAATATTGTCCTCCCATCTGCGTCTAGGTCTTCCTAATGGTCGTTTTCCGATTGGTCTTCCAGTCAAGACTTTGAAAGCGTTTGTACTTTTTTCTATTCTAGCTACATGACCCGCCCACCTAAGCCTCCTAGACTTGACGACCCTAACAATGTTGGGTAAACCATATTAATTACGTAGTTCCTCGTTATGAAGTTTCCGCCATTTCCTATTCCCGTTCCTCTTAGGTCCGAATATTCGTCTCAGGACCTTGTTCTCAAATACTTTCAATCTATGTTCTTCCCTCACAGTAAGTGACCATGTTTCGCAGCCATACAAAACAACAGACATGATTATCGTTTTGTATATTTTAAGCTTCAAATTCCTCGACAGAATTCGCGACGACAAGAAATTTTAAACCGAATAGTAACACGAATTCCCTGCTTTTAGTCGACATTTAATTTCTCCGTGAATATGATTTTCGTCTGTTAATATTGATCCTAGATATTTGAAACTATCCACTTTATCAAAAGTATTATTTAATATTTTAACGCATCCATAATTTGCTGTATTCCGGTCCCGACGCACTTCCATGTATTTAGTTTTCTCTGCATTTACTTCTAAACCCATGTCCCTGCAAGCGTTTAATAACGCCTCTGCATTTCTTTCTATTGTTCTCCTATCATCACCTATTAAATTTACATCATCATCATATGCCATAACCTGGTAAATACCGTTCAACTGTAGGTCCTGGTTGCTATCTTTGATTTTCCTTATAGCGTATTCCAGAACAAAGTCAATAAAATAATGGCGACAACGCATCTCCTTGTTTCAGGCCATTTCGACGTGAAAGCTCGTGGACAAAAATTTTCCCTACCGGACTTTACTTTGGATTCATTTAAACATACCTTAATTAATCTAATTAACTTTCTCGGTATTCCAACTTCTGTAAGAACGTTGTATAATGTTTCTCTCCTAACCGAGTCGTACGCCTTTCTAAAATCAATAAATAGTTGATGTACCGGGGTGGCGAATGGTAAATATTTGGTCGATAGTTTGATCGATTTTGTCTAAATCCGCACTGATAATCTCCAATAATTTCATCTGCGTATGGGGTCAGTGTTTCTAATAGAATATTTGAAAGGATTTTATAGGATGTTGACAGAAGAGAAATGCCACGATAATTATTACAGTTAGTTTTGTCGCCTTTCTTGTGTATTGGAACAACGATTTATTCTTTCCACTATTGTGGCAATTCTTCCTTGTTCCAGATAAGGAGAATGAGTTGTGTATCTTGTTCCACAATTTTTCGCCTCCAGCTAAATTAACTCTCACCAGAATTTCATCTACACACAGAGATTTGTGTTTCTTAATTTCTTTATAGCGATTTCTACTTCTATTCGGTTGGGTTCTGGGAATATACGGTTCTGCGGTGTGTATCTCCTTTTCTCCACGCACACTAGTTTTGGTTGTGTGTTAAGCAAATCGTCAAAGAAATCTTTCCATCTATTTAAGATGCTATCCATGTCAGTGAGAACTGTACCGTCAGATTTCTTTAATATATAAGCACGAGGGTTGATAGCGTTTCTTAAATTCGTTGATTCCCATATACATGTCCCGGATGCTTTATTTTTATCATTATCTTCAAGTTCCTTAATTTTAGCTTTCAGAAAATCGCGTTTCTTTGTTCTAAAAGTTTTGGAAGTTCCCGCCTGATATCTGCGAAATTTTGTGTAGTCAATGCATTCGGATTTTGTAGCCAGCGTAATTTTGCCTGTTTTCTCTTCTCTGCTAGTTTATGCATTCCTGTCGAACCATGGTTTGTTCCTACGTATTTCCGGGTGTCCCAATTTTTCTTTTGCTGAAATTTTAATGCTATCTCTAATTTCAATCCAGGTATCCTCAATACTAGTGCACTCTGAATCTTCTAAAGCCAAGAATCTATTCGAAACTTCAATCTCGTATTTCTCTCTTACTTGGCTCTCTTCTAATTTCTTTAAATTGAATCTCTCCGTTTTCGGACAATGAATATTACCTTTATTCAGCGATAACCTCTCGTATTATCGCTGCTACCAGGTAGTGGTCAGTGTTACAATCAGCCCCTCTAAACGACCGGACATCAATTATGCTAGATTACCTTCTTCTATCTACTAAAACGTGATAAATTTGATTGTGTGTTTTCCCGTCTGGTGATGTCCAAGTGTATTTATGAATGTCGCGATGGGGGAATTTTGTACTCTTCACGATTAGGTTTTTGGATGTTGCAAAGTTCATGAGTCTAACACCGTTGTCATTACTTTCCTTATGCAGACTTTCGTTCCCTATAATCGGTTTGAAAATATCCTCTCGTCCTACCTTCGCATTGAAATCCCCTAATAGAATTTTCATATGGTATCGCGGGAGTGGGTCAAATATTCGTTCCACTTCTTCGTAAAAACTGTCTTTTATATCGTCATCCTTATCTTCAGTTGGGGCATGTAGATTTAAAACAATAATATCACACCACCTTCCCTTAAGAGTAATAAAAGAAAGTCTGTCAGTAACAAATTCAACCCGTTTAATTGCTGGTAATATACGTTTATGAACGAAAAATCCTGTTCCTAACTGGTGATTTTTATTTCCTTCCCCGTAAAAGAACGTAAAATTTCCGGAATTCGCAGATCCATTTCCTTCCCACCTAACTTCCTGAACTCCTACTACGTCCATCCTGTATTTCTCTAACTCTCTCGTTATGGATTTTAACGCGCCTGCCCTATAAAGACTCCTAATATTCCATGTTCCAAATCTCATGTCCATTTTCCTTTGCTGAGGTCGTGCCAAGTTACGTCCTTGTCCGAGGCTTTTGTGAATATTTCTGAACAAGTGCTTTTTTTTTTTTTTTTTCAGGATAAGGTTGTTAGCCCTATCCAAACCTCCAAGCTGGAGGACCACCCCTAGTCGGCTGTCCGCGACTGCTTATTCAGTATATTCGCAGCTAACCTCTATATCTAGAGGCTTTCTCCTCGATCCGCAACCTGAGGACGCGCCATGTCGTGGTGACAGGAACCCACTTTATCTGTACTCTGAAAATTTTAACTTAAAAGACCGATAGTTGCACCCTGTAGTGTGTGTAGCAGAGGCAGAAAACGAGTTGAGTTGAGTTTGTGTTTAACGACCCTTTCAGCAGCGAGCTATATCAGACGAGGCATACTGATTAACGTGTAATCCGAACCACATGAGCTTCCGCTGGGAATCGAACCCGGGTCGCCTACGCCGAAGACGCGTACGCTAACCGCTTAGCCATGAAGGAGCTTGGCAGATGAACAAATATAGATCAAGTCATCCAGAAGCCTGACTGGCGTTCCCCAAATATGAATACCAAAAGGGGTCTATTAATTTAAAACAAAGATACAATTCATGTTGTATGAAATAAATAAATATTTCAAAATGTCTTATATGAAATAAACATCTTAGCGTAAAATAAATGGCTTTACTGTTGAAGTTCACTTCCGATAATTTGTGCGTTCAATTACGGGAATTTGCCGAGCACTTGTTGCAAGACGGTTCTTTCCTGAAAATTAATTTAAAACAAATAAAAAAGATATAATTCATATTTTATAAAGTATGTAATTGTTCCAAAATGTCTTAAATGAAATTAAATATCTTCCAGCCTAAAACAAATAGTTTTATTGTTGAAGTATTCATTTCCGATGCTTCTGCGTTCAATTGCGGGAATTTTCAGAGAGCTTCTTTCACAAGGCATTCCCCCCCCCCCCCCCGAAAATACAGGTTTATTTACTGAACATCGAAATTTCCACTAGTACGGAAATTTGAATTCAGCACTTGAAATAGTAAGCGTTATATAGTCTTCGGAACTCCGAGCATTAAGCTTCTTAAATTTGAGAAGAATTTTTACGCTATTTCTGGTTTTGACTCTAAGAATGCTTATTTGGAGAGTAGCAACAAATGACTGAACTAAACTGTTGTTGGAAAACCAAATTTTACTGAAGAATACTTGTGTTTTACATCAAAGGTAAGAAATAATACTAATAGTTTTACTAATTTATTTATATATTCACTATTAGTACCGGCACCTATGGCCTTAAACTCATCAAACGTGTAACATCCCTCGGTGTCGCCAAGTCCACGAGCACACTATTTACGGAAAGTATTTTCTAAAGTACAAAACTGCATATTTTACTTCGAATAGGCTATAAGCATAATCCATACATTAATTTGTTCTATATCAGGCCAAGCTTTTTTTTTTTTTTTTTTTTAATTCATTCAGTGCATTCAGAACTTTATAAAGGTCTCATGTTGAATGTTTGTATACCTTAACATGAAAACACCTGATTCTCCCAAGGAAAGTCTAAAATCTGACAAAAATTACTTTCAATGTGATCACCTTAGTTGTACCAATAATGCACCAACAAAAAGCTCAAAAACCTAGGCGGGTTATAAAGTGGGTTTTATCAGGCGGGTCCAACCCGAAAAAACACACCGGGTTTTTTCGGGCTGGGCCCACTTGGGCAAACCCTGCTGATGAAGCTCTTTTTGGAAATTGATTGGGATCAACCTGCACGCACATATTACAACAATTTTTGTCCGGCTTAGAAACGATTTTCCTAGATTAGGCGAGAAACTCGTCTCTCTGAGCAACGGGAATATTTTTGCGATTATGGCTCTAACGTCGTTTTGTATTTACATGCGTCATGCAGACCATTCCTTGCAGAGGCGGACTGGGCCGCCCGGATACCCGGAAATTTCCGGGTGGGCCCTGCCCTCTGCAAAATCACTTAAGATATTGCTCGATTAGTTTATAACTAATTTAAATCCCTGTTCTCGTTCATAATAATCAGTGGCGTAAATAACGGACCCGCAGTGCTAGCAAAGGGGGCACTAGGGAAAGGGGGCCTGCCCAACCCGTAGCCTTGTTTGTCGAAAAAATCTACAAGACAATAAAAAATGTCTCAAAAATGCATGTAAGTTATTAACTCGAAATGTGATCTCGTCCATAATTTATGTATTCAATAATGTGATGTGCAATCGATAATATATAAAGAGCATGGAGCTGATTCTCCTACGGTACGGAAACCGTGTTAGACATGGAGGTGTTGGACGCGAGTGGTGACGATAAATAATGGTCCCCTGAGCACAGCGGTGATGTCAGAAAACGAACCCGAAGCGCCACAAATCGGGCCCCAAACGATGTTCATGCCATATTCTCCATGCTTTTTGCTCACAAAAATAAATTTCCTTATCCTGCCTGAATGTTATTCAACCGAACATTAAAAGACAATACTGTCATGCTGCATATCAGTAAGGAACAGCGCAATATCTTTGATATCAAATAGAAGGGACCTGTGCCCAAACATGTGGGATCCGAATTCTTGGCTTTCGGGCTACGGGATCGATTTCTAACATTGCCGCTGTGCTCAGGGGACCAGGTTCTTTTGAACGCCGCAACGTGCGTTTTCAACTCCATGTCTAATACGGTTTCCTTACTGTAGGAGGATTTTCATGGAATATTCTCCGTGTTCTTATCCAAGAGTAACAAAGACATGGGAATTAACAGAACATTAGATTGGAACAGTATAAAGTACACGGGAAATAGTGAAGCCTACTGGAAACGCACTACACTTGTCTTGCAAATCTTTATTTTTTAACTTATGATTTTTATTTTATTTTATTTATTTATTTATTATTTTCTTTACTTGTTTTCAAAGCTCGGGTAGAAGGAGGTCTCCATTGCTTATGCAGTCAGAGTTTTCTTAAAGTTCGAGTCGATAAAGAGGAAGGGTTGCAATGTGGGGTTTCTGATTCGGTATACCTAACAATAGTGCACGAATATTAACGGGAGCCCATTTGCGAATACAATTAGTTGATTATCACTGTCGCATAAAATTACATTTTTATTATCATTATCACATAAGGATTACATTTTCCAAAAAAAATATTTACATAATTAGAGCGAGTTTTCAGTACATGCTCTTCATATGTTCATATTATTCATATTTTGAGTTGGAAATTTCTAATGAAATTAAAGATATATTTAATATCTCAGTGTAAACACTCTACTTATGTATCTTGATACATACAGTAGGTATTTCAATAAAACGCTACTCTACTCCATGTCTCATCACTGTCTTGATGTCACCAATTACACTTCCAGCAGATACTGACAGTGTGTTTCCCACATATTGGAACTTCACACGCAGCATATCGTACCGTTTTTTCTGTTTTTCGCAAACCGTAGCTGAATCTGCCCCCTGTTGTTGTCCATGATCTCGGAAAAATCACTCACGCCGTCGGTCGACAGGTGAGCGTGGTGTTCACAAATTACGCATAGTCACATTTATAAGAGCACATTTAGCAGTGCTCCTCCAATAGAAGAGAATGAAAAGGCTACACTGGACTCACACACAAGACACATCAAGAGACAGCTAGACGGCGCCTCAAGTCTGTGACCCCACTAGGGCGGCTTTGAAGCGAAAACATAAATCAGGGTGAGCGCTGCGCTCACCTGTCGAACGTTCTCGGGTTAATATTACTCATGGTGGCATCTCCGACATCAAACTTCACATAAAGACTGAAAACACCTGGCTGGAGTTAATGCAGTAGCGATGACAACTTCAATGAGTAAATATATCACTAAGAATGATTCCGCCAAAATGAGACATTAGCAAAAGAGGCAGTTTTTGCGTACCACATTGTGTACATCTAAACTTATTTCAACACTATTTGAGCCAAAATACTCTTCTGCAAGAACCAAAAGTGAAGCCATAGTAAAAAATGTTTTAGTCCCAGTGTCATAAGCAGTTGTTACAGGAATTAAGTAAACCGTCTTGTTTTACTGTGATGGTTGCCAGCTCAAAACGTGGTGCTGAAAAACTAGTACCAATCGTTGTGAAATATTTTCATGTGCCTAGTGAAATTAACGTTAAAGTATTAGAGCTTCGAACATTGCCTGGTGAAACGAGTGATCAGCTTAATGAGTTTGTGTTTTCAGTTTTGAGCCGCAACGATCTGGTTGAGAAATTAGTTGAAATTTCTGCAGACAATACTAATACAAATTCTGGGGGTGCAAAGGAGAAGGGTCCCAATAATCTCTTTCCAAAGTTATCAGCAAGCACTGAAAAATCCTTAGTTGGCGTAGGATGCATGGCTCCTGTTGTCAATAACTGCATTAACAATGCTGCTGATGCACTTCCTGTTGATGCTGAGGTAATAATTGTGAAGTTGTTTAAGTTTTTCCATACCTACACAGTTCGAGTGGCTGAACTGAAGGAGTTCTGCGCACTCATTTATGCTGAGAACCAGAAACTGTTGCCTTATTCGTACACACAATGGCTCAGACTTTTACATGCTTTAGAACGTGTTCTACAGATGATGAAGCCATTCAGAAACTATTTTTCTGCCCAAGCAAATCCTCCTGTGGTTCTAAAATCGTTCCTTGAAGATCCAAATGGAGAATTGTGGCTTTGGTTTTTACACAATTGTGCATCTCTTTTCAACGATGTTGTCAAAAAGATGGAAGGGGATAAAGTATCAGCAACAAATGCAGCACGTGAATATTTGATTTCTATAACTTCTAATAATTTCTCCCATTGCTCATGTATATTTATATCACTTGTCCAGTTCATTAAGTTCTCCTTTTGTTCTTTTTTTATTCTTCTCGCTTCCTTCCACTTCCTAATAATCTTTCTTTTTTCTCTTTCTATACCTCTAGCCCCTTCCCAATCTATCCTATGTCCCGTTACTTTCACATGTTTGTAAATAGCGTTATTTTCTCTTTTCATTCGAACATCATCTTTATGTTGTTTTAATCTGTCCATAAGTCTTTTTCCCGTCTCCCCTATGTATTTCATGTTACACTCACTACATTTCACTTCATAGATAACTCATTCTTCTTCCTCCTCGATATTATTTTCCCTCCTTTTCTTTTTCTTCCTTATACACTTCAACAACGTTTCTCCTCCTTTTCTATATGTCTTAATACCTCCTTCTCTTAATAACTTCTTTATTACTTCCGTCTTTTCTCCTATGCTCTGAATTCCATACAACTTCTTATTTTCTTCTTCTTCTTCTTTCTTTTTTATAATTTCTTCTTTTCTCTTTCCTTTCATAGGTTCTATCTTATATCCATTACTTTAAAGTTGCTTATAGAACTTTTCCAAATCTTTCTTCCTTCCCTTGTATAAGGGTTGCATTGTGATAGGTAGGCATATCCCAGCCGATGCAAGGTACAACGCATGGTTATTGTTGAAATTGATCGTATTGGCTAACTGTTGTACTAGTGGATCAATTGTTTCATTGTCAGATACCTGTGTGAGATACCACACGTGCTACTCACCGCTCGCGTCTTGTATCCAACGCGCGTAGCTGGCCCATGTGTGGCCGTCTGGAGGATATCTTGACAATCATTCAACCAATATTGGTATACCCTTGACATAGTAGTCCTTGAGCATGACACAAGTGCGGCTATTACAGATACACTGCAGCCATCGTGTCCTCACATTTTGCCCTCGGTCAAAGTCACTCTCATCATCTTGTGTGTTCTGACAGACGTCTACTGCGTTCTACTGTGTTGGGTAGATGTGTGCGGCTTTTCTGCTATCTGCCCATAACGTGGAAGCTACGTGTTATCGGCCTTTCAAAGACCAGTTCTTTTCATGCCAGGTGTTTCTAATACAATAATCGTTCAATGTATAATACGGTTCATCATATATTTATTATACAGCACACATTATGAGATAAAAACACCACACAAAAATTAGTCACCCTTTTAGAACATGGATTTGTTTCTATCGTTGTATGTGACACTTCACTGGTGAAAGTATCTGAATCACCCATCGTCGCTGAACGCAAGACCATTGCAGTTAACTAGAGTACGCGTGCCATTCGGTTGTATCGAAATAGCATATCAAAGTGATCGAAGCAAAGATGGTATAGAAAGGAATAAATGGACCATTGTGTTTGAGCGTGTCCATAGGAACATATCGATAATTGCAGGTGGCTTGAACAAATGCAAAGCGTCATTGCCTTATTGTCATTGGCGTCTGGAGTATGCCCATGGGCAAGTTCGCATCTGGTGTTAACACTATTGTCATGAGCCCATGTCTCTGAGTTGTATCATAAGAGCTCAATAGGCTAAAGGCGGTGGTGTCACTGTTTGGGAACGATCTCTTGGCATTCTTAGGGCCGTTATTCATCAGTCACCAAATTTTGGCAAAAGATATTGCACTCCGTTAGCTGATTATGTGCACCCATATTTTCAGGCAAAATTACCTGATACTCGTAACAATGCTATGTTTCAGCAGGATAACGCAACGTGTCATCGGGCTGCGATCACTACAGAATGATTGGAAAAACAAACGAGTTCTTAACACTAACCTGGCCCTGAATTTTGTCAGGTTTTGACCCTTTGAACATATATGAGACATGCTGGAACGTGTTGTTCCACTTCCCCAAACTATGCGTCATTTAGAGGAACTGCTACAGCAAGCCTAGTTTGGACTGAACATGCAGGATGTTCAGTACCGTGTAGAATATGTTTCCGGCTGTTTGGGTGTTTCCCAAAAAGGTGAACCAACACCCTATTAAGTAAATGTTTCTAATATCATGATCGTTCAGTATAATATCTCCTTAGAGGTCTGCTCAAGCAAAGCTTGAGTCCGAAATGTATCTGCGTTTTGTACAAGCGCAACTACATTCAAATGAGCCAAAATTTAAGGAATTTCTAATTTAAGAAGTTCGAGTTGAGTATCTTATTATTTTCCGAGAAGAAAAGTCCGATCATTTTTTACGAAGAGCTCGAGGAATTTTACTGCACAATTTTAATTTTACTGTTCAAATTACTTTTCATTGCATATTTGAGTTCGTACACTGTACAAATATGCTATTATATACGTAAATCTTAGAAAAAATGCGATGAAAAGTAATTTGAACAGTAAAATTAAAATTGTGTTTTACTGACGCTAATATCCTGTATTCCTAATACCCTTTTTCGCAGTTACTTTATGGTGATGTCAGAAGTAACGCCTTGATATTAGGAATTCCGTCACATGTGTTTTACCTCGCAGATTAAAGGAACAAAAACAAATGTACTGTGTATGTATATACGCCTGTTTAAAATGTGTATTTATAGCATTCTTAATTTTCCATACTGAATTCCATGGCCGGTTGGATTTAATTAGAAACATCCCAATGAAGAACTTTTTGAAATGCTTACTCAGTTCTCCACCTGAAATAACAGAACTTATTTTCTGTTAATAATAAATAAATATTCACGAAAACTCATTCTAGTGGAAAAAATCAAAAGAATTGAACAGCTTTCTGTAGTCTAGCTTTCCTTGCATTTCCTGCGTTCTAATGATCGATGTGAGAAGCATGCTTTGTAATCCTGTTGAAAGAGTGAAGAGATGAGGGGTAGTTGAAACGTAAACAAAGCAGTTTCTCATAAATTGAATTTTGACGGCGTACAGTAAATAAATAAATTTTAAAAAACAGAAATTTGGCAGCAGTTTTCATTTCCATATCACGAGTCAAGTAGAAAAATAAGCACAAAATAAGAAATTAAGAAAACAAAATGCTTATGACTCGTTCATATTCGACTAAATACGAATTATTTATCACGCTGAGAGGCAATTACGACTGCGCCAGTCTATCTTAACAAGGGAAACAAAGTCAATAGAAAGAACTGTATAAAACAACTGTTAATAACTTTGGTCGCTTTTCAAAAGAAAAGTACTTCAGATTGGACGTAGTATTGTAATACAAGTCTACAATACAGTAAAACATGCAAGTATCTGTTGTTGTAAAGAATAGTCCGGTCGACATTAGGATTCCCAACTGTCCCGATTTCGAGGAGATTAACCAGGAATTCTGTGTCTTGTCCTGGAGGAACTTTTTGTGCACCGAAACGGTTAAAATCCCGGAATTCCTTGAATAGTTAGTAGACGTTACGTTGTTTGCAAAAATAAATAAACAAAATGCAAATTTGCAACTATCACAATCGCAAGTTTCAGGACAGGTTTAAAAATTGAGCTGAGGTGACGACGGCTGATCTTTCCAGCAGTTGTAACAAGAACATTTGATATTCCTGTTTTTACCGTGTATGTTCATGGTGTTCTTCTTCTTTTCATTGAAAAGTCTTTCTAAACAAGAGTAAACTAACTATTTCCCATTCATTATGGTCCGGCTCCAGCATTCCTGTTGCACCTCTTCTCTAAATACAGGGGATACACCTTGGGAGAGAGATAGTCTCGAGTGACTAGAAAGAAAACTAGTAAATTTGACTTGATTTGATATTTTTTAGCACGGCCATTTTCTCTCTTGCATTTAAATTTGCATCGCAGGTCATAAGTGTTTATCGCATTTTTGGCACTTTCGAAAACATTATTATTATTATTATTATTTATTTATAGGCATGAAATAATTTTTAAAAAATGTGTTGCACAAATCAGTTTCATAATGAAAAGCAAGGTAGGGAAAAGTAATATATATATATATATATATATATATATATATATATATATATATATATATATATATATATATATATATAATATAGAAAATTATGTTACTTCCACAATCTACAACTTGTATAACGTAATTGATGTTTTGTGTGTTTATTTGAAACTTTTTAGTATATTGTGAATCCTAAAGACTTCAAGAAACTGGGAATGAGAGTTACGCAGTCCATGAAGTCAACCTACATTTTTACGATAAACAAAATAGCTTAGTTTCTAGTAATCTAGTTTCCGAAAAGTAGACTCAGGTCTAGAATTTCAAGAACCAATTGAGCCGCTTTGTTTACAGATATAATCAAGTATCAAAGCGAATATGATCTCAGTCGTTAGTTTCACAGAGAGTTTCCAATAATTTGGTATGTAGTCCGTAGTAGATTTTGTGTTTGATAACCTAATAGAGGCTCCGTGGTGTTCCCCTTTGTGGCAGTTGACCGAACGTTCATTTCGTAGGCTTTAAGTAAATCTTCACATTATAGTCTCTGTAAAACTCAGAAGGAAAAATATGGATATTATAGAAATGTCCGCTCTGGCTCCTCAATACAGGATTTTCGAAAACGGGAAAACATGTATTCCCCCTATTTTTAATTTAGAGTCGATATCTCGAATTTCACACCTTCAACTTAATCGAATCCTCACATTTGGTACTTAATTCATAAACAAAGTGAACTTTGAGGGTTATATAAATGTCCTGTCTTTTCCCCATTATTAGGAGTGGAATTTTTGAAATTCAGAAACACTTATTCATTTATTTTCAATTTAGGGTCTATATATCAAATTTTAAACCTCCGTCAATCGTCAACAATATGACGAAGCGTCGTATCTCAAAATCTCACTTTTTCAGATATAAAGAAAGAAATATTAATTACGTGGACAGGAAAGCAGTTGAATATGTAATAACTTGTCATCTATTCCAGATAATAATTATATGGAATATAAGATCAATTATTGCATATTTATCTTTTTTCTCCTCTGTGGAATTATATATTTCTTTCTTTATGTCTGAAAAAGTGAGATTTTGAGATACGACCTTTCGTCAAATTGTTGATGAAATATATTGCCATTGATAGTCTCCAAAATTTAGTTTTGACATAGTTCTTCGTCCTTATCTAAATCACCTCAATCATTTGCACGTTTGGGGGAGTATTTTTACTTTACTTCCATGTTCCTTTTGACTACAGATAAACATTAACTTAAATCAATATAAAATAGTTATAAAAATTAAATTTATTCATGATTGTTCCTTGATTCCCCCTATGATCATTAGTGTCAAAACAATAAATACTAGAGACAAATAGCGACGTTAGTGTCTCATCGTAATTGACCCTTTAGAGCTGCTTACTTTGCGAAATTATGATTTAGGTATTTTCGGGCCTATCTTTTAGGAGAGGTATTATCATGGAGGTGTTCTTGCCATTTCTCTTATTAACTGTTTCCGCAACCATTTCAAATTGTTCATGTACCTCTGAGTTTATACAAGTATGTACTTCCTTTGAGATTTTCTACTGTACAAGATGTGTGAGAGATTAAGTTTAAAATTTCTTTTCTTTTTGTGCTAAAAATCATACACGCAATAGCGTGTATTAGTTCCCTCTGTGCACTTATTCTAAACAGATTGTTTTGATAGTCAAATTTATTATAAATGATAGAGAAGAGCAAAGAAAAGACGCCATATTTGATTCAATATACGAATCTATATACACAGGGCTTTTCAAAATAGGCAGCTAACTTTTTTTAATGACTAGTTACATGGTAAAGTATTCGTTTTAGACTTCCAAGCTGTGCTATGCATAAGTGTCGGAAGTCTTGTTAGAAGACTTTGTCCGTCTGTCGACAGGTATCAGAACAAAAACAGTAAGATATATTGAGAAGCTGTCTTTTGCAATTGATTTAGCAACCTAAGAATATATTATATCTTCTCCGTTGACTCTCTGTTCAAACCGGAAGTGATTCAAATTAGTATTTCTGGTTTCAGTGTATATTGCCTTAGAACCGAAACAGTAACAGATAACGAGAAGCGGTTTCTTGTATACGATTCAGCGTTTCAAAACAACATATAATGATTATCCGCAAAAATCTACCAAAATCGGAAGTGGTTCAAATGTACTATTCCGGTTTCAATAATGATTTCCATAGAGCAAAAAGGGTAAAGTATATCAAGTAGCTGTTTTTCGCAATCGATTCGGCGTCCCAAGAATAGGTTCCATCTCCTCCGTTGAAACTCTGTTCAACTAGGAGTGGTTCAAGTTAGCCATTTTCGGTTCCAACTTTAATTGCTACATAACGAATACGGTAACGTAACGAGAAGCGTTTTTCTTTTTAAACGATTCAGGGTCTCAAGACAACGTGCCATGATTGACTATCCACAACACACTACCAAAACCAAAAGTGGTTTAAATGTAATCTTATTACGGGTATTTTATTGCAATCAGTAGTTACCACTTCCAGCTTATGTATTGAATTCTCATAGTTTCGAAGCCTACCGTAGTTTCACACTGTGAAACGAAATTAACTTGTTTAGTATTTATTTTAAGTTTTCAATTCTCAGTCCATGGTTTTATTCTCATATAGACGTCACAGAGGTTAATGGACAATATGTCCCCACAGGGCATCTTTTAAGCTACCTTTTTGTATCCAAATGGATACCCAGTCCCAGCACTTAGATACCCAGGCCCAGCAGTTGGGATACCCAGTACACTCCATAAATCTTTAAATTACTGGAAGAGTACTTAAACAATAAAGGGCCTATCCGGTTTCAATGATGTAAACAGACCTTGGGGGAGATGGCAGAAATTCAGCTCAAATGTGGAAGAGACCATGCAGATTCTAATTCGAAAAGCAAATTGTCCTAAAATGGATGGAACATACTCAAAAACAGCACGGAACTAATGTCAATGGAAAATCTACGGAAACAAATAATTCCTCTACTTATCTCAAAAACCAAAAGAGGGAGATGGCTGAAATTAAGCACAAATGTAGAAGAGACTACGTAGATTCTATATTCCTAAAGCAATTTGTCCTAAAATGGATGGAACATAGTCAAAAAAGCACGAAACATTAACATTAATGTCAGGGAAAAATCAATGGAAAACAAGTATTTCCTACACTTATCTCAAAAACCTAAAGAGGGAGATGGCTGAAAATTAGATTAGATATTGAACAGACTATGCAGATTCTGCATTCAAAAACAGAAATTGTCCTAAAATGGATGGAACATAGTCAAAAAAGATCACGAAATATGGAAAAGTCAAGTCAATGAAAAATCAGTGAAAAAATGCAAGTTGTCCAGATATCTCAAAAACTGTAATAAGGAGTAAGACTATCCATATTTTTGGATTGCTTATTTTAACAAAAGACCAAAGCTTAAAACCCACTTTATTTTAAATTATAATTTGTAACGGTTTCGGATATCTAACATATCCTTCTTCAGACACTATCGACAATAAATGAAAATACAGACATATACATATAGTCATTGTTATGACAAAGTTTAAATTCTTTTAACATATATATAGTCATTGTTATACTTCTTTTCTTCTATTTGCTGAGGCCTTCAGCCAATCCCTTAAGTCTTCTTGTTCACTTTCCAACTAATCACGTTCCGCCATTTTTGGTTCTTATAAGGGCCTTTTTTTTTATTTTCTTCTTGTCTATGCTATCCAAACTTCCTTGCCATAATTCATTAATAAGTAAGCCTCCTCTCCAGTTCATCAGTTTATCTCTTCCTACCTTCTTTATCCAATCTGCTTCTTTCCACTTCCTTATTATCATTCTTTTCTCCATCTCCAATACTTCCGTCTTATCCCAATTAATTCCGTGATTTGTCTCCTTAACATGTTTGTATATGGCATTGGTATCTTTCTTCCTCCTCACGTCATCTTCATGTTGTTTTATCCTTTCTTTCATTCTCTTGTTTTATTAAGGCATGTCTTAAAAGTTTATTCTTCCATTTTCTTCCAACTCCACGTCCAGGCTTATGCCTTTTTCTTTATCTTCCACACTATCTTTGAAGTTTTCTAATTGTCTCCTAGTCCCTTTCCACAAACCTAGACAATCATCCACATACCTACAAAACACGATCAAGTTCTTATCCCCTTCTTCTTTCACCTTTTTCTCCCATTTGTTCATAATTATTTCATAACAGTGACTATATATATGACTGGTAAAGAATTTTAAACTTTGTCATAACAATGACTATATATATGTCTGTATTTTCATTTATTGTCGATAGTGTCTGAAGAAGGATATGTCAGATATCCGTAACCGTTACAAATTATAATTTAAAATAAAGTGGCTTTTAAGCTTTGGTCAGTGTTTCTTTTGTTAAAATGTAATAATGAGATGGCTAATAGAAAGTTTATTACAAAGACATAGTGAAGAGGTTATAAATGATGTATAGCACATAGGGTAATGGATAGAACATTATCAAAAGTCAAATTGTTTGAGTAAAATCAATAATAATGATAAAGTATATGTATCTTCTTCGAATTACCCAGATCACTCCACGCGGAGGTTACGTGCTTGAAATATTTCACATCTTGATTTGGAATCTCCAGACTCGATTTAGCACGCAACGTGTCTTTTGACCTGATAACGTGACACCGTCTGGTGCTTATGACAAACCGGATAGGCTCTTAGTTGAATTACTTGGTTCGCTTTCCAGAGATTCCCAATTCGCCCAATTCCAGTCTTCTCAAAGATTGTTCTCTTTAACTTATCCTGGCCTAAACATTTTCTGCCAACCAAACATGTCATGTCTGCTATGAGCAATATCGATAATTGAGATTTGTTCAGACAATTTTTTGACAATAAATAGATGGCACAAACTTGTAAGAAAGTAAGAGATTGTCCATTGAGTACAAAGCGTTATTTTTAACAATTTTTGACCCTCTTTGTTGCGCAGTTACCTTCAGTGGCGAAGAGGCTGAGCTCCAAAATTTCAGGATTTCTATAGGAAACAAATCAAATGTTACTCATAATCTTCAAGCCCCTTCTCCCAAAACTTTGGGATTCCTATACACGAAATATTCCTAGGAGAAGCCCCTACCAACATATCTTTATAAATCTATTACCTTTGTGCCCATCCCCCTTTTCCCGTATACTAAGATACCAGAATCTATAATTCTGAGTCACTGTATACTTTTCCGTTTTTATTTCAGCGCGAGTTTTCTTAGATATTGCCAGAAAAAATCCTTTTCTTTGGTAATCAGTCAGTGCCATTTATTCGGTGATAGTAGATCATATTTAAATTCCGTGACAGTAATAGAAGTATTAAGACTGCTAGTGATATTAACGGCTCCGTGAAACCTAGGGTAACTAGATGAGAAACTCACTCAATTATATTCTAAACACGTAAGAAACCAAACAATGCAATTGAAGTGTGAAAATAATACTAGAAATTAACCAGTTGCAAGTGGAATAACACGCTTGAAAACAGGAGAGATTTAAACCATAAAGATAAAATTTTGATTACATTGTTTCTTAAAAAATAAAATATTGGTAGTAAAATTTAGTATTGAACACATACGTATACACCTAAAATGATTTCGTTAGGGAAATGTTTAGTCAGGTTCACATATTGTTATTTCTTTGTTGAGTGGTTTGTGTCTTGTATTGTGTGTTTTGTCCTCTCCATCTCTACTAGCTGTGTTTCTTTGTCCTTGTTCTGCCTATGTCCAACTTAAAAATATGGGTATAAAAATAAATAAATAAATGAAGGAAAATATCCAATCATGATAGCACAGTATGATTTTATCTTCAAACACCGACCTGAGGGCGGATCTGAGCCAAAATGAAAAAAAAAAAAAAAAAAAGTGTCTGCTTCTGTATTAATGGTGATGTGTTAAATCAGAAATGAAACGCGTAGCAGAAGTCTGACAAATACGTCATTTTGTATGTCATTATTTCAAAAGTGTACATTATACAAAACTGCGCTTTAAAAACTCTGTGCGTTTGAATTTTGCTGTGTGTGGAAAGGGCCCTTTTGTGCCTGGATACCTAGTAGTGGTTTCTTAAAAAAATGCACTGTGTCTCCACCGGGAACCAAAGACAGATCACCCACACCAAAATATTTAATCAGTTGGATACTTGGAAAACAATCATTTTACGAGAGTTCAAGTACAACAGTCTTATAAAACTTAGGTATACGTAGCTTTTCTTTAATTTTGTACTATAAACTCGAACATTGCTTATTTTTGGAGATGTCACTTCATATTAAAATAAAATTATTCTAACCATTTATTTTACTTAATATGAAATTTGAGGGTTTACGGTTTTTATTTTCCCTTTTAATTCACGAAAGAACATACACAGAAGATAGTGAAAGAGACAAATCGATCATACTAAAGTACTTTTCAACATATTGAGTAATTTATTTCTACTTTCGTTGATGTTCCTGGATTTACAGTACTTGCCCCAGTGTCATTATTAAACGTACCTATATACATTACTTAGAGCTGATCTGTATTGACTTGTCAAATCTCTATTTCTTTTTCCCCCAAATTTGTCTCAACTCTTTCCAAGAATAGAGCACAACGAAAGAAGGGAAGAAAATCAAAGGAACTACCGGTGAGTTGTGAAATTAATCTTCTGCTAGAAGACGTGATCAACTATAAACAAATGTGGCGCGGAAAGTAATGGCGAAATGAAAAAAATACGTGAGTCGATGTCCTTGTATTTAATTCTGTCATTGAAGCTAAAACAATTTGAACATGTATTCGTTCTGAACTTTTAAACATAATAATATTTACAGATTTTTTTTCTTTTTTTAAACCCTCGTATTGCTTGAAGGAAATGGAATTTAGCTATTTTTTTTTTAATCACACAACGAACACGAAGTAGCTGGATGACTTGGAGAAGCTGGGTAAGTCCATCTGCTTAATGTTGCGATTTTGTTTTTGTAACGGCAATGTGAAAAAAGAAATTATTTAAACAGTGTTAAAATAACAGTCTATTCCATGGTATTTCTTTCACAGTTGATTTATCAACTATCTGCTTCTTCATCTAAATGACACCCAATTTAATCAACTATTTTACTTGGCCATTATCCGATTTGTTAGCTAAACACTCACATTTTCTCTGTACCTTAGGGAGTTTTTCTTTCTCTACGACGCGTTTATGTAAATTAATCTAAAATGGTTTAACGACCTATGATAATGTTCATAATTTTCAGTTCACTGAAAATATTTGAAATATGTTATTCTGAACTAGCAAACACATCGCATGTTCCACGTCCTCCGATATTGAAGTCAATTGAGATCATGGGCGGAGTTAGGAATTGTCTGCTGGGACTGTGGAATACTTCCTAGACGAGTGTGAAGTTAATATGAATAACTCATTTTTTGTCAAAAACTTGAGGGGATGCCCCCCCACACCTCCGCCCATGATTGAAATGGATGATTAATGAAAGAATGATTCCGAAGTTAAACTTTTTGTGCTTTGCCACCAGGAATCAAATTCATGACACGTAAACCAAAGACACATGTGCTGCCCAGTGATTTATTTGTGGATTTTGTAGAAGGGGGGAATTTTTATAAAGGATTGCTACTAAAACGTGAAGTTGAATTATTGTACTTTATAACGGATTATATAGCCTATGAAAGGGGTATTTTCCCTGGGAAGACTGAACTAAGAGACAAGGAAGTCAAAACTTAGAAGGGGGGAAATTCCCAGGCTTCCCTGGCTACAAATAAATCCCTGGTGCTGCCCAATAGAACAGGGGAAGAGCGACGAACAAAAGTAAGCAGGTAAACATTCCGTATCGGTTTGAGTCAATCTAACGTTAAATTTCCATTTTAGTTTCCGATATTCGTTATCCATGGTCGTTTTAATGCAAAAGCCCGATAATCACTTTGCCCGGGGCCCCACCAGCAGAACTACGTATAAAACTTAGTCGTATGGACCCCAATACACTGATTTGCCCAGGCGCTGTTAATACCGGTACCGTCCCACGAGGTGAAAAAATTATCACCTCATTTTCGAGAAGAGACGAGAAAACACTAACTCACCCAAGTCTTTGATCTCAAACAGTTTTAATGGTACATGATTCATAGTATACCAAAATAATAATAATAATAATAATAATAATAATAATAATAATAATAATAATTATTATTATTATTATTATTATTATTATTATTATTATTATTATTATTATTATTATTATTATTATTATTATTATTATTATTATTAAGTGATTGTACGAGGACAATAAAGAGCATTTATTAATATTCAAATATATGAAATTACACAATTTACACCAATTATAAATATGGCTTAAATATTACATCACATCCATCATGGAGCTCTCATGACGCGGAAGAATTCTGATAACTTTTAGATGAAATTATTAAGAAAAATCAGGGCATTGATTTTGCACATAATTTTACAAATGAGGCGAGAAATTTTTGAGACGAGACAAGAGAATTTTTTTTTTCAAAGTTGAGATGGTGCGAGAAATATTTTCGAGAATCGAGACGAGGCAAGAGTTCTGCAAGTGGAGGGAAGTGTGTGTTACGAAGGAGGACAAGGGGAGGGAGGGTAACAATTGGTCAAAAATGTCGTTACTTAATATGTGAACAGCCCCTTATGTATTTCACAAAGCATCAAAAGTTTATTATTACTTATTAATGTAGATTTGTCAAGGCTGATTTCAGGAATTGAAGCCTTTTTCTGGTTCTTAGACAACTCTACCAGTCTTACGTTTAACCTTGGTGGATTGGGTTACTTTAACAAAATATCTTGTAAGCCTTTTTCAGGAGAGATACGTACGTATATAAGGGATCATTGCGCGGATATCAAATGTATGCAAGCCACAAACACAAGTCATTGTTACCTTTATTTCAAGTTCTTATTGTTGATAAGTTCATTTTTCTGTGCAAACGTTTTGACTTAACGCACTTCAGATACTTAATCACCTTGTTTCGTTTTTAAATGAGTTCAGTTGAAATAAAGAAAAAATGTCAAGTCAGCGTTGTACAGATACTTCAACTTACATTAAGAACGAAATACCCTATGTACTGTGAGTACATAGGGTATACTGTACTGGTATATTTTTCCTGAGGTCAAACCCAATACTGACAATGATTATCAGGACCGAGTAATATTCCATTAAAGTTGAGAATTATCAATTAATTTTTGTATTCTTACAATCCATTCTGTATACATGTACACCTGATAAATGAAACATGATTTGAACTTATTCTTTTGCTTTGTAATTATACATAGTGTGCATTACGCCATGGAAATTTTCGTTTTTAATGATACATTTCTTTTCATCAAGAACATTTGAAGTACTGTGATCGATCGTAGAGCTGTCAAATAACAGATATCTTACTAATTTCGCCAGATCACTGGAATATATATCAAACATAATCTGGAAAGAGGTGTTATCATTGGCAATTGACAAACACACACACATAAAACTTTCTTGTATTATAGTCTAGCCCTTCCTGCTGGCCCAGTGGTCAGTACGTGTTCTTTTGATGCATGTGGTCCCAGATTTGATTTCCGTTGTAGAGCACAAAATATTTAATTTTACAGTCATTCACTTTCATCAATAGATATGAGGGAATAGCTTGTATACAAATACACGCTTTCCCCTCATACCTATTCTGTCTATAGACGGAATAGATATGAGGGAATAGCTTGTATACCAATACACGTTTTCCCCTCATACCTATTCTGTCGATCAATACAAAACTTGGTAAATACATTTCTATTTCCCTGTAGTATGTTTAGAGATACATTTGGATTGTGTGCTTTTACCAGGGTCACTCCAGAGAGGTCCAAAATTGATGGGAAGGATTTGTGGAGGGAATTTTCCCGACATTCTCCCAATTTTCCCCGTTCTATTATGATATGGGCCCCAATACATAGCATCTCTGAAAAGCTTGTTTCATGCTGGAAAGAATAAACCATGACTTTCCAATGAACAGTGTTGATGCAATAGCTATTTCACTGCAAGTCTACGATTTTCTTTATACTAACAGGGTTAATGGGCCCCAGGGACTTACTCTGTTGTTCATGGCACCTAATTTTTGTGCATGAACATATCTTTGTTATGTTTATCGAATGGACTAGGTTTGATTCGGATGTCCGGATGACACGTTCATGCCTGTTCCTTGTCAGTACTTATATTTTTAATCCTAATTCTCAATCTTCTTTTCATTCCAGTGCCTTAGGTTAAAGATTTCCATTCTTTTTGAACAACAGGATAAAACTGGCTACGCTGCTTCTGCTCTATTGGCTTAGTGGCCCCTCGTAGCTATCTAGTATAAGCGGGTTCAAACCAATGATAATGCTACAATTTTTGGTATGAATACGCTTAACTATTCTCAAAATTATACCATATATGCTCCTATATATGCTCAGTCGTTTGTAAATTTACCGTGAGTATATGCTGGGTTATAAAAGGATTAGGTAGGCGTAAGCCCCATCATATCCCTGGTTCGAATATATCTTCAACCGGAACATTCAGACCGCACAAAAGTTTTCTTGAAGAATGGATATTTCGTTTGACTGGCAACACTAGAATAAGTTTCTCTAAATTGTTGGATTTGTTAGCGTTGCTTACTTGAGAATCGTTTACTAGTTGTTTTGACATGTCGAAAGTTTGTGGATTTGACTGACGCAAACACGTTTGAAAATGTGAGTTGAATGCGGAATGAACCTGCAAAGCAAGAATTTATTTATGTCACTGAAAGTTACCAAAAGGAACAGCGGACATATCCAGCTGTTTCGTATGCAAATGTGTTGTTTCTCATTCACTTTTTAAAACAACTTCTTTTACATATATGTAGACATCGAGGGGAGTGTTTGTGGTTATTTGTGGGAGCCTTGTTTCTTATTTGTGATTCCTAAATGATCACTTGAAAAATAAATAACTCAACCATGTTGAGTAATTTTCAATCTACTCCGGTCCATCACTTTCTTTTTTGTTTCTTTCGTGAAATTTTCCGTTTCAGCCAACATGAAGGAAATTTGAGGATATGACATGTCCTTCATCTTGCTTTATTAACGAACAAGTGAAGAAACTAGTGGATTCTAGAGGTGGTCGTAATTAACTCACAAATCACGGGGAAAAGAAAACACCATTAAATCTCACTGTGTTAAAGTTTTGTAATCATAAATAGTTGTTGAAAAATAAAACTACAAACAGCAAAGAACGTTTATGTGACAAGAATTCAGGACAGGGACAAATAATAATAATAATAATAATAATAATAATAATAATAATAATAATAATAATAATAATAATAATAATAATAACAATATAGACTAGCTATAAACTTACTGGCAACATGCTTGTAATAGTCGACTATATCTTTTATGGAGTGAAAACTAATAACTTTTATAGTTACGTGTTTGCAATTTTAGTTCGAAATGACAAGAATGTTTTGGAAGTCATATTAACTAACACTTGCATAATTCCGTTATAAAACAAATACAGCTTATTCTTATAATAGGATTGCCCGCTATAACAGGGGATTCATGGCGAAAGGTGGGTCATTGAAGTTTAAGGCAATGAGAAAAATACTAAAGTAGTTGAAATATTTAAATTAATTAAATCGATTTATAATATATTGCCTACGCCAGCAAATCGGGCTCCCAACACCACGAAAACTGCCTTAATGATGCTCCCTCTCTTCCGCTGAGTTAGAGTTTAAAATAAGAAACGGATCATACGTGCGTTTAACAATTCGAACTTGTGAAAACACAAGGAAAAGCTAACCCTTCCGGACATTTTCTAAGTTCTTCAACCATATTCGAGGGAAAAAAAAATAGTTTACGAAATTACAAAATTTCACAGGAATAAAAGTTATTTCTGATTGCATACTCTTCATAAAAGATTTAGTTTGCAGAAATGATGAAAATTAAGAATACTGAATTATTTGTGAAAACTGCGGGTATATTGTGTTAATTCACAAAGATCAATGTTCAAGGAATTTGCATACAATCAATATCTAAAGTTTATTTCATTGCTATGCAATTGCAGTGCATAACTAGCTTGTAGTGACCACCTAGAATATGTTGATGCGTTTTTTCTAGCTTATCTTCCTTTATGCGGATACCCACCGACCCTGATTCATCCGCTCACACTCCGCACGGGTCTTCCTGCATCACTCTGCTCTGAACTCGAATATACTGGAAACTGCTTGTAGTGAAAACGCCCAGCAAGGTTGCTGCAGGTTTTTTTCACAAACAATTATTTTAATGGCATATAAGTTTGCAGGCATCTTACATATGACCAGGGTTAAGATTTTTAGCGACAGTTTTCATAGAAAAAGAATGGAAAAAGATGCTAAATATAAGGCGAGAAAGGGCTACGTACGATTTTCCTATTTTGATACTGTCTATCAACTGTAGAATCCTTCGCCTGTCCCTCTCTTTTCCAGCACGATAGCTCTAGCACGTCCGTCATGATACAGTTTCTTCTCAGCCAATGTACCAAGGAGTTTCTCTTCCTCTTTTGAATTATATTTAAAATTGTTATTTTGTCCCCCGTCACTTCCAATACTCTCTCATCCATTTTCCACTCAACTTAACTAATACTCTTCATTCTTCTCTACATCCATATTCGAAAGCTTTCATTCTTTTATGATCACTTTTGCGTAATGTCCATGTTTCTGCCACCATGCAGTACAGTTTTACACGGAGCATGTTATGAGTCTTTCTCTCAACTCTTTATTCAAGGAGGGGGCCGCGGTGGCTCAGTGGTAGAGCGTTCACCTCTGGTGCTAGGGGTCTCTGGTTCAAACCCTGCTCCCGCCAAATGAACTTTGTGGTGGACAAACACCGTGTGCGTGGGTTTTCTCGGGATTCTCCCGTTTCCTCCCACTTTCTTCATTCCACTATTTCATTCATTACTCATCATCACCGTCTCCTTTAGCCTAACCGGCATAACCGTGGGACGAAAAACTCAAAAATTTCATTTCATTTCATTTTCTTTATTCAAGGACTGAAAAAATCAATCAATCTTTATTCAAGGACCCACAAAATAGTAATTTCTTCCTCCTGAAGACTTCTTTTGCCATTCCTACCCTTGCTTTTACTTTACGCTCGCACTTCATATCACTACTAATAATATTACCAGGCATCGAAAACTAGTCGCCTATTCTATTTCCTCGCCTCCTACTTTGACACAGACTACTTCGTTCCAATCACCAAGGCTTTTGACTTTCTAACATTTATTTTTCATCTGATATTCTTCACAACACTTCCTCAAGTTTTCTAAAATCTTATTCATTTTCTGATCTGAGTCTTAAGATACCGCAGTAAGCGCCATATCATCTGTAAAGCGTATACACCTAAGCATCCTACCTCCTGCCGAAATGCCGTCTTTATTATGTAAGTTTTTTTTTTTTTTTTTTTTTGCACTATATCTTTTAGAAAGATATTAAATAATGTTGGCGAAAGGCACACCCATGTCGAACTTCCCTTCCAGTTGCATTCTCCTCTGTCATTTCCTCCCCTATTCTAACACTTAGGGCTCATCGCTGGACCTTTTTCAGACAATATAGCTTATCATTTTTATATAAGCTATATTAAGGTTCACATATGGATGTATTATAGAAATATTAGGTGGGTATACGCCATATGCGCCCCATTACATCCGCGAATACAACGAACATCTCTTTTAATAATAAAATTGAAACTAATCTAAATTAATTCACACATTCTTGTATCATATCATATCTTGTATCATATCTTATAGATGTTCCGGTAACACAATTTAGTAATTCTGATTAATATTATTTTTTTCATTGTTCTTTCAATTTCCGGTCTATCTTTCGACATCCGTGCAGATTACCAATATGAGTTCATCATGTAATGACTAACATATAATGTAGTTTTTTTGTTTTTTTAGAGAAGCAAAAATCGTTCCGAAGGTCTAAGAACCGTTATTAAATAAGCGTCTTTACATTTTACTAACAAGCATGCACGATATAATAGTTTTCGTAAGTGTATGGGAAGAATTGGATCTTGAGGAAGCGAAAGCAGGCGAACAGCGCAATGGATTAGGACGCTAATCGCTCCAACTATAACTTGTAGATTTGTGGCAGTTACCGTTCCTTTCTAGTACCGAGGTTATACACTCTGTAAAGAAAAAATAGCGACACTTGCTCAAATATGGTTTTCACAACATACATTAACCAATATGAGTATTTTCATGAATTGCTGATAATATTACAATGAATATTCTTAATCAGCAGTTCATTCTTAATACTTGCGCCACAGTTTCAGCTTTTTGGTATGAATATAATGAATTTATATGCATATATTAGTAGCTGTGTGTATTTTGAGCAAACTTGTCTATAGAAAGAGTTATACATAAAAGTATAAAAGATCAACAATAATAACACAAAACGAAATATGGAATTTCTTAAGAATAAGATACAATGTATACAAACATCTGGAGGTACAGTACATCAAACTAGTATTTTCTATGTGCACCATGGGCTTTAGGAAGTGTAGAGAATCATCGAGGCCTTTTGGTAACAAGGCTATTGCAAAATGCAATCTTGATTTCATGGAGTCACACCCGGATTATCTGTTCAGTGAGTTTCATTCTATTCGAGGTAGTTGTCTGTTGAGTCTTCTGCTCATATTGATCCACAAATTTACAATTGGATTCACGTCAGGTGAGTTTGGAGACCACACGAGTCTTTGAATAGTCATATTCTTGAACCATATATTAACGATTTTCACTCGGTGACATGAAGCATTATCGTCCTGGAAAACGAAGCAGCCCATATTTTCTTCAGAAAAGTAATCTTTAGCTGTTGTATGAACTTTACGTACCAGAATTTGAAGATATTTTCGTGCATCAAATGATCTTTCACATATATCCATTGTTCTGACGTCTTCAGCGGTGAAGCAAACCCATACCATCACTTAGTAACTGAATATTTGCATCTCTTAAACAAAATTCTTATCAAGTTTCTCGTTCGTTCGTACCCACAACTTCACACTACCATCGTATTCCACTATTCTAATCTTCCAAGGAGAAAACGACATGCTTCCAGTTGTCATAAGTCCAAGTTGCATATCACCTCACAAACCTACGTGTTGAAGTCCTCTGTGTTTTTGTGAGTTTCGACTTTCTGCACGGTTTCTTCTTCGTAATATCCTCTTCATACAGTCAACATAATACAGTTGTACGAGTAACTTCAGTTTTAGGATCATCTCAAATTATAGAAACGATTTTTGCGGAAATCATTCCTTAATTATGCAGTGCTGTTGATCTTATTTGGCGATCTGCTCTTGGAGTTGTCTTGTTTTTTCTATCACTATTGACGAAGGGATGATTTGTTATACTGTTTTTGGATGTGAATTACTCTTCCTGCCGTAGAATGGTGGATTTTCAGTATTCCACCCATCTCCCTTAAGGATTTAACTTAGCTTTGCAAAGCAAGCATTATGTCTTGTTCACATGGCGAAAAGTCGCATTTCTTACTCATCTTACTTGTTTATAATCCACATGTAACAACAATTTCATACAAAAGCAACGCTGCACAACATCAATATTGCCACTTGACACTGTGTATAAACAATTAGAAAAAAAGAACAATCACAAAATGCTATTTACCTGGCCCTACACATCACAAATGGAATGCAGAATTCTCACTCCAATAACTTACGAGACGCTCCCAGTGCCATCTGGCGAGTATATTACTGATGCATAAACAATTAGTAAGCGCCGTTGTACACCATAGGTGTCACAGATAATGCAAATGAACAATACCACTTACCAATTTCCTTCTATTCCTCTTCTAACGAGCTGTGCATATGGTTTTTCTCTGTAAATTTCCTTGAGAATTGAGGTGTCGCTATTTTTTCTTTACAGAGTGTATCAGACGTAATGCGTTCAATGTTCTCCCACCGGGAATTATACCTGGGATCTTGTGTACGAAAGTCACATGTGCTAACAACTAGACCAGCGGCGAAGGCTGTATTATGGTGGATTATATAGCAGATGCCTAATATTATTTTTGAATTACGTGTGACACATAACATAGATTATTTTCTATATTTTCCTTTTAGTGATATACTAGATTCACATTAAATTTCCAAATTCGTGTATACGTATTCTTAATTTGAACCTACACCGTATTTATCACTTCTATCCCCGTTTTTCTGTAAAAGAAAACCATATTATGTATAGTCTACGTTGTCTACATAATCTACACACGAGAAAGTATGGTGTAGACTGTATGTTCAGTAGACAAACACATAGACGTAAAATTATACTCTAAGGTACAGCACTATGTTAAAATACTCTTATTGGTACTGACATTCATGTTAGTTTTTCAGAAATTACCTGAAGATTGGGTGGTTTACCGCATTAAATGGAAACATAAATCAGTCTTATATTCTTGTAAATTTTGACTTCAAAATACTTGTTTAAAAGACAATTCATAAGTTATCGTTTAAAAAAATAGTGTAGCAGTGAAAAGGAGAGAAAGGGAGGGTTATGGGCAGATTAAGGGAAAAAGGATGCTAGAAAATATTCTCTATTTCCATCCGGAAGTAACATGGTGCAATTAGTATTTATGAAAACTGACGGAAAAACTGATGGGGATTATTGGACTATTTTTTATTCTCCGGGTACGTCTTAGGTGACATACCTATGTTCGAAGGTGGTGGTTGAAAAAGCGGCAGAAGTTTCTTGGTTACTTTTGTAATTGGAAATTCTGAAATAAACTAAGAAATATGTATTTGAAGAATGATCCATTTTAATTACTGATGCAAGAGTTAGAAAGTCAGCACTTACGAAACAAATGACATACTATTAATTCTTAGAATTGTGTTTGCGACATACGAGACCTATGATTGAGGTCAAAGATGTACTTTTATCTACTAATGAATTATTTGTTTAGATTCCTTTGATCAAGTCTCACAGACTGAATACAATTTTCTATGTTAAAATTCTTAATTATTTCTTTTCAGAGAATTTACTACTCGAACCATGAATCGAGAATTTTCATGGTTCAAAACTAAAGTCTTCTGTCACATGTGTACAAAATAAGTAGCACCAGGGGCGGATACAGGACCGACTTCTGGGGGGGCGTGGGTTGTCATACTGCTATTTTTAAGGGCTCCAAATTTTGGGATGTGTTATATATATATATATATATATATATATATATATATATATATATATATATATATAAGTTTCCTCTTCTGGGGGGCGATCGCCCCCTCCCTGGATCCGCCCCTGACTAGCACTAGCAACGATATGCTGATAATAGACCCAAATTCATTTAACGCTGGGCCGCGGTGGCTCAGTGGTAGAGCGTTTACTTCTGGCGCTTGGGGTTCCGGGTTCAAACACTGCTCCCGCCAAGTGAACTCTGTGGTGGACAAACACCGTGTGCGTGGGTTTTCTCGGGGTTCTCCCGTTTTCTCGCACTTTCTTCATTCCACAATTTCATTCATTTCTCATAACCACCGTCTCCTTTAGCCTAACCGGCATAATCGTGGGACGTAAAACTAAAAAATTTCATTTCATTTTTTCATTTAACACTGGTTAATTAGGCCAATGATTCCCAACCGGACACACTGCCGTGTCGCGATGTCCCATACGGGTGTTGCAACATTTAAGAATTCAAAAATCATTTAATAGTTAGATAACATCGATTTTGTGACATTGTACAAATCAACGGTTCCAGCGGCAGCAACAATGCTCGGTACTACGAGGAATCAGTGATGCCAACCTGGAACCTTATAAAATCCTATCTTGAAAGGCAGAAATTCCCATTTTGCTTCTAAATTTCCTACGCGCTATAATTACTCATTACAAAACCTTCAAAAATTCATAAAATATGAACACTGAAACTACTGTACTATATCACTTACTTTTTATCAATATTTGGGTGAATTATTCGTAAATTCTTATTTTCTAAATTCCTAATAAATAGCTTCCCTAATTAAAAAAGATAATTGAAATCATTGCTGAAAACAATCACATTTTGTCCTCATAATTTAGTATTTGCATCACGCTGTTGTGCTATGATGTTATACTGTAGGTAATGAAACTGGACGAATTTATTATTCAATTATTCCATATTGGACGTTTTGGAAATTGGCTGTTTCTCGTTTGGTAATTTACTTTCTTCCGTTTATGAGTTTTTTAAACCGCAGAGTACAATTTACGTTCCTCGTTGCTTCTTTTTTTATATTCATAAGTTTTTGCATAAATCACTTGCACACTAACATGCGCTTTCAAATAACAAAATTTGACAATTAGCATTGATTTCACGTTTATTCTAGTGTCATTATCCTATTTCCCGCTCATAGAGAGTTTTGATCGAGTCAATGAACTAAATATGTGAAAAATCCCATATGTGCTGCCAATTTTGACGAAAATTCCCTTTATTCCTATTCCAAAAAAATAATGTCAAAAATCCAACAAAGTGGGATTTTTCCCACAGGTTGGCATCACTGCGTGGAATCACTACTTTATTGAAACTTATTACTTTATTGAAGTCTTACACTATTATTATTTATATTATTAAATCAAGCAAATGTGTTGTGATATTGTGGGCGTGCAGTAAAATATGCCATCAGTTAAAAAAAGTTTGGAAATAACTGACTTAAGATGGAATCCCGTGTGATGGCGTCCTTTTTTCCTTCGGTGACAAGCACTTTGTAATTGAAAATTGATTTTACGTAATTTATTGGACGAAACTTATTTGCTTAGTTGTCTAGTTTCTAAATTAGTGAGTGTGATATGAGTCAATTTTATACTGGCAACTTGAACATTAAAAAGTACTGTACAAAAGAATTTTCGAAAATAAAAGAAAGAAATCTTTTATTTCAAGGTATATCAACGTGTACTTTCTAGGACTGAAGAACCTGTCAGAATGGTCAACTGAGATTACGCCCGTTTCAAAGATAAAACTCGACTATAACAGTGCAGCAATTGATCACGTGTAACTTTGCACAATCAAGTAAGTCATGGAATGACTTCTGGAAGTCCTGGAATGTAATGGTGTTCATGATTCTCGGCACTCCTTTCTGGATGGTGACAAAATCTTAAAACAAAAAAGAAAAACAACTTATAAGTGCTTTTAATTTGGGGAAAGGAAATAAATCACAAGGAGACAAGTCTGGCGACCATACGGGGAGTGAAAATACGAAGTCAGTTTTGGGGGGCGGAAAAATACAACAGTTTCCAGTAGAAGCGTTACCACTACGGTCTCACACATCATGTGATTCTTTGCAAGAGACTTTCAGAACAATGTTATAACTAGGGATGGGCAAAACAGGTATTTATAAAAATCGGAAACCGGTTTCTGGAAAACCGAAATCCGGAAAACCGACATTTCGGTTTTCTCCAAAACGGTTCGGTTTTCACCGAAACCGGTTTGGGTTTTCTCCAAAAACCGGCTCGTTTTTCACCGAAACCGGTTTCGGTTTTCTCAAAAAAATGGTTCAGCTTTTACTGAACACATAAAACTATTTATGTGAAAACGGAATCGGTTTCTGGAGAACAAAGATACACTATTCTGGTCAGAAATAAAACCAGCTTTGGAAAATCTGAAACCGGTTTCGATGAAAAATTGAACCGGTTTTGCTTACATTTATATTTTTGGCATTTTGTACTCAGCAAAAGGGACAAGCAAGAAAACCAAATTTTCAGAAATATATATTTAGGTCTTAGAGAACATTTAACAATTTATATTTTTTTTAACAATTCCCAAATTTAAGGTGTGATCCTATGTACCCTTGTTTGAACTGCTTAAGTAAGATCATATTGTAACTTTTTATGTCATCCATTTCAATCACAATAATAAAACCGTCATTCTTAACAATTTATTTTATTCTCTTACTTGCAGTTTGCCACACTGATATATTTGTAACAGGGTTGAGGTTTGGTCTAACGCCTTTCGAATTCTCAACCAACTCATCGACCGAGCTTTCTGGGTTACCTACTATTGCAGGAAAAGGAGAATTGCAGGTTGTAATGCACTTTTCGAGTCGTCCATACAACAGATGTGCAGTTTTTTATAACATGTGGGAAATTGCTCACACCTGAAAAAGTCAAGATGTAACTTATTAAGAACCAATTAGACCCTATCTCGCTTCAATAAATTTCCTTGGCTGTTTCTCTAAATTACATATTTGTACATATTTTAAACTTGTTAACATGTTATATTACCACAGTATTTTCAATGTGTGAAGAGACGCAAAGAATAATTAGTACTGTCCCTTATCAAATATATGTGATTGCATACGGCATTAATTTACCTTGTCCAGTAAATAACTGCATTCAGTTAAAATACAGCGTACAGTGGATTTCGAAATAATGTAGCTTATAATACTACTTCGACACCGAGTTTGTCTTTTTTATCATCTTCATATGACCAATTCCTTATTCTGAAAATTAGATATAAACTTCCCAAGCTGATACAAAATAAAGATAGGTCCATATTTCTGTTTTTATTTTAGTGACACCTCAAAGTATCGTTTATTCACAATACTTTAGAAATGAACAGGAGAAATCCATTGTAAAATATTCACTAAATGAAAATCCTTCTGACGGAAGATTACAGTTTACGTGGCTATCATCTCTTAATCAACTTTTGTTCATCTTCATGGAACATAAAGAACACGTTTGTGCACTTCCATCTATTGATGAAAGTCAAGACATTTAATTGACTATCTTTTACGAGTGTGCTACTCAAATCAGAGAAGTAATTTCATCTCCAAATTCAATATTGCTTAATCAAGATAAATTACACACTCACAAAAACTTAGGTTTAGTAAATCCTTCGGAAAGGGCATTAATACAGCCAAGTTCGTTCTATTATGTTATGAAAATTAATGAAGCAAAAACACCTTTGTTTATCACAATAATTCAAATTAATAGAAAGAATGAGAGAGAGAGAGTACTGTATGAACATAAGTGATATGACTAAATGAGTGAGAGAAGTAGCTTTAAAGTTACTTGAGATAACGAAAAACGACACTGTTTTATTTTTATCAAATTTACTTTTTTTTTTTAAAAAAAAAAAATATACACTAAAGTAAATTATAAGTTCGTTTCAGACTTCGAATGCTTTCCTTTATATATATATATATGGTAGGATTTATGGGGGTGCACGTGCACCTTTGCACTCCCCTTTGTTGTAAATATACACTACCTAAAGTGAGAAGCTAGCAGTAAGTTTTGCAAAATCAATAGTTTAAGTCAATTTTCTGAAGGTTGAAGGAAAAGAATTCATCGAGAGCAGACACTTAGCATTTCCAAAGGAATTCCTCATTCACATCACAGATGCCTAAAGGCATTTAGAAAACTCAAATTTAATTCAAATGTACGTGTAGTTATTGGTGCACCCTCCTCAGAGAATCCTGGATCCGGCCCTATTTATCTATCTATCTGTGGCCCTCCATAGCATAGTCGCTAACGCTCTCGTCTTTGGTGCGAGCGGTCCTGGGCTCGATTGCCAGTACCGACGACCGGTCAAAAAGTGTAAAAGCTTTTTCAGGCTAGCCATCCTGCGTGAGGTTTTCCTGGGTTTTCCTCATTCATAGCACGCAAATGCCAGGATGGTATATAACATATAGGTTCCAGGTCCCTTCCTTCCCCAGTTTCTTTCTTCCTTTCCTTTCCTCAGATAATGTGATCGCCCAGGGACGTCATCCTTCATACGTGACGGGGTAACATGACCATAGATGCCGAAAGCCGAAATCTAATTCCTAATCCTATTCTATTAATTAATTATATCTATCTATCTCCATATATATATATATATATATATATATATATATATATATATATATATATATATATATATATATATACAAGGGCGGATCCAGGATATGACCAAGGGAGGGGCTAAACCATATTTTGCCATTTTATCCAGTGTAAAGCAGGATTGAAGCCCATTTTATCCAGTGTATACCTGAGCGTCAAGGGGGGGGGGGGCTATAGCTTCCCCTTGGATCCGCCACTGTATATATATATATATATATATATATATATATATATATATATATATAATGTGTGTGTGTGTGTGTGTGTACAGGGTGTTCTAAAAATGATGCCCACAACAGAGCGCTATCATTAAGGTCAAAATAAAGCGAAAATGCTATGTAATATCTTCCGGGGTCTCCTTCACCTGATATAGAGAATCAAAATTTCACTATGTAGCAGCGTCGCAAGTGGACCTGGGATCATGAGTAGGAATTGAATTTGATGCAGTTGGTGAGTCTGCAGACAATAATGTGTAATCAAGCCTCAGAGTATAGACTGTTCTCTACCACACTATACATCTTCCAAGAGAGCCGGATTACATTACCACTCCAGTTTTCCAGGCTATTGATGTAAAAGAAAAACAATATTTCTATGAGTGTTCATGGCATTTTCGCATTATCTTCATTGATAAATGGAACTGGTTATGTGATAGCTATAAGCTTTTGAAATTATTTCGGTGGCGTGTAATTCAGCAAGAGAGTTAAGGGGGGATGTCCGTGTTTTTGTTCCTTACGAGAAATTTTCCAACCAACATCTTGCTATTGCTAGCATAAGTTTAATTTTTGGTCGGTAGATACGTATAGTAGTTCTGTGTCCATGTATTAATCTTTTCCCCTGAATCTTGCCTTTTACGCATATGGCATAAGCTCTTTTTTTTTTTTTTTTTTTGTGCACAGCCCTAAAAATGTTTACCTTTTTCTTGGAAAATACTGAAGGTATTTGTTTAATTTTTATACCACGCACCCTACACTTGCTCGTAATGCTACCGAACTAGGATTATTTTTCTAGGTTACATACAAAGCTAATAATTATGTTCTTAAAAATTCGAAGAATTTTATTTATGTGATTTTTTATATTCACCAAACAGTAATTGGGAGAAATAAAGGAACTATGCTATAACTCTAGTTCAGTAAATAGAGGTGCATATGTGTAAGATTTGTTCAAAATTTGGCTACTTTATCATTAATAGTTTGTGAGAAAATGGTACATGAGTGTCCAAAAATGCAATTTTTTAGAAATTAAATGTTTAAGATTTACGATGGATTTTGATCAATAAGGACGATCACAACATTCAGAAAGCGCCATAACCATGTTCTTCGTCTTTGACTGTGTCTTCCTCATCCTTCCTATATCTTCTTTTCCTCATTCTAGATTCCTTCTTAGCTTCAAGATTGCTAACTGTAGATTGTAGTGTGGAGGTGTACTGACCGCTTGAAATTCCCATCTTTTCCAGAACACCAGTTCTTCCTTCACGGCCACTATTAAAACACAGAACAACATCATACACTGCAATTTGTACGATTTTTGAGCTCGCAAATGCAGTGTTTGGGCATCATTGCCATATCAATGCATTGAAACTTTCATTGGGGTTCTGTGTTTTCCCATTCAAACGTTTTCCCAAAAAGGCGGGATCCACAAGAGCTATGCAGATAGGTTTGATAGCATCCATCACTGCAGCACGCAATAAATGCTTATGTTCATAATGTTGTTCAATTGCTTGAGATCCCTTATACCCACACCAAAATTTTCTCTTTTGGGACAAAGCATATGCATTGGTGTCTTGTCAGTTGAGTATTCATGAAAGTAAGTTGCCCACACTGTTGTCTTCATTTCCTGCAGGTTGCCAACGTTTTCCCTGTTTGCTTTCCCATATTATACCTCTAAGTTATCAATTTCTTTGGCATTAAGTTTACTAAGACAGACTAATAAGTAAAACAAAGAACTATGAACGCAGAACAGTGAACAGCAGTAAGCAAAATAATCTGCAAAATAATTCTTTTCGGAACGACAAAGCAATAATAAATTTATTATAACATTACAGAAGAGTGTGATTATAACCTGGAATGAACATCAAAAATGAAAATAGATACATTTAAGCCTGAAAATACAACGGAAGCACACGATAATTTGCATTTCTCGAAGGAAATCTTATGTCGTATGAACATGGAAGTTCCCGCAATAAAACTCCAAAGATTCTGAAAATGCTACTTTCCAAATATCGAAAATTTCGACCCCAAACATGGACATCCCCCTTAATACGTGGTCGAAATGAAACTTTTCTTACTTGAATTCCCTTTGCACTGTAACTGCGAAACACAGTAAATCGAAGACGTATTTACGGTAGCATGAGCTTTGCAAATTGTAAACAGTTAGACCTATATAAGCAACAAGCTCCACAATATGTTTAACATAGTATTGTTGATTTAAACGAAAATGGAATGTTTTATTGAGTTAATAAATGCAGTCTATTTTCAGTCATGATGTGAGTGAAGAGTATGATAAGAAAGGAAATTATTTTCAACATTCAAAATCCTTAAGTGACAAGTGTTGAATCATCTTTACATCTCTAAGGTCTTCCGTGGTATTTCTTTAATTCAGAATTACTTCTGAAAGACTTTCTTTGTGGTTATATGATTAGGGCACGTACCTTTGGCGCAGTAGGCCCGCGTTCAATTCCCAATGGGAGTATATATGGTTCGGATCCTATTTTAAGCTATAGATCCACGTCTCATATTGCCTAGAGCTGAAAGGGACGCTGAACTCCAATCCAACCAACACCAACTAATTATCTGAAAACTAAAGTTCAACAATAGTATTTTCAGCCTTTATTTCTTCATTATTACGGATGTTTTCCCTGGTATTATTATTATTATTATTATTATTATTATTATTATTATTATTATTATTATTATTATTATTATTATTAACGTATTATCAAAGTCAGTGATAGCCCAAACTAGTGAAGCAATATACGCAATTGGTTACCACTTAAACGTAACCTTTCCGGCATACCTTTAAATTGGGTAACTGGCACAGTGTAGCCATGATCCACATTACGATAAATGAAATTCAACTATAATAATTTATTTTTCAAATTGAATTATATGTGTTTTTAAGTAGAAAATAGCGTTAAACTTGAAAATATTTGATCTTCATGATAAAGGAAAGGGAAAATTAAATGATGTTTCTATGAACAGATAAATTTTTGTTGTAACTTTGCCAAGAAGATACTCCTCTCAATTTCTTTAAATCAATTAACACAGTGAATTCAGTTGTAAACGTCTTTAGGCATCTAATACAGCTTCGACTTAACTTTTAATCGCTGTAATCGTTTAATGATATTTGATCAATACTTTGCAACGTATGTTCGGCTTCAATAAACGAAATGGGCATCACTTTTAATTGAAGGTTATAACTAAGTCTCTTATTCATGTAAAATATGCCTAACTAGAATTTCGTAAATCTTTTATGAATAGTTGTACTTCTTAACCTGCGTTCATACCTTGTCTATATTGTTTAAATACTCATAATGTAAATACCGGTGTAACCATTTGTGGAATTTTTATTTCCCTCTCAGCGTAGTGATACTGCAATACCGAAAATCTAAAGAAGAAAGTTTGTGCGTTGTATTGGGTTGTTATCTTCCCATGGCGAATATGCTGCTAGAATTTTTCAAGTACTGGCGATCAGAATTAGAAAAAAAATTCATAACCTCACTAATGTTACACTACGTAAAACAGTTTTGATCTCTGCCTTAGTGTCATGGTTGGTGAGGAGTGGACACTTGCTACTAACTTAGTAACAGTCAATTTTCACCAATCAAGCATAGTTTATTACCTGTAATTTTTATTATAGATAAACATTTTAATTGTAATTGTCAAATTGCAAGTACGTTTTATTTCATTATTATAATTAATAATAAATGTCAAGGATATATTAATGACACCTGTCAAGGATCCTCCTTAATATTGTTAGATGAGCTCATTGAACTTAATTGTTCTTGATCCTTATATTAATATTCCTTACATCAAAGGAAGATTAATTGACGTGCGGAAGTGAATATCTATAACCATAATTATTGTTTTTGTAGGGGCGCCACTATAATGTAGTCAGAAAGTCGCATGCTTTCCTGATTAATGTAAATATAGGCATTTATTCTTGTATAACACGAATGAGAAAGGACGAATTAAACATTTCAGTTATTTCAACATAGACTTTGCAACCCTGGTTGATGTCCATGATAGATTTGACAACATAACACAAGTCATGATGCTTGATGTTACCCTCTAGTGTTGAGTGGTGATAAAACGGTGTCACGTCAGAAGGGCCCGGACAAAAGGGCGAGGACAAAAAGGCCCGAGTCAAAATGGCCCCGCGACAAAAAGGCCCGAGTCAAAAGGGCCCCCGGTCATAAGGGCCCGAGTCAAAAGGGCCCCACGTTAAAGGGCCCCGCGTCAAAAGGGCCCCGCGACAAAAAGGCCCGAGTCAAAAGGGCCCTCAGTCGAGAGGGCCCCGGTCATAAGGGCCCGAGTCAAAAGGGCCCCACGTCAAAAGAGCCCCGGTCATAAGGGCCCGAGTCAAAAGGGCCCCGCGTTAAAACATGCCGGGTCAAAAGGGCCCCAAAAAAGGGCGCGAGTCAAAAAGGCCCTGCGCCAAAAGGGGCCCCGAGTCAAAAGGACCCCGCGATAAAAGGGCCTCACGTCAAAAAAGCCTGAGATATAGCCTGAAAAGCATGAGAAATATAAAAATGCGTCTTAGATTAAAAGTATTCAGTGGACACCACCTGATTTGTGTTGAAAGAACGTACATGTGGATCTGTATACAGTGATAGTCAAAGTTTTTACGACAGCCCAGTTACGATTCATGTGAACAGAGAAAAGTGGTTCACGTAGGTATTGATCAGTGCCGTGTCATGATGCAGGTGAGCGGGGCAACGGCCCTGGCTGCCGAAGTAAGGTGGCGCAAAATTCGGGAGTAAGAAATAAAAAGAAGGAAAGAAAAAGAAAAGGAAAAGCAAAGGAAAAATTACTTGGAATATTTTAGATCAATAGTTACTCGTTTTAGGAAAATCTATGTACACCCAACCACAAAAGTCTCTGCTCCCTAAGTGCTCTAATTCCATAACTTGGGGTCCATGTAATTTGCAGTTGTGAGAACGCCTGGACAGATGCAACCCAATTTACACGTAACTTATCTCGGCACTGACAACAGTTGGTAGCACTGAATCCAGTCTTTATGCAAATAAAATTGCGAGTAGATGACGCACGAAACATTTCTCCATTCTGAGATGAACCTCTGGTTCAGAGCGTGTTGTCCAATGAACATCATGTGTTAATCCCAATATTGTTGTGTATGTAATGTATCCTTTCACTATATACAGCACATCCAAAGAAGTAAAAACACTGATCACACATGAATCAGAAAATGCTTGAAAGTAGACGAAAACAACTGCTGGAAATAAGTTAGTAAATGATTGCCTTCATTGAGAGACCTTCTCCAATTCTCCTCATTCCAACATTTTTTCTTTCTAGAGGAGAGAAAATCTTGCTTGTCACACTGAGTATGTATTGAAATTGAAACATTTGAAAAAGTTAGAACCTGACCGGGATTTGAACGCGGGTTCGCCGAATATAAGTTCAATGCGCTAAACACTTACCCACCTCGTCACTTCATCTTCCGCCTAAACTATTAGCTAATTAAAAGCATTGCATGTAAGAACATACACAAGATACTCGTACTAATACTCGTATAAGGAGACGTTCCTTATGAGTGTCACAATGACTTACTCGAGGTTTCCTTCTTTAACTTAAACACAAGTGATATAGACCTTCGTCAATGAGGAAAATATCGCGAAGCGTTCTTCAAGATGAGGCTACCTCATTGTTTTTAACTGGTCCCGATTTATATTACTGCAATTCTTCCTCACCGTAACTTCTAATTTCTAAAGAAGAAAAGCCGACAGACATTATTTTCGCATTCTCTGAATTGCATCAACACGTGTAGAAATAGTGTGTGCTATGTTTATGTAACATAGCTACTAATTTATTTCCTTATCTTTGTATCAAGTGTGAAAGCAGAGAACTGCTATTTCAGTGACCCGGGTTCGAATCCCACCGTGACAGTTATTTTTTTCTTTATTCGAAGGTATTGTTTACGTAATTGATATTGTAATTCTGTTATTATTATTATTATTAATTATTATTATCATTATTATTATTATTATTATGCGTATAACTATGAATTTCGATGGCAACTGTCGTCGAATATTAAAAAGTGAATATGGTAGAACTATGAAATAAAGTAAAGAGATGGGCGTAATTTTATCATAAAATTATATGGCGCAACGAATTTTATCTTATCGCAAACGGTTATCATCGAAAATACACGGTTAAAGGAGCACTCTGTTGATCGAATTAATAGAAGTTGCTAGACAAGTATTGGCCACCGTCAGAAAAAATACAGAGTAACTGCAAGTCGAGTACGTACTATTGTACAGGAGTATGCTCAAAGACATTTAGAGAACTATCTTCGTGGCTTGGCTCACAATTTTAATTTGCAATCCACGTAAGCAGTTTGAGACAAATGTCAATCGTATTTGGCATTTGGAAAGTTAAGAAAAAATAAATAAACTTATGTCCAATATAAGTTGGAAGAATTTCAAAACATATTAAAGTAGCTAGAATTTTTCAATGTAAGTTCACATACTTTATATATCTGCGACTTGGGACTAAAAGGGCTAATGTCAGCACGAAGTAGTTTGGAGTATACATAATATTCATATTAACATTTGCTTTTCTTGCAAAAGAAAATATCCATTTATAGGCGTTAAAATTTGACGAACATCTAATTTTTTGCCAAAAAGTGACACTGGCCCTTCTAGACCCGAATCACATATTATATATATTTATAATTTAATCGACAAGATATGAAGATTTTTCTTTGTTTGTAAGGATTCATGTTAAGTAAGTACTTCTCAAATATAATAAATGTAATATGTTTATCTCAAAAATACTTTTTGTTAGTAATGTCTTTTTTCACTCTTTTTATCATATTGTAAGGCCTTATGCAACATAGGTACTTCTAAAATATAATGATCATAATGTAATGTTAATCAAAGTCAAGTTGTTAAAAATATACTGTAATGTAAAATAATTATATATGTATAAAATCTGATCAGATGCAACAGAAAATACAAACAAATGCTATTTGTTTGTAATGTTTGTCATTTGTCTTTCAGCCGTTTTTAAATCCTTATTATAAGGCTTCTTGTTAGGTTAGCACCGTTAATATATAATAAGAATAATGTAATGTTCACCGAAGTCAAGTTGTTAATATTATATATATCTATATATATAATTTGATGAGATTTAGTGGAGAAAATATATATGATAGTTTTAGTAAGGATTTTTTGTTTATAATATACTTCTTGTTTCATTATTTTTTATTTGATTCCATGTCAATAAGGCCTAGACAAAGAACGACATGTACAGAAGGGGTCGTCCTCAATGCAATATCGTATGTCAGTGGCTCCCAATCATGTTTACCTGGCACCCTCAATGCAAGCCGTTAATACTTCACACATTTCTTACCGCTTGTTGGCTACATGTACTTTTTTCCGATCTTTTACCTGATTTCAGATGCACCATTGAATTTTCAATTCGATAATAATAATAATAATAATAATAATAATAATAATAATAATAATAATAATAATCTCAATATATTTATATTTCCTCTAGCAAGACTTCTGAATACCTTTGTAGTCCAATATTATTATTTACCAGCTGTATTCCTAATTAAATCACAGTTCGTATTCAAAAAATATTTTGCATTCCTACTTTTAATTTAACATCTCTCTTATATCATTCGTAATATTTCTAATTAAGAATGTAGTTTATTTCTGTCAGTAGCTTCTGCACTTCTGTTCTTGGAAATAACATCCCATCAATGTTGGTTTTCATCGCTCCAATAGTGATATTTTTTTCGGTTCACCAGACCATATAAGGTAAATATCACTTCATCAAAGAATACCGGAGGGAGGGGCACGATGGTTCAGTGGTAGAACGCTTAGCTCTGGTGTGTAGGACTAGTGGTTCGATTCCCGGCCAAGTAAGGTTGTGGTGGACAATATTGTATACGTGAGTTTTCCCGGGGTACCCTCGTTTCCTTTTGATTTCACCCGTTCTTTCATCATTCACTTGCTTTAATCATCGTCATCCTAAAGGGCATAATGTGGGACGTTAAACTGACAGTGAAATTTACCAGAGAATACCTTGTCATTTACGACAATATTGCTGTAATCGATATTTCATATCATTACTTCGCAAAACTCAATGCGGTGATCAAAGTCGTCTTCCGTTATTTCGTGCACTAAACGCATTCTCCTAGGGTTTAAACTTATACCGCCTTATGCAGAGTCGTTTTGACGTATGATTAGCGTCATACTAAAGGTTTGACTACTGCAATTAACATATGTTAATCGAACTCTTTAGTATGGTACTAATCATACTTCAGAATGACTTTACATAAAGAGCATAGCGTACAAAATTTCATTGCGCTGAACTCTGGAAAACATCTAGCTTGTTAGCAACTCTGGTTATCAATGAATCCGGAATTTCCACAAAAGATTGTAAATTCAAAGAAACTGCCAAATTGCTACATTGTTTCGGCCTTCCTGATCGCTATGCGGTACCTTTCTGCAAAACATTCAATGGTCTCTTAGGCAGTTGACTTTGAAATTGGGTTACGTTCGGAAAATGTAGCACTAAATAAATGTTGTACCTCTGTATATGATCTCTTCCTATCCTATAACTGGTGTCACGTCAGAAGGGCCCGAACAAAAGGGAGAGGACAGAAAGGAGTTAGTCAAAAGGGCCCCAGCCATAAGGGCCTGAGTCAAAAGGACTCTGGTCAGAAGGGCCCCGGTCAAAAGGCCCCCTGACAAAAAGGCCCCACGTATTGAAATCTGAGATATAGCCTGCAAAACTTCAGAAGTATAAAAATACTTATTAGATGAAAAATATTACGTGGACATACCTGTTTATTTGTGTTGAAATAACATACATGTAGAAAAAAATATAGGGTTAGTAAAAATTTTACGACAGACCAGTAATAACGATACGCGTGGACGGAGGTAAAGTAAATATTGCAGATGGTGGACTCTGCGATATTTGATATCAAACAATATCTTTTGAATGGAAAGAGGTGGGTTTGACACATCAATTTAGGCTAGAATGTTCCCACAGATGAGAAGAAGAACTCATTTTTTTAAAAAAAAATCTATCTTCATTCGTTTGCGAGATACGGTGCTACGTTTGACATTTGTATCTAGTAGACCAAAGTATCTGGACAGGCAAAGAGACACGTAGACGTAGAAAAGTAAAAGGTTGCAGGTGTGTTGATGCGAAAACTGCACTGAGTGAGGGCGTGGACATAATGACAGCCATCCTAGATTCAGCCATATTGGATATCACATAATATTTTTAAATGGAAAGGAGTATGTTTAGCACATCAATTTAGGATTGATTTTTCCTACAAACGAGAATATGATTCATTCTTTACCAATCCTCATTCTTTTACGAGGAAAGTGTGCTATGTTTGACATCAGTGTGTAGTAGACAAAGTATCAGGACAATAAAATAATAATGTGGCCGAGGAAAAGCAAATGTTGCAAGTGTGTGTTGTTGCAAAAACTACATTCAATGGGGATGTGGACACTGTTGATCACATAAATATTCAGATATTATTAAACAAACTACTATAAAATGTCCTCTAAAATTATTTTATCTCTCCAAGTTAATACAGTTAGTATTTAATAGCAAACACACAACGATTTATAACTTTCTTTAAGCATTTCGGCATCGTTGTTATAATTTTCCTGGTGTAGTGTGGGGAAATATTGTTCCAATCTGTACGTAATGCTTTTCTCAAACCTTATTTCACCGTAACTCGTATATATTGATCTTACGTTGCAATTCGTTCCAAAGATTCTCAATGGGATTAAAGCCGGTACTGTGTGGTAGGGTTTAGCGCACTTTTGGGCAGTTTTAAAGCAATCTTTTCTTCATAACATATACTTTGTTTGGGATCAATATCTTGATAAAATTAGAAGTCCTTCTAAGAAGGTTAAGATATATTTCTTCTGTATTTTAAAGTAGGCTGGAAGTTCTTGACATTTATTTCTGTATTTACTTGTCGAAAAACTATTATTCTACCATCATATTCATGCAGGTTTAACATAAATTCGTCGATAAAAAAACATTCCCACCAGTTTTTGGGTTTATTTTCAAAAGCTCTAGAAAATTTAAATATCTTATATTTCTTAATTTGGGTAATAAATGGTTTCTTTCTAGCAATTCTACCATTATATCCTTCCCGTATTAACTCTACAAGGTAGAATACACTGACCAGAAGAAACATCGTTATCACCCACTACTATTTGAACTACGTTATTGAGCTCTACCAAATATTCGAAACTGCACATTAAAAGCATTCTATTGCTTTATAGTCGTAAAGTAAAAATTAATCACAAATATACTTACTATTAAAATATGTTATACATATGTGGTAACTTTTCAATATTTTACAAACGCAAGCAAACGAACAGAAACGTTAAGAACACAATGAAGTACTATTTATTAGTTACCTGTCTAAATATTTTCTTCTACTAGAAACAAATGTCAAACTTAGCACACACTATCGCGTAAATGAATAGAGATCGGTCAAAAGTCGACTCAGTAAGGGATGCGCACGAGACGAGTCGAGACAGAATTTTCCTGAGAATATCCGAGTCGAGACACAGCTCTTCCAATAGAAAATGCACATTTTTAGAAACGAGACATCACATTTACAGTACATTTTTGAAACGAGACAGCCTCAAATCTTGTCTCGTGCGCATCCCTAATTCAGATTATCGTTTGTAGCAAGATTCTAGCCTAAATTTATGTGACACAAGTACCCCTGTCTATTTGAAAATATTTTGTTATATAATATGCAGAATTCAAGTTGGGTGCCATGATCATTTAACGCAGTTTTAACACCAGTAGCAACCTGTAACATTTACTTTTCCTTTGTTCATTTGTCTCTTTGTTACTGCCCTGTCATGATACTTTTTTCTATTAGATACATATGCCAAACACCCTGTCTCATAAACAAATGGTAATGTGTCAAAAATGAGTTCACATTCACATTTGTGGAAATATAAAGCCTAAACTGAAGTGTAAGATCATAGCCCTTTCCATTAAAAAATGTACGATCCGCAATATAGTGTAATTCAAAATGGCTTCCACGGTGGCCACACTCCAAGCCAATGCAGTTTTTGCAATAACACCAATTGCAACATTTAATTTTCCTCCGTCCACGCGTGTCGTTATTATTGTTCTGTCCCAATACTTTTGACTAACCCTGTATGGAGATCCACATGTATGTTCTTACACCAAAATTAAAGAAAAGTTTTCAAAATAATATTATTCATATAATAAGTATTTTTCTACTTTGATTCAGGGGCAGAAATAGAATTTTAGAACTAAGGGAACAGTCATTAATAGATAGTCTGATTGGGCTAGGTCTCGAGAATACAAACTCAGAGATATGATATGATATGATTTTCACTTTAGCATCCCTTTCAGCAGCGAGGCTGTATGAAATGTGGACCTACTGATTAACGTGGAATTCGAACCACATGAGATCCCGCCGGGAATCGAACCCGGGTCTTCCACGTCTACAAACCCAGAGAGACGCGGTTGAAAGCAAACTTTCATCGAGAACCGACTTAAGCGATAAAGATTGTTGCAGAACAAACAGCAACCAAACAAAATTAAGATCACCATTCAAGTTTCCTTTTTGTCTCTAATAACCACTGATATTCTTCCTTCTATTGGACAATCACTTCTACTTACTAAGGTGGCATTATCCCCTCGTGCATCTTTGATTTCCACTTCTGTTTTGATTTCAGGCTTTCTGGCCGTGGGACTATTCCTACCCGGGCTCTTTCCACTCAAGCCCTTTTTCGCGGGGCCCTTTTGACGTGAGGCTCTTTTGACTCGGGCCATTTTCTCGCGGGGCCGTTTTGACGCGGGGCCCTTTAGACTCATGCCCTTTTGACGCCGGGCCCTTTAGACGCGGGGCCCTTTTGATGCAGGGCTCTTTTGTCGCGGGGCCCTTTTGACGCGGGGCCGTTTTGACTCGGGCCTTTCTGTCCTCGCCCATTTGTCCGGGCCCTTCTGACATGGAATCGATAAAACTGGCTCTGCTTCCCTTTCCCCCCCGTTGCAGAGTTTTCCTTGACTTTCGAGCTGCTGGTAAGCTAATACGCATAGTATGAGACCAATCACTTGAGGGGGCATAAAGTCGAGGTTTCCCACGTTGTAAAAGCGTTGTTGACGCCACTGTCAATGTTATATCTGCAGAAAACCAAGTGGCATTCGTCAATCTATATCTCTTTATATTTACAAAAATAGCATTGCTTTTAAGAGAACGATTGTCGGGTTAGAACCCCCCCTTTTTTTTCTTTTTGCAACGTTGAATCACTATCATAGGCATAAATCTGTCGTCAACATTGGGGAGACGGGTAAGACCTTCCGCTCATTTTTTTTAAAAAGCGATGTTCAAAATATTTATGAAGTTGAAAAACAATACTGTGAAGGATCAGGGGAGCAGAGTTGTCTTCAGCATTGAGAGGTGGGCAGATTTGAGGCTTATTCTGGGGGCATCAATTTCATTTCACTTTCCTTTGTGGCGGTCGGAATCAAATCATCACCTTTCTCCCCCCAAAACACATTTCAAACCGGATTACTGAAGGGGGACAATCCCCGAGTTCCAAGATTGGGGGACATGTTCCCCTCGTCCCCTCGGGATTTGTGACAGTGATCACTCCCACACTGCAGTGAGTTGCCTCCTCCCTTACCTACAAAAAATTTATATCCTATACTGAAAATAGAGAAAACATGTATACTAAACACACATAAAACTTATGCGTTGAATTTCTAACATAAATATTAAAACTCGAACTTAACCTTACTTGTACAAAAAATACATGCAACGATTCTTTTGTGTTGCATATTGTGTGATCACACAAACCAATGTCCTCTATCATGTACTCATTAATTCAACACAAGTCCCATGTTCTAACACACTATTACAAACTTACAAAAATAACCCACACATTAATATCTTACAAACGCACAATATTGCTTGAAAACAAGATAAAACATGCAGAAAATCACGATATTACACTCGAACTATCCATCGATTTTAGCGCTCTAACTACAAAAATGTTTCACAATATTGCCATAATTTTTATAGTTTTTTTTTTTTCGTCAACGTATTTAGCATGTTTACATGAAATTAAGTACCCTATAGACGACTATATATTTTGAAACCCAGATAATTCCCTTGAAAGGAAGAATTATACTTTCTCACTAAAACGTTTAAAATGTTGTTAATATAAAGGAAATAGCATATGTAATTGGTTACTTCTAACTTATATAATCAACGCTTACGTTTAAATTTATTCAATTTGCTACAGTAGGAAGGGCGTCAGCTGAGGACACTTTTGGCCCCCCTGGGCCCCTGCCTCAGGACCCATGGTCCCTGGCCCAGGGTCAATGTTCTAAGTTACTTAGGACCACCCCCTCTAGATTTTAGCAGGGGTATCTTGGCCCACCCCCTGAGTTTTGGCAAGGGTACATGGATGTAGCCACATTTTGAAATGGCCCTCCATCGTTTATTTGAATGGCATAAAAGTGTTTCTTATTTAGAGAAAAATGGAGAAGACTTGTACAAAATTCTGAGCTAGTTAAAATTGAAATTTTAAGATGTCGAACTACAGGTGATCGAAGTGACCAAATTTTGAAATGGCTCTCTTTTTTTAGTTTGAATGGTACAAAATTTCCTCTTGGGTGGACAAAAATGGATAAAACTTGGACAAAGATGTCGCATTACAACTAAACGGGCCCGAAACATCTAGAAGTTATCTTCTGAAGCAATGGATTGAAGTTGAGAGACATTAACAATTCAAGAAAAAAATATTTTTTGCAAAGTATATGCTAAACAAGTAATATTTCCAAAGTAAGTAAGCTTGTTTTCAGAAGAGGACATTTCTATTTTGATCGACAGCAAAAGCTCAATCTTCAGCAGAGCTCAATTTTTTGGCCGCCTTAAATTTTCATAGCAGTTTCAAGTCTAATTAGGAGTTTATACGACTATGAAACAACCCAGATGTTGGTGACCTTTTTGTTCTTCTTGCATTTTCGACAGAGTTCATTCCAAAGAGACCGTTGAAGAATGAATTTTGGGAAGAAATGAACAACCCTTTTGAAAATGAGCTCTAAATTAATTAAAATATTTGTTTTACAAAATCTAAAACTTTGTCACAGCAGTTACTTTCTGAGATCAGGAGATAAATTCCCAAGTTTTCCTTTAAGGAGTTTATGATAGTATTTAAGTATAAGGTTGTGTTGCTTTGATACGCACCTCGGTCTCTCGAAACATCACTTTCGTACTAAGTCTTCTGTTATGTTTTCGATAACTTTACCTGCTTCCCATTCATGCTCCATGTCTCGATCAAATCACTTTATTCCATTTAAAGTATCAGTATTATACGTTGTAAATTCTTACTGTTTTAAACGGACAATGTTACGCTAGAAGAAAATATTCTAAGGTTTACACATAATTGGACACAAAAAGTAATTTCAAGTTGATTAATTTTCTTTTAAACAAGAACATAAGGTTTTTGAATACAGGCTTTTAATACAGCAGAAAGTGCCTTCAACCAGGCCCTTTATTAAACAGAAATTTATTTTAAACGGAAATATTTCACTGTCCCATGAATTTAAAGGTAAAAAAAAAATAAAAAAAAGATAAATTCTCTTGTTTAGGCGGAACCTGTGTTGCGAACAACGGATGTTAAAATATACTCTTTAACGGATAATTTCAAGTTCCGGAAAACATTAAAAGCGACCTTGTGTTTATCAATACTCATTTCAGTTCAATTTCAAAGATCATTAACAAGATTAGAAGAGCGGTGATTAGGACCTTGCAGTGGATTTGAGCTGTTTGATTCAATAACGAAACAGATGCCACCAAGACCAATCGGACAAGCATTTCTTCGAAAAGCACAGTCAATAAACGCGAAAAATCCTAGCATAAAATTCTTGTCTAATATAAATAAAGTGATCCTGGAAACAACGACGCACGAATTTCAAGATCTATCGGCAAGTAACATTGCTTCTTTGAAATACTGTCCCTTAACGACCCGTGACACGGAAGGAACATTTTCAATGTACAGTAATGTTTTGATTGATAAATGCAGGTTGTTGCCAGAAAACACCGAAAACTTCATACTGTAGTTGTGCATTGTAGCATGAATGCATCGTAGTTATACACTAAATATATGTAGTTCAATTAAAATACATTTTTCTCCAAAGATAATAAAATTCCTGATTTATCTTTACCTTTTGTTTGTTGCATATTTACAATTTTTAGTGCATATTTGCATGCTTTCAGTGCATATTTTCGTGATTTTTTAGCGGATATTTGCATTCATATTTTGCCGTTTTTTAGTGCATATCGATCCGAAGTCTACTGATTACAAATGTTCAATAATGTTGAGGCGTGGGTGACGGTCGTTCCAGGAGGTATTGTGGTTCACGTCGATGTTCATAACACCACGTCTTAACATCTCCAGCAGTGTGAATCTTGTCATTTTGGAAAATTGGCCTCCCATTTAGTGTATGCGCGCTTCAACATACGCTTCCGTTCTACCGCGCCTAACGTACTTCAGATAATTACCTAACATACCATTATCAACGGCCAGGCGCTACACACTCATCCTTAGTGCTATTACCTAACGTATTTTATGTGCTGCAAACTACAGGTGTTTCCATCTTTGATAACCGCTGCTATTACTTAAAGCAGATTTCTAGTTGTCGTCATAGCAAATTGGTCAGTTGGTATATTAAGTAAGTTATTCAACTTTATTGTTTATGTACGCTGCTATTGATCGCCAGTTTGACTAAGAAACAATAGTGAATGATCCTAATTAATAATAATAATAATAATAATAATAATAATAATAATAATAATAATAATAATAATAATAATAATCAAACAAATATTCCATTCAAGTGAATATTCAAAAACAGTTTTGAATACATTTTTGTGTCACTACACTAATTACGGGGACACGGCCTAAGATCTAAAATCATTTCGCGGCACAAGTCCTAAACGGCACAAGACCTAAGTGGCACTGGACTTAAAAATCTCTTGTGGCGCTACCATCGCGTCCGTGCTAAGAATACTGTCAAACTGTTAATCAAAGTTTTAGATATACTGTTTCATATTACAGAACCAGATTCTAGCTTAGTTCTTACAAGTAATTTGTAAATATATATTATTCTATCGTTCTGAAATAAAAAAAAGTAAATAAATAAAGCCTATTGTTCTGTCTTGCTGTTTGCATAATAGCATTTGTGTGGTGACAAAATATTAACTACCTATCAAATGTGATTCCCAGATCTTTCATAATGTCTGTTTTTGCTTTTTTCTATTTCCACACCATTGACGTCGTATGTTGTGTTTTAGTTATATACGTCATAAATTTTCCTTTCTTTGTGTTGATTTGAAGTAAATTATTTTTACACATATATTTATCATATTCAACTCTTTCCGTAGCAAATAGTTGTCATACTATTTTAATTATAATTGTAATTAACTACTCTTTACTCGTTACCATTATTAACAATAGTTTTAGTATTACTAACATAGCTGTTACCGTTGGAATTAACTATTATTAGTATTAAATAATAATAATAATAATAATAATAATATATTTCAAATATGCTACATTTTTTAAACCTGAGCCTTGATTGTACGTAAAGTTAAAATCAAAGGTTATGTCATGGACGGCAAATGATGGCTTAACACCCAAAACAAACTACTCTTAGCCCCCTAAGTGAGGGTTAGTCTGTGTTTAATAATTACAGCAAATTAATAATGTTTATAATAGAATGTGAAAGAAACACTTTTTAAAAAATTAAACTACGTCAACATGCTAAAATAATTAAAAGAACTTAATTAATCATCCACTTTGTACTCTCATTTGTTTAACTGGACGAACCCAGACCTAAAGGAAAAAAGTTTTCTGCCTAAATCTCATAAGCAGTGGGAAATTTTAGTATTATAAAAATTGACACTTCCTTCCCTCTTACAAAAGTAATTTTCAAGACGTTAAAACATATACTTTGTTACTTTTAGTTAAAAGTTGAAATACCGAGCTTTACACATCCAGCTTAAGCAAATCCTTCTTTACTTTATAAATATTTTCTGAATAAGTAATGGGGAATTCGAACATTAAAGAAAGTGCACTCTTTGTTCTTTCGCTTTTATGTGTTGAATTTTCAAGTTTTGTTTGTTTGTTTGTTTGTTTGTTTTACAGTGGAAAGTTTATAAATATGTCAAGTTTCATTTTACTAGCTTCAGAGATTTGAGATACGCTACTCTTTTTTTTAAAAAAAAATCTTACCCCACCCTTTTATGTCATTGCCGATAAATATCTTCTATAACTAAGATGCAGCGTGGATGGCTGCAACAATGACTTTCTTTGTTACTCATTGTGTGTACTTTTCTAATGATATCCGTTAAGTTCCATTTTTAATAATTAATTTTCGTGCGTATGTTCAACAGCATTTTAGGAATGGGTGATGTATGACGGGAAATCAATTCCTCCCTTGTAAGCACTGAATAGCCAAAATGGACAGGTAAAATATCTTTCTCGAAGGAAGAAACTATTTGCTATGTGTAATGAGACACTGCTGATTGTCTCGTGGTCCTAAAATTTAGAATGCCAGTTTATTAGAGTTATCAGACCTTTGCTTGAATAAAAACACTATCAGTGCTTGTACTACGATTTGATTATCTGAGATACACATTGACCAGCAATTCTTGTATCTCCATATTTTCCCAGCTTAAGCCAGTGAGAAGACGGAGTATCTCCCCTAAAATCTGAGTGTCCTCCTGATCTAATAATGGTTTATTGCATTCCACAGACAAATTCTGTATAATATAGCTCAACTCACATAATCGGATTTTGCTCCAATTCGAATATACTTCTATCTTGAATAGACCATCTTCGTAAAAACGCTGATGAATGATAAGGTTCGGACAGCATCGACTGCCATTGGAATATAAATGCGCCTTATGGTGAGGCATTATATACCTCATATTCATATTCAAGCTGATTCATATGAAAAAAAAAAAACACCAATATCAACAGTTTCACTTCGGTCCAAAATGGGGATGCGGAAGGCACAGGCTATCAAATGAAGCCTCAGTGAGTTTGGCGCTTTTAGGTGTGATTTCTTATTTATTCACGTAGCGAATATACAAAAGCTACGTGAACAACTGATTTTTTGCAGTCGCCCCTTATAGGTGCAATATGTTTGGTTTTGGCCAATTTTGACCATGGCGTACCCGTGATACAATTTTGAAAAAATAATGATATTCTAGGGTTAAAGCGACATCTAAAACCTAATTGTGCTTGCAGACCATCATAGGTAAAAAGGGGCACAAAATATTGAATCGAATTTTTTGAGGGGGAGAAATGGTAAGGGGAGCTTTTAAATTTTTCAGACGAAGCCCTTGTACACACCTAAACATACATCCAAGTTTGAACAAAATCGATGGAGCCATTCTTGAGAAATAAATTAATCTCACTTTTCCAATTTTGTACCATTTCTCATGAACCAATGAGAGTTGAGGTTTGGAACATGAGGGATTAACGTATCTTGAGAGTACCTACATACCACCCACTTGTCGTCCCAAGATTCGTCTGAAGCCATTTCACTATTGTTTATTCACTATTTCACTATTTCACTATTTTATTCACTATTTCACTATTGCCCTTTAAATTTATGTCAATCTGAGGACCTAGACCTGTAACAGAATCCATGCGGAAATCTAAATTTTCAGTTTCGTAGTCATTTTCTGCACTCCCCTCTATTGAGAATTATACAAATCTGCTCCAGAGAAACATCGTTGATTTCGTGTTTTATTTTTCCATATACGCAAAACTAACTTCAAATAGCTACACTATTCAAACGAAGGAGAGAATAAGTACTATTTAGCAAACCACAGAATAGTCAATGTCTTGTCTATCTCAAGATTCGCCACTTTGTATTTCCACGTATATTTTTGGGACACTCGGATAATTTAAGACAGTGATACATTGATGTTATCCAGTTTTCGTTTAGACTTCCATAGTATATTGTCTCCTTTCTTGTGCAGAAGAAGAATTCGTAACCTCAGAATCACATGGCACTATTGATTGATATCGCACTGCTATAGTTCAAAATCCTTGTTGTGCAACATGTATATATTGATGAACTAAGTTTATGCATTTTAAATGTATTTTTCTATCATAAACTCATGTAATAAAGTAGAAATACTAATTACGATCTGTTTTCTCTCTCTTTCCAGATCGATGCAGATGGTCGATCCCGCTAGATGTGTTATGGATTTTTACAGAAATGGTCTTTCGTCTCATTCCTTGCTGTAGGTTACATGTGCCCTTCAGCTAAGTTTTGAATAATTTCAGCAACAGTACAGATGGCGACAGTCACTTAAATACGAAGTTTGACCGTCCGGAAATATGTCAGAAATGCATTTAATAGGAAGCTGATATAATGTATCTTTCCTCTCTCCACTTATGCGCTGAATGCTGCGAAGGTGAATTCCACGACGAAAATTCTATAATGCTCATATTTTTTATATAGATAAGGATACGTTAAAACGAAAGCTCCAAAAATATGCAAAAGTGTAAGAGAAAGTGCAGTTATTACTTGGAAGAGTGTGCAGTGAAATGAAGTAATAACCGATATCGTATATGTACAGGTAAAGTAAATAATGGGCGAAATGAAGGGTTACCATGTTTTTAAATATTTCGTGACAATCTGGTCCATATCAGTTCTTATAACCAAATTGATAACTGGTGCTTTTGCTACACCTCACTCAGAGAAACCACGATGTGAAGAAATAACAGTTCCCATGTGTAGAGGAATTGGCTATAATCTTACCCACTTTCCTAACGAATTTAATCATGAGACGCAGGACGAAGCAGGACTAGAAGTTCACCAATTTTGGCCACTGGTGGAGATCAACTGTTCTTCTGATCTGAGGTTCTTTTTGTGTTCACTTTATGTTCCAATTTGCATTGAGGAATATAAGGAACCTCTCCCTCCATGTAAAAGTGTTTGCGAACGTGCCCGAGATGGCTGTGCTCCTTTGATGTTGAAATATGGATTCAAGTGGCCGGAAAGGATGAATTGTGACAAGATGCGAGTTTTCGGAGATTCTCAAAATCTTTGTATGGACGAGAATGATAAAACAGAAGAACCAAAGAGTGTTACAATGCGTCCTAAAACAGTTCCTCGACCAAAGAAGCCTGGGAAAAATGCCCACAATCTTTTAAACAGGAATAAAGACTGCTCGTGTAGATGCAAATCTTCACTAATCAATCTTAGTAATAATAGTCAGTGGGCAAACCGCGGAATATCTGTTGGTGGAATACAAAATTGTGCTCTTCCATGTCAAGGAGTCTTTTTCACTGGGGATAAAGAATTTGCTTCAATTTGGATTACTATATGGTCAATTTTGTGCTGTGTTTCTACGTTAATGACAGTGACGACGTTTTTAATAGATACAGACAGATTTAAATATCCTGAGAGACCGATTGTATTTCTGTCTGCTTGCTACTTTATGGTTAGTATTGGCTACATCATCAGAGTGATCATGGGTCACGAAGCAGTAGCGTGTGAAAATAATATGATCAGGTATAATGCAACTGGGCCTGTGGCGTGTACTTTAGTGTTTCTTCTTATTTACTTCTATGGAATGGCTAGCTCAATATGGTGGGTGATTCTGTCTCTTACATGGTTCCTAGCAGCAGGACTTAAATGGGGAAATGAAGCTATTGCCAGTTACTCGCAATATTTCCACTTAGCTGCTTGGCTGATTCCAACTATGAAGTCCATAGCTGTTCTTATAATGTCATCAGTGGATGGTGATCCTATCGCCGGGATATGTTATGTCGGAAACCAAAACATGGACAATCTTCGCGGGTTTGTTCTGGCACCACTGGTTATTTACCTCTTGCTAGGAACCTCTTTCCTCTTGGGAGGATTCGTCTCGCTCTTCAGAATTCGTAATGTCATAAAACAGCAAGGTAGAAGTAAAGCTGATAAATTAGAAAAACTCATGATTCGAATTGGTATTTTCAGTGTGTTGTACACGGTTCCTGCAACTATTGTGATAGGTTGCTACTTTTACGAATCGACATTATATGATGAGTGGATGAAATCTCAAGTGTGTCCTTGTGAACAGCCACAAAGACCTATATACTCTATAATCATGTTAAAATATTTTATGTCATTGGCCGTTGGTATAACCTCTGGTGTGTGGATTTGGTCAGGGAAAACTTTGGACTCATGGAGACGGTTCACATATCGAATAACAGGAAGTAGTAATCGGTATCAAAATCATAATTGTGGTGCCGTTGGAGGTGCTGCCATCCAAAGGACCGTTAAACAAATAAATTATAATCCATCTGGGGTAGGCGTCGCGGCAAGTGTACAGTCAAGTCATGTGGGAAGTGTTCAGAAACAAGCACCACTAAGTCACGTATGACAAAATGGCGACCCTCACTTTCCAAAGAGTGATCAGACTGATAGCATTATTGTAGCAGCACAGTCGGGGAAAGTCGAGGGTCTGAGCAACTACGGACCCATTTAACAACTCTATGTATAACCCTCTCCCCATCCTTAAAAATACTTATTTTTATATAGGGGATAGAGTTACATTGTAAACATGTAGCATTTAGGATATATGCACAACATTCGTTAGATGTAAACAAAGGTGAATAACTAGTCAAACTGATTAGGTAGTCATGATTATTTCTTCGCCAAACTTGAAGTAACGGTCGGTTCCTTGATTGTTTTTGACTTTCATAATTTTCTCTAAGAATATTTTAAATCTGAACTGTACTTTGCTTGCTTTTGACGACAATATTGATAGTTTTCTATGAACTACATGTAAAGAAACATAAATATGTACCACCTCTAAACACTGAAGCAGAAAACGCACTACTTTTTCATCGTTCTGGTGATTAAATCGCTGCGTAATTACAATTTGATAAATCTTAACTCTGTTCTAGTTACAATTAATAACTCAATCATTTGTGACAGATGACATGCTAGAAAATATTTGTCGAACTTACAAAAATAAAAAAGTGTCTAAACGACCGAGCTAAAAGAAGAGTGTAAGAGTGTAAAATAATTTTTAAAGATATGTTAGACTACGAACACGTGTGTATAATTACAAAGTTTGTTTCTACATTTTGTAAATACTTTTAATATTATATATATATATATACATATGTATGTGTGTGTGTGTGTGTGCATGATGAAGAAAATAAGTTTCCCAACAGTGCCATACGGTGGACATACAATGTAAATGTGATTTTTGAAAAAGAATTTTTAGCAGTGCCATAAAAGTTTTGCATGGAGAATCAGTGTCATTCCCTTCTTAAGATAATAAAAAATGTCAGCTGATATAATAGCAAGTCTTTGATTTTGTATCTTGTCAAAAAATTAAATATAAACTGTACTATGTAGAGTAAACTGTGTGTATCTATGTGTATGTTTATGTTGAATTACTTTTCTTGTAATGTCTGTTGCATCGTCTTCGCTGTACTCGTAAACAAAATTGATGTTTTCTGTACGACTTACAACATATTTTTCGATCTAGAAAAGAAAATGTATTTCATACAATAACCAATTTGTATCTGAAAATGTTTGGTTTTGCAGAATAGCCGCTATCCACTATTTTAAGCTGTTTTATATAATAATAGGTGGGTTATATTTAGTTTTATGTGTTACAGTAGAAGTATAAAATTGCTCACATTCAGCTGTTTCCTTGCTCGTAACTGTCACTCGAAACATTTTATTTCTCATTGCGTAACTAGTTAAAAAGTTTTAATTTGTATCACGAATTGCATGTGTTTTCTTTATAGTTTCAAAATTACTGACAAAAGTAAGTACGAGATAAAAGCCAAATTGCAAGCACTCATTGAATACAGAGCGTATATACTCAATTCATAATTATTAGTGCATAAACACTTGATTTTTTTTTTTAATGAAAGTGATCAGAATTCAACTTTTAAGCTAACAGGTACATATTTTCTCTTAGTCTCGCTGGTCCTACCCTCTTCATGAAACTTCTTGGGGTAATTTTAGATATTCTTGATAGAATTCAACCCGTTTACAGTTTGTAGATTCTAGATTAAAAAAAAAAAAGTAGTGAAATTTCTTGAAGGATACATAAAATTTTAAAATCTTATTTTTGAAGAAGAGGTAGACATTGTAAGATCGATTGTATCCACTTCTATGTAAGGAACTGAAAATCAAACGAAAATTGATTTGTTACCGACTAGTATCGAGCTGCAGTTAAGTTTCTGTTAATATGTTCATGGTTTGCAATTTGTGGAATTATATTTGATTCATAAAGTATAGGTCTATGAGAAGTAGGTATTATTACTTTTTGTCTAAAACTCGGTTGAGCAACAGAATTTGGAGAAGCTTTAGATAGAAAAAAAGATATTAAAATAATAAGATTGTTATATTCCTTATGCCTTAGCTACAATTGTATCCAGAATATCGTCGCCTAAGATTCAACACCGCATAAGTAATATTTCACCAATTTTACAGGGGAGACAAAAAACTGTTTGAAAACTAGCTTTAGCCTCATTATATGCGGTATTACTTTTAAGATAATAACAGAGCCATTAGTCGTGATATAGGTGTACTACTTAACCAGCTTGTGCGTCATCATATACTGATTCTAACAGCATCAAAAGTTCAAATTCGCCAAAATTGGAGATACGCGGTGTTGAATCTTAGGTGACGATATGTTCCTTTTGCTTTAGAAAAGGTTATATATATGTGTGTGGGTTATATATATATAGATATATATATATATATATATATATATATATATATATATATATGTGTGTGTGTGTGTGTGTGTGTGTGTGTGTGTGTGTGTAGTGTGTGTGTGTGTGTGTCTGTGAGGGAGAGAGAATATAGAATAACAAAATCATAGTTTATAATGTTTATATGTGCTACTTATAATAAGTATATCGTTGAGGTACTGTGGTTTGTCGAAGCGCATACACTGTATTTACCGGAAAAGAAAAAATGTAATATTATATCCATTTACAAAATGGAGAGAGTATACGATTCTTGAGAGTCTTCTTTCTGTTTCAACTAATATTATGTGTTAATTTATTCCAGTAAATCTCATTGGAAATCGAACTGTATTACAATGAGTAAAAATAGCTAGTGTCGAACTAACAGATAAATAGCATCTGTTCGATATAGTTACAAATTTAGAATTATTGTGCAGGCACTAAAAATGTACAAACAATACTATTTTTCGTTTTTTGCTAGTTTATTTCCTCTTCCTTGCTTGAAGGAGGGTACAGGGTCAAAAATTAATCATTATATCAGGAATACACTAGCATATTTATAATCATAGGTATTCTGCCATTATTGTCAGGTCACTTGTGCAACTGAGAATGTTCCAAGTTCCACGATCTTCCACTAACCTCTTCGTCTTCACGTACGATTACTCTGTTTTGATATGGTCCATTAATTGTAGACTTCTTCGCCCTTTCCTCTCTTCCTGCCACCATACCCTCCAGCACGTCCCTCATGATACAGTTCCTTCTTAACAATGTTCAACCAGTTTCTCTTTCTCTTCTTAATAATATCTAAAATTGTTCTTTCCTCCCACCGTTTCTAACACCCTCTCATTCGTTTTCCGCTTGACCCAGCAAATTCTCTTCATTCTTCTTCACACCCACATTTCGAAAGCTTCCACTCGTTTTTAATAATTTTTGCGTAATGTTCATGTTTATGACCCGTACAGTACAATACTCCACATGAAGCATTTTATGAGTCTTTTTCTCAACTCCTTATTCAAGGTCCCACGAATATTTTCTTCCTTCTAAAGTCTTCTTTCGTCATTTCTATATTTGCTTTTATTTCACGTTCACGCTTCATATCATCACTAAAATACTTCCCAGGTATCGAAAACTAGTCACCTATTCTTTTTTTTGCCCTGCTACTTCTATATTTGATACCAACCTCTTCGTTCCAATCACCATGGCTTTTGTCTTTCTAACATTTATTTTTATCTCATATTCTTCACAGGCCTTCCTTAAGTTTTCTAACGTCTTATTGATTTTCTCTTCAGGTTCTGTAACAAGCTCCATATCACCTGCAAGCTGTTTAACAAACATATTTCTATATGTGAATGAATAATTCTAAAGTATTCTCGTTTACAGATATGTTCTGATTTTGAACTCTTTCGTGGCTAAGCGGTGGACGTACGCGCTCTTGGTGTGGGAGAGCCGGGTTCGATTTCCGGCGGAACCTCATTGGTTCAGATCCCATATTGTAGATCCACGTCTCATATAGTCTTGCTGCTGAAAGGGGCGCTAAACTGAAAATTAAATCCAACTACGGATTTTGTTTTGATTGCAAACAACACTCTTCCTTTATATCACTTCTCACATTTAAGAACAGAGCATAACTTTGGGACGTACAACAGAAAGATTTCATTTTTCGCATTTAAGAATGCTGTTAAAGTTTTTAAGGGTAAAGGTAAGTAGGTTTTTCCTACTTTTTCAAACATTAACCAATCTATCCCATTTCATCTGATGTTCGTATAAGTTCAAAAGAAAAATTGAAGCTATAATCAAAAGCGTCATTCTAAATCGAAGTCACTGAGTGCATATAGTTGTATTTTGAGTAAAAATAATTCTGATTAAAAAACGAGAAGAAAATTAGAGTGCGCAGTCTAAACCCACAGATACAGTATTTTGTGTATCGGAAGACTTCACTAGAAATGAAAATGAAATCTTTGAGTTTTACGTCCCACGGATATGTCGGTTAGGCTAAAGGAGACGGTGATGATGAGTGATGAATGAAATGGTGGAATGAAGAAAGTGTGAGGAAACGGGAGAACCCCGAGAAAACCCACGCACACGGTGTTTGTCCACCACAAAGTTCACTTGGCGGGGACTGAGATCGAATCTGGGACCCCAAGCACTAGAGGTGAACGCTCTACCACTGAGACTTCACTAGAGATCTGTTCTCCACTATCGGAAAGCCATCCTTGTTAAATATTTTCGAATTATACTGAGAAGAGAAAGAAATCGAGCTTGGTTCTTTTCTCAGTATTATGCTCAGCAGCACTGATTCTGTAACCAAAAATAGATTATTATTATTGTTATTATTATTATTATTATTATTATTATTATTATTATTATTATTATTATTATTATTGTGGAAGTTAAAAATGAAATTAATTAAAATTATATTCGTAAGCTTGTATTCAGACTCAATATTGCCACCAAAATACAGCTTTGACAGTTGTTTTACAAACAGTAAGTATATTATAGATAACTTTACTCCCTATAGTGTATTTTCAATTTGTTTCTTGCTTGCATCTTAGATATTGAGGAAAGCAAAAGGATTTTTACTTTCAATATGATTAATATTGCTAGGTATATTATCGATCTTGAACTTTCTGTTCTGAATAAACCTTACTATTTGCGTCCTATTCCTCTCAGTTTTCTTTCACGTCGTAATTTGTTCACTTCACTAGAAATACCCTTTTCTTCTCTATATGTCGTAAGCAGTTGAAGCAAAAGCCTTTCTAAACATCTCACTTATCTGTGAGAACAATAACTTTGTTTTACATGTATCTAACATCATATGAAAGAATTCATTCTTGCTCTAAAGCTTTCAGTAATTGATAATAGGAGACAACAAAGAATAATTTTATCTTCCTCTTCTTCTTTTTTTCCATTTATAATGTTTGCCTCTGAGATTTTGAAGCGTCACTTTTCTGTCTTATTTGCATATCCACACTACTTCATGTTCATTTCATATAAAGCAAACAATTGGCATTTTTTCTATGGCAGCGTTTATTCACCCATTCAGCACTGTCAAGTAACCTTAGGAGAAACAACGCTCATCACAGGATTTTTTTTTTTTCAAAGAGGGAGAGAGCCTTAGGAGGGAAATGATGCTAAAAGAGGAGAAAGAGAATTTTAGAACGGATTACAAATCTTTGAATGACAGCTCAGTGAGGTGTATTTATAGTGGCTTGTTTGCTTATGCAGTCTCTAAGTCTTCGCTATTAGACAGTTTGAAAGAAAGAGGGAAAAATAAAAGAAAGGAAAAAACAACAATCACACAATTGTCATTGATAATCTGAACTGATTTTTTTACAATTTCTTTTTGTTTTGTTTTGAAGTTCTATTTTATTCGTCTTGATCATTGGCCTATTCAAGAGATTTTTACTATTGCGATTATTCTTCTTAACGTTGTTTCTTAATTACGTATAAATTAAATTATATATTTGTAAAAAAGTGTATAAACAAGAGAAAATGAGTTTAAATAATTTAGCCGAAAACGCTTTTAACATTTGTTAACGAATTGCTTTTCCTTTTTGCCCTTTTATGTAAAAAAGATTAAGCTTACTTTTGAAATACAATCACCACGTAAATTACGTAACTATTACTAATTCATGAAGTTTGCCCTTGATATCAACGTTCATGGTGTGCACTCCAGAATTAGAAACGATGAATGCAGGTACGAAGGTTAAGTTTTATTATCGAATAAGCAAGGTATTCTAACATTATGAGAGTTGTGAAAAAATAATAAAACTGAGTAACAAATGGATGAAATTCTTGATTTTAAATGTGGACGAAAAATTACATACGTGAGAAATTTTGTTTAAACGGAAGTTCAGTATTCATTTTAACAAAATATTAGTGGATATTCTCTCCATAAATACCTTCATTACTTGAACGTCTCCCTACTAATAATTTCAAAATAAATAGGGGGCCACGGTGGCTCAGTGGTAGAGCGTTCACCTCTGGCGCATGGGCTCCCGGGTTCAAACCCTGCTCCCACCAAGTGAATTTTGTGGGGGGCAAACACCGTGTTCGTTGGTTTTCTCGGGGTTCTCCCGTTTCCTCCCACTTTCTTCATTCCACCATTTTCATTCATTTCTCACAATCACCGTCTCCTTTAGCCTAACCGAGGGACGTAAAACTCAAAGATTTTAAAATAAATAAATAAATGGAAAGAATAAAATTACATAATATAAATTTTACAAGGTAAGCCTTAAGTCCCTTACCACCCCGTTAAAAGCCGTGTTCGTGGAAAATAGTGAGCAACAACCATGTAGTAACATAGTAGGTCCAGGGGGAAGTCGGATTGTGACGGTGACCAAGATGGCCATTTCACCATTGTGTTTGTCTTTAAATTCTAGCCTAAAATGATTTGCCGCATGGTCATGTTCCTATTTAAAAATCTTGACGTTAATTCAAGCTGGAGGCTTTCAAGATGGCCGCCATCTTGCTCACCATTACAATCCGACTTTCCCCTGGGCCTACTATGTTACTACATGATTGTTGTTCACTATTTTCCACGAACACGGATTTTACAATGGGTGGTAAGGGACTTATGGCCCATCCTGTATAATGTATACTCATCAGCAGAATTGTTGAATAGCGTGACAAGTCGGTTGTACAGGCAAGTGCTTTATTCTGAGGAAGCCCATCCCCCACATGAAATGTGCTTCTCATCCGTATTTATACTGAAATCTCATTGCTACCTCCATGCACCCTCCAAAGCTATTCAGAAATTGCGCAACTGTGTTTAGGTACTAAATATAGGAAGAATAGAATTCTAGGTGAGAAGTCCGTGGTAAGAAACAACACTTAAAACTATTTGGAGGAAGAACGTGGGAGAAACTTAAAAGGTGTTTGTAACATTCCTGATTAAATTGATTTGACAAGGCAGGATAAACTGTTAGAGTTTTGTTTTTGTAGTGACAAAGATTTGAGATTTTTAAGTCATAGAATAGTTAGTGAGTTGTATTTACAAGATGCTGTGAAATGAAGTTGTTACATTAACTGTTCGATTCGTAGGAGAAAATGTTGGACTTTCCGATCTACCAAATATATATCCCTCGTTGTCGAAACACCATATCATCCTGCAAATGTTGTTGAATTTTAAATTACCTCATTTCTTAACATTTTTTATTCTAACTCAAGCACACATTACATGACTTTTACCGAATACATTTTCCATCAAACTAGTTCATGTTGTCATGAATAGTGTATGCTGTAATTGCAGTCCTCTATAAACAATAGTAGGAGAGAACTGTTTCAGTTTTCTTTACAGTTCAATGTTATTACTTTAATTTCCTTGCCTCTTTCGTGGTAACCTGAAGTTAATGGCAAGGCATACGAAATGTGCATTCACCATGTTATTAAATATCTCCATCGAAATATACTTTGTACTCCGAAAGTTTTGTTGTTGTTCGTAGATATGCTATCGTGTCTACTTGTAAATTGTGTCGTTTCTGTAGTGATTTTTTGTCACGATATGTATTTAGCTGTCTCAAACGAGGAAATTTAGCAAAAATCAACACTGTTTATCTATGTAGTTTAGGTACAGTATCTACAAGGTTATAGAAGGGCTTGTATGTTCGATTAGAGCTCAGAAATATAGTTCATTAAAATTTCTCTAAATATAAATTAACAAAATTTATGATTTTAAACAAAATATAATGAACAAGGATCAAATGAAGCTTCGTGTATAACGTTTTGTAAAATACATATATGAAAAATACTAAATGTGAAAATAGGTCTAACGAAACGAAAAGATTAAATTATTTTTATTAATTTATCATTACCTTTTACTTTCTTCAAATCTTATTTAAGTTTTGAAATATCTCGGGAACCAGTACTTTATTCTTGTACATTTTGGCTAAGTCAAGTATTTAAGAAACAACGAATTGTGTCGTATTGCGAAAAATTTTAATCGAGTTAGTAAGATTAACTATCTTATTTCAAATATATGAGTTGGCAGAAAAGCAATTGTGCTATAATAATAATAATTTTTTGAGCAACAGCTTCTGGAACTATGACGATTCATAAAATATATATATAGCACAGTGATGTCGATGTATAGTAGTTTTCCAAATTTTGTGTCGATTGTAGTTAAATCTTGAAGTCTTGTAAGTATTTAATTACAAGAAATTATTTTAAATTACTTAACACAATACATATATACAAATTAGTTGCACGCTGTAACCATGCGTAAAATATATTTCGAGCGACTTAGCAATTTCAAAATTGAGTTAAAATCTATACTAAAAAGATAACGATATTTAAGGATTAAATGCCATATACTGAAACAATATAAATGTGAAAATTAGTGATAGCAAATCAGTAGTCATTTCTGAATGTTTTCGAAGCGATATTTTGTTTGTGCACAATTATTTTTTTTACCAGTTCTTTTATTGCTAATATTTCAGCTAAGCAGTTTTAAAAGAAAATATAGCGAAATAGCCATAAAGTAATTGTACAATTGTTAAAGAGGAAATAATGTAGTAGTAACGTTAAAATCAAACAGCATAAATAGGAAAGAAAATTAAAATGAAGTGAAACTTAAAGAATATTGTATTACTGAATGATTACACAATGTAGTAAATATTAACTTTCGGTTTGTTCTTGGGTTCATAAGTAATTTTCTAATGCATATTTTCTAAACATAATGGAAAACAGTGTTTATTTTCTTCGGGCCTCGGTTTCGTAACGAGCAGATTGAGTTTTACCTTCAAAATCACGCTATTTTAAAACTTCTGACTTCCAGTTTAAAACACATAATTCTATTATATTTTGCACCTATATCTTGTTATATCAGGAAACGAACAGGCTTCCAAGTGGTGTTTACATTGCAATGTTTTGCACCAAAGAGAAAGCAGAACTTCATCTTAAAAATTTCATTGCTTTTTTCTCCTAAAATTGTAGATTTTAAAATTTTTGTACTGGTAACCCTGATGATCTATGACATTTTAAAAAATAGCAAGCAATACATCCATTCAACATAAACGTATTTAGTTTTGTCATATCCATGGTAAAGCGAACTAAGAAAAATAAAACATTTCATTTTTACATCTTCCTGTAGATATTTTCTCCTCTTTCAAAATCCGGTCAATATTAGATTCCTTTTCTATTCCTCAAGAGTTAAAAAAAAAATAAGAGCAAAACAAATATTAGGCTGTCAGTATTAGAAGAGTGTGCTTTTTCCACATTGATACTTGTATATTACTTCATGAATCAATGGCCAGATATAATCCCCCAACATATCTTCGTTATATTTCCTCTGATACCAGTTTTCGAGATTCAAAATGTCTTCGTGGAAGCGCTTCCTATACTCCTTTGAATATACTCCCATGTTATCCTTAAATGTTTCAAGATGTGAGTGAAGAACATGAAGTTTGAGGGACATTCAATTCTGCAATAACTCTTAGCAAGATAACCTACCATCTGCACATAGTTCACTGTCATGTAATTGCATCGAAACCCTTGGATCATTTCGACACAGCTCTTCCAAGAGTCTCTTTCTGTTTCTGTGAGTATCTGAAAAATATTTCACACTGAAGAATCTTCTTTACTTGCGGACCCGTAAAATCTCTGACAGCTTCGGAAACATGCCTCATGGATACACGAGTGACGAGAAATTCTTATCTAAGTACTGTACAAAATGTTTAATGATCCCTAGTTCTATATAAAGTGAAGATATGAGCAGCTTTTGGGGTCTACTATTAGTCAGATTTCACGTTTTGGGTTCCCATGATAATCTTTGTCCCTAGTGGTAAGTTCTTCTTGTAGCAGTGTGCATTGATCTCTGCTCCCCCAGAGGCAAAGGTAACAGGGGAGTATTGTGTAACGACTTTGGGACTCATTAGAATAGCTTCAACTTTAAAGTGTCCTATCATCTTCCATTCGTGCTTGCAGTACTGTCTTCGCGTTATTTTACTCGTCCTTCGGATGTACAGAGAAAGCCAAGGGAAGAGACGGATACATATTCCCATTGTAAAACAGAACAGTTTATCAGTTCACTTGAAGGAACAATCAATAAACAGGTACCACTCATTGGCATTACAGGGGATTCTAGTGGATTCAAACAACTCGGCTACATTGTTATAGAAGCATAAGTTGGAAGTTGAAGATCACTTCTCAGTATCGAGACTATATGGAACGTAGATCTACAGTATAAGTTGAAAGTGAGACATAATCTACATTTCTGCGTTAAATTTTCTACAAGAATCAGAGACCTTGTGCACCAAAGGAACACATACTAATTACTAGGCCAGCAAGAATGGCGCAGTGTTCTAGTCAAGTTCTTTTTCAAGCTTGCTTACTTTATACGCATCAGATTGTATTGATTGCAAGAAATGTAATAAAAGAGAGAAGCTTGGATGCTACTACTTCACTAGAAACATTTCATAGTCACCTTCCAAGGTTCTTCTACACTGTTTACAGATACATATGGTTCTCATTGTTTATCTAACGTACAAATAGGCATTCCAAAATACCTTTTGTAAGCTTCACATATTTTAGAACATGATTGTAATGTGATAGGTTTGCCCTGCGTTTGATAAATTTATTATAAACGTAGCAAACCGAGTCAGGAAAACATTTGCAATTTCTTAATTACTAATAAAACTCCAACTGACCAAAGCAGTATACATATTTTAAAATTATATATTTGTGTTACAGTTTCGATTATGGAACACAAATATATAATTTTAAAATATATATATTGCTTTGGTCAGTTGGAGTTTTATTAATAATCTTGAATTTTTCAAAGCTACAATGAATAATTTACAAGTTGCACTTTCTTAATGCAAGCTTTAAAATTAAATACATAGGTACGCATTAGGCATCTGACACCCTCCTTGCACGTTGCCCATACTTGCATACAACTTCCAAAGTGATAATTGAAACTTGAAGACTGGCAACACTGCTAAGTATAATTTCTGTATCAGTGCCCCTAGTTCTAGATTCTTCTTGTGGACTATTAAGTACTCCAACAGATTAAAGAATTACATCTTTTTTCTTAAATGAAAACGTGTGCTTGTTTCGTATACATGCATAATAACAAAACTGTACTTCTCATAAAAAATAATATCATGGATATATCTGAAAACGCAAGATTTTCCGCAATATGGGTAGTTTCGATACTTCACTTGTGTGTTACAGTATGCGATTATCAAATCCATCTTAGTTATATTTATTTCATTACACCTATGATATTTGATTTTAACTGTGGTGCGGAAGACCCGAACTCCATTCCCGGTGGGTGATTCGGATCCCATATTAAACTGTAGGTCACGTCTCATAGCCTTGCTGCTGAATGGTGAACCTCAACTCAATCAAAGATTGCATGTGGCTATTTTGAAGTGTTATTTAGCCTTTTAGGTTTACCAGTTTGTTCGTCCTGCACCAGTCTTTTTTTTTTAAAACAATTTCCGAAAGTACTGTACGTTCCTCTCTAAATATCAGTGATCAACAGTTACATCCATATAATAGGGCAGACATAATTATGGTTTTGTAAATTTTATTTCTTCGATATTCGTTGTAATGATAAGAGATTTTGTGTGGAGTAGTGCATGCATTTTATCGTTCTTATTCGTTATCATTACACTTTCACTCAATTGGTAATATTCATGATATACTATTCATACACAATCTAATTGAGGTATTTTACCTAAACTACAAACATTTTGTACTCAGTGGCTGGGGATTGCACGAATTGTTGGGAAGTTGGGAAGGCTCGCCTCTGGGAGTTTAGTTTTAGCGTTGAAGGTATCTTTCAATGCTAATACGTTATTAAATGATTTCTTTAACACTAAGTAAGAAGTTTCTGTGTAAAATTAAGTATTTATATTAGTGATAACTTGTTTAATTTCTATATACTCTAAGGAGTTATTCAGAGTAGCTGTATGTTCCCCTACATTGGGCCTGGTCCATAACAGCTTGTAAAATGTAAGTCTGATACATTAAACGTATGTATAAATTTACCAAACCCTACCGTACAGGATAAAGTAATATTTGTAATTTTAATTGAGTTTTCGATTTCATAAAATCAGTGGTGTATTTACGATTTTGTTTCGGGGAGTTTTGCTAATTTTATTTCTGGAAATGTAAAAATTTTGCAATATATATAAAACAATAAAAATACGATAAAATTTCGGTGAGTGCTTAAGCCCTGAAGCCACCCCCTTACATATGCCACTGCATAGAATACAGTATTAAATATCTTGCGTTGATTCAAATGATGTTCCTTCTGAGCATTAAGATTTCTATTGAAGTTATTATTTCGTGATGCATAAATTAAATGCAGTATTGTACTTACTTTATAGTGAGAGATGCAACTAACAAACGCTTATCCAAGAAATTTGACAGCTAACTGTATGAATGTAGAGCTACTTTCTTTTTCTCTCCCTCCATTTTCAAATATGCAGGAAATGAAAACAGTAAGTGAGGAGGAAATCCCCGCCCTGTAAATCCCAGATAGGAGAAAATATGAACTGGACTTCAAAATATTTGTAGTGGAGCTAAATGGGAATATTAGTTTATCGGGTCTACCATACTTGCGGGTTTATGCCTCGCCACTGTTTGTACTACGAATAAAAACTATAATGGTAATATTTTCTATCTTCCCACAACTTCAGTAAACCCTTTTTCTGTGGTCTTTGTTTAGATAATATGACATTACATTATTGCTGTGGAAGGATCTGTTAAAGAAGTTCCGTCAAAATGTCAGAAAATTAATACCGAATTTACAAGGACTACCTCAATAGTTTCTCAACAGAATGTACCCTTATTCATAAAGAAAATCATATTTCTGGAAGGAACCAAGAAGGAAAATAATATTTGGAGTACAAATACTGGTATAGAACGAACATTTCCTTCATAATGTTTTAAGTTTTCTAGTCTATAAGGAAATGTAATTTAAAACGACAAATCAAACCTCAATATTATTGTGTTATGCGTTCCTTGCATAGGCTAGTCACTAATTTTTCTTAAAGCAAATCAATATGGATGTGAATCTATATATAAATAAATATATATATAAATATTTGCAAGTAAAAGTGGTGGTGCTTAGATATAAAAAGAAGAAATAGAAGATGAACTTTTTTTATGTATGTGCAAGATTAAATATTGTATAAGAAAATATATAAGATTTACAAACAGATTAAAATTGTTATCTTAAGTATGAAAAAATGTTTTTTAATATTTGATTATTTTTTAAGACAGGGTACGTGTACTTGTGTGTGTTTGTTTTTTAACATATCAGATAGATGTATTAATTGCAAAAGAAAGAAGTTAAAATTAATAATACAGGGTAGTGTTTGAATATGTTGTGTTTTTATCTATGTATATATTGTACGGAAAAGAAAACAAAAGAAAATACACCACTTACAGAAATATCAATTTATTTATTTATTTATTTCGCTTACCACATAAAGGTTGATCTACAGTGGACTGTACCGCATCACAGTGATTTATATTGCACAGACACCTACTACCTGCTGTTATTCGAAACGACTTAGCATCGTTATTACTGTTGCTTAGTCGCATAATTGTCCTCAAACGAAAAACATATCTTGTCTGTATAAGAAAATAACTCAAATTTCTAATACATTAAAATGGTTATACAATATTCTGATCATTATTGGTATTCAGTTACACAGTTCAACATATCTTCGCCTTAAGATATTTTTCACTTAATGCATATTAAATTTTAAAATTATTTACTCATGTTCACATGCACGGAAATGCATTCGGGAGCTGTTTCATTTCTGATGCGTATATATGGAAATGCTTTTTTCAGTTAACAATGTGCGCTTTTACAGTATGGAGCCAAAACGGCTGACATGATTGAAAAAAATCCACCTTTTTAGATTAAAAACCATCTATTTCCAACAACTTTGTTCTTTCATTTTGTCGTATCCTTATTCATAACGGAGTAGGCTTATGGCCCGGGCTTCTGATACACCCTATATATATACAGACTGTTCCATAATTCGTGTTATTTTCTACAGCGCTGGGAGAAGATGAAGTTTATACACTATTAATGTAAAATTTGGCACTCTTATTGAGAAATATCTGAATTTTTTGAATTTCTAAAGAAAATAAGAGAAAATTGCTGTTTAGTCCCCCTTTTAGGGGTGTAAACACGAAAGTTTATTTTCCTTATGGGAGATTCAATGTTAAATTTTAGAGGCAGTTTTCTCCAATAATTATTCGTGAAGATTTTGGAGCAAATGAGTTGTATTTATTACAAAATGCAAAAACACTCATTCACAAAGCTAGTAAAGCCGTCTCAAACATTATTTTGCGAAGGTCCCCCTTTTGGGGGGCAAGGGGCGTAAAAAGGTGGTGGGTGATATGTTACCAAAATCCCAAAATTTATTTTCGGAATGCCAGTAAGCGTGAGATTAATGACAAATGTCACAGAATTAATGCTCCAATGTCCTTACATGTAAGAGTGACTGATAATGGGGCTACAGCCCCCTTTCAAAAATAATAAAAAAATCACCATAAATATCCTTAGTAGGGACATACGAGAAGAAGGTATTTTTGTTAATTAATGTGAAATTTGGCGTCATTGTATCAAATGAGTATGCGTTTTTAAAATCTGGAATGTTATTTTGATAACGCACCGCCTTAAGGGGCACAGGGGGCGAAGTTTCCGATGATGGCTCTATAAAAATTCAAAATTTTGTTCCGGAAATGCCAGTGAGCGTCAGACTTTTCACCACTGTCACAGAATTAATATTCTAATGCTCCTTGCATGTGCCACTGACTTATATGGGGCTATAGCCCCCTTTCAAAAATAAAAAAAAATCACCATAAATATGCTTAGTAGGGACATACGAGAAGAAGGTATTTTTTTAATTAATGTAAAATTAGGCGTCATTGTATCAAAAAAGTATGCTTTTTTCAAATCTGGAATGTTATTTTGATAACGCATCGCCTTAGGGGGGCACAGGGGACGAAGTACTCAATGATGGATCTTTATAAAAATTCAAAATTTTGTTCCGGAAATGCCAGTGAGCGTCAGATTTTTCACCACTGTCACAGAATTAATATTCTAATGCTCCTTGCATGTACCAGTGACTTGTATGGGGCTATAGCCCCCTTTCAAAAATAAAAAAAAATCACTATAAATATGCTTAGTAGGGACATACGAGAAGAAGGTATTTTTTTTAATTAATGTAAAATTAGGCGTCATTGTATCAAAAGAGTATGCGTTTTTCAAATCTGGAATGTTATTTTGATAACGCACCGCCTTAGGGGGGCACAGGGGGCGAAGCACTGATGATGGATCTTTATAAAAATTCAAAATTTTGTTCCGGAAATGCCAATGAGCGTCAGATTTTTCACCACTGTCACAGAATTAATATTCTAATGCTCCTTGCATGTGCCAGTGACTTATATGGGGCTATAGCCCCCTTTCAAAAATAAAGAATCATCATAAATATCCTTAGTAGTGACATACGAAAAGAAGGTACTTTTTGTCAATTAATGTGTAATTTGGCGTCGTTGTAGCACAAAAGTATGAATTTTTTACATATGAAATGTTATTTTAGTAACCACTGCCTTAGGGGGACACAGGGGGCGAAGCATCAGATGATAGATCTTTATAAAATTTCCAAATTTTGTTCCGGAAATGCCAGTGAGGGTCAGATTAATCACAAATGTCACAGAATTAATATTCCGATGCTCCTTGCATGTGTCAGTGACTGCTATGGGGCTACAGCGTCCCTTCAAAAAATCACAAAGATTCACAATAAATATGTCATAATTAATATTTAAGTTGTCATTATTGTAAAAAAAAAAAAAAAACAATAAACCTGGAAATTACGGTAAATGTATAACTTCTGTCAGTGTAACTGATTATGCATAAAGCTTTGTTGTTATGGTGTCACTGGAATATAATCAAAGTATTTTATATTTTTAAAAATCAATTAGGGCTCTTTTATAGCAGAAAATCTCACACACAAATCACCTACGTATTTTCTACACACTTAAGCAGAACCATCTCGAAATAGAACACAAAATGACAATGGAAAACGTAGCAGGAACAAAAATAATAATAATAATAATAATAATAATCTTAATGAAAAGTAAGATCTTAAAAATTAAAAGTGAGCTTTAAGTTTCAATATTGTTTGCTTTATTTGTAAAAAGAAAAACCATGTATTTTCATTACTTCTTACACAATAACCGTATTATCCAACTTTCCATATAACAACTTACTCGTATGTACTGCGGACGTAATACACACGGGCACACGGCTGTAATAGAAACAAATGTTTCCCGAGGAATAAGAATTATTTGCTGGAAATTATTCTTTGTTGAAAACTACTCTCTTTGGCTCTACTATCACTAATTGTTTAAAAAGATCATTAACCTAAGTGTAAAACTCATAAAATCAATTTACTTTCATTGGGCATGTCCTCCTGAACGAGCAAGACATAAATTAATGCGATTTACTAAAGAAACTGTGAACACCTTCTCCAACATATCTGGAGTGATCATCTCTATACTGTGGACAATCCTCTGTTTCAAGTTCTCTACATTGTTACATGATTTTTGGTAGACAATTTGTTTTAGGAATCCCCACAAGAAAAAATCGCATGCTAAGTTCCGGACTTCTTGGTGGCCATTCGACACTTGACCCCATAGAAATAATCCGTTCCGCAAATTTCTCTCTCAAAAGATTTATAGTCGTATTTGAGCGATGCGCTGGCGCTCCATCTTGCATAAACCATAATTCATCACTTTGACCTAAATTTAAACGATCAAGTTCAGCAAATACTTTTTCTCTTAGTAGCTTTTGGTATGATGACGTTGTTACATTTTCATCAAAAAAGAAAGGTCCTATCACCTGAGTTGCAGTTATACCACACTAAACCATTATTCCTCGTTTGTCCATTGACACTTCTGATCTCACGTTCGACTGTATCGATGACCAATATATTGCACGTGATGAGGACATGGAACCATTTAAGAAGAATTTTGCTTCATCGGAAAACATCACTTGAAATAAGAACATAGGGTTTTCATTTAACTTCTCGATAAACCAGTTACAGAAATAAACACGATCACCATAATCACTTGCACACAATTCAGAAACCATTCGGACCTTGTATGGTTTTACCTTCAAGTTTCTTAAAATTCCTTGTAGCGTAGTTTTCTTAATATTTAAGCGTAAGCTTCGACGAGCAAGGGATTTCCGTGGTGAACTAGTAACAGATAACAACACCTGTCTTTTTGTTTCTTCTGTTGATACACTTGGAGATCTTCCTGCACTTTTTCTAGATGCAAGATGGGCAGTGTGAAAACAATTGCTGCGGAACTGTTTGTACAAATGGTGAATTTGCATATCGTGTACTTTTAATCCGAGTTCTTTAACTATACGGGATCTTGTTGCTCTTGCAGATTTTTCTGATAAAATGTACCTTCAATTACATCAGCACGCTGATCCTGAGTTAAACACTGCATGATCGAAGGACACTACAGTATGAATGCACTCTTAAAGTATACTGGAAACGACAAGTAATTATCAAATGATTAAGCCAGTCTATCCCCGAGATTCACCTACTATGTAATGTCCATTTCCGAAGAAGTCAATCTAACCCAGGTGTTGATTACAGACACGAAATCCTATTGAACTGTCAACACGTTAACTCGTAAATCGTTGGTATATTGCGATAAGAAAAGGTCTGAAACTGTTGTCAGCACACATGAACAAGAAGTTGAGTCAGGAATTAGAGGGTGTTTTATAAACAAAAGTTTGTTGACATTGCTTAAAATCAGCTTACAGTGGGACGCCAACAAATGATTCGGACGTGTTCCAGTGCTTCTTAAACACACATCTCTTAGCATGCATTCTGAATAGGCCAGAGAGAAGCATGGAAGATAATAAAACAAAGTGGTGTGGTTCTTTAAATGATTTTGGGACCGGGAAGTGGGAATTGAATCACTAAAGTGGTCGCTGGCACATGGAGGTAGCTTCTAAGCATTAATTTTGGTATATTTCCAAATATTTTGACGCTCACGGGAAATAAGGAAAAGTTTGAATTTTTCTTACTGCCTACCTTGCCCAATTTGGAGGTTTGGCGCAATAAAACTAGAAACGCATGTACCATCATAGATGAAAGGGGAGGAAGAAGAGGAATGGTATCGTATTTTCTACCTAAAACTGCTAATTTACAGCAAAATTTGTATAAATATAGAGCAAACTGCTTTCTGCATTTTACATTGAAACAACCAGTTAGGCCAATCAAATTTTGAGTTGACGCCACTAAAAGAGATCAACACATGACCATTATCATATTGTCGCTTTAGCTCTTTTTCTAAACGAACATTTTTCGACAATAATGCCAAATTTCACTTTAATAGTGAAAAATATTTACCTTCTGCCAGTAGGTCCTTGCGTATAAGAACATTCAACATGAATTTCTATTGTTTTATGAAAGGGGATTGTAGCCTAACATCAGTCACTGGTACAGTCCGCAGCAAAAAACCTGCAACATGAGCATATATGTTTATTGTGAAACGACGAAGTCTTTTGCTCCAAAATAAGTGTGTAGGGGAGGACGCCGAGGTTTCTCCTGGCGTGATTCATGCCACTTAGACGTTATGTTGATTTCCTGTGCTGTTAGTCGTAGTTTCACAATAAACTTACATGCTCATGTTGCAGGTTCTTTACTGCGGATTGTACATGGAAATAGCATAGGGGCACTAATTCTGTGCGCCTTGCATTAATTTCATGCTCATTGGCACTACCAAAATAAAATTTGGAATTTTTATACTTCGGCCCCTGTGCCCTCCAAAGCCAAAAATTACCAACCGCGCCCTTTGTCCTCTGTTACCAAAATAACATTTCAGATTTAGAAAATGCTTAACATTTTATTACAATAACGCCAAATTTCACATTAATCAACCAATAGAAAAAAAAGCTTCTTCTGGTATGTCCCTGTTAAGGATATTTATCGTGATTTTTAGTGATTTGTGGAAGGTGGCTGTAGCACCACATCAATCACTGACACATGCAAGGAGCATCAGAATATTAATTCTGTGTCATTTGTGATTAATCTAATACTCATTTACACTTCCAGAATAAAATTTGGAATTTTTATAAACATCCATCATTTTATGTTTCGCCCCCTGTGTCCCCCCCTTAAGGCGGTGAATTATCAAAATAACATTCCAGATTTGAAAAACACATACTCTTTTGATACAATGACGCCTAATTTTACATTAATTAAAAAAATACCTTCTTCTCATGTCACTACTAAGGATATTTTTGGTGACTTTTTTATTTTTGAAAGGGGGCTATAGCCCCATATAAGTCAGTGGCACATGCAAGGAGCATTAGAATATTAATTCTGTGACAGTGGTGAAAAATCTGACGCTCACTGGCATTTCCGGAACAAAATTTTGAATTTTTATAGAGCCATCATCGGAAACTTCGCCCCCTGTGCCCCCCTAAGGCGGTGCGTTATCAAAATAACATTCCAGATTTTAAAAACGCATACTAATTTGATACAATGACGCCTAATTTCACATTAATTAACAAAAATATCTTCTTCTCGTATGTCCCTACTAAGGATATTTATAGTGATTTTTTTTTATTTTTGAAAGGGGGCTGTAGCCCCATTATCAGTCACTCTTACATGTAAGGACATTGGAGCATTAATTCTGTGACATTTGTCATTAATCTCACGCTTACTGGCATTCCGAAAATAAATTTTGGGATTTTGGTAACATATCACCCACCACTTTTTTACGCCCCTTGCCCCCCAAAAGGGGGACCTTCGCAAAATAATGTTTGAGACGGCTTTACTAGCTTTGTGAATGAGTGTTTTTGAATTTTGTAATAAATACAACTCATTTGCTCCAAAATCTTCACGAATAATTATTGGAGAAAACTGCCTCTAAAATTTAACATTGAATCTCCCATAAGGAAAATAAACTTTCGTGTTTACACCCCTAAAAGGGGGACTAAACAGCAATTTTCTCTTATTTTCTTTAGAAATTCAAAAAATTCAGATATTTCTCAATAAGAGTGCCAAATTTTACATTAATAGTGTATAAACTTCATCTTCTCCCAGCGCTGTAGAAAATAACAGTCTGTATATATATATATATATATATATATATATATATATATATATATATATATATATATATATATATATATATATATATATATATATATATATATATATATATATATATATATATATATATATATATATACTGAAAATTACACTTAGGTAGTAGTAGCGCCTCAGCCAGAAGAGAAAAAGGCTGTAAATTTGTTCAGATGTTTGGCTCACGTGCAGATTTAACTAATGGAAATGTTAGTAAATAGGAGCAATGCGAAAATGTGTTGACGTGCAGCTACTGGAGATACCTGGGAACATGATAGATCAATGGTAAAACGCTCATGTTTGGTGTGAGACCCCTGCTTCTATTTCATGTGAAGTAAGTTGATGGTACACTACAGGGTGACATGTTTTCTCGGTTCTACCGTTTCCTCGTACATTCTCATTCCACCAATTCTTTCATAGCCTTTGCGTTCATTAATCATCCGTCTTCTTTAGACTGTGGAACACAACGGTGGGATGTAAAACTTAAAGATTTATTTCTTAATGGGAATACCTATGTATTTTATAATTGTACTTTTTTTTTCGTAAGTTTCGTAATAATTTCCCTGCAAATTGCAGCTCTGAACATGCATCGGAATACACTGTAAACACTCGAACTAATTCCAAGATAGCAGATATTTTTGAGTGTGCTCGAATAACATTATTCTCGCTCATACAATAGATTTATGTCTTTCAACCATTCCGTCGATTACAATTGTCCCATAATGACTCGAGTCAGACTTCTTGAACTCCCTGCATATCTCCGTAATTAAGCTTTGTGGACTCAAAGTCGTCTATCTGAAAATCGACAATAAGGCACCGTTCCTTCTCATATTTTTATTCCACCAATTATTTAATAATTATTGACTTACGTTAATCATCGATCTTGTTTAGGCTAACTGGCGTTAGCGTAGGATGTAAAACTAACAATTTCACTTCATGTTTCATTTCATAAGGTGTCCGAAATTACCGTCAAGCTGTCCGCATATTGAACGCTCTCAAACCGAAATAGAGAGAGGCAGGAGGAGATACGGAGAGAGAAGCATATATATATACAGGGTGTCCGGTGAGGAAATGCAAAGATTTTGGGAGGTGATGGGGGAGGTCATTCTAAGCCAAAATGCCTATATGAACATAGGGTCTAATCCCCTTCGTTTCGGAGATAGGGGTGAAAGTAAGTTTTTGCCGCTTGCACTTCTGAAGTTCCGTGTGAAAGCTTATAGAACACCCTGTGGTTGGTTTTACGTTAAGTATTATACCTCGTTTTAAAGCTACTGAAACAGGCTTTCAGACGGTATACAGTTTGTCCACGTATTGCATAGAGGGAAATAATGGAGGGAACATTTTCGAATTGTACTATAAAATTCCTGGAGAAGTGCAAGCGGCAAAAACTTACTTTCACCCCTATCTCCGAAACGAAGGGGATTAGACCCTATGTTCATATAGGCATTTTGGCTTAAATGACCTTCCCTATCATCTCCCAAAATTTTTACATTTCCTCACCGGACACCCTGTATATACGGTATATAAACTTTAGAGGTAGACTATGCTAAGCCACTTTTTGGTCGAAATTCATTTAACAATACTTTTTTTAATAGACTATGTTCTTTCTAGTGGTGTAATAATGTAAGTCCAAATGCATTCTACTACTTTGTAACTACTTAGTATAGTTTGAAAAACAGTACTATAGGTCTTACTTAAGGAACCGGTTTTTCGCTTCTTATGTAAAATTACGAAATTATAACTTGGTTTAGTTTATTCCTGAAGTCCAGATATAATAAAATCATAACCATAATCTTATCAACCATTATTCACTGCTGGATGAAGGTCTTTCCAAGGCTTCTCTACAACTATTTATCTTGAGCAATTCTTTCCCAGGTTAGTCCCCAGTTGTTCTTGATTTCGTCAAACCTTCTTGTACAGTCCGCGGCATAAAATTTGTTACAAAGATTCTAAGTCCAAATGAATAACAAACTCTTGCCCAGTTTTCTTATGCATTCCCGCAATACATGTATCAATCGATTAGTTGCTTCTAGTATTTATTCCAACTCCTCCCCGTCCTCCACCTCTCCTTGTCTAAAGCAGTGTGTGTGACGTAGTACACTCTTTCCATTCAGCTGAAAAAGAAACAGGAATCAAGTTTACAACGTTATAGCTTTAAAACAGTCTTTTCCATTCGTTTGTTCTGAAATGTTTTTAAGAGCCTAAATTAAAGGAAAGTCACACAATCTTCCCAGAGCTTCATAAATGTCTTTAGTTTCATTCTTTTCTTTCTTTAAAGAGTGCAAGCTAGTAAGATGCTCCCTAAGAAATCTATGGAAATTGCCAAGAGCTCTAAAATATCTACGGACAGAAACGAGTTTAATTCAATGATTCATTGAATTTCTTTTCAGTAAGTGTAAGCAAATGTTTCAGGGGCGTCATTTGGGCAGGACAGGAGGGTGTAATTCCCCCTCTCTCTTGAGATAGCACATTGCTAAAGAGCTTACATTTGGTTTCAAGAGTCGAAGGTTTGATCTCAAGCCATACGACTTCCTGGGTGACATTGAGAGAGAGAGAGAGATAGATAGATAGAGAGAGGGATTCAAGTATGGAGACAGAGAGGGATGATTTGTATACACAGATTTAGAATTCGGGAAAAAAGGATCGGACAGCATTCGTATTATGACGAAAATTCTGATTTTGTGAAAGATAAGAAGGGAAGTTTTCGAACTGCGAGGGTCACATTAGGCAGTTGCCGAATTAATGTGAACTCTTTTTAGAGCATCAGATGATTACGAAAGGAGAGAAAGATCTTTAGAACTGAGGAATTAAGATTTTAAAAAATCTGATTTCGGCGACGGGTTTCGAACCACGAACCTTGTGGTTATCGAACCATGACTTTATCCATTCTGCTACGGAGGATTCTATTACTCGTTCACATACGTTTCCCTTAGCTGCGTTGAAAGCTACCTTAAGGGGATATTCCAAAAGTTGACTCGGTAGATGCGCCGTTCAGTTAGGACATAAACCTCTTGTAACTTAGTTACAATGTGCAAAATGAACTTCCTCTTCTTCAGGACACTTTTTAAAGCTTTAAAATTTGTTACTATTGTTTTAATTAAGCTACATTTGATAGAACCATCTGATAAAGTAGTGCCAAGCCCTGTGCGTCATTGTCTGTTAGGTGAATGGTTAATGTAAATTACTCCTACGTGGATGGTCTGAGCTTCCAATCAAGACCATTCTTATTGATTATTTTATTTTAGCTACGCTCATACTGTATATTCCACAAGTTCAATTTTGAAGTAATGTAGTCACAGCTAGTTTAATTCGAAATAATCTTCCAATATTATATTTGTTACTAAATTTACATGGCACTCCTCACTGTTTGTAGCCCTGCATAAATGCAAAATTGTTTTAAAAGTATATTTTACTTTCAAGTTTTATTGTTTTTTTAAATTGTCCTTCAACTTTATTTTATAATTATTTTCTATTTCTTAATTATAACATATTTTCCACTTATATTGTATTCTATGTTACACGTTTATTATTTACATTTTATGTCTTACCTTTGAAGACGAGCTTTTGACAATTCAGAGCAGCAGGGACATACACAGAATGCAGGCCTTTGCAATCAAGAGCTTTTCTCCCACGAAATCACTACTTTTTTTTTTTTTTTTTTTTTTTTGTAAATTATATCTAATTTTAGAGATGATGATAGCAGGGGCGGATTCAGGGGAGTGCGTTCGGGCGATCACATCCCCCAGAATATGGAACTTTTTATACTGTTTATTTTAAAAATAAAACATATCCTAAGTATTTTTCGTCTTTGTATTATAAACGTAAATTAAAACCTGAAGTAGATAGGCCTTACTTTCTTAAGGAAGTTAATTCTGCAGAAGAGCTACTTCTCCTTTTCTAATTTTTTTCTTTTCGTTTCTTTCTTTTTTTTTTTTTTTTTTTTTTTTGCAATCCGCTCTTACCTTGATTTGACTTCGAACGACCGCCCCTCCCAAACAATCATCCTGGATCCGCCCCTGGATGATAGACATTTTGGTAAAATATGCCCTCAATTGCTGAAATAAATTCCTGTCAAGCTTTCGATCGCTGAAATACATTTCTGTCTACGGCCCTGTAAAACAGTGACGATTTTAGGGATTGATCAGTTAGTAATGCCTCCCTGGAGCAACAACACTTCCCCAGAAGTCATATCTCCGATAATTCAGAATGTGATTTGTGCATTATCACTTTTCACTCTCAGTGTCTTGAAACGCACCAAAAAGGAACTTTCTGAAGTATTTACTGGTTCTCCCTATGACCCCATTTCAATATGGCCAACCTTGGACATATACACATCTGAAATATCACCTTTTATGTCAGTGATCCCGAAAACTATCCATTCGACACAAATATAGGATATTTTCGATTCTTTATTCCTGTCACCCTCCCATTGTCAACTCGAAGCCAACCAAGGCTTATTTTGGACTTACGCAGCATCCACAGTGTCACTTTTCATCTTTGCATATGAATTCGACACTAATTTCGTTCGTATTTGACTACTTTTACATGTCACCTTCACCTCTTGGTAGGGATTTTTTCAGTATCTCGCCCCCACAACTATGGAGAAATTTCAACCAACTAAGTATAATTATAAATTATCATCTGAAACACAACAGTACGGGTGATCTTTTTCGCAGAGGAATTCGTTAACTACTGTTTTAATATCAATATATTGGCATTTTTGCTCTGCATGCTGGAGATTGCCAAAGGGATAAACTTCCTTCTGTACTATTGTGCTATGAATATAGTGGTTTAATTCACTGAATACTCGCTTAGATGTTGCTCTCGTCACTGGAAAAGTGAGATACAGTTATAAAAGAAAAACGAAACGAAATATTTAAGTTTTACGTCCCACGTTATGCCGACTACGCTAATGGAGACAGTGATGGTGAGAAACGAATGAAATCGTTTAATGAAGAAAATGGGGGGAAACTGGAGAAACCCGAGAAAACTCATGCACACGGTGTTTGTCCATAATAAAGTTCATTCAGCGCGAGCTGGGATCGAACCAAGGACTCCATGCACCATAGGTAAAGTTATAAAAGAATAGGCGTCTAAACAAATACGGAACACTACTATCAATGAGAGTTGTATAAGATTAGATTTTTATTTATTTCATTCTAAGTTGAAATTTCAATCAATGTTGATCTTTATTACTGTTCGAAATCCAGACCAACCAGTATTCCCTACTAGGGTAAAGATTAATTGATCGCCAACAGAAATCCAAAATCCTCTGTATAACCCCACGTTCCATTATTCCATATACACAATTAAGAGTCCAGCGTAACCTACCAGTTAATAAGTTTTCTTCTTCTTATTATTATTATTTTTAACACCTCAAAAATATAGGCTCATAATTGAACCACTGATTGGAAAAAGGGAATAAGTACATAAAAATATTTTTTTCCACTTTTAAGCTTTTCTCACCAATTGCAGTGCTACGATACAAGATTCTTCTTCTTGTCTTAGAGTTTGTCAGTTCTTTTGCTACAATTAATCAGTTATACACGTGTTGAAACAAATACAAATACGCCTCGGGAAGGTTTATTAGCGTTTCTGAAAACTTAGGTCTGATGTACTTATTCCCTTTTGCTGGAAATAGTTGCTGCAAATAGTTGCCGCAAGGACGTGATAAATCTTTTCGGTAGACTTCACAGTCTATAGCTCCTTCAAAACTTCCTTTTCATCTAAGGCTAAGTAGTTACATTTTAGACATTGAGGAAAAAGTGTGAAATTTATTAAAACCCTTCAAAGTGGAGTTACGAATCTTCAATGGACCCCATTTTGCTGTTGGCCTCGCTCAACGCACTCCCGTCACTGTTCAGGGTGCACGATGGAGTTTCTCCCTTTTAGGAATACTTTCTAAGACAGTACTAGGTTTTTTTTACAGCTGTTTCTTTTGAGTTGTATTTGCTAGAACTGTCGGTTAAAGGAAACAAAAGATCCTATACTCAAACACAAATCATCTCTCTAGAAGCTCTAATGGAAAACGAAAGGAATCGTCGTAAACACGTTACGTTCCTGAAGAGGAAAACAGCAAAACATTGATTGCACAAACGTATAATGGTATCATTTGCTTTCAAATTTAAAACTTATAGAAGTTGATGGCTTGTTAGGTGAGGGGTTAGCTTATGGCACCTCAATACCGGCATCCTTTCTGAGCCAGAATTCCAGCAGTTGCTACGCCAACGCTGGAGAGAAATTAATCAGCAACTTTTGCGACGGAACAATATTATCCAATGGTGGGAACAACGGGGCAAACCAGCTTTGAAACAAATCTGTAAAGAATACAGCAGAAAACGGTCACAGCGATTCCATGAACAATATAATTACTACTCTCAGCTTCTACGCGACTATCATACGGCATTCCTTAACGGTGAACCTGTACTTCCACAAATTAAACAGGTAAAGGCTTTTTTTGTTAACATTACACCGCAAAAGACTCCACGGTATTACTGTTCGCAGCAAAATCTCATCAATGTCACCCACTGAGCCTCCGAGTCTTGTACATATCAGTGCTGAGCGTCGCAGAGGCAAGCAACAGATTATTCATAATATGCTGGATGATAAAGGTGTTTTATATGAAGGAACTAATATTATTCCATACTTTGTGCGCTATTTTGCTGATTTATATCGCAACCATGATGTTCCAGCTAGTAATGACGGTGTTTTCGATACCTTGAACCCTCTCCCAGTTGAACTCCAAGCAGAGCTTGATGCTCCCTTTACTGAAGCAGAAATTCAGCATGCCCTCCACCAGGCAAAAAAGAATAAATCTAGTGGCATTGACTCCTTACCTTACGAATTTTACCAGACATTCCCAGATCTTTTCATTCCTTTTTTTACTGAACTTTTTAATGCCTTTCGTTCTAATTTACAAGCCGGCAAAACATTTACACACAGTATTATAGTGATCATTCCTAAGCAGCCCAAGAGCACCCGCATCAACCAATTCCGACCTATCAGTCTTGCATGTTGTGATTATAAACTTCTCGCAAAAGTTCTAGCAGCTCGGTTACGTAATACTTTAAGTTCCATTCTGTTACCGGAACAATTTGGTCACAATCAGCAGCATCCTACATATCTGGCTTTATCGAATATTAGGGACACGATCGCTTATTTTGAAAGTCGTCCGGAATTAACTGCAGCGCTTTTGAGTACTGATTTTTCTCAGGCCTTCGATAAACTAAGCCATCAGTACTTATTCACAGTTCTTGAGAAGCTTCATTTCGGGCCAGTATTTTTAAATATGGTTAAGACGTTATACTCCCAGCGTACTGCCCAACTTAAACTGAACGGAGCCTTAACGCAAGTCTTTCCAATTGACTGGGGGCTTATTCAGGGCTGTCCCTTGTCCCCCATGCTTTACAGCATTGCCATTATGCCGGTTCTGCATAAGATCCGGAATGAAATGACGGGATTGTGTGTTCCTCCGGCTACTATTAAAGTTCAGAGTTTCATAGATGATATTTGCTTTTTCTTTCGCTCCCAGCGCGATTTAGATACTATTCTTACTAATCTCCAGATATTTAGTCAACTGTCTGGTGCGGAATTATATCCCATGAAAACCAAATTACTTGTTTTGAATGATACGTCTTCTTGCCCTTTTGTCTCCCCCTTCCCTGTCGTTAACACTCATAAAATTCTCGGCATTACTTGGCATACCAATATAAAAGCATCTATTCAGGCAACATATGGAGTGGCTGTTCCTAAGGTCATTAACTTGCTTTATAAACACAAAGCTCGCAATCTTACATTACATGAGCGAGCGACCTTCTTAAATATTTTTGCCTTCAGTCTATTGTACTATATAATGCAGATTTTTCAGCTTTCTGTCTCAGACGCTTAACACACTTAACAAACATCTGTTTGCCTTTTTGTGGTATCAATCGACACTGCGAGTACATTATCGAACTGTGTGTACGACCAAGCAAGTAGGAGGGTTAGGTATTAAAGACGTGGCTCTTCAAGGTCGTTGTCTACTACTACAACGTACGTGTCAGCTGTTAACTTCCTTTTCTGAGTCTTTCTCCGCGTGCCATATTATGCGTTGCCTTCGGCACGTGACTCTCAGTTCACCTGTTTCTATTCTGAACTGGTCCCAACCTTACCATTACCTGCGCACCGTCATTCTAGACATTTCGTATGCTCTTATCAGTCACACAGCTATTAAAGATATGACTGTGAAGAACTTGTATACTTATTATGCAAATTATCTCTATACCCCCCCTAAATGTGTTACTCGTCATCCCAATTGTTCTTGGGCGCAAATTTGGCATAATATTAATTCCTCTTTTTTACCCTCTGGAATGAGAGAGTTATGGTATAGGTTAGTGCATAATGTATTTCTTACTAACCATCGAGCATGGGAACTCGGTTTTCGACCAGATGCTCAATGTATCCGATGTGGACAAGCTGACACACTCATCCATCGCTTGCAAACATGTCCATCCATCCAGCATTTGTGGCGTAGCTATACACATATTATAGCACGAATACTTCGTGTTGATCAACGGATTATTAATAGTGAGCCGTTTTTTCTTTTGCCTGATTTCAAATACTTCCCACGTCCTAAACACAATATCGTAGTGTGGTTAACTATTCACACAGCGGCTATCCTACTTACCGAAAATGAGCTGATGACACAAGCCATGTACATTTTTAGACTACAGTGCTCTTTAAATACAATGCCTTCAGATCTACGCTTGCGTCATTTTGCCCACTACCCGACTGGTTTACTAATTTTTTTTTGTTTGTGTGTATACTTCATGTGATTGATTTTCAATTGTATTGCAGTGGTATCCTTTTTGTAATTTGTGCTTACTCTTTTATTCTTATTGTATATACATATATGTAATGTAATTTCTCGCAATAAAACTGACTGTTAAAAAAAAGGGGGTTAGTGAACAGGATTTTTGTACTGGCGGTCCAGGGTTCGAATCTCGTCCGTTCTTCTTACGTTTTGTTTCTTTAAGCTACACTGAGTTTGTTCATTCCAATTCTTTAAGCTTGAATTAAATCTAATACCAGTTAGTGAATTAAAAGTAGCTAACATTATTTTCAAATACGAGACGTTATTACATGCTTGTCACTAGCTCACAATACTCAACTTTGATATAAACTCTTGCAGCCTTCATTTAACTCATTTCTTGACGTGTTTTGTTACAAAACTCATGAATCATGGCGAACAAAATTGCTTTACCAGATAATGGTGACTGCATGACAAGTATGAGAATTAAACGTATCATATCTGTAGTTTGGTGTGGAGAAGAAACCAAATAGCGAACGAAAGGTTTAAGAACAACCACGTTATTAATATAAACTATGCCAAAGATTATTGACTTATATGATTAAAAAAAATCGAAAGAAATTTTGAAAGAACGAAAAATACTAATTTAGAATTTTGTAACTGGAAGCAAGAAATCTAATTTAAACATACTAAAACATACCATTTAGCGCATATAGAGCGTGGATCTGTGCTCAAGGCGCTAGCTAATAATCTGGAGGTTCTCAAGTCGGAACCATGTGTGAATATTTTGTTTAAATTTAGAATTTTTGGTGATCTTTAGTCGGCGATGACATGTTTAATTGTCTTAAGGTATTTGCATATTTTGATCTTTCAATATTTGAATGATTAAATCTTCAATAATAATAATAATACTAATAATAATAATAGTTATTATTATTATTATTATTATTATTATTATTATTATTATTATTATTATTATTATTATTATTATTATTATTATTATTATTATTATTAGCAAAGTAATTCAATAACACGTTAATATCTTTAATTATTTCTCGATAACTACTCGAACTTAAGACGTCCTCGAATCTAAGTCGCACCCCGATTTCGCTGGGCTAAATTAAAGAAAAATAGTAATATGTTATGGTTTTACTATTAGTAAAGCACTCTTTGATATTGGTCATTTTCGATGATTTTATGTATCCCTCTCCCCTCTCCATGTTGGGGGCACGGTATGACAAAAATTATCGAAGGCCCGAATGTCATGTACGTTGAAAATTTGATCGAAATCTGTTGGATGGTTCAAGAGTTGTTCTATTTATTTTTATATATTAATCTCCCCTTCTCGTATCCTCTCCTATGTTCTACCGTCAAAGTGAAAATATTAAAACAAAAGTTTCTAGGCCCGAACGTCGTCTATGTTGAAAATTAGATCGAGATCGGTCAGGTGGTTCAAGAGTTGTTACGTTTTATTCATTTTTATAGACATCTCCCCTCCCCTCCTCCTACCCTACGTTTAACCATCAAAGGGATATGATAAAATCCACCCCAGGTCCGAACCTCATCTATCTTGATAATTTGATTAAGATCAATTCGGTGGTTTAAGCGTGATAAAGTCACCAAGACAGCATGTTTATTTTTTATTTTTTTACGTAGTCCCCCTTCCCCTCCCCTACATTGTGCCGTCAAGGCAAAACATGAAAACATCCCAGGTCCGAACCTTATCTATATTGAATGTTTGATTGATTGGGATCAGTCGGATTGTTCAAGAGTTATTAAGTTTTATTCATTTTCATATATTTACCCTCCCCTCCTCTTCCGCAAGTTCTAATATCAAAATGAAATAACAAAAAGCTTCCCAGGTTCGAATTTCATCTATGTTCAAAATGTGATTGAGAACGATCGGGTAGTTCAAGAGTTATTCACCACCAAACATTGTCACTTTTATTTTTATATTTATAGTTATGTATCTTCCCCCTCCTCTCCATCCTCTACGTTATTCCGTCAAAGTGAAATGGTAAAATCTATCCCTCGTCATCAGTTGCACATTTCCAAGTTATTTTTCTTTGTTTCAAAATTCTCGCATTTCTTGTATGAGAATACAAGTTAATAATCTTTGACTTGTTTTATATTAATAATCTGAGTTGTTCTTAAACCTTTGGTTTCCAATTTTGTTTTGTCTCTACACCAAACTACAGATATGACAAATTTAATTCTCATACTTTACATTTGATTTCAAAGCGGTCGCCATGAACTGCTTAAAAGCACTTTTTCCGTCACGAAACACCAGCAGAGGGCGTACGATATCGTCTACAGCAATGAGAGGAAACTCCGCCTTGTTACGTGAAGTCACATGAAGCACGTTCCGTTCAAACACCTAAGCAAAGCTATCATTTTGCTTCTGGTGTGAAAATGGCTCACTACGAAGCTTCTGTTAAAAGCAGCGTGATTGCTTTAATTGAGCATGCGGGCATGAACTATAGCGAGGCAGGCGCGAGATATGACGTTAACCGTGCTAAAGCACGGAGGTGGTGGAGGAGATATGAGGAAACAGGAGATGTAAGACGTAAAAGAGGAAATGGGCGACAAAGAGTTTCCTCTGCCGAAGAAGACCAGAGTGTAATTGCCCAATGCCGTGAGCATCGTTTCATGTCTGCCCGACAGTTACGAGAGGAAACCAATTTCCCAGGCGATCCTTTGGTTTGAGATCATACAGGGCAGCTGTTAAGGAGCGACTAACAGAAGACCACATGGTTGACCGTCTGGCGTTTGCACAGTTAAATATTGCACGTGTGTGGGACGAGGTCGTTTTCACAGACGAAAAAATATTTTCCAGTGCAAACTTCGGGCCGAAGCGTGTTTACCGCCCCCCTGGAAAAAGGTATGCCACTGAATACGTTTCCCGTTCTGGTCGAATGGGACATGTAGCTGTCCACTGTTGGGCACGGATATGCAAGGCTGCAAATTTCGGAGGAATCTACAGGATTCCTGGTCGCCTAAATGCCCACAAGTATGTGGAACATCTGGATGAAACGCTTCCGGAAATAAAAGCTCATGTAGGTGACGGCATATTATATTTGCAACAGGACAATAGCTCGATACATAATTCAAATGTGGTTCAGACATGGTTGCAGAGGCAACCTGATGTCGAAATAGTTGACTGGGTTCATCATGGAGCAGATCTGAACCCTATTGAAAATATGTGGGCCTCTGTTGCAAGAACATTGCGGGAAACCTGGTCGAACAATCCTCCACGAACATCTAATGATCTTTGGGAGCGTGTTGAAGATGCGTGGTCGATCTGTTGCACCCAACGCTATATCTCTCGCCTGGTGGATTCAATGCCACGGCGTATGGCAGCTGTAATCGAATACACACTATTAATAAATGCTCGCCCACAACACCATCAGCCCTCTCGAGGGCTTATTAACAAAATTTTATGAAATACATTACGCGACAACAGTGAATGTAAGTGTCTCAGTATGTTCTGCATTAATAAGGAGGCTAACGCGCGAGACTTGGTGGCCGAGTGGTATTATGCTTGCTATATAAACCAAAACCGCCTGTAACAGTGGTTCGAATCTAGTGAAGAAGACCCCTACTTTTTATCACCAGGGATATTTGCAATACGCCTTCTGCTATGTCCGCCTTCGTACGGTCTATTATATGACACATAATGTGGACCGCCACAAGTTTTTACTTAGTAAACAATTTATAAATATATGAACAAATACCTAGGTATATTGGAGTAACAATGGAATATAGTACTTTCGTCCGACTGACGTCGCTCTGCAAATGTTCATTGTATTTCACCGGAAGATGAATTAAATAAAGACTGGAAAATTTGATATAAAAATTGATACGTAATAAGTTAAAGACAAAATATGTAATTATAATCTCATATTTGAAACTAATTTCGACTACAATTAATTCTCTACCTGTTTTCATAAATAATCCACACCAAACTTCGAGGTTTGGAATGCACAAACTAAGTGTAGCTAAGAGAAAAAAGTAACAAGAAGAGCAGAGATTCGAACCCACGACCACCAGCGTAAGAATTCCTTTTACTAACCCTTCATCTATCAAACCATGACGTGAACATGACTTTTGTAAGTTATAAATTTGTATCCAAGAAACACCATTAAGCGTATGTGCAACTACTGCTTTGCTCTTTTTCTCTTCAAAAGCGTAACATGTTTAGGACGATTCGTTTCGTTTTCCATTAGAGTTTCGAAAGAGATTATTTGTGTTTGAGTGTAGGATCTTTAGTTTCCTTTAACCGACACTTCTAGCAAATACAACTTAATTCACACAGCAATTAAAAAAACTCGTACCGCCTTAGAAAGTATTCCAAAAAGCAGAAGCTGCATCATGCATCCTGAACAGTGACGTAACTAACGGCAGTGCGTTGAAGGAGCCCAGAGTAAAACGGGGCCCATTGAAAATTCGTAATTCCACTATTTTTCCTCGATGTCTAAAATGAGACTACTTTAGCCTTACATGAAAAAGAAGCTGTGGAGGGGACTGCGAAGTCTACTGAAAAGATTTATCACGTCCCTGCAGCAACAACTTTAAGATTTCGAACAGTAATGAAGAACAAGATTGATTGAAATTTTAACTTAGAATGAAATAACTAAAAATTTAATCTTATATAACTCTCATTGATAGTAGTGTTCCGTATTTGTTTAGACGCCTATTCTTTTATAACTTTACCTATGGTGCATGGAGTCCTTGGTTCGATCCCAGCTCACGCCGAATGAACTTTATTATGGACAAACACCGTGTGCATGAGTGTCCTCGGGTTTCTCCCGTTTCCTCCCACTTTTTTCTTTAAACAATTTCATTTATTTCTCACCATTACTCTCTCCATTAGCATAGTCGGCAGAATCGTGGGACGTAAAAATTAGATATTTCATTTCATTTTTCTTTTATAACTGCATATCACTTTTTCTGTGACGAGAGCAACATCTAAGCGAGTATTCAGTGAATTAAACCACTATATTCATAGCACAATAGTACAGAAGGAAGTTTATCCCTTTGGCAATCTCCAGCATGCAGAGCAAAAATGCCAGTATATTGATATTGAAACAGTAGTTAACGAATTCCTCTGCGAAAAAGATCACCCGTACTGTTGTGTTTCAGATGATAATTTATAATTATACTTAGTTGGTTGAAATTTCTCCATAGTTGTGGGGGCGAGATACTGAAAAAATCCCTACCAAGAGGTGAAGGTGACATGTAAAAGTAGTCAAATACGAACGAAATTAGTGTCGAATTCATATGCAAAGATGAAAAGTGACACTGTGGATGCTGCGTAAGTCCAAAATAAGCCTTGGTTGGCTTCGAGTTGACAATGGGAGGGTGACAGGAATAAAGAATCGAAAATATCCTATATTTGTGTCGAATGGATAGTTTTCGGGATCACTGACATAAAAGGTGATATTTCAGATGTGTATATGTCCAAGGTTGGCCATATTGAAATGGGGTCATAGGGAGAACCAGTAAATATTTCAGAAAGTTCCTTTTTGGTGCGTTTCAAGACACTGAGAGTGAAAAGTGATAATGCACAAATCACAATCTGAATTATCGGAGATATGACTTCTGGGGAAGTGTTGTTGCTCCAGGGAGGCATTACTAACTGATCACTCCCTAAAATCGTCACTGTTTTACAGAGCCGTAGACAGAAATGTATTTCAGCGATCGAAAGCTTGACAGGAATTTATTTCAGCAATTGAGGGCATATTTTTCTAAAATGTCTATCATCCAGGGGCGGATCCAGGATGATTGTTTGGGAGGGGCGGTCGTTCGAAGTCAAATCAAGGTAAGAGCGGATTGCAAAAAAAGAAAAGAAAAAAGAAAGAAAGAAAGAAAGAAAAGAAAAGAAAGAAAAGAAAAAATTAGAAAAGGAGAAGTAGCTCTTCTGCAGAATTAACTTTCTTAAGAAAGTAAGGCCTATCTACTTTAGGTTTTAATTTACGTTTATAATACAAAGATGAAAAATACTTAGGATTTTTTTTATTTTTAAAATAAACAGTATAAAAAGTTCCCTATTCTGGGGGATGCGATCACCCCAAACACACTCCCCTGGATCCGCCCCTGCTATCACCATCTATAAATTATATATATATATACTAGCAGCGTTCACCCCGCTTCGCTGCGGTCACCCCGGAACGCAATAAACTTTGTTACTTAGATAATTTTTACTTTTTCGCTTTCAAATTGCAGTAAATGTTAAAATTATAGCGCCTGTCATTTATGTTAACCCGCCGAGTCACATGGTCATGCGGGTTGCATATAAATACGTTTATTTTTACCTATGATGAACTAATAACAAAGGATTTGTACGTATGGACACTTGAATGGTCAATTATCTCAAGACACTGGTAATTAAAAATTAAAGTGATATGATAAAAACCATCTAGGGTCCAAATCCTAATAATCCCCCAAAAATGAAAGAAATTGGTTCAGCCGTATTAGCGTGATGAGTTCACAAAGGATTTGTGCGTTCTCTTTTATATATATAGATATATATATATATATATATATATATATATATATATATATATATATATATATATATATATATATATATATATATATATATATATATATATATATATATATATATATATATATACAAACAAAAAAGTAGTGATTTCGTGGGGGCAAAAGCTCTGGATTGCCAAGGCCTGCATCCTGTGTATGTCCCTGCTGCTCTGAATTGTCAAAAGCTCGTCTTCAAAGGTAAGACATAAAATGTAAATAATAAACGTGTAACATAGAATACAATATAAATGGAAAATATGTTATAATTAAGAAATAGAAAATAATTATAAAATAAAGTTGAAGGACAATTTAAAAAAACAATAAAACTTGAAAGTAAAATATACTTTTAAAACAATTTTGCATTTATGCAGGGCTACAAACAAGTGAGGAGTGCCATGTAAATTAAGTAACAAATATAATATTGGAAAATTATTTCGAATTAAACTAGCTGTGACTACATTACTTCAAAATTGAACTTGTGGAATATACAGTATGAGCGTAGCTAAAATAAAATAATCAATAAGAATGGTCTTGATTGGAAGCTCGGACCATCCACGTAGGAGTAACTTACATTAACCATTGACCTAACAGACAATGACGCACAGGGCTTGGCACTACTTTATCAGATGATTCTATCAAATGTAACTTAATTAAAACAATAGTTACAAATTTTAAAGCTTTAAAAAGTGTCCTGAAGAAGAGGAAGTTCATTTTGCACATTGTAACTAAGTTACAAGAGGTTTATGTCCTAACTGAACGGCGCATCTACCGAGTCAACTTTTGGAATATCCCCTTAAGGTAGCTTTCAACGCAGCTAAGGGAAACGTATGTGAACGAGTAATAGAATCCTCCGTAGCAGAATGGATAAAGTCATGGTTCGATAACCACAAGGTTCGTGGTTCGAAACCCGTCGCCGAAATTAGATTTTTTAAAATCTTACTTCCTCAGTTCTAAAGATCTTTCTCTCCTTTCGTAATCATCTGATGCTCTAAAAAGAGTTCTCCACATTAATTCGGCAACTGCCTAATGTGACCCTCGCAGTTCGAAAACTTCCCTTCTTATCTTTCACAAAATCAGAATTTTCGTCATAATACGAATGCTGTCCGATCCTTTTTTCCCGAATTCTAAATCTGTGTATACAAATCATCCCTCTCTGTCTCCATACTTGAATCCCTCTCTCTATCTATCTCTCTCTCTCTCTCTCAATGTCACCCAGGAAGTCGTATGGCTTGAGATCAAACCTTCGACTCTTGAAACCAAATGTAAGCTCTTTAGCAATGTGCTATCGTAGCTCTATAGGTTTGTTGTTAAAACCAGTGTCTTTTAGACTTTATTCGGGGGGGGGGAGGAAGAGATTCTACGGCGACATAAGATTTTCACTTTTTATTGGTGTATTACTATACATTTGATCAAAAAATACGTATTTATGAAGCTCAAGAGTGGGGGAATTACACCCTCCTGTCCTGCCCAAATGACGCCCCTAAAACATTTGCTTGCAATTACTGAAAAGAAATTCAATGAATCATTGAATTAAACTCGTTTCTGTCCGTAGATATTTTAGAGCTCTTGGCAATTTCCATAGATTTCTTAGGGAGCATCTTACTAGCTTGCACTCTTTAAAGAAAGAAAAGAATGAAACTAAAGATATTTATGAAGCTCTGGGAAGATTGTGTGACTTTCCTTTAATTTAGGCTCTTAAAAATATTTCAGAACAAACGAATGGAAAAGACTGTTTTAAAGCTATAACGTTGTAAACTTGATTCCTGTTTCTTTTTCAGCTGAATGGAAAGAGTGTACTACGTCACACACACTGCTTTAGACAAGGAGAGGTGGAGGACGGGGAGGAGTTGGAATAAATACTAGAAGCAACTAATCGATTGATACATGTATTGCGGGAATGCATAAGAAAACTGGGCAAGAGTTTGTTATTCATTTGGACTTAGAATCTTTGTAACAAATTTTATACCGCGGACTGTACAAAAACGTTTTCTAGGCTGTTTTTATCTCTTGGTATCCTGTCTAGAACTGTTTTTGTTCGTCAATCATAATTTCTTGCGATATGTCCAGCACATTTTCCAGTCCATATTAAAAATCATTTCATTAGTACCAGCCATTGGTTTCCAAACAATTTATTTCTACTGTATATATTTGTCCTACAAATAGTTCAAACCGCTACTTTTGGAGCACAGACACGCTAGTTTTTTATGTTCGAATCTGACAACACTTACTCAATGATTAAAATCAACGCAATGTGAGGACTCCATTTGGTCTAGTGGCTAGCACGCTTGACTTCGGTTCGCGTGGTCCCGAATTCGATTTCCGGTGGGAGTACAGTTGAACGATCGAAGTGGTTCGGATTCCATTATAATCATTAGCTCCACGTCTCCTATAGACGCCCTAGCATAATCGTAGGACATTAAACTGAAACCAACCAAACCAAAAATCAATACAATGTGTATTACTAACTGTAAGTCCTTGAATAACTGCATACATCTATGGTATGGATCGAGTTTGAGGTGATCGGTGGTCAAACTAAAACAAGTGAAATGTAACTAGGGTGTAATTAGAACTTTTAATTAACCATGGTTTTGTGTACATCACGATTAAGGCTTAGGGAAACAACTAGGGTTACTGAAAGTTATCAGTTCCATTTAATTTCAGTTACAATTTGCATTTACAGTATTGCTGGAACCAAAACTTTAACGTTAACATTAACATTATAAAGACTAAGAAAAACATCGTCTTTTGAAAACATTCTTGCACCATAAAACAAATTACGAATAATTTTAAAATATTTTGCAGTTTAGCTACGTTGTTTGCACTATATTTGGAATAATATTTAGCAATTTATTTAAGTTGGCAACGCTACTTAAAATAATGGAACTGCGACTTGTAATTAAAACCACTAAACACGAACTATTGTTGTAATGTTATAGAAGCAAACTAAAGCAACAATCATTATAAAAATTTAACACAAATACGTTATTTAAGCTGTACAACAATCACTATCCATGTGTTTGGTATCTCTGAAACGGTTTGGAATAACAATTGTTGTAAATGACATTATGATCACTTAAGTCTTTTGGAAGCATCTACTTGATGAGACGTGATATGTCAGCACGTTTTCGAAGTGAAGTCTTTAGAAAAAGTTAAATTTTTCATTTCTTGTAACTTTGATCCTTCATTCATTCGAAATACATTATACCATGATCATAGTATTTGACGCTAAGATACAAATGATGCGCTTTGCACCGTTTATGCCATTTGAGTTATTAGAGATCTCCAAAATGTTTATGTTGGTGGTACTGTACTGTCCTTTGTTAGACTAATGTATGTAGTATTGTGGTTTTATTTAATATCTAAATTAGAAATAGGTAATACTTTACATAGTGCAATTTGAGAAAATACAACTTTACTTTGCTTTGACAACACTGCTTGTTTATCTAGTGGTATTGCAGAGTATCTAGAAGAATTTTCCCTTCAATATGTCACACAACATGGTACAAATTTTCATCATTTTAAATATATATAGGCGTGGATCCAAGGGAAGGGCTATAGGGGCCATACCCCCCTTAACGCTCAGGTATACACTGAATAAAATGAACTTAAATCCTGCTTTAGGGTATACACTGGATAAAGAGGCAAAGTATTGTTTAGCCCCTCCCTCGATCATTTCCTGGATCCGCGCCTGTATATATATATATATATATATATATATATATATATATATATATATATATATATATATATATAGAGAGAGAGAGAGAGAGAGAGAGAGAGAGAGAGCAGTGCTGTCCAAATGGCGGCCCGCCAAACCATTTTTTGCGGCCCACAAAGCTCTCAGGACTTATGATTGTTATTACTCATATTACTTTCATTTATATTTATTCCTTCTTTTAATGTTTCCACTCTTCTTTCGAAATAAAGAATCCATTTAGCGCTTCTGTACAACAAAAAGGCGCGGGCATGCACGGCAACACGTTTCCTTAACTTTTGAGAGTTTGGTCGGAAAAGAGTGTCAATGTTAGGTGTTACATATTTGTGTGAAAGTGTATTTTCCACCATGAAAATTGTAAAGAATCGCTTCAGAAGCTGCCTTGGAGATTCTTCTCTTTTACATCTTCTGCGCCTCGCAACAAGAATGGATGTAGATATGCCACCCTTGTAAACGCTGCTAGTAACCATTATCTGTCACATTGAATAGGTATGTAATATTTCAAATACATTTCTGTATAATAATAATAATAATAATAATAATAATAATAATAATAATAATAATAATAATAATAATTATTATTATTATTATTATTATTATTATTATTATTATTATTATTATTATTATTATTATTATTATTATTATTATTATTATTATTAGCTACGGCCCTCCACTTTACTAGTAAAGACAGTTATGGCCCTCAGGCTCATTATAATTGAACATCACACATATATATATATATAGAGAGAGAGAGAGAGAGAAGATTATATACAACAGCAGTGGATTTTGTTTCGGGAGAAACTTGAGGGACGGATAAGAAACATTTGTGTTGTACGTGCAATGCGAAAAAATAATCACAAATTTATTTCGGAGGGGTTTGAGCCCGACACCTACCTCCTAGATACGCCACTCTACATCAGTCAACCGTTCCCATATTAACGCACACAGAAGCGAAACAAATTTTGAGTAATGGCAAAATAGCTGTCACTATTCAAAACGAGACCGAGATTTTCGAGACTGACCAACGTCTCGTCTCGATTTATAGAGGTCTGTCTCGGTCTCGTCTCGGTGTATAAAAGTCTGTCTCGATCTCGGTCTCTTCTCGGTATATAAAGGTCCGTCTCGATCTCGGTCTCGGTGCCATCCCTACCGCTAGACGAGCTCGAAATAGACGAGCTAGGGTTTTCTTGGCTGAAGGATGGACATCATTCCGGTGCGGATGATTTACCACGAAAAAGTTACAAACAGGAAATAAACCCGATTTCAGATTTGTTTTAAGGTGTGAAATTACGAGTTATGGAAAATATATACTTGTATTACTTATGGCTTACTTGTGTTATTCAACTTTGTACCTAAATTTTAGTAAGTCTCTTCTTTGCTTTAGGTAAACTACTTTGAATAAATATTCATAATAATTGCAATTATTCATATTTGTAACTTAAATTTAACGTGGTGTTTTAGTGATTACACAAATTACAATTAAGAGTATACTTTATGGAGATGCTCTCACATAGGGTACCCGAGCACCTTTATACCCTATGAACAACTGATTTTTCAAGTCTTTTGTGAGAAAAATACTGTGTACTGAGAAACCATAACCTTTTCCATATTGTACAGGGGTATTTTCCTGTGAATAGAAGTTTATTTTGGAATGCGTTCAGAAATTAACACTTGCAAGAATACTCTCTTAGTACAAGTATATTTTAGGCACACACTAATTTCCCCCCACCTCGAACTGTTTCAATTTCCTCACTGACAAACACTTTACCATTTTATATCGTAAAGGTCAGATCCACCGTTATTGTAAGAGTGGTGCTTGAGGGATTGACTAGAAATTCAAACTCCGATTAGTGACAATTTCACAGTCTTGTTTTATTAGAAGTGTAAACTCTTTAGTCAGTACAGAAGAGGCCGTGGATCGTGTTCAGAGTTGATGATGATGGATTTTGGTGAGTCAGAATAGGTCACAGTGGATGAAAGTGGTTCATGGTGGGTGGTAGGTCACGGTGGGTGGTGGGTCATGGGTCACGGTGGGTGGTGGGTCAATGGTTCGTGGGTCAAGTTTTCATTGACCCACGCCAACTGAATATAAGCGGTCAGGATCTCACATATAAATGGACGTATATAACATATAGCTGACTAATGTAACATATGTGTATGTATGTAATATACGAAAGACTGTTAGATGTCAGACATGGTGCAGCGCATGTTGTAACATCTAAGGGTAACATGGATAACGTATGTTCCGTACTGAATTCTGTAGTAAGAAGAGGATTCCGCAAGTGTTTCTAATATAAGGAAGACCGGGGCACATTTGCCAACTTCTTTTATTTGCATGTGTGGTATTTTATCTGAAACCTATTTAGAGGTAAACAGGGTATCATTTTCTTCCTTATACCTTTATGAACGAAGTGGAATAGGTTTTTCTTCACAAAATGAATATTGAGTTTCACTACCAATGGTTAAGTGTGATCATGTGACGTTGGAAAATGTGCCCCGTATGGGGGCAAGTTGGCCAACCTATTAAAACTATACAGAGGCAAGTGTTTTAACTACTTCACATGCTAAAACACAGGTAATAAATTGTTGCTTTTATTGAAAATGTACCTTTTGTTTATTGCTTGGAGAGTATAGAGAAGTGAGATTATGGTAGGCCTAATCAACAAGTTAACAAAAGTCATCATTGTCTGAATCACAATGAACGCGAACAAAAAATACAGCATTTCCCTTTGTACAGTTTTCGTGTGCCCAGTTGTTGCATTTTGTGTACCTCGCCCACTTTTCCTTTGCGATTTGATAATACTTCATTGTTAATAATTTCTACTATTTGATTATGACGATGAATAATTTTATGCTTATTACCTATACACTCACGTAATATATGGGCAAGTGTCTCATTTTTAATATTGCAGCGATGACACAGCACATTTTCATTTGGTTTGGCTTGAGCTATAGGAACGTTTGTGCCAAATGTATTTGTCCTAATTTTAAGGAAATCGATGAATCTGGAGTCCGACATTATCAAATAAGACCTCATTAGAAATTTTGTCATCTCTAAATTGATCAATTCCCTGAGAATCTAGTTTTTTCCAATCATGAAATTCCTTCTCATTCGATTCAACTTTCGTTTGATTTATTTTCATGTTGGCTGGCCATTTACTTTGGAAAGCAGAGGCTCTCTTGTGTATGAAAACATCGATTGGATTAGAGTAAAATAAGGATCTAATAATAGAGCAGAATTATTCTGCTATCTATGACCCATTTTTAGCATTGCTAAAGATACAACATTGGAGATTTTATGAATTCCTAGACCTCCATCCGTCTTCCTAGAATAGGGCATATTTTTGATCACTGAATAGTGCAGATGTAATATTTTCTTATTCATGTTCCTCAGTACAGCATCAATATTTAACAAAAAAATGAATCGAGACCAGAGCATTGGCAAATGAAAGTATTTTCCAAATAACGTCATGACCTCACTACAGCATTTTAAAATTAAAAGGCCAAAGACATTACTGGCATCATAAGTAATCCTTTCTAATGCAAACTAAAGTAGCATTACCTCACATTAAGTAAAAAATTATGTGAGAAGCAATTCGCAGAAGTACAGTAATGCATTCAATTGAGAAGCAATAATTACGCGGCCGACCTTACATATTTAATGCTTCGGGTTTGGCAAATATTTATATTGCGGGTAACACTTGAGCCATTATACTTCAGAAAATACTAAAATGAGGTTATGACGACTTTTGGACAATACATCCAGAAACCACTCCTCTCAAAATTGGCATTTTATTCAGCTGTTGTTTCCAGATGGAAAATATACACAGAAAAATTACTCGATCTAGTCTGGACTCTCCATAGTTGCGTATGAAAGCAGGTGCTTTGTATCTTTAAGCATTCTTTTTACCATTTTAAGTGCAGAGAACACGAGTTCGTAGAGTACAAATATCCAATTCTATTATTTAAAATTTCAATTTATTAAATGTCATGAATGTTCTCCGATTCATAAAAACATACTCCACTTATTCCTACATCGTTGTTTAGCCGTAAAATTTATTGGTAATAAATATTGTCTTAAAAAGTTTCATGAAGTGAAAATCTAACGATTCTTCATTTCAAGACTGTTTCAAAAACTTCAATGCGTTCTTCCCTCAGAATCCAGCTTTAATCTTACAATATTAGATATCGTCAGTTTAATACGCATAAGACGGCTTTCTCATAGCTTTACTACTTTTATAGATTTACATTCTACAACATTTATAAATAAGTAGATATAATAGAGAGAGAGAGAGAGAGAGAGAGAGAAATTTTTACTTCCCAACCTGAAATATTAGAAAATTTTCTGGTTCCCGAAATCTAATTGGAAAATTATAATTTGTTGCTGTCTAAACGTGCTGTCTAAACGTGCAGTTAAATATAGTGGAAAAATTTCCACCTAACATCACTATAAATAATATTCAAAACTGTTCGGATTATTAAAAGTGTTTTCACTTGTTTCTACATCGTGATGAAAATTTTCCGATTCATGAAAATTCCTTACATTTGTTTCTACAGAGCAATAAAACTTTCCGATTCAGAAAAAGTTGTTTTACTCTTTGCTTCAAAATGATGAAAATTTTCCGACTCATAAAAAGCTCTTCAATTTTTCCATACAAGACAAAATATTTCGATTCATGAACAATTGTTTAACTTGTTCCTACATAGTACTGAAAAATGTCTGAGCCATGAAAATTTTCAGATTCTTTAAACAATCTTTCACTTTTCAACATTTCTCTACACGATTTCAATCAATTTTATGAATACTGAGGAACTGTTACTTGATCATTAATATTTGTTAAGATCGGAAAATTTTCCGGAAAAATATAGAAGAAATTTCTTCACCTCACATCACGGCTAAACAACGATGTAGGAATAAGTGGAGTATGTTTATAAGAATCGGAAAATTTCCCGTTTCAAACTTTTCCGGAAAATTTTCATCACTGTACAGGACAGACAATTCTTCGAGTCATGAAAAATTGTTTCACTTGTTCCTACAAAGTATTGAAAAGTTTCTGAGCCATGAAAATTTTCAGATTCTTTAAACGATCTTTCACTTTTTAAAATTTCTCTACATGATTTCAAACAATTTTATGAATACTGAGGAACTGTTACTTGATCACTGATATTTGTTAAGAACGGAAAATTTTTCGGAAAAGTATAGAAGAAAATGTTCCACCTCACATCACGGCTATACAACGATGTGGGAATAAGTGGAGTATGTTTTTATGAATCGGAAAATTTTCCGGAAAATTTTCATCACTGGGTGGGGCACCGACCCTTCCAAACCCTTGATCACGAAAAATCAAAAGTGCTACTAACAGTATGTCATATGTGTGTAAAGGATATGAAGAATTGCAACGAAACTGTGTGTATGAGAATATGCAAAAAAATAAACATATACTGCTTTTCATTTTCTAAAAAATAACGGTTTTAGGGGGCAAAAGCTCCTACCCAAAATTTTGAGTGTTGACGTCTGAAAGGCAGGAAGAAATGAACCAATCTGAATGAAATTTTGCACAGATATTGCAGATATAAACTGAGGAAATACGGGTTTCGTATCTTCCTGTAAGAAACGGTTAGGTGGAGTACGGACCCCTCCAAACCTTTGGTCACGAAATATCAAAAGTGCTAGTAACAGTATGTCAGATGTGTGTAAAGGACATGAAGAATTTGAACGAAACTTTTTGTATGAACAATACGCAAAAAATAACGAATACGCGTTTTTTATTTTCTGTGCATAAATGGTTTTAGGAGGCTAAAGCTCCCACTCAAAAAATTGGAAGTTGACGCAAGAAAGGCAAGAAGAAATGGACCGAAATGAATGAAATGTGCACAAGCATTGTAGAGGTAAGATTAGGGAATACGTGTTTCGTATTTTTCCTGAAAGAAAAAAAAAAACTGTTGAGTGGACCAAGGCTTTGAGTGGCAAGAGGGGTGAACCAAAGCGAATGAAATTGTATGTAGATATTGGGTGTGCAAAATATGGCCTTTCGTGTTGTACACGTGTCTCCATCCGATTTCTTTAAATTTTTTAGATTAACTACAAGCACAAACAGTATAGCGTTTTTTAATAGTATTTCAGGAGGCACTTTTAACCGTTACAGTGTTTTTGCGCATAAACAAAAACAAGTGTCGATTTATTTCCAGTTTGCTCTTGATCTGCCAAATTAGAAACAAAACGAATAGGGTCACTTAAGAAACACGAAAGGCCTTATGTTACATAGGGTGTATATAATATCTACACACAATTTCATTTGCTTCGGTCCACTCCTTCCTGCGCTATTACGGAAATATTTACTTTTTTTTTTTTCGGATGTGGCCTAAGCCCCAACAGTGTTTTTCCACAAAAGGTGAAACATGTTTCATTTATTGTTTTGGAAATTGTCCCTATACGAAGTTTCACTGCAATTTTAAATATTCTTTAGGAATGTCTGACGTGTGCTTATTTGCAATTTTGATATTTAGTAATCAACGGTATAGAAGGTCCGTGCCTCACTCAACCGCTTTTTTGCAGGATAATACGAAACTGAGTTATCTCATTTTACGTCTACAATTTTTGTGCAGATTGTAATTCAATTCGGTGCAGTTCTTTTTGCCTTTTGGGCCTCAAATTTGAAAATTTTGGGTGGGGGCTTTTGCCCCTAAAACTTTTTTCCGCAGAAAATAGAAAACCCGTATTCGTTTATTTTTTCCACATTGTCCCTACACAGTGTGTCGTTCCAATTTTTCATGTCCTTCAAGCACTTCTGACATACTGTTATTAGCACTTTTGAAGAAACTAAGAAACCCGTATTCCCTCATTTTATGTCTACAGTATCTGTGCACAATTTCATTGACTTCGGTTGACTTCTTCTGGCCTTTCGGGCCTCAATTTAAAAAATTTTGAGTGGAGGCTTTTGCCCCATAAACAGTTTTTCCGCAGAACATAAAAACCCGTATTCCTTTATTTTTTGCGTATTGTTCTTTCACAAAGTTTCGTTGCAATTCATGTCTTTACACACATCTGACATACTGTTACTAGCACTTTCAATATTTCGTGATGAAAGTTTTGAAGAGGTCCGTGCCCCACCTAATTTTTTTTAGGAAAATACGAAGCACGTATTCCCTAATTTTGTCTGCAATCTGTGTGTAAAATTTCGTTTACTTCTGTTCACTTTCTTTGCCTTTCGGCGTCAACTTTCAAAATTTTGCGTGGGGGCTTTTCCCCCCTAAAACTGTTTTTCCGCAGAAAATACGAAACAGGTATTCGTTTATTTCATGCAATATCAACCTGCAAAATTTTATCAAAATCGAAGTGTTACACATCGGAAGTGTTACTTGTTAGTAACTAATATTTCTTTAAAAGTTTGGGAGCGCGGTGACTCAGCGGTAGAGCGTTCACCTCCGGTGTTTATGGTCCCATGTTCGATCCCAGCTAGCACCGTGTGGACTTTGTAGTGGACAAACACCGTGCTCGTGTGTTTTATCGGGGTTCTCCTGTTTCCTCCCACTTTCTTCATTTAACCATTTCACTCATCGCTCATCATCACCGTCTCCTTTAGCCTAACCGGCATACACGTGGGACGTAAAACTTAAAGATTTCATTTTTTCTTTAAAATTTTACGAACAAATAGTGAGAATTAAAGATTATATAAGCGAAAAATTTAGATCAATTGCAAGTTTCGGCTCATTTCAACATTGAAGGAAATGACGGTACAGGTATTTGGATTCAAAGTAGACATGAAATTTGAAACTGAGACTTCACTATATTTCTGTCATCATTTTAATGCACACTGTAAAGTTCTTAAATGCTAATTAAGTCAGGATTTTACACCCAAATTAAGTTGCAACATAATAATTGTTAGAAAACCCGAATCGGCAATGCGAATTTAAGATTAGCCGATACTTTAGATAGCATGGAAAAAAGGTGAAGAGTGTAACCTAAGTGTGTGGCCAAGTAGGTTGCCAGGCGATTTAATAAATTGCATGTCTTCTACTCACCAGTGTCTACCTCAACCGTTTCATTTTGTTTTAAAACGAAACACTTTTATCATGAGTTACATTAGCACACATTACATGAGTGACAATTTATATTATGATAGAATATACTATGATCTTTAATAGAAAAAGTGCAGACACTCGAAGATTTCAATAGATTCAGTGCTTGATCGTGCCGTGTGTGAAGTAATGAAATATGAATTGGTTTTAACAGGCGCGGATCCCAGGGGAAGGTTATAGGGGCTATAGCACCCTTCCTTTGACGCTCTGCTATACAGATAAAGTCCCTACTTTGATCATATTCTGGTTCGGCGGCTAGGTTTCAATATTATGATCAATGATGTTAATGTGTGGTCAGAACTTGCTGTTCTAGAATTCTCAAGTTCATAGCGGATAAAATAGTATTTCTGCACTTTTTAAAGCTATTTTCAATATTTGTATGTATCTTGAGACAAATCCTCCTCGAAAAATTTGCTTTATTGGATACTGTATTTCTGACGATGCTTCCATTATCAAATAGTGTATGTAGTTTTATTTAACATACAATTGCATACGCAAAACAGTTAAAAACTTTCTCATTGTTTTAACTTTTCTTGAGTTGATTTTGAGCTTAATGTCCTTTTCAGCAGCGAAGCTATATGAAATGTGGACCTACTAATTAACGTTGAATCCGAACCACATGAACTCCCACCGGGAAAACCTTGGTCTTCCATGCTTTAACTTTACTCGAATCTGGACTCAAACACTCTCAAGCAGATTTAAGAGGGTGCACTTGCTATCCCTGAGTTTTTCAATGAATGTATTTTTTAGTAATTATATTAATTTTACTTTTGAAAAGGTGTAAGTATTTCGCTTTTTTTTAAATTTCCTTGAATTATACGTAGTCAGTGTTGAACAGAGGTTTCATTTTTATACGTGGCAATAGTAACTTCCATGGTCCCCTCTCTTCTACCTCTAGACACAGAAATATTGCTTTTAATAACTGCCAAATTCCGATTTTTATCAATAAAGAGAAGCTGTTCTAGAAAGGACATACGTTTAAAGAATCATTTTTGCTTCGGTAAAGCGAGGAAAGTATCTTTAGCTGTGCTTCTAAAATATCAAGGTGCATGTCCTTTGAATACATTTAGATTAAATTGCGGATATGTGAACAGATTTTCCATTAGTATTTTTAATCAGCAACTGTTAAATATCCTACAGCAGAAAGAAAATATAGTTCTCAAATCTTCTGATCATGGTGTTTAAGACCAAGTCGAAGGCTTCAAAGTATTTTCCTGAAAAAAAAAAAGAAAAACGTTTAGGTGGGACAAAATCCCCTCCAAAACTGATCGTGAAATATCAAAAGTGCTAATAACAGTATGTCAGAAGTGCTTGAAGGACATGAAGAATTGAAACGACACATTGTATAGGGACAATACGCAAAACATAAAAGAATACGGTTTTTTATTCTGCGGAAAAACGGTTTTAGGAGGCAGAAGCCCACATCTAAAATTTTGAAATTTGAGCCCCAAAAGGCAAAAATATATTGTCATATCATTGAGATAATATATTGTCACATGACATGGACTGATTGCAAAGCCTAGCTACCGAAATATACGTTCTTCTATCACGCTGTAAAAGCTACAGATGCCAGACGGAACAAACGCTGTACGATGCTACTATGATAACCGTAATGGGGTTAGCCATACTGAGAGCTTTATACCGTTCTACCTGAGTTGAAGCGGCAACGCCGAAATCTAGTTACAATGAAGAATTTATGGTAGGGACAAGTAAACCCTTAGATCTTGACCTTCGAGGAAAAAATTGGTTATGTTTTGTCGCGTACTATACTAAAATTATCTTCCTCTCTATTCTTTGAAATGTTCGAACGGTAAAATATTTTTGTTCTCCTTCTTTATAAGAACAACACCAATGAAAGTAAAATAGACTACCGATACCACTGCACTTGTAGTTCACGTAATGAATGTATTGATTTGGAGCTGTCAAAATCTATGACAAAATCTTCCAGGTGGTTGCAATCAGTACACGTGATTTCTCTGAGGCTTTTCTCATCTTCCAAAAACTGTGTCTTCCCGTTTGGCCTATTCCCATTTTGCCTCCAGATCTTCCAGCAATTTATATAATTATCTCACTGTCATCTTACCTGTAAGCAAAACGATTATTTCCGTTTCGCGTACGCACACTAAACGAGAGATTTTTAGTGTTGTTGGTGTTGTTCTTATAAAGAAGGAGAACAAAAATATTTTACCGTTCGAACATTTCAAAGAATAGAGAGGAAGATAATTTTAGTATAGTACGCGACAAAACATAACCAATTTTTTCCTCGAAGGTCAAGATCTAAGGGTTTACTTGTCCCTACCATAAATTCTTCATTGTAACTAGATTTCGGCGTTGCCGCTCCAACTCAGGTAGAACGGTATAAAGCTCTCAGTATGGCTAACCCCATTACGGTTGCCAGCGTTTGTTCCGTCTGGCATCTGTAGCTTTTACAGCGTGATAGAAGAACGTATATTTCGGTAGCTAGGCTTTGCAATCAGTCCACGTCATGTTTTAGGGATGACGTCCCTCGGCGAGCACACTATCTGGGGAATGGGAAGGAATAAAAGACAGGGGAAAGAAGAAAGCGGCCTGGGACTTGTTAGGTCCCACCCCGGCATTTGCCTGGTGTGAATGAGGAAAACCCAGGAAAGCCTCATTCAGGATGGCTGACTTGAAAAAGCTTTTTACATTTTTCGACCGATTGCTCCCACCGGGAATCGAACCAGCGACCGCTCGCACCAAGTTTTTTAGGCTAAAGGAGACGGATAATTAATAAAAGTTAGCTAGCTAGTTAAAATTTCAATTATTTTCTAACGGGACTCGAACCCTTCTACATACACCAAATGCACACACGCTAGCCACTAGACCAGCAGGAAAGGATAGAGCTAAATTAACAATGTCATACAAATTCTTCCTGTGTATAATGTTTTGTTTTCTTCAGATTTGTTCGAGTCTTACCGAGTCACATGTCTGACTGATTCCAGGTCACAAAATTCTTAACCAGTTTCATCCCTACTTACCAATACAACGTTTGATCCAATCCCGACAGATGAGAATTGACTGTAGTGAGATAGATATTCTTTTCTAAAACCGGAGTTCAATTTTCAGCGGAAGCCCCCCATGCGGTTCGGTTCCCAGGTTAATGCTGCAGCTCTATGTCTCATATGTCTTCGCTACAGAACGGAACGCTAAACTCAAACCAACTACTACAACCAATAACATATATTCTAGAAAGGCTCTTCATACCATTTTCTTCATAATAAACTTATCTTCATGTCAAACAGAACAAACATTTATACATAACAATAAATATTGAGTAAAACCTTCAGCAGTGTTCAAAAATTAAAAAAAAAATTAATATATGGGCTTCCACCATAAATAGGTTCTGGCAAGCCAAGTGTGCTATTTTTGACATTTTATTTTGACACTAAAGATGAGTAACATTTGTTAAATGTTGACGTTACTTTTCTTCCTGAGCTATATACAAAGGAAAAAATATTTCTTGGCCTAAAATAAAGCATGTAGTAATAATGTAATTAGATATGGTGATTTATAGACAAAACAGAAAGCAGGAGCTTGTTCAATAAAACACTCCCTGGATTTATTATTAGTTTGGTCATTTGTAAGGACAATTTTAAAACCATGGAACTTGAAACTTGTGCTGAGTTCTCCAAGATTTAAAGTTCTTAATATATATATTTCAGATTTTGTCGATAATCAAATTCAAGTTATATATTTGAAGGTGGAGTGTCCCTACCTATTGAATGAATTTGTGTTTTAGCATATAACGACAAATATTTTCCTTACCTTTCAATACCTTGCACTTCATTGCAGTTTACTTTATTATAAACTATTATTTAATTTACTACAGAGTTTGTCACATTATCTTCTACATTTACACGTGTAAATATATTCGTTTGTTTCAATTATTTATGTGAAGAAATGTAGCGTACTGACATTTTGAACTGCGCTCTCTGTTTTGTTTAGAACTAAATATGAGTATTTTATATGTAAAGAAAAAATTAATTTAGTTATATTTAGTTTCAAAAATAAAAAAATTATAAAGGACAATGTGCTGACCACACTCAAAATAACTGAAACCCATCTCGTTGATCATAGCCGTTTATGGATTAAAATTGAAAATAATTCAATATAGTTTTCAGCTGTAAATCTCGTCATAGTTTTTATTAATATTAAAATTTAGAACGGTCGTTACGTTTCTAAAATTCTACTTCATCTTTTTCGCTTAATAACAACAAGAACAAAATTTGCAGAATGTCGAATCAATTACAATTGTAATCATATTTTTCTTTTAACACAAGCAAAGCACGAAGTTTCGAACACAGGTCATCTGGGTGGTAGTTCTGCACGGATCCAATGAACTACGGAATAACGTAGCAGAAACTCCCTACTCTGTAAATATATATTGCTAATATTCGTAAGTTTCAAGCTTGTAAAGAAACGTAGCTGTTTTATCTTTCTATTAAAGTTTACGATATTTCTATCGTGTCTTGTCTGAGCTGCAAAACGAAAGATAATACATTTATCGATTTATGGTTAGGGATTGGTCCTTTAAAACATTTAATTATTTAGATAGGTGATAGAAAGATACTATCCCCTGAAAACCATGCATTGTCTTTTGTGACAGATGATAATACTACTTCAAGTTTGACTATTGAATTCATATAGTTCGGAAATCTTCGTTTCACACTGTGAAACGATACTCACTTCTTTTAGTTTGGTATTGGTACTGGTAACTCGTCTAATATATGCAACAAGTTGACACTCTTAGTCATAGATTAGAAACTTGTAGCAATACACGTTGAAACCGAACTTGGCTAACTTCAGCTCCTTCTGGTTTGAATAGGAATTGGTGGAAAATATTCTTGGGATGCTGAATTCTTGGAGGAACACTTTCCTACGATCCTGAATTGATTGTAAAAAAGTCGTATCTTGATATCTTTTATTGTTTTGGTTCCTGGAAACAAGAATTGAAATGGGAAATAATAGTTAATTTGAACCACTTCCTCTTGATCGTAAAAAAGCCGTATCCTGATATCTCCTATTGTTTTGATCTATGGAAAAAAGAATTGAATTAGGAAGCAATAGTCAATTTGAACCACTTCCTGTTCCGGTAGGGTGTTGACAATAATTATGGTATATTGCATTGAAACGCTAAATCGTTTGGACAAAGATGTTATCGCTATCTGTTACTGTTTTCGTTCTATGGCGAGGAACGTTCAAACAGAATATGGCTAATTTTAACAAATTCTGCTTTGATCAAAGCTGCCACGGAGAAGAAGGCTATTCTTGAGACGATGAATCGATTGCAAAAAGCCACTTTTTAAAAATCTTAGATCATTTTTGATCTACGGAAATCAGTATTGGAACCGGAAGTACTAGTAAATTTGAACATTTACCAGTTCTGGTAGAGTTATACGGATAGTAACGATATGTTTGTTGAGAGGCTGAATTGTTTGCTTCAAACTGCTTCTCGCTATCTGTTGTCATTTTCGTTCTATAGCAATAAACGTTGAAGCCGTTATTGAAACCAGAAGTTATAGTAAATTCTAACTACAGCCGAATTTATTGGAGTATTGTAGACAGTCATAATATGTTATCTTTAGACTCTAAATCGTCTGCAGAAACCACTTCTCAATATCCTTTATAATTTTCTTTATATATCGACAAACGTTCAAACCGGAAATGGCTAATTTGAACCAATTCCGGTTTGAGTAGAAGGTTAACGAAGGAAATAAAATCTATTCTTTGGACTCTGAATTAATTGCAAAAGACCACATCTTGAAGCATTTACTATTTCTATTAGGCGGAAATTGGAAATTGAAACCGGAAGTAATAGTAAATTTCAACCATTTATGGTTTCGGTAGAATACTTTGGATATTCTTGATATTGGCTCTAGATGGTAACTCGTTTTCAAAAATCAGTTCTCACTGTGTTACCGTTTCATGCTATGATGATAAAAGTTGAAACTGTTGTTGAAACTAAAAGTAATAATAAATTTAAACCTTTTTCAAATTTAGTAGAGTATTGTGGATGAACCTATACTCGCGCAATTGTTTACAAAAAAGTTTTCTCCCTGTATGTTGCCGTTTTCATCTATGGGTTAAATGTTAGAACCGGAAATTGCTAATTTGAACCACTTCTGGCTTGAATATAGAGTTAACGGATGAGATGGAACCTAATCCTTGGATGCAGAATCAATAGCAGAAAACCATTTCTCTATATGACTTACTGTCTTTGCTCTGGTATCTTGCACGGGCCGGAAGCGCCCGGTTCGGCTCGGAATATGCCCGGCCCGGCTCTGTCCTGCCCGTTTCAAGTAATATATAACTGGACCGGGCCCTAACCGGGTCAAACCGGGCCGAACCGGGTTGGACACATTCCGAGCCGAGCACAAATGCTATAGGGCCGAACCGGGCCTGGTCACTCTGAAAGACAAATCGGAAACTAATGTTGTCAGCCTTTTTTTAATGTCCTCCACTACCCCTACATTTGCCGTGTTCATTCGTACGGTCATACTGTCAGCCTATGTGAATCGTAATATGTTTGGGAAACTGACTCTTTATTCAAGACTGCAAAGTACTCTAATACTACTACTATTACTACTTCTACTATTACTACTTCTACTATTACTACTAGGACCACTGCTAATACTACTACAACTGCTACGACTTCGCGTCAGAGTTGACATGTCTGGTGGTACCGAATTTACCTTCTAAGTACACAAAAAACGGAGAAATGCTAGTTATTATGGCCGGTCTGCATAGAATGTGAACCAAAGCTTGATCTACTTCTTCTTGCCTTTCGGGCGTCAAATTTCAAAATTTTGGGTGGTGGCTTTTGAAACCCAAAACCGTTTTTATGAAGAACATAAAAAACCCGTATTCGTTTATTTATTTTCGTATTGTCCATATGCAAAGTTATGTTGCAATTCTTCATGTCCTTTACACACATCTGACATACTGTTACTAGCACTTTCGATATTTTGTGATCAAATGTTTGGAGGAGTCCGTGCCCACCCAACCTTTTTTTCGAGGAAAATACTAAACCCGTATTCCCTCATTTGATGTCCTACAATATCTGTGCAGAATTTCATTCACTTCAGTTCACTTCATTTTGCCTTTCGAGCGTCAACTTTCAAAATTTTGGGTGGAGCTATTGCCACCTAAAAACGTTTTTCCGTAGAAAAATAAAAATCCCGTACTCGTTTATTATTTGCGTATTGTCCGTACACAAAGTTTCGTTGCAATTCTTCATGTACTTCACACACATCTGACATACTATTATTAGCACTGTAATATTTCGTGATCAAAGGTTTGGAGGGGTCCGTGCACCACCCAATCCTTTTTTCTCGGAAAATACGAAATCCGTATCCAAACGTCTGCAATAACTATGGACAATTTCATCCACTTGATTCACTTTTTCTTTCCTTTCCGGGCGTCAACTTTAAACATTTTGGGTGGGGATTTTTGCAACCTAAAACCGCTTTTACGCAGAACATTAAAAATCCGTAATCGTTTACTCTTTGCGTATTGTCCATACACAAATTTCGTTGCAATTATTATATCCTTTACACACTTCTGACATACTCTTACTAGCACTTTTGATTTTTCGTGATCAAATGCTTGGAGGGGTCCGTGCCCCACCGAACCGTTTTTCCAGAAACATAGGAAACCCGTATCCTCATTTTACATCTGCAATATCTGTGCACAATTTCATTCACTCCGGTTCACTTCTTCTTGCCTTTCGGACGTAAACTTTCATATTTTCGGGTGCGGGCCTTTTCCCCCTAAAACTGTTTCTCCGTAGAACAGAAATCCCGTATTCGTTTATTTTTTGCGTATTATCAAAATACAACAGTACGTTGTATATTTGTATATTTTTACTACTTGTAAATCCTTATTTGGGCGTAAGATATTTTAAAATATGTACTAGGCTGATTATGTAATTCGAAGAAGAGAAAGAAATATGTTAATTATAATATCGATATAAAAATATATTTATGTTTTATAAGTTTAAATAATTGGACTTTGGAATTTCGTTGTCAGACAACATTATAAATAAATGGATTTTTATTCAACGGAGTTTGACATTTTAATGGCTCAATAATCTTAAAAGAACCGTTTTAAATTGGTGCCGAAACCCGGGAATAGGTTGTATTGTTTAGAAGTAAAGTAAAAACGAGCAACATTGAGCCTGATATTAATTGTACCATCTTAAGAAGTGGCAAGATAATATCTCGAAATATCATGAGTGCTACAGATAGCCAAAATATACATACTGATATGAATTTTCCAGAAAACATGATGGATGTTTTAAAGGGAATATCGGAACAAATAAAGGATCAAGCTCGTGATCAAGCTCAACAGTTTGAACAGTTAGATAAAAAGATGAATCTTCAAGCTCAACATTTTGACGAAAAGCTAGAGCAATTGCATAACGTAACGATGGTAAATGGGATCAAGTACAGCAGCAGTTGATCCAGATGAATCATCAAGTGGATGCAAATTTTGAGCAATACCATAATATAGTGGAACGAAAGGATCAGCAAATGAAACAGGTTGAAGAAATGTCGTCTCAGGTTAATATGAGTGCTTTAAATGAATCTGCACCTTGCACAAAAACAACGGAGAAAGCAAATTTTGAATTTACTTTAGTGAAATTTACTGAGTTTTCACAAAAACATACTGCCGCATTGCTTGGAACAGACTATCCTAACTTTTCTTTTCAGTCGAATGTTTTTGATTGTCTTGTGGATGCTGCGTGTAATGATGATTTTGGTATGCATCAAAGTGTGAAGTTACAATCCTTTTCGTCTTGTGAATGCTATTGACTACTTGAATTTACAGTATCATGTTGAGTATGTATCATGTTATGATATTAATCCTGAAGATGAAGTAATGATAATAGAATCATTTAATGGTATGTACATGATATTAAAAGCAAGAAGAAAGTTAATTCCAGTATCTGTGAAATTCAGAAAGAAGACGTGTGTTCCCACCAATGTTTGTGTTGATTGGCTGATTGAGTTGAATCTGTTGAACTGTACATTTAATAACAAGACTAATATGATAATAGTGAGCAATCCGACAATGTCCTTACGGAACATAATACAGTGCGTTGATTTCAATCATCTAAGCATGACATTACGAGATTTTGAAAATCCTTCAATGGTCCAGTACAGTGATAACTTGAACCAAACTAACATTAATCGAAACCAACTTCGATACATTCATGTGAAATTAAAGAGTGATCCTAGTGTACAAGATAATGTAAAATACACATGTACTGGTAAGTAACCAAACCTAACAACAGAGATGGAAGCCAAAATGATTGGCGAAGAGAAGATTGGATTGACAGAAAGAAAAGGAAGTCAAACAGAAATTATCCGCCTGACAACAAAGCGGCTACTTCTAAGAAGCAAAAAAGAGATACATCGGATGCTTCGAGGGATCTTCGCGGAACAGAAACCATGGCAGGTCAGACTACCGTGGATGTCATGTAAAGAACAAGTACAGATCCATTAGGAGACACGATATTTCACCAGCAGTGAAACGAAGGAGAACTGAACCTAATTTTACCGATAATACGACACAGTCTAATCACAACAGAAACAATATTCATAATGGGACAGATTATGTCGCACTGATTGAACAACATTTTGGAGTTCAAATTAATGGAAACAATGAAACTGATTATTCACATCTTGTGACTGATTCATTTTCGCAAAATGCAGAAATTCAAGTCCCGGAACTTGAAACTTGAAGAACAGCAATTTGGTAAAATTAATATTCAGACTAATGATTTGGTATTCTTAAGATTACATCCCCAGAGTGATGCATCATTGAAGAGGAAATTTTGTGATTTGTTTGCTGGACCTTATTTATGTACGAAAAAAATTAATCCTAAAGTATTTGAACTTATGGATATAAAAAGGGGGAAAATTTTTAGGATTACGAAATATTGATGAAATTAAATTATGGCAACCTACTGAAAACACTAGAAAACGATGGATGGATTTAGTCAAAACTTTAGTTCATCCAGAGATTATAAGGAAAGTTAATATAAAGAATACTTAACAGAGGGAACTTAATTTTCAAATAGAAGGAAAACGAAGCATTTCATGGATATGTAAGTTTGTTTAATGTATTTTATTTTATGTTATTTAATCTTTTAGTTCATGTCTATAATCGCAGTTACTCAATTTATGTCAACAAATGTCTTAATATGTGTTTTCTTTAATATTCGTATTTCCTAATATTCATGCGTTTTCCTATGGTTGCAAAACGCAATATTAATCGCATTATTCATGCTTCATGTTATAGAGTATATTTGAAAGCATCTTTGCAATGCGAGAATATATATTGAAATTAATAATTTATGTTTTCTATAAGGAATTTATATTCGAAATTAAATATTATTATGGATTCAATTTTAATTTGCCTAGAATACATATATATTAACATCTTTAGTTATTATGCCTAAAGTCAATGATTTAAATTTGTTATCAATTAACCTTTTTATGGCCTTTAACGGACTTAAATTAAGTGACCGTAATTTTTTGTGTGCCTTGTAATCAATTAATAATAGTGTTTTTACTGTAAAAATAAGAAAATGCATGTGTATTATGATATGGTATATTTTGTATGTACGAGGGGCACATAAGAAGTACCTAAGGGTAACGGTCCAGAGTTCTTTTTCTTTTTATTGAGCAAATAAATAAAAAGGAAAAGTCCGTCGAGCGCCATAATATACAACAGTACGTTGTATATTTGTATATTTTTACTATTTGTAAATCCTTATTTTATTTGGGCGTAAGATATTTTAAAATATGTACAAGGATGAGTATGTAATTCGAAGAAGAAAAAGAAAACGAAATATGTTAATTATAATATCGATATAAAAAAATATTCATATGTTTTATATGTTTTAAATAATAGGATTTTGGAATGTCGTTGTCAGGACAACATACATAAATAAATGGATTTTTATTCTACGGAGTTCGACATTCTAATCTTAAAAGAAGCGTTCTACATACACAAAGTTATGTTGCAATTCTTCATGTGCTTTACACACATCTGACGTGCTGTTACTAGCACTTTTGATATTTCGTGATCAAAGCTTTGGAGGAGTCCGAGGCCCACCCAACCCTTTTTTCCAGGAAAATACGAAACCCCTATTCCCTCATTTTATGTCTACAGTATCTGTGCACAATTTCATTCACTTCGGTTCATTTCTTTTTGCCTTTCGGGCATGAATTTTCAAAATTTTGGGAGTGGGATTTTGCCCCCTAAAACAGTTTTTCTGCAGAACATAAAATACCAGTATTCGTTTATTTTTGGCGTATTGTCCATACGCAAAGTTATGTTGCAATTCTTCATGTCCTCTACACACATCTAACATACTGTTACTAGCACTTTTGACATTTCTTTATCGAAGGTTTGGAGGGGTTCGTGCCCCACCCAACCCTTTTTTGCAGGAGTATACGAAACCCGTTTTTTTGCCATTTTACGTCTACAATATCTGTACACAATTTCATTGACTACGATTAACTTGTATTCGCCTTTTGGGCGTCAACTTTCAAAATTTTATGGTTGGGCCTTTTGCCCCTAAAACCGTTTTTCCGGAGAAAATATAAAAAACGTATTCGTTTATTTTTTGCGTATTGTCCATACGTAAAATTTCGTTGCAATTCTTCATGTCCTTTACACACATCTGACATAGTGTTACTAGCACGTTTGATATTTCGTGATCAAATGCTTGGAGGGGTCCGTGTCCCACCCAACCGTTTTCTCCATTAAAATACGAAACCCGTATTCCTTCATTTTACGTCTGCAATATCTGTGCACAATTTCATTCACTTTGGTTCAGTTGTTCTTGCCTTTTGGGTGTCAACTTGGAAAATTTTGAGATTGGCTTTTGTACTAAACCTTTACATTATGTAACTTTTTCTTTTTTATGAGATTTTTTTTCGGGATGGAAGGAGGGAAATGGTTTCCTCTGATATGTGTTTATTGCCATTCATCTTGTTTGAACTGCTTAAGTAAGATCATTTTGTAACTTCTGATGCCATCCAACTCCGTCACAATAATAAAATTGTCATTCTTAACAATTTGTTTTATTCTCTTATTTGCAGTTTGCCACACTGATATATTTATTACAAAATTGAGGTTTGCTTCAACGCCTTTCGAATTCGCAACCAACTGATCCGCCGAGCTTTCTGGGTTGCCTGCTTTGCAGGAAAAGGAGAATTGCAGGTGGTAATGCACTTTTGGAGTCGTGTTTAGATAAATATGTAACAAAAATCTCTTGAAAATATAAGAAATATGTAATACTTACAACCACACCAACTGGGGTTTGCAACTAAAAAAAGGTAATGAAGCTATTATAAATGCCACACGGACATACATAAAGAGAAATGAAAACGCAAACAAAGTAATCTTAAAAATTGATTACAAAAATGCCTTTAATTTGGTGGAAAGAGATTCAATGCTAAAAGAAGTGAAATCTTTTATGCCACATTTGTATCCTTTTTTGGCAAAGCTATGCTTATCCATCAATATTATGTTATGGAGAAAGAACTATCTCATTGCAAGTAGGATGCCAACAGGGAGATCCTGCAAGTCCAGTGTTGTTTTGTTTGGCTATTCATCCGATAGTCCAAGCGCTTTGTTCTGAATTGAACGCCTTTTATCTGGATGATGGAACCCTAGGAGGATCGCTGAACATAGTCATAGAGGACATGAAGCATTTAATTGCAGAATCTAAGAAAATTGGGCTAGAGGTGAATCCATTGAAATGTGAACTCTATTACACATCGGATAAAATAGACACAGACGTAGAAACCCAATTTAAAGAGCTGTTGCCAGGCACACGTATTTTACAACCAGATGAATTATCGTTATTAGGGTCTCCGCTCCACGAAGAAGGATATGATCTCCATTTTGAGAAACATATGAATAGTTTCAAAGTAATAACTGAGAGACTAAAAAATTTACCAAATCACATAGCTTATTTTCTTCTCAAAAATTGCTTCGGCATTCCAAAGCTAACGTACTTTTTAAGAATTGTTCCAACATGGAAAAGACCATCTAAATATTTACAGATAGATATTTTTTTGAAAAAGGCATTACAGCTAATAACCAACTATTCCCTAAACGAAACCCAATGGACACAAGCAAGCCTTCCAGTCCGCCTAGGAGGTCTAAACATACGGAAAGCATCGGACTTGAGCTTACCAGCCTTCCTTTCCTCTTGCCATGGGGTGCGTCCACTTGTCTCCAATATTTTAAATAGTTCAGTTGACAACGTAGATATACATCACATGAATGAGGCTTTGGAAATTTGGAAGGGGATCTACAATAGTAAAATTCCTGAGACAAAAGAATTACAAAAAAGTTGGGATGCAATATTATTACAGAAAGTAATAGATAATGCAGTAATTCCTGAAAGTATAATTGACACTGTACGTATGAAAGCTTTACGGGAAAAAGAGACCGGTGCTTGGTTGCAAGCCACGCCATCTAAAACAATTGGAACCTTTTTAGATAAAGTTTTTCAAATATGTGTAGCTTTACGTCTGGGGGTAAATATCTGCCATACATTTACTTGTACATGCCAAAGCAGAATGGATGAAAAAGGGTTACACGCACTAAATTGTACTAAAAGTGGAGGAAGATTAGTACGCCATAGTGAATTGAACAACATAATAAAATGAACATTGGCGAGCATTGATTTTCCAAGCATTTTGGAACCATCAGGAATGTTTCGAGAAGATGGAAAGCGGCCAGATGGAATTACCCTAACTCCATGGAAAATGGGTCAACGGTTGATATGGGATGTCACATGCGTGGATACCTTTGCACCATCTTATTTGCCATCAACACAAAACGAAGCAGGTAGTGCAGCTGAAGTGGCCTGCAAGAGAAAACACTCCAAATATTCTAAACTGAAAGAAGAGCATCTTTTCGTTGCTTTTGCAACTGAAACTATGGGGGTTTTCAGCAAAGAAGCTCACAAATTTTTGGAAGAACTGGGTTCCAATTTGATTACTAAATCAGGCGACGCCAGAAACCAACAATTTTTAGTACAATGCATTAGCCTAGCTATACAAAGAGGCAATGCGATTAGTATCTTAAGCTCCTTCCCTTCACATAAGTTAGAAGAAATCTTTTATCTTAATTAAACATAAATTTTCCCTTATAAATTTTCAAAAATAATTCATTTTAGTGGCTCATTCTTGAAAAATATTTGATGTACAGAATATCCATTATTTAACGGATTCATAAGATCATAATGCATAAATAGCTTATATTTTTCATATCTGTAATTTCTTGTTCTGTATCTTCATAATATCATTGTGGCATTAGGGTTTTATATTTCCCATCTAAATGTACTAGAAGTCTTTCACATGTACTCTAAAACTCTTTCTGTGATAGAATTAATTTTCATGTTATTTCGTAAGCTTTGCCATTTTGTAAATCATATAATTTAACAGGTATTAAAAAATAATAAAATAAAAAAGAAATATGTAATATTATATAAGAATGTGTAATATTACATATGTTACATATTTATGAAAACGTAATATTAATACGCTTATGAGTATGCAATATTTAAACGAATTTTGAAAATAAAAAGAAGTGAAATGCTTGAACAGCTGAGACAACCATACGTCACTGACGTGACTGATTGCAGGATAATAAAAATCAGACTCGATTGAAGGAAGATGTGAATCGGCTAGAGAGAAACAGGAAAGCCCCGAGAAAAGCAATGCATACGGCATTTGTACGTCAGAAATCTCATGTGGTGTGGTGTGTGGACCAGCTTCAAATCTAGAACCTTTTACACTAAATGCGCATCCATCACCACGGCCCAATCTTGAAATGAATTATACGCAATATACAAATTTCAATACTAAAAGCAACTTAAGACGAAATGTATTTTTTTATATATATATTTATTTCATGCAGGAAAAAGCAGTCCTATATATTTTAAAAATACCAGCTAAACTAAGATTGAAGAATACTTCCACTAATGAACATTTTTAATTTGAAATAAAGTACTTACAAAAGATGTGCCTGCAATTCAACTGTGTGTTGTTGCACAATGGGTTACAAGGTACATTTCCAAATGATCAGAAGTAAAATTTTGTCAACAATCGGATAAAATATTCTTGTATGCCAGTGTTGGGAAGTAACGTAACGCAAGTAACGCGTTACTTGTAACGCGTTACTTTTTAAGTAACGTTTCCTAGTAACGCGTTACATTTTTTCCAAAGTAACTGTAACGGTAACGCGTTACAAATTTTTAAGTAACGTACCTAGTTTGCGTTACTTTTTCGCGTTACATTTCGGATGAGTAACTACAATATATGTATTTTTTTTTTCGGAAAGAAATGCTTCTTTCCTGTAAGTGAATTTCTCAGAATGAAACAATCGACGTATGTCAGTGACCGACAGTGACAGACACAGAGAGAAACATAAGTTCGTAGTGCCACTTGCTGTTTTTAGAAGATGAGGACAGCCTTAGGGAAATCACGTGTACTGATTGAAAGCACCTGGAAGATTTTGTCGTAGATTTTGACAGCTCCAAATCAATACATTCAGTGAGTGATCTATAGGAGTGCAATGATACCGGTAGTCTATTTTACTTTGAATGCTGTTGTTTTTATAAAGATGGAGAACGAAAATATTTTACCGTTCGAACATTTGAAAGAATACTTTTTTCTTAAGAGCTGAGGATGATGGTGGACAGAAGTTAAAAGCAAAGTGTCTGAAGTGCCCCGGAGGAAAATATTTATCAACAGCTAGGGTGCCATAATTAACGATTTACAGGAAGGGGTTAATATGAATAAACTGTGTTTAGATGAGCAGGCCAACTTTATTACTAGAAAATAGTTTGCTGATGGTATGTAATAGGGGGTCTATTGGAGTTCTTTCAGATCAGTTTGCTTATCCTAGAGTCCCGTTGATTATAGAGTAGTGTAATGTTTCTCTATATTCTTTATTTTTAATTTTACATAACATTGTTATTATTATATGATTAGTTTAGCAGAATAATAATAAGCAACCATTTTTTCTAACGCATAGGGATGAACACGAGTCAAGCTAAAACTCGACTCAACTCGCATTCAGACCCTCAAGTCAAGTGTAATATCCTCGAGTCGAGTTCCGAGCCGATTCAGTTTCTCGCGTCGAGTTTAGAGTCCAGTCGAGTTTGATAAATGGCTCGTTCGGTTTTAGTCGTCTTGAAATCATGGCCTGATTACACTGGAAAACGAAAGCCATGGAATACTTTTAGTGTTGCTCACGAGAGGGGACATTGCTCGCATCTCGTCTCGTCTCGATAACGAAAACACAAGAGATTTTTTTATAACAAGCTCAGCTCGGCTCGGCTCAACTGAGAAGATGGCTCGAGCCGGCTCATTGGGGTGAACCATCGGCTCGAGCTGACTTGGTAGGGATGAGCCATTTGCTCGGTTCGGCTCAACTGAGCCGAGTCGGTTGAGTGAGCTATTGGCTCGGCTCATTTCTCGGTTCGGGTCGATAGTGAATGAACTATGAGCCGAGCTGCTCGAGTCGTTGACAATTCTAAACCCGGGTCGAGCAGTTCTGAAGAATTTGGCCAGTGCCCTATAACTTTTAACAGTGTTTGGCTCGAGCCCGAATACTCAACCTAGACCCTCAATCCAAATTCAGAAGCTCGTGAATGTCCTTGAATCCTAGACTTCACGACTACCGAGGTTGGCAATCAACTAGTTTTCTAGTATTCAAATATAAACCGCCTATCTTTCTTTTTATATACAGTGTTGTTATAATTAATAATAATAATAATTATTATTATTATATAAGTTGTAGTAGTAGTAGTGTCATTGAAAATAATTATACTGTCTATGTAATATAACTTAGTTGAAGAATGTACTCGAAACTACACACCGGATTTGGCTCGAGTCGACTCAGAACTCGACCCCAATTCGAGTCGAGTTGGAGGAAATTTTTCGAGTCGAGTTCTCGGGTCGAGCTCAAAGATGTCTGTTTCTAGTCGAATCGTGTGTCAAAGAGAACTCGCTCCTGTCCATCCCTACGAGTAACGCTGTATGACATTTTATCAAAAATGTTACATTATATGAAAATGTTCATATATCAAGAAAAAAATTGTCGTGCAATAATAATAATAATAATAATAATAATAATAATAATAATAATAATAATAATAACGGTAGTAATAGTAGTACGGAAAATTGAAGTCATATTTTTTCACATTTTTAAAGTTTCGGACTAAAAGTAACGCGTTAGTAACGCGTTACTTTCGAAGTAAAGTAACAGTTACTTTTTGAGGGCAAGTAACGCGTTACTAACGCGTTACATTTTAAGAGAAAGTAAAGTAACTTGTAACTCGTTACATTTTTACAAGTAACTTACCCAACACTGTTGTATGCAGAGAATGATCTCTCCACATCACATGAGGTAATAGGAGCATATTTCAACAGGGGGATGTAGTTGGGGGAAATATCTTCAGAGAGGGGTTCTTGTTTCACCATTGAGAATCTCACACACTGCCAATAGGCTGTCGTAACCCGGGTTTCTTTCCAGCACTGCATTTAGTTTCTTTCGAACTTTTTCTCCCACATCTCCACGCACACCTTGCAGCAGTCTCTTTGCATCCTCTATGATTTCCATGGATTCCGAAAGAGGCCGCCCAACAGTCTCTAGCTTTTTAATGCTTGTAGGTAGCCAACCAAAATTGCTCTCTATGTATGCGATATCACTTGCTACTTTTGAGTCACTAAACAGTTTCTGAGCAATGCCAACTGACACAGCAGACTCCGATGGAAATGAATGAACAACAGGCTTAATTTTTTGAAAATGTTCATTGTAGAAATGTACTGCCTATATTTAAGTGCCCCATCGCGCTAGCACAGGCTCCGGAGGAAGTTGATCTCTGTAAACTTGAACACGTTGTGGCGCCTTAACAAACATTTTCTTCGTGGAAGAAACTAGTTGATTTACTTCGCAAAAGTTGTCTCTCACCTCTTCAGCAAAAAGCTGAAGAGCATGGGCCATACAGGTGAAATGAATTAAGTGAGGGTAAAAAACTGTAAGTGCTCTAGCCGCTTTTAACATGTATGCTGCACTGTCTGTATAGAGAACAAGGACTTTTTCTTCCTGAACTCCTTTCGTCCGCAACACTTTAAGACCATCGTTTACAAAGCGAGCAATCGTGAAATGATTCGTGTGTTCTAGCAATTTACTCGCAATAAGATAGGATTTAGATAGAGCATCTTCACTTAACTATCCAATCATTAAATTTGCTACATAACGTCCCAAAACGTCAGTTGTTTCGTCCACAGAAATCCAAATATATGAACTACGTATTTCTGCCCTAATAGTATTTATAGCTTCTCTATAACAAACTTCAAGACAACACTTTCGAAGAGTGGATTCGTCAGGAATCCGACGCCCGCAGTACTTCTCCAAAAAAGCACGGTATTTTGGCACTTGAACTCTGTTCCAAGGAATATTTGCTGCTATCATTGCTTGGCACAAGTCCTTGAAAAGCTCACTCACTGAAGTATCTTGATGCATTTGTGTCAAGAGCACTTGTCTTTTTGCAGTTCGCAAATTTTAATTTCTTGCATGGAGTGCACTTCGTACATGTTGTTCTGAGATTTCATTGAACATCCATTTTTTTAATCACACACTTGGCAGAACACTACCGTCTGCAGTAAACGCATCATCGATAGTTACCCACGACCGCAAGTTCGTGGATAAAGTTGAGGCAACCGAAGCCATTTTTTAATCCGACGGTTAATACAGAACACGTGCGTTTTGCAACTGCAATACTAGAGTACTGTCCTCATGTCATTCAGTTGAACAAGCGAAGTTCTTTGAATGCCTGCTATGATATTGCCATTGTCGCCAGCTTCTTGGAACGAACTCTTGCAGTAAACCCTGGAAGCACACTAGCATACAGTTTTAACTTGAATTGCAGGATTTGCTTTCATCTTTTTCCCGTCCGACCTCCGATAACAATCAAATAGACTTCATTTTAGGAATTTCCTGGCCAGTTGCCTGTCAGGCACGTGATCTGTCTTCCTCTAAAGTTGAGAATAAAGGGCGCTGCTAATGTACCCCGGAGGGAGGATTTTTACTTCTTTTTTCCTATATTTCTTTTGTTACCGACAAAAATTCTGCGAAACATGGTTTGACAAATAAAAAGAAAGGGATATTTCTCTTTCGGTAAAGAAACGAAAAGATAGACATGACAAAATTGAATCTAGATGCAAGCCTTGCACAGTTGGAGAGTTTATTTTTTTATTTATTTATTTTAAATTAAAATTTCAGTAAACGCAAAATTTTAAGAGTTTTATGTAAAAAAAATGTAGAAACCATAGAAATATGTAATATTGGTCAAAATATGTAAAAATATGTAATATGAAACTTTAGTTGAAGCACTCTACAGGTGTGAATCACAAACATTTAAGGATTTGAACTTACATATGAAGGAAAAAATATGTAATTACATACAAATCCGGGCATTACATATGACTATGTCCTTTTTAGATGTGATATAGATCTACTAATATTGCTAGTTATAAATTTACATACGGTACATATAATTTTAAATTGAAATGCTCGTTATATATATTTTTCTCCGAACATATATATGACTTTTAACATCTGTATCTTTTTAAAAAGAATTCTATTAAGTTTCACGCACTCTTTAAGCGCACATTTTGATTGCCATTCATTCTGAGTGCAAAATCTCTATTAAAGTTTTGAAATGAAATGAAAATGATATTTTTTATTTGACGTCCCAGGATTTGTTCTTAGTAGATGGATGATTAATGAAAGGGAGCGATAATGAAATTAAATTTTGTGTGCTCTCCTACCGGGAATTGGGTTCAAGACTTTGTATCTACCACGGGCGCATGGGCTAACCACTAAACCAGCAGGGAGAACGCAATATATATATATATATATATATATATATATATATAGGTTCTACAGGCTTTTGTTAGTTACTTGTAAATCTGGGGCCCCGCAAAATGGCCCTGATTCTTTTTTTTTTTAATAGCGTGTGTAAATAGAATTCGAAACCATGATAAAATAACCGTTATTACCCGAATCTGTTATGTTATCCACTAGATCAAGAGCTAATGTATATTATTGTCTTCGTTTCTTTCTGTTATTGTTCTGTCGACAGTATACTTTGCACAGACATCTTTATCATGTAGTATGCCAATCTTTGACCTTTATCATCTTTTTGTTATGTTTTATGGTTGTTCCTACAAGGCACTTGAATATTTACTTGATGGCACTCTTAGGATGACCTATTTCTGTTAGAGAATACGCACGTTGCTCTGGAACAGAATGGAGGAAAAGTACACTTTCCTTGTAAGGATGTCTGAGGGACATAGGAATCTAGGTTCAATTTTTGGACAGACTCTCGAAGGTAGTCTAATTTTTTGTGATCAGTTCATATTGAAATAAGGTGGAAGATAATTTCCAACGAATGTTTGGAAAATAATGATTATCTTAATATGTATAAAATAACGTGTATATGTGTCTCTGCGTAAGTGTGTTTGTCAGATTTTCTCATAGAAAGGAATCACCCAGAGCCAGTAAATTTTGTACACAGATCTTAAGCAGATCTAACCGCGCACGATGAAGTTTTCTGGATTTTCGAATCGATGCGGGATTCCGGGGTCAAACTTTGTAATACGTATACTATATAACGGTAACAATAGTAATGTGAAGTAGGCAACCCAACATATTCCATTAGCTTGCATATATTTCAGAACTGAATTATTTTGAATAAGACTTATGACCGTGCCAAGAACGTGCATGTCAATTGGCCCGAGATCGATTGGGGCAGTATCAATAGCAGTGCTCCTCGTTACATATTGTATGCATTTCTTTACTCCTAAAGAATTTGCATATACATTATTCTTTTCGTGTTAAGAACGGGTTAGTTATAAATGAAAAAGACAGAATATAATAAGCAATTTTATTAATTTTAGAAAGAGAAAAAGGAAAGATAGCTTCGAAGTTACTGCCCTGCATTTACTGTATTAATATAAGACTTCCGTCGAGAAAAAAATCAGTAATTCAATAAGCATCACTTGTCTCTGAATATGAAGAGTAAATTATTCCCAATATTTTTATTTCAACTCTTCAAAATGTACTATTGTATGGAACGACTATTGTACTAAAATCCTTATTTCTGACATGTGCTTCTGTCTGGAAATAGAGATAATTTGTTCGTTAGATTCATGTTTTCATTTTTTTTAAATCCATTTATTTTTCTTGGCGTCCTTTTACTAACTGCTCACAAACACTGATAATACTTAGTATTACAAACATTGCGTTGCTTATCATATTCTTGTGATCTTCGTATGAGTTTCGTATTTCAACTTGCGTCCTTCGAAATGTGTCTTTCTATATATCTTTTACAACTGTTTTCTTTAACCAAATTCAATATTACCTATAAGTCAATTTACCTTTCGATATTTTTCTTTTCTGAATTATACAGTACATTACACAAAGTAAATATTTCGCTAATAAGTTAAACAAGACTTGTTTCTCAAGAGGATTCTTTTTTGTAAGTACTTTCAAGTTAGTTCTTTAAGGTTCATTACAAGACTACCTTTCTCTCTCACTCTCATCTGGTAAGGCAAAACATTTTGGTTTTTGTTACCAGATGGCCACAAAAGCAATATTCAAGAACAATTGAAATCTTGAAAGCAGAAGAGAGAAAAGGAACATATTAAGGTGTGGTTTCCTTCCACTCTAAGCTTTCCATTCCATTCTTAACTTTACTTCTCCCCTCTCTTGTAAGATCTTTAGCAGCTACTACATGTCGACCACACCCCCTCTATTTCTGTTTGTTCTTCTCTTCTCACCAAGACAGTCAGTTATCCCTTTTCAACAATCATCCACGCAACACTGTTTGTTGACATTGCGGAAACCGTTGACAGCGCCATCATCTAGAGTGTGGTTGGGAACGGAAACAGACACCCTGGCACCCAACGTTGTCAGCTAATCAGAAATAAAAGTAGAAAATCGTCTATTCTCCATCAAATTAACACTTTAGTTAATTTGAAATGTAATGTTGTTACTAACAACAATGCATCATATTAGTAACGATTTTTATGAGTTTTCGAAATGTCTTGGACAGAGGAGTTAGCCAAACTAATAGATTTTACTTTTGGCTGAGAGAGAGATACCAACAGATCCACAACTCAGAGCAAAATTGCACTCCATAAACTCACAAACTATGAGTTTTTATGCCAGTGGTAGATTTAGCTTGGGGCCAGGCGCCTAGACTCCCCAGATTTTCTGAGCGACAAAAATAATTCAAGGTACAGTATTATTTATACATATTTTGAAAGTTTATAGTAAACTCATGATATACCTATCATAGTCTAAAATCTGTCTCAAGTCGGCCATACATTGAAGTATTTTTCAGTCGTAACCATAAAATTTCATACGCTAATCTTGTTAGCAGCTGTCAATACGTTAGTGTATGGGACCTGGCGTAAGTTTACGTACCGAATTTTTAAGGAAAACATACACGAGCGTATTTTCGGCGCGTAATTTCGGTCCGTAAAGTTAGCCATACATTGACGTATTTTTCAGTCGTAACCATAAAATATCATACGCTAGTCTTGTTAGCAACTGTCAATACGTTAGTGTGTGAGACCTGGCGTAAGTTTACGTACCGAATTTTTATACCATGGAAAAGTCTGGCTGCTTTTAATTCGAGCGTAAATACGGCGCATAAAAACGGCTCAGATGAAAGGGTTTTCGAGCAGCAGATGGTCTCTTACGCTTTCCACGCCTTCTCCCTGGTCTGGTCTTATTGTTTTCAGAAGAGAAGACCTGTTCTTGAGTTTTCCTCTCGAATCGTTGATCAGGTTTACTCACCAGAATTCATCATTCCAATCAGTGTTGGGTAAGCTACTTGTAAAAATTTAACGCATTACAAGTTACTTTACTTTGTCTTAAAATGTAACGCGTTACTAAAACGTTCCTTGCCTCAAAAAAGTAACTGATACTTTACTTCGAAAGTAACGCGTTACTTTTAGGTCCGAAACTTTGAATATGTGAAAAAACTTATTACTTCAGTTTTCCGTACTACTATTACTACCGTTATTATTATTATTATTTTTATTATTATTTTTATTATTATTATTATTATTATTATTATTATTATTATTATTATTATTATTATTATTATTATTATTATTATTATTATTATTGCATGTTCTGAATCGATTTAAGTACATGCAAGGACAAATTTTTACTTGACAGCTATATGAACATTTTAATGTAATGTAACATTGACTAAAATACCATACTGCGTTACTCGCAGGGATGGGCACGAGTGAATTCGAGCAAGTTATCTTTGAAACTCGATTCGACTAGAAACAGACATCTTTGAGCTCGACTCGAAAACTCGGCTTGAAAAATTTCCTCCAACTCGACTCGAATTCGCGTGGAGTTTCGAGTCGAGACAAATCTAATGTATAGTTTCGAGTACTCTCTTCAAGTATCTTACATAGACAATATAATTATTATGAATGGTACTGCTACTACTACAACTTATTATTATTATTATTATAATTATTATTAATATTATTGTTATTATTATTATTATTATTGTTATTATTATTATAACAACACTGTGTATTAACATGAAAGATAGGCGGTTTATATCTGAATACTAAAAACGTATCTGATTGCCAACCTTGGTAGTCGCGAAGTCTAGGAGTCAAGGACATTGTTCACGAGCTTCTGAATTTCGGTTGAGAGTCTAGGTTGAGTATTCTTGCTTGAGCCAAACATTGTTAAAAGTTATTGGGCACTGGCCAAATATCTTCAAAACTGCTCGGCCCGGGTTTAGAATTGTCAACGACTCGAGTAGATCAGCTCACAGCTCATTCGCTATCGACCCAAACCGAGAAGTGAGCCGAGCCAACAGCTCACCCAACCGGGTTGGCTAGACCCCATCGCTCAGTTGAGTCAAACCGAGCAGATGTCTCATCCCAACCAAGCCAGCTCGAGCCGATGGTTCACCCCAAACGAGCCGGCTCGAGCCATCGGCTTAGTTAAGCCGAGCCGAGCTAAGCTTGTTATGAAAGATCTTTTGTAGTCTCGCTATCGAGACGAGACGAGATGCGAGCAATGTCTCCTCTCGTGAGCAACACTAAAAGTATCCCATATTACTGCTTTCCTTACATTACTCATGGCTTTCGCTTTCCAGTGTAATCAGGTCATGCTTTCAAACCGAGTTAAAACGAGCGAGCCATTTATCAAACTCGACTCGACTCGAAACTCGACGCCAAAAACAGTGAGTCAGTTCGGAACTCGACTCGAGAATATTACTTTTGACTCGACTCGAAACTCGACTTGGATTCGAGTCAAGTTTTAGCTTGACTCGTGCCCATCCTTATGCGTTAGAAAAAATGGTTGCTTATTATTCTGCTAAACTAATTATATAATAATAGACTAACAATGTTGCTATGTAAAATTAAAAATACAGAATATAGGGAAACATTACACTACAACTGACAAAATGAGAACACATGAACTGGAGGTGAATCAAAACTTTCCAGTATCTCTGAAATCGATACATGCTTTTTAAAGCTAGTTGTTACAAACTCTATAATCAACGAGACTTTAGGATATGCAAACTGATCTAAAAGAACTCTAATATTACATACCATCAACATTACATCAATAAAGTAGGCCTGCTCATCTGAACACAGTTTATTCATATTAACTCCGTACTGAATGTCGTTAATTATGGCACCCTAGTTGTTGATAAATATTTCCCGCCGGGGCACCACTTTACTTTTAAATTCTGTTCACCATCATCTTCAGCTTTTAAGAAAAATATTCGTTCAAATGTTCGAGCGATAAAATGTTTTCGTTCTCCATCTTTATAAAAACAACACCAATCAAAGTAAAATAGACTACCAGTACCATTGCACTCGTAGTTCACTCACTGAATGTATTGATTTGGAGCTGTCAAAATCTAAGACAAAATCTTTCAGGTGCTTGCAATCAGTACACGTGATTTCCCTGAGGCTGTCCTCCTCTTCCAAAAACAGCAAGTGGCACTATATTTTGTTATATAAATAAACAAATCAAATTGTATCTATGAATGTATTTGCAAGCCTACCAACATAAAGTTCGCAAGGCGAAACGGGAAAATGCACATCGAGATTTCCCGTTCCGCCTTACATTAAGATGAAAAGTGATAAGAGGTTTTAATGCAAATTTCATTGAAACTGTAACAAAAATCGTATAATTATTAAATAATTCATTTTGTTCTGGTCAGAAAAATCTGTTTTAAAATGCTAGAGGTCATAAGGCGAAACGGGAAAGGCGAACAGTGCAGGAAGCGTCGGTCGCTGACATCGTTCATGCTCCATTGTTTCATTCTGAGAAATTCATTTACAGGAAATAAACATTTGTTTTCGAAAAAAAAATATATATATAGATATCGTAGTTACTCATCCGAAATGTAACGCGAAAAAAGTAACGCAAACTAGGTACGGTACGTTACTTAAAAATTTGAAACGCGTTACCCGTACAGTTACTTTGGAAAAAATGTAAGGCGTTACTAGGAAACGTTACTTAAAAGTAACGCGTTACAAGTAACGCGTTACTTGCGTTACGTTACTTCCCAAGACTGATTCCAATCTAGTTTCAGTCTTTCTATTCAATGCACGATCTCGGCTAAATTAATATTTTCTATTGCACAAAACAAGACATTATTTCCTAATTAAAATCCATAATTAATCTTCATTGCATGGAGAAAAAATATTTGAATCCCATATTTCCTAATTTGAATTCTCAAATGATAAGAGCTCCTCCATGGCTGTATAGTCAGCGTACGCTTCCTCGGTGCGGGGCGCCCTGTTCGATTCTCGGCGGGAGCTCATGCGGTTCGGATTCTACTTCTCATATAGGCTCACCAAACTTATCGAACCTGATGCCTTTCGACTAGGAACTTAATATTAAATTTAATATTTGGACATTTTTTTCACACTGGTAAAGACGCATATAAAGATGAAGTCACACCTTCAGAGTTACCCATGTTGTGATACTGAAATGAAATCTTTGAGTTTAACTTCCCACGATTATGCCCTTTAGACTAAAGGATACAATGATTAAGGCAAGTGAATGATGAGAAAATTGGTGGAATGAAATGTGGTAGGAATCGAGAGTACCCTGAGAAAACCTACGGACATAATGTCGCCCACACAAACTTATTTGCACTGGGATTGAACCAGGGACCTCATGCACCAGAGATAAGTGCTTTAGCACTGAGCCGCCGTGGCCCCCTGTTGTGGTATTTAAAAAAAGTATGATTGTCAATAGCATTTGACCAATCCTCGCCGAAGTGAAAATGATCTATAAATCATATGTTGCTCCCACTAGTGAGTACTGTTTTCCTATCTGGTCTATGGCCTGCCCTACTCATTTAAAAAAAAATAAATTCCGTAATTAATTTCTTTTTAGCCATTGTATCCTACCGAGTACTTCACCTCTGAACACTTCCAAAAAATGACATTTTAAAATCCGTCAATATCAAACCTCCCCTAGTGAGAAACAAAATTTGACCTAATATTTTTGCAAAAAATTGTAAACAACCACATATCATGTGAACAGTTTTTAAGTCAGATCAATTTTCGCGTACCCGCTAGAACAACACGGTCTACTGATCTCTTTAACACTCGAGCTGCGAGAGTTAATATTGTCCAAAGGTCACTTCTAAACCGAATTGTCAGTACCTATAATCAGTTACCAGGAACTGTAGACGTTTTTACAAGTGAGTATACTTTCAGATCATCTATAAATAAGCTATTTTTGTAATGTCGCTGTTGTGTTGTACCATCTTGACCTCAAATTGATATTAAATTTTTATGTTAGCAAATTGTTAAAATTTTTCAGTGTAAAATGGCCTAGCGCTGTATCTGAAACCTGTTATAAATAAATAAATGATGCCACGTTATTTACAAAAAGAAAAGAAAAGAAAAGTGAATTATAAGGTTAGCGCAACCATCAGCAATGTTTCTTCCAGGCCAGGAACTTGCTTCCCTACAGTTGAACACAAATAAACCTGATCCCAATAACAAAGATAAATTACATTTTACTCTTGTGCAGGACAGTCCTTCACCAAATAATGTAAATATTTTGTTTTATCCCACGCTTCCCTAAAAATATTATTCGAAGAAAACATCACCAGCATTAAGGCTATAGTTACCAACGAAGTAAGTTTAAATAGTAATAATCCTGACCTTGAACAAGATACTATCCGATATTTCCCTGACAACACGGAGGAAAAAATGCGTTTGAGTATCGAAATTCGATAACAATTCTTGCTATTTTGACAATGTGCTGCTTGTTATTTTAAGTACTTTCTCAGATTTATAAGAATTTATAGCGAAATAGGTTCAGAAAGTAACTATTTTTTCACGCGATCTTGACATTACTCGTAAAAAAAATTAATAAACCACGATATATAATGTTCCTTTCTTCGTATATTATTCCAAACCTCAGTTTGTACAATATTTAAATCTAATAATAATCCTATTTCACCATTAATGCTTACATACTAAGTCAAATAGCAAATCGTTGAACCGCTCGTTTTTGTGTGGTTGCTTCCCAGCCGTAAAAGTTCTGGTTCAATTCGAGGTATCGGCTATGTTGAATATTTTTCAACATTGTATTATATCTCATCATGATGGGGACATGTTTACGAATACTTACCTGAAAAGTACAATAGATATAAGTCCAAAAGAGATAATAACTAAGACCAAAATTGAAAATTACACCAATTTACAGGAAATACACTAATCAATTTATATTAACTTATTAAAGCATTTCTCAATCTCAGTGCTGGGACTACTATCAAACCTTCCTTGATAAATGTTAACTTAAAGTATATTGCCATAACATATTATATAACACTCAATACTTGTCATTTAAATAATTTATTTCACGACAACTCAATCATTTTACTATGTTTATAAGTAGTATGTGCATCACTATTAGGAGAATTGACATAATTGACAGAATCTGCTACTTAATAGGGTATATTTTTCATAGACATTACATATTCAACATAGTAGAAACTCATCTTCAAGACTGCTTCATGTGGATGTTTCCATGTTGCAGGCTATTAATTAAACATTTACATGAACTATCACCTAAGGCGTTTTTCAGAAATTCGAAAAAAAAATCTCCCTCAAGAGTAAACTATCCGTTGTGAATCTTTTCAGTAAAAATTAGTTATGTCATATTGTCAGGTTATTAATAAACCATTTATTTATGAAGTACGAACAAAATTAAAACTCGTGTTTGAGAAAATATCTCGAAAAAACTCACAGATAAGAGTAAACTACCCTTTTTGTATTTTTACCACAGAAATAACTTACACCAGATAACAAAAGTGGTAATGAAATATTGATGTACGAGCAGAATCGTTAGAGTCATTTTCGATAAAATCGCGCTTCTTTTTATTTTCATCTATCAGTGAACTTCCTTTAATTTGGGGGATAGTAAGAAAATTCGAAAACTTTCCTTGGAAATCTGATAAAAGTATTAAGTTTAGAAACTTATCACTCGAATTTAAAGAAAATTATCTGATGTTGAGTTCGCTCTTACTACTACTCAATTGATTTGCATGTATATGTGGAAACTTGCAAGTTCGGGTGGATTTTACCCTCCTGTCACATACCCGCCAGCAAGAACGAAGAAAAAGTCATTAAGTGATAAAACATTTTTTTTAATATAGTAAATTACTAAAGACTACATTTAAAGAAAATAAGACAATAAACAGCGATAAACTGGCAATAAACGAAAACCAGAGTAAAAATAAATTTAACCTGACCCCGCATACTAACACCCAACATTTAAATAAATAACTATTAAAATTATATTTAACAACTAGATAAAAACTAAATGACAAGATAAACTTTGAAATAAAAAAAGGTAGGTGGAAGCAGCGGGGAGGATCCCTTCAACTTACAACAGCCGAGCTAACAAGGATCAAACTATTTCTAAAGAATGGGACTGGAGGTGGTTGTATAAGTCTTGTTTTTAATTTCTGGCCTATTTTTGAGCTGTGGATAAGGTAGTAGAAATTGGTATCCCGTGAGGTAATAATTTATGCTATTTGTTACCACTATACTCTTCGTTAATTCCCCCCCCCAAAAAAGCTGCAATCATTAATAAATCATATTTTCTTTAAATTGAATTTATCATTCAGTAGCCCACTTTTTTAACGACCAAAGTCAACAGTCTAAAACATTGCATAACAAAAAAAATCAATTATTCAATTATCGAAACACTCCTTTACTTCCTTATTCTTTGTAAACTGCAGTTCCAAACAATAGACTTATTTCGGAAGGTAAGAGGAAATAACACATCAAGCTCGTTCAGATTGTATTAAATCATCATTGTGTCTGTTTAGAAATTTAAATTTTTGCAGTCTACATCGTAAAAATTGAATATAACTTTTCCCCTGTCTTGTGTTCTCCTCCTTCAAAGTACGATTTATATAAATATTTAGTCATCTCAGATCACTAAGTACAATGATCGAAGACTGTATCAAAAATAGGCCAAATGGATTGAGCTGCTTGGACGTAATATAGATAAATGTGAATTTTTAATTCTCTTCGGCGTGGCTCCCAGTCTGTTTATTATATATTGTGACTGCCATTTTGACAAAACTATGCTGCAACAGTGTATTTCAGATTATGTTTAGTGTAAATAGTATATTGTGAACTACATGCTTTCTACTATGAGCAATGGGGAAAAAAAAAACGCCCTTGCATTTGCTTGACATGCTGTTGTGTGTATATGGTCGTATAAAGTTATCTACAAAACTTGTAGGTGTGATTCGTCCAGCTGATTATTTATTAGTGTAATTATCAATAATCATTATTGTATTTTTTCTCACTTAATATCGTGTAACTTCTACAAATTTGCTAGAAACTCACACCAACATCTATACATAGCAATTTACTTCCTTTGTGAGTCTCCTATCCTTTACTTGTGTGAGTAAGGAGACATGCACGGTGAGAAGGAGATTCATGGTCAAAGCAGAACACGCTGAGTAGGCAGCGCAGGCTCAGCTAGTCTATATATTAAAATGTTAGATTTATATGTTAGTCTCCAATCTTTCGACAACGAGATCTCGAAAACCACACGTGCTAGAAACGTGATGTTTTCACTGGTCGATTCCAAATTTTGTGTAGATTGTCCAGTTCTACAAATAACTGAATATTTAGAAAATGTGGCCGTTATTTCTTAATTACATTTTTTAGTGGTAGGAACTGTTGAAATTTTAAGAAAGTAAAGCACTATTTCCTGTCAGTTATACATTCCAACACAATACAGATGTACATAGGGATCGTATATCTCTCAGGCATTTGTTTCATGGCCAAATGATAATGAAAAACGAAGGATGACAATTTCTTCAGGCTAAGATGAATCTTTATTGTTTGGAGTGTTTTGCCCATTGAACACCCTATATCACTAGCACTATAACTAATTGTAGGCCTATATGTAATATATTTGCTTATTACATACTGCGTGCAAGAAGAAAGTAAACACTGACCATACATGAATTAGAAACTCCAACCGGAAGTAGGCTGTCTTACAAACGGTGTGAGATGTTGAAAAAATAATTTTAAAAATCTTCCTTTTATGATACCCCTTGCCGATTTTTATCAAGATGTCTTTCATTTGTGTCTGTAGACATGTACAGATGTTGTGAGGAATGACAAGGAGATTCATGCTCATATGTGAATGATGCGTTGAGTAGAGAGCGCAGGTTCAGCTAGTCTATCTACTGTATTAAAATGCTATAAGAACAGCAAAAGCGCCTGAGCTCCAACCTATAAACGTTGATTTCAAACCTTTGATTTACGGTTATTTGTGATTAGACGTTTAACAGAAACAAATATTTTAAACTATGTGTACTTTAAATAAATTATTTATGTATACCTTTCTTCATATAAAGTTTACTCTTTTTAAATTATTGTTCAAAGCCTTTGTATTTTAATAAGCCTTTTCGAAAATCAATGCTAATGAATTGTGCTACCATCTTTGGAATTCTTTTAAACTACACGTTTGTGGGCGTTTATATGTTTGTGGCCAATCCTTTCGACAATGAGATCTCGAAAACTACAGGCTCTAGAAAGACAACGTTCTCACTGATCGATTGCAAATTTTGTGCAGATTGTCCAGTTCTAATTGAATATTTAAAAAACATGGCCATTATTTCTTTATTACATTTTTACGGGTACACTGGAAGTGTTGAAAGTAAAAAAGAAAAAACCTAAAGCATCATATTCTACACATTATAAATTCCAACACCATATAATTATATACACGGGTTGCATACCTCTCAGGCGTTTGTTTCATGGCCAAATGATAATGAAAAACGAAGGATAGCCATTTCTCCACTCTAACAGTAAGTTGAATCTTGATTGTTTGAAGTGTTTTGCCCAATGAATATTGTATGGAGTGTTTTGCCCAATGGAGTGTTTTGCCCACCATATATCACTGACATTATAATTAATTGTGTGTGTAATGTACTTGCTTATTACATACTGCATGCAAGAAGAAAGAAAACACTGATCATAACATGATTTAAAAACTCAAACCGAAAGTAGGCTCAAATCTTGGAAACGGTGCGAGATATTGAAAAAGTAATCGACAAAATCTCCCCTTTATGGTATCTCTTGCCAATTTTTATCAAGACGACTTTCACTTGTGTCTGTAAAGGTACATGTACAGATGTGAGGAATAACAAGGAGATTCATGCTCATATGTGAATGATGCGCTGTGCAAAGTTTATACGTTTATCTCCAATCTTTTCAACTATGAGATGTCGAAAACCACAAGTGCTAGAAAGGTACCGTTTTCACTGGTCGATTGCAAATTTTGTGCAGATTGTCCAGTTCTAATTTAATATTAAAAGAAGCATGGCCGTTATTTCTTTATTAAAATTTTAGGGATACACTAGAAGTGTTGAAATTTTTAAAAAGTAAAGCATCATATCCTATGTGCTATACATTCCAACAACATATTTGTTTATAGGGGTTGCATGTCTCTCAAGCGTTTGTTTCATGCCCAAATGATAATGAAAAACGAAGGATAACCATTTCTCCAATCTAACATGAATCTTTATTGTTTCGAGTGTTTTGTCTAATAAACACCACATATCACTGGCTTTATAATTAATTGTGTGTAATGTATTTCCCTATAACGTACTAGGGTGGGTCGTTTTGCCACTTTTTTTTCGGAACGAAATGTGATACCTGGCAAAAGTGGCCCACTCACATGGATATTACAGGTATAGATTTTTTTTTTTTAAATCAGATAATATCTTCTGTGAGAACTATTGCCTCAAAGTTTCAAAATTTCACTGAAAATTACAAAAAATACCAAAATTGTTCATTATTTTTAGTTATATTAAAGTAAACATATATTTGGATTTATACATGCCAGATGCTATGAAAACTGACATTCAAGTCTCAAAATGCCAGTTATATGCTCCTGCAGTGAGATAGGGGTCCTCCTCTGGGGCCGGAAAAGGGGGCAAATTCAATACAATTAAGCGTTTCTACAACTATTTTCGTCCTTGCCTTTTCCTTCGACTGATGGTTCATAGTGATAGCAGAGCATTGTTATTTTTCACCATGACACTCCCACCCCTCCACCTCACAATACTGCAACGCCCTTCTCCAGTCCCGATCTATGTAACTCAGCGTCACTATCAAGAACGAGGCGGATACGCTTCAAACTGGGCACCATTTCTCAAGCGCCGTGTTTTGTTACTATTGCCTTCAGCTTATATGAATTGGTCGTTACAGATAATAGTTTGCTAACCACTATTTTCACAGAAAATTCTGTATTTCTTTTTTAAAAAGTCAATATTATTTATTATATCAAAAATTACTTCAGTGACAATGAAGCAGACCTTGAAGAGAAAGCAGAGAAAAGCTCTTCTGAGGAAGAGACCAAACTCAGAGACAGAACATCTAAACTGAAGCTAGATTTGACTGAAACTGCTATGATTGCTCAGAGATACAATGTAAGCGAAAGGGTTGCGGCACATATAACATCAGCTGTGCTTCAGGCAGCTTTAAAGGCTGGAATTATAACTTCTCAACAATATAGCGACATAACGCTGCTGTAATTGTGAACAGGAGCAAAATAAGGCGTGCGAAACTTAAAGTTGCTCGGAATTTGAAAGAAAGTTCTTGAAATGATGATCCCATTAAAAGCCTATACTTTGACGGTCAAAGGGAAGACACTAAAACACACGTAGGCATTGTTAGAGAAGAGCACTCATCACTTGTGGCTGAACCTAACTATCAATACGTTGGTGACGTGACCAGGCCCGTAGCCAAACCAAAAATTTAGGGGGCCCGGTAGAAGTTAGGGGGGGCGACCCAATCATATTATATTTCATCACCATATTATAGTTCATTTGCAAGCCTATCGTGAAACTTTTATTGGGGCCAGCCAAAGTTTAGAGGGGACCCGGCCCCCTAGCCCCCCGTGGATACCGGCCTGAACTTGACTTCATCCTCTGGCTCTGGCCTTGACGAGACCACGGCTATTTTCGAGTACATCATAAACCAAATCGAAGGTAGCTTTGATGAAGTTGAGGTTCTTGAGTGTGATGAAACAAACACTAACACTGGTTGGAAGGGAGATATTCGCCGAAAATTAAAGGAACTAACAGGCTATTTGTCTCTTGCATTTTAACGAAATGCCGTTCCGAGCTCTCTTCACGCATATTGACAGCGCTAATTCAAGCCCCTATTCTTACACAGGTCCCATAGGTTCAAAACTATCTTACTGTGAAAACTTCCAGTGGTGCCATTCAAACCAATAAAATGTGACTTACCTCATCATAGTCCAGGAGAGCTTAGAAAACTCATTAAAGACCTGAGATGCTTACTCAAGTCTTCCATTGCTAATGGTCCTCGTCACGTCTTTGAGACCATTCACAGGTCTAGATACTTACGAAGGTAATACCAGGCTGTAATCCATTCATCCATTCAGACGAATGCATTCCTCGCACTCCCAGAGAATGTTCTTCTCGCCATGATGACTGGTGGTCGACTTGCTGTCCGACAAGATGCATTACATAAGATTCTTAGTGCTCGAAAACACGAAGCAGAGAATCTTCTTAACACTATTAGATATAACATCATTCCTAGACTGAATTTTGAGGCGAAAGATTCACTGAACTGATCTTTTGGGCAAGCACTGATGTTTCAATAACTGTACCCCCAGTTCTAAGGACGGTATCAAACAAATAGCTCATGGACAAACTTTCACTTTCTGACAACTATGTGCCAGAATAGTCCTTCACCGTCTATCCATGCCACACGATGGCGGTAGAACGGATAGTGAAAATAGCTACTGAAGCAGCCTCTCGAGTATGTGGCGGTGATGCTAGAGACGGGATGATGAGGTGAACCTAACAGTGACGAAATGGATTACATCATCCGTCCCTATATATGGTTGGTTGGGTAGGGCTGGAGGAGAATCCCTTTGCAGCCACCTCCACGTGGTAGGCTCTGGGGCGCTTGGACAGGCTATATGCCCAGGTGAGCGAGGACCTGCACAACCGCTTAACTGTACTGAATTTGCCCCCTTTTCTGGCCCCAGAGGAGGTACCCCTATCCCCTCAAGGGCACATAACTGGCATTTTTGTACTTGAATGTCACTTTTCTAAGTAACTGACATGTATTTAACCAAAAATATGTTTACTTTAACGTAACTAAAATTCATGAAGAACTTTGGAATTTTTTCTTATTTTCAGTGAAATTTTGAAACTTTGAGGCAATAGTTCTCACAGAAGATATTATCCGATTTGAAAGAAAATCTATACCTATACTATCCATGTGGGTGGGCCACTTTTGCCAGGTATTACATTTCGTTCCGAAAAAAAAGTGGTAAAACGCTGCACCCTAATAACGTACTGCATGCAAGAAAAAAGAAAACATTAGTCATATATGAATTAGAAACTTCAGCCGGAGGTAGGTTCAAATCTTGCAAACGGTGCGAGATATTGAAAAAAATAATCCAAAAAAAATCTATCCTTGCCGATTTTTATCAAGACGTGTTTCACTTGTATCTGTAAACAGATGTGAGGAATGACAAGGAGATTCATACTCATATGTGAATGATGCGCTATGTAGAGAGCGAAGGTTATACTAGTCATATAATTAGTTTATAAAACTGTTGTATTATTTGTGATGAAGTTTTTGCTTGTGAGCATATATCCACGATCCTTATAAAGCAGGGCAGTTCTGTTTCACTATATAATTTTATGGCATTTCTAAAAAAAAAACTTGTCAGTCATTTTTTGTAGTAGTTTATAGTTTAACAAAGTCCTAGCTCTGGTTGTAATGTACACTCTAAGATCTATAAATATACATATTTGTTGCGTTATCATTGTTAAAGTTTTATTCGATCTCTGGTTATATTTGTTAAAATAGGGGTAAACTATGAATCAGATTAGAATGTTTCAAACCGAATTATGGTTAATTTCATTTGGAAAATTATCAGAAATAAATCCGTATAGTTAAAGACGCATACAAGAATTATATTGGGAGGGACATTGCTTTTAATGGGGCAAATTCAATGAGAATAAAATATATTGAAATTTGTAAAATTAAAATCCATTTCCTGGTCCAAACCTTTCTGTCTCTTCTATGTTTTCATATTATACTTTTCCTTAACAACACAATGTTTACAGCACCTGCACTTAAAGTCATGGCTTCAGATAGATCCATCTTGTTCAAGCAACTTGAGTAAACTGGAAAGCGACCGCGTGCTCAAACATCAGGCAGGAGGAAGAGCGAAAAATGACCGCTTCTTTTTCTTCTTCTTTTACGCGCTTATTTTTACGCTAGGTGTATGGGCGAACTTACGGACCGAAATTTACGACATCAATTTACGGACCGAAATTGCGCGCTGAAAAATACGCTAGTGTATGTTGGGCTTCAGACGGGACTGAAGTAAGGCTGCGATCAGCGTTGGGTAAGTTACTTGTAAAAATGTAACGCGTGACAAGTTACTTTACTTTCTCTTAAAATGTAACGCGTTAGTAACGCGTTACTTGCCTCAAAAAAGTAACTGTTACTTTACTTCGAAAGTAACGCGTTACTTTTAGGTCCGAAACTTTGAATATGTGGAAAAAATCTTATTACTTAGTTTTCCGTACTGCTATTACTACTGCTATTATTATTATTATTATTATTATTATTATTATTATTATTATTATTATTATTATTGCACGTTCTGAATCGATTTATGTAAATGCAAGGACAAATTTTTACTTGACAACTATATGAACATTTTAATGTAATGTAACATTGACTAAAATGCCATAGTGCGTTACTCGTACGGATGGGCACGAGTAAATTCGAGCAAGTTTTCTTTGAAACTCGATTCGACTAGAAACAGACATCTTTGAGCTCGACCCGAGAACTCGCCTTGAAAAATTTCTTCCAACTCGACTCGAATTCGGGTCGAGTTTCGAGTCGAGTCGAGTCAAATCTGGTGTGTAGTTTCGAGTACTCTCTTCAAGTATCTTACATAGATAATATAGTTATTATCAATGGTACTACTACTACTACTACTTCAACTTCTTCTTCTCGTATTATTATTATTATTATTATTATTATTATTATTATTATTATTATTATTATTATTATTATTATTATTATTATTATTATTATAACAAAACTGTGTATAAACATGAAAGATAGGCGGTTTATATATGAATAATAAAAACTAGTTGATTGCCAACCTCGGTAGTCGTGAAGTCAAGCGTAAAGGACATTGTTCACGAGCTTCTGAATTTGGGTTGAGGGTCTAGGTTGAGTATTCGGGCTCGAGCCAAACGTTGTTAAAAGTTATAGGGCACTGGCCAAATATCTTCAAAACTGCTCGGCCCGGGTTTAGAATTGTCAACGACTCGAGCAGATCGGCTCACAACTCATTCACTATCGACTCAAACCTAGAAGTGAGCTGAGCCAACAACTCACCCAACCGGGTTGGCTAGACCCCATCGCTCAGTTGAGTCGAACCGAGCAGATGGCTTATCCCAACCAAGCCAGCTCGAGCCATGGTTAACCCCAAGCGAGCCGGCTCGAGCCATCGGCTTAGTTAAGCCGAGCCGAGCTAAGCGTGTTATAAAAAAATCTCTTGTAGTCTCGCTATCGAGATGAGACGAGATGCGAACAGTGTCCCCTCTCGTGAGCAACAGTAAAAGTATTCCATATTACTGCTTAGCTTAAATTTCTCATGGCTTTCGCTTTCCAGTGTAATCAGGCCATGATTTCAAAACGAGTTAAAACGAGCGAGCCATTTATCAAACTCGACTCGACTCGAAACTCGACGCCAAAAACAGTGAATCGGCTCGGAACTCGACTCGAGAATATTACTTTTGACTCGACTCGAAACTCGATTTGGATTCGAGTCGAGTTTTAGCTTGACTCGTGCCCATCCCTATGCGTTAAAAAAAATTGTTGCTTATTATTATTCCGCTAAACTAATTATAATATTAATTCTGCAACTATAATAACAATGTTGCTATGTAAAATTAAAAATACAGAATATAGAGAAACATTACACTACAACTGACGAAATGAGAACACAAGAACTGAGGGTGAATCAAAATTGCCAATAACTCTAAAATCGATACATGTTTTTAAAGCTAGTTGTTCCAAACTCTATAATCAACGGGACTTTAGGATATGCAAACTGATCTAAAAGAACCCTAATATTACATACCATCAACATTACATCAATAAAGTAGGCCTGCTCATCAGAACACAGTTTATTCATATTAAACCCTTACTGAATGTCGTTCATTATGGCACCCTAATTGTTGATAAATATTTCCCGCCGGGGCACCACTTTACTTTTATATTCTGTTCATTAGTAGTGTACTTACGATTTTGTTTCGGTGGGGCTTTGCCTGAAAATGTGAAAATTTTGCAAGATATTTTATATACTTTACTATAGTAAGTAAGATTTCGGGGGGGGGGTTAAGCCCGGAAGCCCCACCCCTAAATACGCCACTGCTGTACACCATCATCTTCAGCTTTTTAGAACAAGTATTCTTTCAAATGTTCGAACGATAAAATATTTTCGTTCTCCATCTTTATAAAAATAACACCATTCAAAATAAAATAGACTACCAGTACCATTGCACTCGTAGTTCACTCACTGAATGTATTGATTTGGAGCTGTCAAAATCTAAGACAAAATCTTCCAGGTGCTTGCAATCAGTACACGTGATTTCCCTGAGGCTGTCCTCATCTTCCTAAAGCAGCAAGTGGCACTATATTTTGTTATGTAAATAAACAAATCAAATTTTATCTATGAATGTATTTGCAAGCCTCCCAACGTAAAGTTCGTAAGGGGAAACGGGAAAATGCACATCGAGATTTCCCGTTCCGCCTTACATTAAGATGAAAAGTGATAAATGGTTTTACATGCAAATTTCATTGCTAGAGGTCATAAGGCGAAACGAGAAAAGGCGAACAGTGCAGGGATTGTTGGGCACTGACATCGTTCATGCTCCATTGTTCCACTCTGAGAAATTCACTTACAGGAAAGAAACATCTGTTTCCGAAAAAAAATATTACATATATTGTAGTTACTCATCCGAAATGGAACGCGAAAAAGTAACGCAAACTAGGTACGTTACTTAAAAATTTGTAACGCGTTACCGTTACAGTTACTTTGGGAAAAATGTAACGCGTTGCTAGGAAACGTTTCGTAAAAAGTAACGCGTTACAAGTAACGTGTTACTTGCGTTACGTTACTTCCCAAGACTGGCTGCGATTCACGATCTAAAATTCACGACCTTAAGGATCGTGTGAGAAGTCAGGTTGAAATTTTCTGCTGTCCTTATTTGGATCCTGACTTGGAAGAAATAGAAGCAGTTTCTATTTTCTTCTGGACTTGCATACAACTACGAATCAGAAAAGAGTAGCGCCTGACGACATTCAACTTTATTTCTCGCTGTAATTTCAAAATAATACTGCCTGGACAAGAGAAGCATCAATAGTATTAATAGAGTCATACGAAAAATATGATTTTTGTAGCACTATTTATATTATTTAAAAAATCCAAGAATAAAGACCTTAGAGGAGGTATGCAGTGAAGGTATCCGTGTTCGTGGACTGTATTATTTTGAACACAAAGTTCGTTGCACAATATACTATTTATTATATTGTAAACACACAACTAAATACAATAATTGCTATGCATAAGCAACTACACACTATGCAGTCACACACGCCACGTTGACACTTATAAAAAACTATCAATCATCCCGCGTTGCCAGATACAAAACAAAAGAATAATGAAATGCGGCCGAACATACCGCCCACCTTGAAATATCATTCCAACAGTACATATTATTCTACACATTAAATGGAATAGGAGAAATTTTTACAATTGGTCGTTTAAAGACACCTTTGCTAGTTTTAACAGTAACAGTTCTAACAATATTATCTACACCAGGATGAACAGCAACTACTCTTGCTAAATTCCAATGTTGAGGAGATGTCTTATCTTCTTTCACTAATAATAAATCATTGACTTTGATATTAGCATGTTTACATCACCACTTTGGCCTTTGTTGCAGCCGAGACAAATATTCTGTTTGCCAACGGTTCCAAAAATGTTGGACCAATCTTTGAGTTAATTGCCAGCGTGACAAATGATTGATTTTTAATTCACACAAATTTGGATCAGGTATTGATACTAGTGCATCGTGAATTAAGAAATGACCAGGAGTTAACACCTGATAGTCATTAGGATCAGAAGATAGAGCAGTTAATGGTCTAGAATTTAAACATGCTTCAATCTGACACAAAACGGTATACATTTCTTCAAATGTGAGTATAGTGTTACCAACTACACATCTCAAGTGGTACTTGACAGACTTTACACCAGCTTCTCATATGCCTCCAAAGTGAGGTGAGGATGGTGGATTAAAATGCCAATTTATAGATTGCATACTGAGGTAATTACATACAGACTGTTTTGAATCACCATTCGTTACAAGTTTCAGTAAGGATTTTAATTCTCTGTTTGCACCTATGAAATTTGAACCACAACCACTGTAAATATCAGTAGGTTTTCCCCTTCTAGCTATAAAACGTTTCAAAGCTGCAATAAATGACTCTGTTGAAGCATCACTTACCAATTCTAAATGGATTGCTTTGACACTGAAACAAATGAAGAGTGCTACGTAACCTTTGAACAATTTTGAATTTCGACTTTTCATATTTTTAAACATTAGTGGACCAGCATAATCTAAACCGCAATGCAAAAATGGACGAGTTGGTGTTACTCTACCAACAGGAAGTTGACCCATTAACTGAGAGGCTGTTACGCTTGACTGTTTGTGACATATTACACAACTTTTTACAATTTTACTTACAAAGTCACGGCCACCAGTAATCCAAAACTTTTGTTGCAAAACAGATAAAAGTAACTGTGAACCTGCATGAAGATGCTTTATATGTTCAGATTTTACAAGAAGTTCTGTAATTCTAGCATGTTTTGGAAGATATGATAGGATATTTAAAATCATATGTTACACTAGCATTTTGCAAGCGTCCTCCAACTCTCATGACATCATTTTCATCAAGAAATGGATTTAAACACAATAGTTTGCTATTATAAGGCAGAGGTTTTTTCATACGTAAGTACTTTATCTCAAGTGGATATTCAGATTCTTGAGCTTGTTTTATCCAATGCATTAATGCATTTGACAACTTCTTCGTAGTTAATGGTCCACTACATTTTAACTCCTGTTTACTTTTACCATTCCTAATAAATCTTTTACACCAAGCAGTAACACGAACTAACCTAGATTATGAAAATTTATCTACTATTGTACAGTCAGCCTTGATGTGCATGTTAACAGTTGAAGACTTTTGCTCACATTGGACATAATCTAGATTTTTGCAATTAATATTTACAATAGGTAACTCTGATTCCATCAACCACTTTGGCCCATTCCACCATAGTGAATAAGACTCTAATTGTGACGGATTCAAACCACGAGAACTACAATCAGCTGGGTTGTCTTTGCTCAATGTGTGCGTCCATTTAATAAAAATTGCTGATACTCAGATACTCGGTTAGCCAGAAATGTTTTCCATTTACTAGGACATGAAGAAAGCCATGCTAACACAATAGTAGAATCTGTGTAACAGACAACCTGTTCAAACTTGATTAACATTGCCTTAATGACCGTATTGACTAATCTACATAACAATACTGCAGCACACAATTCTAACCTAGGTATTGATATTTGCTTTATAGGGGCAACTTTGGTCTTTGCAGCAATCAGGTATACTTGCACATTTCCAGATGTATCTATACAACGTACATATGCTACTGCAGCATACGCCTTTTCACTAGCATCTGAGAACCCAATTAGATCATATTTCACAATATTTTTAGAAGAAATACACCTTTTGATCTTAATCTGTCTCAACAATGGCAATTCTTAACAATATACTTCCCACGAGCGAGCAATATCATTCAGAAGTACGTCATCCCATTCAATTTTTAATTTCCGTAATGATTGTAGCAACATTTTTGCAACAATGGATACTGGAGATAACCATCCAAGCGGATCATACAATTTTCCAATATCAGATAGTAACATTCGTTTTGTCATTACTGACTTATAAGTGGGAACAACAATAGAAAATGAAAATGAATCACTTGATGGATTTCACTGTATACCTAAAGCTTTTACATTCTCATCTTCATTAAAACAAATTAACGACTGAGTTTCTCTTAAATGAGAAGGTATACTATTTAGCACATTCATGTCGTTGGTAGACCATTTTCTTAATTCGAAACCACCTTTGTGTAATAATGCTGTTAATTCTGAGTACAATACCATTGCTTCACTACTATCAGCTGCACCTGAAACTAAATTATCAACAAAGAAATCATTCATGACTAATTCTGCGGCTCTGGAATAACAATCTACAGCTAACTGTTGCAAACACATTACAGCCAGATATGGAGCCGAACTTGTTCCATAAGTAATAGTTAACAATCTAAAATCACTAATATGTTGGTCAATTGTTTCTCTCCACACTATTCTCTGGTAATCAGAATCAATTTGATCTACCTTAACTTGTCTGTACATTTTTGCTACATCAGCACACAATGCAATTGGATGAGTTCTGAACCTTAATATTAATGGGATAATATCATCTTGTAATTTTGGACCTATCATTAAGTTGTCATTGAGAGATACTCCACTGCTAGTTTTAGCACTACCATCAAATACAACCCGCAATTTAGTGGTAGAACTACTTTCATTTAAGACACAATGATGCGGCAGATAATAAGATTCAGATACAAGCTTATCAAGTTCTACATCAGGAATTTTTTCCATGTGACCTAAGTCTAAGTACTCCTTCATGAAATCACAATATTGTTTACATAAATCAGGATCTTTCTGTAACTTACGTTCTATCTGGCATAATCGCTTTACTGCTGTGTCCCGTGATACCCCTAGAGGCTCAACATTTTCTTTAAAAGGCAATTTTACAATATATTTGCCATCAACATCACGTTTGTAAGTTTTAGCAAAATACTGCTCACATGTTTGCTCTTCAACGGATAAATGTTGTACAGTTGGCAACTCTTCTACTTCCCAGAATCTTTGCAATGTTTTATTGAGATCAACAGAAACAAAATATGACTGAACATTTGATGTGTTATTCGTTAAGTTAATCTGACCACACAATACCCAACCTAACACCGTTTCAATGGCAGACGGAGCTCCATTCGTACCTACGTGTCTCCCACTGAGCAACAATAATGGGGAAACATCAGCACCTAACAACACATCAATAGGGCCGCTTTTATTAAACTGTGGATCTGCTAAGTTTACTTGTTTCACAAATTCCCAATTACCTATATTTTGAATAGTTACTCTGGGTAAGTTGCTTGTGATTCTTACGACTACTATTGCTTCAGTATGTATATTATCATTACTGTACAATGACTGAAAACACAAACCAACTATTGCATGAGAATTTCCAACGTTAGAACCAGTAACACCTGATATGCTCATGTTTATTTTCTCTTTGTTTATACGTAATTTCTGGACGCAACGTTCAGTTACAAACGACAATTCACTGCCACAATCGATAAGAGCACGAAACTGTATCAACTTATTTGCATTATCTTTGATATTTATGACAGCGGTGGACAACAACACCTGACGAATTAGTTTTTGATTTATAGAATGAGAACAATTTACATGATCTACTTCATCCTTTTCTTCAAAATGCAATAAAGTATGATGTTCTTTGTTGCAAGTGTGGCAACCCTGCTTCACATTACACTTATTTACGGAACAATTTAAGGTCAAACAATTGAAACAAAGCGAATTCTTTTTCACAAAACTATGCCTATCATTCACTGACATTTATGAACTTTTGACACTTGTATAGCTTGTGGTTATTTTTATACATGATACACGACACAATTGGACTTGAATGATGCACTAACGTGTTGCCTTTTTGTTTGTTTTTAAAGCAGACGTGTCTGCCGGTGACCTTGCACTAACTGCAGCTAATGCTTTGGCACGTTGTAATATGAACTCTTTCAGCTGGTCGAAAGTTGGTTGTTCGTTTTTCTTCAATGAAAGCTCCCATTGTTTTCTGGTGTTCTTATCTAGCTTCTCACCCACATGGTAAATTAAAATCACATCCCAATGTTCCACTGGAAGGCCCAAGGATTTAAGTTCACACACACACTGAACACTATTGTCAACCAATCTTCGTAACTCACCTGATGACTCATTCTTCACAGCTGGTTGAGTAATGAACTTGCTCAAAATATGATTTGCTAGCTCTCTTACATCTTCATATCTTGATTTAAGGAACTCCCATGCTACTTTATAGTTATCATCACATATTGAAATAGACTGCAACAATACAGCAGGCTCCCCTGATACAGCCGTCTTCAAATACTGCAACTTTTGAGCATTTCCTAACCGATTGTTATTATGAACACCAGCAACAAATAAGTCACGAAACGATAGTCAATCCTGCACTCTACCACAAAACGTAGGAAGTTCTAAGTCTGGCAACTTCACATCTGTGTAGTGTTTATTATATGTATTCACCTGTTCAGTGTTAGGTGACTGCATATTGTACAAAATTTCTAAGACTGAGTCCAACTTATTTTGCACTTCATTAAATTCTCCGTCATATGTTTCAAACTCACTTCACCACCCACAGAAATGAACTTTGTAATGAGCTCTGTGCAATCGCCATGTAATTGCGTAGCACGTTCAGTGTACAGCTTGGTACTGAAGTTAGGCTTGTCTTTATTCTCGTTCACTTTATGTGTCAACCTTGTTATTTCACGTTTAAGTACAGTTTTCTTACCTATGAGCTCTTCCATTGTTATAATTCTGCACCACTTTGACAATGCACTACAAATGAAGATACTGCGCCACAAGTTTGCAAACCACACACATGCACAACTGGAACAAAATCCGGCCCGGAGGACCATTTTAATGTTCGTGGGCTGTATTATTTTGAACACAAAGTTCGTTGCACAATATACTATTTATTATATTGTAAACACACAACTAAATACATTAATTGCTAAGCATAAGCAACTACACACTATGCAGTCACACACGCCACGTTGACACTTATAAAAAACTATCAATCATCCCGCGTTGCCAGATACAAAACAAAAGAATAATGAAATGCGGCCGAACAATCCGCCCGAACACTACAGGTGTGAACAAATGCAATTACATCTTTTAAAAAATAAAAATAGGTGATTTAAGTATATTGTTCAATTTGTATATCAAAAAGAAAAAAGAAAGAAAAAGTAACGTGTTAAAAAGCGTACAGGTTTACTTTTGGCGCACCACTCGAAATAATTGTTCAAAAATTAGAATTATTTCACTAATTACCTTCTTATTGTTTTCTAAATGATTTATGCTGGTTGACATAAATATATCCACATGGCATAGTTAAAATTCAAAGGAGTATCATAAGCAATTGTTGAAAAATTATAGTTCTTTTACGATTTGCGTATAAATACAGTGTCCGGATGCATGCATAAAAACTACAGCCCAAATACACAAAACAACCTGTGCTAGGTCGCCACGAATGCTATCTAACCGACTCATAGCAGAGCGAAGCTGTAGGGCCCAAGAGTTAGCGAGAGGGTGCGTCTGAAGGGAACAGGCGCGTCAGGGAAGGTGGCTATCTGCGTAAGCGAGGATAGAGAAAACGAGTGGATTTGGACAATGATACGTGTTTCAACAGCATTTCTCATGGTTTCATTCTAGTAGCGTTCCACTTGTAAACAAAATAAAACTTTTGTAATCTGTGCAGAAATTCACCGCCGGTGGAAAATAGTGTCTATACAGGCATCTTTTTTATCAAGTCACTTATTTTATCCGTCGTAATACACTTGTAATAATTTTAGACTAATAATCCTACATTTGTAAACATAAAATTCAGATGTAAGTTTTAATCAGCAGCCAAAAACAGAAACAATGAGAGTTAATTGTCATCAGTGTTATGTGGCTTTCGTGAAATTTTAGGGAACAGGTCTACAATGCTGGTACAATACAAAAATTTCGGGTGCAGTGCATGAGTTGAGTTCCCGGCGGGTATAAATTTACTTTATGGGCTATGTGGGCCTTTTTTGTGGGTACTGAGCTGAGTGGATGCACTCAGTACCTATACTAGAAAATTACTCTTTCTTCTTTATTTTAGCTTTCCGCGCCTGATAACTGCCCTTATTTACATATTTGGACAAGTCATTTGATTTTCAGTTCTACAATCTGATGGATCCAAGGATCTACAGACCATTTTTCAGCTGATACAGACTTTCCTATGTTCGTATCTTCGCTGCTGAATTTTCGGAGTTACTAATTTCAATAGCGTATGGAATTCTGAATAATCCATTCTGTAGTTTATATATAGGAACGAGGATCTGTAAGTAGTTCATTATTCACTATTGAAAATACGGTGCTTTCCTGTGCATTATTGCGGCGAAGAATTCACTCCCTGGTCCACCAGCTCCTTTTTACTCTTCCTGTCTCTCTCTCGTTTTCTTGGGGGAGGAGAGGGCGGATTTTGTGTCAGCAACAGAGCAGATATCGCTGCTATGGCTATTTCATCCTCTTCGAATGAACTCATATTGTGAAATAGAAAAACAATAATATTTACAATTGGGACAGTTGATTGCCCTGTGCGTAACACGTTTTTCGTCTGTTTCAATGCAGCAATCACGAGAGGTTTTGCTGGTTAAACCTACCTAGTTTTAAGGATCATCTGAGACCCCTACGTCACCTCAGGATAAAATAAATTGCATGGAAATTTGAGTTAAGCGACACTGTTAAGTTGTAGCCTGGGTTGAGGCCTTAGTTCAGATCCGTGTGAGACGGGCTTAAGTCTCTGGCTGCTTCCTCCTCTATTTTTACCTTCTACAGCCGCCACTGTCTTATTCATTTTCTTTATTATAGCAAACTGTTTAATTAATTTAACTGCTATTTTAATTTAATTTAGCTGATTAAAGGTATACTCAGTTTCATAGATTACGACAGGAAGAATGAAAGAAAAAGCATGTAGCTAGAAAAGATTTCTACATTTTGCCTTTCGCAAAAATTTCACAACATACGTTATGTTTGCTAGGCCGTTTCTTTCGCCTCGTAGTACTTACTACGCCTATATTAACACTCCCAATGTGTAATATTAGAACGCAACCTTTGTCTATTATAAGTAGGAGATCAAACATGAAACTCTCTCCTTGTTGATATTAGTAATAGAGAAAAAGAAATGCCTCTTTTCAACAAACTCAAAGGGGCAACAGCTAGTATTACCAACAAGTTGATACAAAAAGTCGCTAAATGGAAGATGAAATGACTCCAATTTTGAGTAAAAAGATGCTTAAAAAATTATTCGTGGGATCACGTCTCTCTTATATATATATCAAATGGCGGATCCAAGGAGGGTATAACCCCCCTTCACGCTCAGGTATACATTGGATAAAATGGGCTTCAATCCTGCTTTACACTGGATAAAGCGACAAATTATGGTTTAGCCTTTCCCTTGATCATATCTTGGATTCTGCCACTGTATCTATATCTATATCTATCTATCTATCTATCTATCTATCTATCTATCTATCTATCTATCTATCTATATATATATATATATATATATATATATATATATATATATATATATATATATATATATATATATATATAAAGGTAAATGAAAGAAACATACGTAATAGTGATGAGCGCAAGAGTCTTGGTCTTGCAGTTTTTGCAAGAGTCTTGCATGCAAGACCAAAACCAAGACCAAGGGGTGCAAGACCAAGACCAAGACCAAGACCAAGACTCTTGCACAAGTACCGACACTACTTGATTTTTTTTTTTTTTTTTTTGTATAGAATGTAAAAAAGAAGGGGATGGATTTCTAGGCTTCAGTAAAAATGCTGCTTGAGTGAATGTGTTCCCAGTAGTTTATGCAATCCGTGTGAGTCGATCTGCCCCTGTGGCATATAGCTACAGTATGCAGTTTTCTGAATTGGTTGTTCGCGTTTTCTGTAGATATTGCTCGTTTCCAAGCCACACAGGTGTCATCTAGCGCCATGTGAACTTTTTTGGTAGACAAACACTGTGTGCGTGGATTTTCTCGGTGTTTTTCTGTTTCCTCCTACTTTCTTCATTCCACAATTTCAGTCATTTCTCATCATTACCGTCTCCCTTAGCCTTAATGCATAATCTTGGGACGTTAAACTAGATACTTCATTTCATTTCAAAGCATATTAGTAGTTTTTTTTTTTTTTTTTCCAAAACTAAAGAGACATGTAGCATTGAACATCGGTAATAGCGTAAACCATAGGTATCGACTATATGGGTATGGCCTTGGCTCCGAGACTCAAGCATCTGTTGGAAATTTTTAATGTGTGCTCAAAAGTTAATATCGAAATAACATTTTCATGACATTGACAAAAACTTAGTGCATGTGACCGCAAGTTTGATTTTATGGACGGATGATTGTACGTTGAATAATTGTTTATTAATATAACTTTTAGCCTCCTTAGGTATACGGCACATCGAGGATTGAGAGATACAATATTATAATACAACAATAAATCTATATTATAAAATTGAAAGTGACTATTTTTGTGACTTCTAATCTCTTGAACCAGCCGACCGATCAAATTTTCTCGATCAAATTTTCAACATAGATGAGGTTTGGGCCTGGGAGTGTTTTCGTCATTTCACTTTGACGGTAAAACATAGGGGAGGGGAGAAGGGGAGTTATAAAATAATAAATAAAACTTAGTAACTCTTGGACCAAACGACCAATCTCGATCAATTTTTAACACAGATGAGGTTCAAACCTGGAATGTCATCTGTCAGTTCAGTTTGACGGAACAACGTAGGAGAGGAGGAGGAGGGGGAGATGTACAAAAATTGCTATAAATAAAAATAAAAGTGACTAAGTTTGTGACTTAATAACTCTTGAACCTATCTCAATCAAATTTTCAACATAGTTGAGGTTCGGACTTGTGATGTTTTTTTATCAAATCACTTTGACGGTAGAACTTAGGGGAGGGGAAGGTGATGGAAAATGAACAAAAATAAATAAAATTTAATAAATCTTGAACCACCCGACCAAACTCAATCTCATTTTCAACATAGGATCGGACCTGAGATGGGTTCTGTCATATCATTTTGACGGTGCAGTTTAGGGGAGGAGGAGGGGAAGATATTTAAAAATAATCGAAAATGACCGATATTAAAATGGAATCTATAGGTTTGGGGTCGCTGAGCTAAACAGTGACATTTCCGATGCTGTATGAATTCAAATTCAGCCCCGTTGCTTGGCGGAGGGAAGGGAAGAGATATAGAAATGATCGAAAATGACGAATACTAGTGTCGAATCCATAGTTTTCGGCGCCGCTAAGGTGAACAGTGATACTTCCTATTCTGTTTAAATACAAATTCAGCACTTCAACTTGGGGAGGAAGGAGATATATAAAAATTATCGAAAATGACTATTATCAATGTCCAACTCATGGTTTTGGAGGTCATTGGGATGAACAATGACACTTCCGATGCCGTGCCTCGCAACATGGGAGAGGAGGAGATATTAATTGAGAATGACCGATATTAGTGCCGAATCCATAGTTTTCGGGGTCTCTAAGATGAGCAGTGACACTTCTAATGCCGTTTAAATCCAAATTCACCCCCGCAACTTGGGGAGAAGGAGAAGAGAGAAATATAAAAATAATCGAAAATGATTGATATCAGAGAGAGCTTTACTAATAGTAAAAAGTGACTGACTAACGAAATATATACTTTTTTTTTTTTTAGTTTAACCCAACGAAGCGGGTAATTGATATTAGTAATCTATATTCACAAGTTAGACTTCAAATAACGGAGTTTGATACCCTTATTTTGTATTTCTAATACAGGTCGAAAGTATTAATATAAATTGAGCTTATACTAGACATAGACAGTTGAGTCATTTTCAGTTTTCACTCAAATTATTCTAAAATATTAAGAGGTTTGATTATAATAATTATTATTTTAATTTTCTCTCCCTTTTTTGGTCAATATTGTTAAATATATCATCATCATCATCATCATCATCATAGCTATTCTGCCATTATTGACAGGTTACTTGCTGCAACTGAAAAGGTTCGACATTCGGTGGTCCTCAGCTAGTCTCTTCGTCTTGACGTAATAATTTTCTGTTTTAATACCTTTCTTCAACTAGTCTCCTTCGCTCCCTCCTCTCTTTCCTTCCACAATACCCTCTAGCACGTCCCTCATAATACAGTTCCTTCTCAATCAATATCCTAACCAGTTCCTCTTCCTCCTCTTAACAATATCTAAAATTCTTCTTTTTTCCCATACTGCTAATATTTCTAACACTTTCTCATTCGTCTTACGTTCAACACAGCTGTCCTTTTTTTTTTTTTTTTTTTTTTTTTTTTTAGATGCCCACATTTCGAAAGCCTGCAATTTTTTAAATCGCTTTTGCGTAATGTCCATGTTTATGCCCCATAGAGTACATATTGGAATCAGTAAAACAAAATCTCAATATTTAACTGGAAGCTTGTTTAATACAAGGATTAGCTAATCGTGGTTGAAAATAAAAATTTGACGCCCTTAGAGTGTAAAAATAATTTTGCAATTCATGGTATTTCAATAATCTATGCCGTCTTGATTTTCTTTCATGCGTCTCAGGCGTAGCCTTCCCAGTTTGAGAACCAGTAGAGTGTTGGATCTGTTAAAAAATATAAACATATTACTAATCGTTGTGATTTAGGCATATCTTATAAATAGTGAAGAGTGGGCACCCATTAAAAAAATAAAGGTCGTCACCTATGTTGTACACTATCATCATACATACACGAAGTTAAACTATATTACATTTAGAAATATACATTGTATTTCCGTTACTATTGGCGCATTGTAGAGTTTATTATCCCTTATATCCATAGTAAAATTCACCTATGAAAAGCTTGAGATTTCTTAAATGCAAGACTTGCAAGACTCTTGCATGCAACCCGGTCTTGGTCTTGGTCTTGCATTTGCTCATCACTAATACGTAACTAGCAATAAATTTTAATACAATATATAGTTTTTTACTTTATGATCAATTTCGCTTCAACGAAATCAAAAATGAATTTTTTTTTTTTAGAAAAACAAGCAAAAGTAAAAGTTTACGAAGAAAAAAATCTACATCCACTTCACTTTTAGTTAGTTTCTACAGATAATCAGTGTACGAACCAAGCAAAGGTATTTTGCTATGCACATATATTAAAATTAGAAGGTTCTATAACTGAATATATATTATTTATTAATAACTGGATCAAACAATAATTATAACTGTAGGAACACATTAAATTCAAACTATGGAAGCGGTCGGTATTGTCTACTAAAACACTGTAGGCACGACGACGACTACACGTTCACATCACGGGACGCGCACATACAAAAGCAACTGGTCTAACGGCTCTTTTTAAAAACACACTTGTCCGCCCAAAAGAAAGAAATTCCGAGGATTGGCAAAAGTGAACCCCGGAGCCCTCTGCAGGAGGGAAAAATTACTATTTAAAGACCAGATTTTCAAGGAAGGGCGATCGGCCCGAACAATCAGCTTGCTATCGGTAATATATTATTTGTGTCTCTAAACGGAAGCTCTGCAAACTAAAAGTTATTAAAGGTTCGAGTTCGTCCTCGTTAGAGGGCAAGAGATAAAATCAATCGAAGCAGTCATCACTTACGCTGATTCAAATAAACAAGAGGAAAATAAACATATATCTGAAGTTATTCGAGCTAATAGTACTTGATTACAGGGCAATCGCCAAACTATCATTCAAAATTCACCAAAAAGTCGTTAATCGGAAAAATTATCTTTCGTCGCCATACTTGAAGTCGAATTGCATTGAAGTCGATTTAGCGACTTTTTGCCCAAATTGGCAACACTTGCAACAGCGGTTCGATGTTGCCGACTGTTTGTGGTTTCTGACACTAAGTTTGCAATGATTTATTCATAGTTGAATCAAACTATGGAAAAAGGTCCCAGTCAACAATTTTGTTGTTGCTTATGAGGTTTTTGTAAAGTGTGTGTCAGTTACTTTACGAAACAAAGAGAAAAGATACAGTACTGTACTTCTTAACCAAGCACACTATTCAATCTAACAATGGAAAGTACTCGGTGCGATGTAAATATACACCATATTACAGTAAATCCAACATTAAAACGAGAACTTTTAAAAAGAATTTCTGCTCCAGATTTTGTACGTTTCTTCCAAAGATCGTTAAATCGAGATCCGTGAAACTGAGCTATAAGTATGTCGTATTGAGCACTATAAAAGAAAAACAACAGAAAGTAGGGCTATATTTCAGGAAATTTCTGCTTGTATTGTAATTTCCTTAGAATAATAGTTCCTACTTCACTGTCTTCAAAATGAATAAAGCTTGCGAATTATACATTCACACCTCATGTATGCAAAATTCAGGAAAATTTGAGAAATGTACTGCTTAGCAATTCAGACGCACCTAGCGGAGACTCAGAGTCACATAGAGGAGGGTTACCAAAGAGCACGCACGCCCTAAGAGCGCGCAGTGCCAATTACGCTGAACTGGTAACACACAGAATTGTTATTGCTACGCTGTTTGATGCGTCTTTGTGTAAGTGTTGATACGAAGAAAAGGGAAGTTAACGGATCGCTGCAAACAGAAAATAAAGCTAAAAATAACTTTTTTGAACTCTTTATGTAATATTTTAATACTCTTAGTTAAGAAATTATTCTGATATAGCAGCTAACTACAGTACCCTTGTTGCATGGTAGGAAACATGAATGCAGATAGAATTGTTTACCATGGCTTTGTTTCGGGGGTCTTGCATGTGTAGCCACATGGATGAATTTTACTCGAGTTGACTGCTGTTTCCCAAAGAGTGCGGGTTAATGAGTTACCAAAGAATGCGCACGTACTCTTTGGGAGAATTTCTTTGATAGTGTGTGTGGATAGTGGCATTCATATTACAGACTGTGGTTATTCTCATCAGTTACTCTCGGAGTGTAATATGATGTTTGAATGGATTGTAGAATTATTTGTAATTGTTTGTCTTCGATTCAAGCACCAACTGTAAATCATATATAAGGAATATTTTAAATTCACAAAATTTCTTAAATTACAATGATGATGTGGTGTTCTGCCCGAAGGTAGGCCTTTGGTCCATGGTAGTTTGCCATTGCCTTTCATGGTATGATGATAGGTATGGCGTCCTAAGAAGTGAGGAAATGATCAAAATAAAGATTCTGGAAGTGTTCTGGAGGAAGATGCTGAGTGAAATATGGCTTCGATTACGATTGTAATGAAACCACGAACTAAGAATTAAAAAAGACATACACTAAAGGTGTTGTTCAGGATTTTTTTCCAGTTGGTGGAATAATGTAAGAAACCACGAACTAAGAATTTAAAAAATCATCATTAATTTTACTCATGAAAATCATAATTTGTGGGTGAAACTAAACGAAGATTTTTTAATGTTTTAAATTTTATGTACGTTCATAATATATTCTTTAAAACCACATGGACGTGTAATCAAGAAATTGTTGGAAGCAAAAGCAAAATAGTTTAGAATCGCCTGTATACGAACAATTGGAAGCAAACCTTAGGGTTAATTAAAGTTTACGAAGGGGTTTAGGTTTCAAGTATGATAGGTGTTAAGTGCGCCCTCTTAGGGACCGCAAAACGCACTCTTTGGGACACTGGTCCTTAAGAGTACGCATTTGAGTTTTTTAACTTTTTAACGTATATCTCCATTTCTACATCTAGTAGTAAACTTTTCTATTTCTTACAATGTAGCCTAAACTTCAATTAAAATTTTGTACAATTTATATAATTTTTGCTTCATTACTTTCGGAGCTATTTGAAAATGAATATTAAGTGCGTGCTCTTTGGTAACCTTCCTCTACCTGCACCAAAGGTATCCAAAACGTATTTCATGTCCCAGTCTATATTTTTATCAACTTCCGTTGTTGTAGCTACTATTGGTATACATGAAAATAAAATATATTTCAAATTTTGAAAAATAAGAAAAGAAACATAATCTTAGAAAAAGTTTGCTCGTACAATAATATCTTAGGTTCATGATTTGTATATGATTTTCTTTCAAACAAGCAAGTTTCAAATAATGCCACAAGCACGTGTCATGATCCAGAACTTCGGGAGAAAGTCGGGAAAATTTTTAGTTAAAAGGATACATTTATAAGTTAGGTGCCCCTATCGAAGGTCCAATGTATATAACATGTGCGTACTTAATTTGAATTTTGATAGGCAAATTACCTATCAAAAAATTTGCATATCAAAATGGAAATTATATATTATTTATAACCTAATATATTAATATTACGTCAGCTAAGAATGTTATTCATGTAAATTAGAGTATTAAAGCCAACATTATTCATATTATAAGGGCAAAACATATCAGTTTCATTGGGAAGATATTGGGAGGATTCGCAAACGCAACGGATTTTTTTCTTTCAAAGTTTCAAAATCATTTTCCAGCTCCTATCCAAACTCTTAGCCTCCAGCGAAATACTCCAGGACAGGAGAGAGGGGAGTACAACTGTTTCCATCTAAACATGACACTCAGAACCACAGATGGTATTATTTTAAAGCTACCTATGATAGGAAAATGCTACTACCTCAACTCCGAGGTGGTTAACTACAAGTTAGATATACTTTAATACAGCGCCGAGTAGACGAGAACATTTCTTTTGTATTCTAGTAACATTCTTGTGTTATTTTTCTGGGAACAATAACTTGTGACTTTTGATGTTGATGACGTTTTTTCGCACCTTCTTCGTCTCGCTTCGCTACCTCTCTGGACGGACCAAGACTAGCCAGCAGTCTTGGGAAGTAACGTAACGCAAGTAACGTTTCCTAGTAACGCCTTACATTTTTCCAAAGTAACTGTAACGGTAACGCGTTACAAATTTTTAAGTAACGTACCTAGTTTGCGTTACTTTTTTCGCGTTACATTTCCGATGAGTAACTACAATATATGTATATTTTTTTCGGAAACAAACGTTTCTTTCCTGTAAGTGAATTTCTCAGAGTGGAACAATGGAGCATGAACGATGTCAGCGACCGACAATTCCTGCACAGTTCGCCTTTTCCCGTTTCGCCTTATGACCTCTAGCAATGAAATTTGCATGTAAAACCTGTTATCACTTTTCATCTTAATGCAAGGGGGAACGGGAAATCTCGATGTGCATCTTCCCGTTTCGCCTTACGAACTTTACGTTGGGAGGCTTGCAAATACCTACATAGATACAATTTGATTTGTTTATTTACATAACAAAATATAGTGCCACTTGCTGTGTTTGGAAGATGAGGACAGCCTCAGGGAAATCACGTGTACTGATTGCAAGCACCTGGAAGATTTTGTTTTAGATTTTGACAGCTCCAAATCAATACATTCAGTGAGTGAACTACGAGTGCAATGGTACTGGTAGTCTATTTTACTTTGAATGGTGTTGTTTTTATAAAGATGGAGAACGAAAATATTTTATCGTTCGAACATTTGAAAGAATACTTTTTTAAAAGCTGAAGATGATAGTGAACAGCAGTGGCGTATTTAGGGATGGAGCTTCCGGGCTTAAGCCCCCCGAAATCTTACTTACTATAGTAAAGTATATAAAATATCTTGCAGAATTTTCACATTTTCAGTCAAACTCCCCCCTCCCCCGAAACAAAATCGTAAATACGCCACTGGTGAACAGAATTTAAAAGTAAAGTGGGAAATATTTATCAACAACTACGGTGCCATAATTAACGACATTCAGTAAGGGTTTAATATGAATAAACTGTGTTCTGATGAGCAGGCCTACTTTATTGATGTAATGTTGATGGTATGTAATATTAGAGTTCTTTTAGATTAATTTGCATATCCTAAAGTCCCGTTGATTATAGAGTTTGGAACAACTAGCTTTAAAAAGCATGTATCGATTTTAGAGTTATTGGCAAATTTTGATTCACCTCCAGTTCATGTGTTCTCATTTCGTCAGTTGTGGTGTAATGTTTCTCTATATTCTGTATTTTTAACTTTACATAGCAACACTGTTACTATTATATAATTAGTTTAGCAGAATAATAATAAGCAACCATTTTTTCTAACGCATAGGGATGGGCACGAGTCAAGTTGAAACTCGACTCGAATCCAAGTCCAGTTTCGAGTTGAGTCAAAAGTAATATTCTCGAGTCGAGTTCCGAGCTGATTCACTGTTTTTTGCGTCGAGTTTCGAGTCGAGTCGAGTTTGATAAATGGCTCGCTCGTTTTAACTCGTTTTGAAATCATGGCCTGATTACACTGGAAAGCGAAAGCCATGAGAAATTTAAGCTAAGCAGTAATATGGAATACTTTTAGTCTTGCTCACGAGAGAGGACACTGCTCGCATCTCGTCTCGCCTCGATAGCGAGACTACAAGAGATTTTTTATAACAAGCTTAGTTCGGCTCGGCTTCACTAAGCCTTTGGCTCGAGCCGGCTCGCTTGGAGCGAACCATCGGCTCGAGCTGGCTTGGTTGGGATAAGCCATCTGCTCGGTTCGACTCAACTGAGCGAAGGGCTCTAGCCGACTCGGTTGGGTGAGTTGTTGGCTCAGCTCACTTCTCGATTTGAGTCAATAATGAATGAGGTGTGAGCCGATCTGCTCGAGTCGTTGACAATTCTAAACCCGGACCGAGCAGTTTTGAAGATATTTGGCCAGTGCGCTATAACTTTTAACAACGTTTGGCTCGAGTCCGAATACTCAACCTAGACCCTCAACCCAAATTCAGAAGCTCGTGAACAATGTCCTTGACTTCTAGACTTCACGACTACCGAGGTTGGCAATCAACTACTTTTTTAGTATTCATATATAAACCGCCTATCTTTCACGTTTATACACAGTGTTGTTATAATAATAATAATAATAATAATAATAATAATAATAATAATAATAATAATAATAATAATAATAATAATAGAAGAAGTTGTAGTAGTAGTAGTACCATTGATAAATAATTATATTGTCTATGTAAGGTACTTGAAGAGAGTACTCGAAACTATACACCAGATTTGGCTCGACTCGACTCGAAACTCGACCCGAATTCGAGTCGAGTTGGAGGAAATTTTTCAAGGCGAGTTCTCGGGTCGAGCTCAAAGATGTCTGTTTCTAGTCGAATCGAGTTTCAAAGAAAACTTGCTCGAATTCACTCGTGCCCATCCGTACGAGTAACGCAGTATGGCATTTTACTCAATGTTAGATTATATTAAAATGTTCATATAGTTGTCAAGTAAAAATTTGTCCTTGCATTTACATAAATCAATTCAGAACGTGCAATAATAATAATAATAATAATAATAATAATAATAATAATAATAATAATAATAATAATAATAATAATAATAATAATAATAATAATAATAATAATAATAGCGGTAGTAATAGCAGTACGGAAAACTGAAGTAATAAGACTTTTTTTCACATATTCAAAGTTTCGGACCTAAAAGTAACGCGTTAGTAACGCGTTACTTTCGAAGTAAAGTAACAGTTACTTTTTGAGGCAAGTAACGCGTTACTAACGCGTTACATTTTAAGACAAATTAAAGTAACTTGTAACGCGTTACATTTTTACAAGTAACTTACCCAACACTGCTAGCCAGAAACATAGTGATACAAAATTTGAAAATGTGAGTTGGCTGAGTTGTTTATTAAATTTGATCGAACTACAAAGGTTCTTGGATGCATCGAAATATCAATTATGTTTTCTCAGAACGGTATGTCCCATGTCCGGACGTCTTATATCCCGTAATTGTACTATTTACAGACAGTTCTTGAGCCCACTCGGGCGATGTTCGTCCACAAAATGGATGACATCCCTCTTTCGTCAATGCACCAATATTTTTTAAAAGTGTAGTACCCCTCCACATGACAATGTAAATAGGTTTTTATACTATAATTCTCTTGTTAAATATATTTTGTAAATGTTATAATGCTTAAACAGTAACTATAATACATGTCTAAGCAGGGATGGGTGTAAATAAGTTGAAATTTGTATTGTATTTACATCCCTTGTGATTGTTTTCTGCTGGGCGACCTGCCTGTTTTTTCACATAGGTGTCACCACCTGTCAAGCTTGTCATTTGTGGAGTGGGGAAGTTGAGGGTTTTTAATTGTGTTTTTTCTTTTTATGTCATATGTATATTATATAGTATTGTTAGTGTGTAATAAGTAGACTTCGGATCGATATGCACTAAAAAACTGCAAAAATATGCATGCAAATATTCGCTAAAAATCACGAAAATATGCACTGAAAATATGCAGATATGCACTAAAAATTGTCAATATGCACCAATCAAAAGCTCAAGTTAAATGAGAAATTTTATTACCTTAGAGTAAAAAGTTGTATTGCTTGAACTACATATACTTGGTGTATAACTACGTATGATGCATTTATGCTACAATACACAACTGTGTAGTTTCCGGTGATTTCTTGCAAAAACCTGCATTTGTCGGTTAAAACATAACTGTACATCGAAAAGTTCCTTCCGTGTCACAGGTCGTTAAGGGACAGTATTTCAAAAAAGCATTGTTACTTGCCGATAAATCAGGAATTCGTGCGACATTGTTCCCAGGAACACTTTATTTACATTAAACAAAAATTTTATGCCTAGATTTTTCGCGTCTATTGAATGTGAGTTTCGAAGAAATGCTTGTCCGATTGGTCTTGGTGGCGTCTGTTTCGTTATTGAATCAAACATCCCAAAAGGACTGCAAAGTCCTAATTATTGCTCTTCTAATCTAGTTATGATCTTTGAAATTGAACTGAAATGAGTATTGATAAACTAAAAGTCGCTTTTAATGTTTTCAGCTCCGCAAGCGTCCAAGGCTTCTTGAATACATTTCATTTCTCCGAGTTAAGAACAGCTCACAGTCAGTATGTGAAATTAAAATACATCTCCTTATATATATATATATATATATATATATATATATATATATATATATATATATATATATATATATATATATATATATATATATATATATATATTATACAAATAAAAAAGAATGCACCAAGTATCTGTGAATAAAAATAAATATACTCAGAGAAATAATTAAACGTTTCTGGCTTAAAAGCATATAATAAACCTGCGTAGCAAAATTGAACAGGACTCGCAAAAATTTACGTTAAATGTTCTAGAGTTAACGGAGATAGATCTATGCTTAAAAATAAACAAGGCACATACATACAATAGAATAGTGAGATAAAATGTTGTACATAGGCCTACCGTATTCAATTACAGCATTTATTTATGCTACAAATTAGGGGAGACTAGGGAGGTATGAGACAAAATTCGCATAAGATTTTTTTCCTTTGTAACCGTGAACGATACTTACATGAATTTTTGCCTTGTGTTAGTTTGAAGTTTCAGCTATATAAGTAAATTTTATTGCGTTCCGTTTTGCGTTACGGAGAAAATTATTCACATTTTTCTGACACTGTCCGAAATGTCTCAAAACTCCCTAAGTTAGGGAGGTCTGAGACATGCGCAAGGGAGGATTGAGACAGTAAGCAAATTTGCATATATTGACAAAATTATGTGGATTTATTACCAAGCAGACTTATTTTAAAAACATATTTTAGATTTAGAATATAATTAAGATAATTCTTTTGTACTAATACTAGAACGTGCTTTCGAGACCAAATATAACCTAGACCTTTATACATGCAAAATTAACTATGTGACCATCTTCAGTTAGAGAATGTAGATGTGTGAGAGAGAAAAAGCAAAATTAAAATGTTTGTATGATAATATACTCTATAATATGTATAATTAAAAATTCTAGAAAAACAATGATAAAAAAGAAATCCTGTAGCCCATATGTGAAACATAAATGAGGTTCCGATTTCCAGTCAGGTCCTTGCTTTGTTTAAGAAATCATCGAAAACTGGCAAAAGCTATAGGATCGATATGAATTCCACAAATGAGACAATTTGTGTGCGTTCACGTGGTTCACAAAATCAAACGCAAATATTCTCAATTCTACAAAATAAACCGAACCTTACTTGCTATACAAGGGCCTACTTATAAACGGGCGTCTTTAATGTTAATTATTATCGCAAATTAACGTTTGCGAAAGAAATTGAGAAAATTGCATATTTCTTCAATCTCTTAGTTCCTCCAGAACACAAGGGAGATGGCAGCTTATACAAAATGTCATACAAGGGCAAATTTGCCAAATCTGGCACATTGAATTTGCTCCTCCCCTTATGGCGTAAGAAACTTATTTCACATTCTTGATAACCATGGAAAGCCATGTCCAACATAATGAACGCACGTGTTCTTAGTTGTAAAATTTACGACAAGGAAGTCACCAACTTCAATATCATCCATACAGTTCACTTCCATTCCGTAGTTCTGTTCACCACTATCCTCAGATTCTATTTCATCACTTGAATCACTTCAATTTCCTCACTGACACATCCAATGGCTGAAGTCTGTGACTTGTGTGTGGAGGAATCGTTAGCAATATTATATAATTATCCTTGACTTTCTGGATGAAAGCTATAGATATATGATTCTTGTGGTTATCTAATAGTAGCAGAACTTTTCTTTCCTGAGAACAGCCTGAATGTTTAACGAAATGATCAAAAAATATGTAAAAATTTCCTTTGTCATCCAACCAGATACGTGAGCGGCGCCTGAACTTCCAGCTGGAGAACCAGATAACATATGCTGTTTAAAGTGAAAACAAAAAACGGAGGAATGGTGTTTCTTGTTGCGTTTACTGCGCAACACATTGTAACTAGTAAACCTCTTTCAGCAGATGATGATTTACTAACTTCTTTAGCTCATTTGTTTGCAATTATTTTTGGAGGTTTGTGGCATGTTGTAACTGCAGTTTCATCAACATTCCATATTTGATGAGGCTCAATCTTTTCTTTCATCAACACTTGCTGTAGATTAGTAAAGAAGGATAAAACATTAGCTTTATTGAAGCTAGTAGCTCGAGATAAGCTTGTGGCTTGAGGAGTTCTAAGCGATAGATTGGGATATCTATGCATAAACCCTAAATACTAATCATAACCTGCTCTTCGTCTCTCTTCCCATTGAGGCGGCAATTTCTTCTGATTAGCTAAAGCATATTCGTAAGCCAGCTCACGCACAACCAATACCAAAAGTCCGTAATGGGTCTTTGCTGCAGCAAGAAGTGCTTCTTCTCTATCAGAAATAATCTGGGAACGCTTACTGTTCAGAACATAAGATATAGTTTCATAGGGAGCACTTTCTTTTGCTTTCTTCACATAACGAGAAAAAGTTTGCTTATCTACTGCAAATCTTCTTACGGTTGATCGTAGACCTCTGCCATTAATTACTTCACGCACAGCAGCTTCCATGATATGTCCTGGGACTGTGACGCGTTTAGTTCGTTTCTTCCATCGAAAAGGCATTGTAGTAGGTTTGTAACACCGTTACCTGTAATGAAAAAATACAAAATTGCGTCAAAATCGTTGACTAAGGCTAGAGGACTAATTTAAACAACTGTTTAGCCTGTATGGAGAACGGCTTTTAAAACTATTCTTTTAACCTATCTGGGGAACGATTTATGAGTAAGAGAAATCATTTCCCCTGTAAACTTGTGAAAATAAAACAAATCATTTTAATTTCCTGAGGATCCCTCCTGTAACTTTTAGATTGGAACAAGACTAGAGACTTAAGACTTTAATTTTAATATTGCAATAATATGAATAAGTGCTGGGCTCAGTATGAGGCAAAGATCCTTGATTTTCAATTCCAATCAACCAGTTTCACTGCATCAAATCACAAAGTGATAATTGCTTTCACATATATGCTAGTTATGGCCTGTTAGTCTACTTACATTAACGCAAAAGTTTGACTGAAACTCCACCTTCGGTAAATAAAGGAAATATCTCGGGTGCTGATTAAAACATCTATAACCAAAAACACTCAAAAGGCAGTCAGCGAAACCCCGACACGGAAAACACTGACAAGGCGAACGTTGTATATCTAAACGAATCTATCTTGAACTAACCTTCCCTTCCCTTCCCTTTTCTACTTTAACCCAACATAACCTAACTGAAATTTTTGACCTGCCGGTGTTTGGTGGTTCGTTGTCTGTCTCTCGGATGACCTATGAAAATGATAAAACGAGGAATCATTTTCAATTCACAGAAAATTAACTATTGCTCCCTATCTAACGGGAACTTTTCAAATAAATGCTTACTAATCAACTCTCACATTTTTATTTTCTCTTCCTGTTTACTAGGATTGCATCAAATTCAATATTATCTTACTAACAAAATAAAATAAATAACAGACATATCAATCAACAAACGATGGGAGGTTTGAGACAGTCATTGGTAGGGAGGCTTGAGACGTCTCAATCCTCCCTCCTAAAGGTGTCTCAACTCTCCCTTTCCCGCCATTTCACAGTTTTTCCTTTTTTGTGTAAATTACTTTGTTCTAAATTACATTCCGAGTGTTTCGAAAGATCATTGAAATTCGTGTCTTTTAATGTACATATAGTAATAAAACAGAATCCAGTTCAATATTTGTTAAATACATTCAATAAGTAGTAGCCTACATTTACTCGACCTACCTGAAAACAGTTTTTTCACTCTTCGCTCTAAACTGTAGCGTCCACCTCTTTTGATTCCAACTCAGCAAATGACTATCGAGGGCCCTTATCTCCTGCAGGAAGAACAACTTCAGTGTTGCCAAGTGAACAGAATTATAACCATTGTCTCATTCCTCCCTTGTCTCAAACCTCCCTAGTTTACTATAATACACATAAAACTTACAGTGAAAAAAAAAAGCCTACATACGGTTTCAAAGGCCAAGACAAAAAGTAGATCATGCCCGTTTCAGCGCTCCTCTCTCTTCTATTGGCTCCCTCTTGATCTATTGTGTATATTACGCTAATTGTTCCATATCCCTAGACCAGCTAGAGAACGAGTTATTGGTATTTGAAAATAATGATGTAAATTGCACTTCGTTCAAGAACTAGGGCCTTACATGGCAGTGAACTAAAGGTTAAATGTGTAGGGTAACAAGTAAACGAAGACCTTTACAGACAACGTAGTTCTTGTCCCTAACCTCTCACAGAATGTCTAAAATTTTTCTAAACGCTGCATTCCGGAACTTGAAAATTTCCGTTAAAAAGTATATTTTAACATTCATTGTTCGCAACACAGGTTCCGCCTAATCAAGAGAATTTAACACTTTTTTTTTTTAAGATTTAAATTCATAGGACTGTCAAATATTTCCGTTTATTAAGCGGTCTGTTGAAGGCAGTTGTCACTGTATTAAAAGCTTTTTTTTTTTTTTTTTTAAAAAAAAGTATGTTCTTGTTCAAAAGAAAATAAATTCACTTGAAATTACTTTTTGTATCCAATTATATGTAAATTCTACAATATTTTATTCTAGCGTAACACTGTCCGTTTCAAACAGCAATAATTTACAATCTATAATATTGATACTTTAAATGGAATAAACTGATTTGAGCGAGACATGGAGCATGAATGGGAAGAAGGTATAGTTCTTGAAAACATAACATAAGACTTACAAGTAACATTTCCGAAGTGTAACACTCCGATTTTGATAAAATTTGGCAGGTAGATACTACACATGAAATAAACGAATACGTGTTTTTTTTAATTTTCTGCGAAAAAACGGTTTTGGGGGCAAAAGCCCCCATCCAAAATTTTGAAAGTTGACGCCCGAAAGGCAGAAAAGGAGTGAACCGAAGTCAACGAAATTGTACACACATATTGTAGACATAAAATGAGGGAATACGTGTTTCGTATTTTCCTGGAAGAAACGGACACGGGGTGGGGCACGGACTCCTCCAAAACTTTGATCACTAAATATCAAAAGTGCTAGTAACAGTATGTCAGATGTGTGCAAAGGACATGAAGAATTGCAACGAACCTTTGTGTATGAACAATACGCAAAAAATAAACGAATACGGGTTTTTAAAATTTTTTTGAAAAAACTGCTTTAGGAGGTAAAAGTCCTTATCCAAAATTTGGAAATTTGAGGCCCGAAAGGCCAGAGGAAGTGAACCGAAGTGAATGAAATTGTGCACAGATATTGTAGACATAAAATAAGGGAATATGGGTTTCTTATTTTCCTGAAGAGAGAGAGAGAGAGAGAGAGAGAGAGAGAGAGAGAAAAGAAAACCGTTTAGGTGGGACACTGACTCCTCCAAAACTTTGATTGTGAAATATCAAACGTGCTAATAACAGTATGTCGGAAGTGCTTAAAGGACATGAAGAATTGGAACGACACATTGTGTAGGGACAATACATAAAAAATAAACGAATACTTTTTTTAATTATTATCTGCGGAAAAACTGTTTTAGGGAGCTAAAACCCCCACTCAAAATTTTGAAACTTGAGGCCCAAAAGGCAAGGAGAAGTGCACCGAATTGAATGACAATGTGTACAGATATTGTAGACTTCAAATGAGATAATATTTTCCTGGAAGCAAGCGGTTGAGTGAGGCACGGACCTTCTAAACCGTTGATTACGAAATATCAAAAGTGCAAATAAGCATACGTCAGAAGTTCCTAAAGAATATGGAGAATTGCAACGAAACTTCGTATAGAGACAATTTGCAAAACAACAAATGAAACGTGTTTTAATCTGTGCGGAAAAAGAGTGTTGGGGCCTAGGCCCCATCCGAGAAAAAAGTAAATAGTATTGTAATAGCGCAGGAAGGAGTAGACAAAAGAAAATGAAATTATGTGTAGATATTATATAGACCCTATGTAAAATAAGGCCTTTCGTGTTTCTCAAGTGTCCCTATCCGTTTTGCTTCAAATTTGGCACATCAACAGCAAACTGGAAATAAATCGACACCTGTTTTTGTTTATGCGGAAAAACATTGTAAGGGTTAAAGGCGCCTCCTGAAATACTATAAAATACGCTATTCTGTTTGTGCTTGTAGTTGATTTCCCAAATTTGAAGAAATCGGATGGAGGCACTTGTGAAACACGAAAGGAAACATTTTACATATTCAATATCTACATACAATTCAATTCGCTACGGTGAACTCCTTCCGCCACTCAACGCCTCGGTCCACTCAAGTTTTTTTTTCTTTTTTCTTTTCAGGAAAATACGAAACATGTAATCCCTCATTTTATGTCTACAATTTCGTTGACTTCGGTCCACTTGTTTTTGGCTTTCGGACGTCAACTTTCAAAATTTTGGGTGGGGGCTTTTCCCCCCTAAAGCAGTTTTTCTGCAGAAAATATAAAACGTATTCGATTATTTTTTGCCTATTGTTCATACATCAAGTTTCGTTGCAATTCTTCATGTAATTTACACACATCTGACATAATGTTAATAATACTTTTGATATTTCGTCATCAAAGGATTGGAGGGTTCCGAGTGCCACCCAACCGTTTTCTCAGGGGAAATACGAAACCCGTATTCCCTCATTTTACGTCTGCAATATCTGTGCACACTTTCATTCACTTCGATTTACTTCTTCTTGCCTTCCAGGCGTCAACTTTCAAAATTTTGGGTGGGGACTTTTGCCAGCTAAAACCGTTTTTCGCAGAAAAAAAAACACGTATTCGTTATTTCATGTGTAGTATCTACCTGCCAAATTTTATCAAAATCGGAGTGTTACACTTCGGAAGTGTTACTTGTTAGTAGGAAACTTACCTTTCGAGAAAACGAGGTACGTATCAAAGCAACACAAGTTTATACTTAAATACTCTCATAAACTCCTTAAAGAAAAACTTAAGAACTTATCTCCTTATCTCAGAAAGTAACTGCTGTGACAAGTTTTAGATTTTGTAAAGCAAATATTTTAATCAATTTAGATCTAATTTTTTAAAAAAAAGGTTGTTCATTTCTTCCCGAAATACATTTTTCAACAATTTCTTTGGAATGAACTCTGTCGAATATGAAAACACACACACACACATCTGGTTTGTTTAGTGGTTGTATAAACTCCTTACCAGATTTCAAACTGCTGTGAAAATATAAGCAGGCCAAAAAATAGAGTGCTGCTGAAGTTTGAACTTTTGCTGTCGAACAAAATACAAATGTCTCTTCTGAAAACGAGCTTACTTCTTTGAAAATATTATTTGTTTAGCATACACTTTGCAAAATATATTTTTTTGAATAGTTAATGTCTCTTAACTTCAATCCAAAAGATAACTTCTAGAAGATTTTTCTGGCCCATTTAGTTGTAGTGCGACATCTTTGTCCATTTTTGTTCACATAAGAAAAAATTGCATTATTCAAATTAACAAAAGAGGGCCATTTCAAAATTTCGGCCACTTCGATCACCTAGTGTGACAGCTTCAAATTCGAATTTTAATTAGTTCAGAATTTTGACCAATTTACGTCCATTTTTGTCCACTCAAGAAAAACTTTGGTTCCATTCTAATGAACAAGGGGGAAGGGGGTTTCAAAATTTGTCCACGTCGATCACCTGTGATGTGACATCTTAAAATTCGAATTTTAACAAGCTTATTTTTTTTTCGATTTTTGCGCATTCATGTACCACAAACAAAATGTTTTGTACCATTAAAATAAACGAGGGAGGATCATTTAAAAAACTGGGCACTTCGATTACCTGTTGAGCGACATCTTCAAATCCGAATTTTAATTAGCTCCGAATTTTGTCCAATTTCCGTGCATTTTTGTACGATCAAAAATTTTGTTCCATTCAAGTTAAGAAAGCAGGGCCATTTCAAAGTTTTGGCCACTTCGATTACCAGCAGTGTGACATATTTAAATTTGAATTGTAACTAGCTTTGAATTTTTCCTATTTTTTGTAGATTTTTGTACCACCAACATAGTTGAAATTCAAATTTGAAAATGTGTCACTACAGATGATCCAAGTGGCCAAATTTTTAAATGACTGTCGATGGTTTATTTCAATGGTACAGAATTTATTCTTCATGGTACAAAAATGTTCAAAAACGGCCCTCCCTCGTTTATTAGAATGGTACAAATTTTTTTTCTTTGGGTGGACAAAAATGGGCAAAATTCTGAGCTAGTTAAAATTCCAGGATGTCCCACTACAGGTGATCGATGTCGCCGAAATTTTGAAATGGCCCTTTCTCGTTTATTTGAATGGTACAATTTTTTTCCTTGGGTGGACAAAAATGGAACAAAATTCTGTGGTAGTTAAAATTCAAATTTGAAGATGTCGCACTACAACTAAATGGAAATATGTTTCTTTTAGTATTCTTATATTGTCACAGGACCACACAATTTACGAGATGGGCGAGGTGTAAATTTTATTGTACATGATTTGACACTATTATTTATATCTTCTTCCAAAAGGATGACAGTCATGCATCATTACCGGGAGGATGAATCACTCACCCTTTCTTATTCTCCTTTCGAACCATTTCAAGATCTTGAGTCTATATTAGAAACTTGAAATTCTATTTATGAGGAAAGTTATTGGATGTTAAAATTTTTCAATTTGGTTGTTTCTTTAAATATGCATTTATATGCATTAACGACATAAACATGCACTAACCTTCAAAATATGCACATATATGCACTATAAAACTCTGCTATTTTACTCCAAAACACGTGAAATGAATTTCTGTTTAAAGAGCATATCAATATCACATCAGGAAAAAAACATGCAAATATGCAAAAATCCGAAGCCTAGTAATAAGACATCAGTTTGTTCAGAAAAGATGTTGGTTTGAGGTGAGACATTCAAAACTCAAAACAAAAGTCATGTAAATAAGATATTAACATTCAAAGTCATGACCTCATTTCAAAAAGCCGAAAGTATTGTCAGGGCAAAACCGTTGGCCCATAAAAAAAATTGCACACGGAAAGGGAGTCTACCTTTTTGGAGCTCCTGGCAGCTGAATAACTACGGTTGACAGAGAGGTCAGAGGACACTTCGGTTCGAGATCCGGAACTACAATGGTGAAACCCATATTGCCCTTAGTAAATTTTTACAATACTTATATATAGTAAGCTCAATGGTTCGAATACCAGAATTGAGCACGGGAATGAGTTAGTCAATGTATTAAGCATAACTAGTGGATATTAAACTAGTTTCATTTAGTTTGTCGTGAGATAGTCAGGGGTGTTCGTGATACACCGAACTTCTATTATCGAACTACAGTATCCAATGATACACGTTTTACAAGGACAATTGCTGTATATATGTAATAAGTGAAGCTGTTCAGTGTAACGGATAGACAAATAGGTGAATAGTACTTTTTAAACTCTCTCTCGAACAATGTTGGAACTCTTACAGAACTAACCACTAGGGATAGGCACGGCAGAGTTGGCGTGGGTCAATGAAAACTTGACCCACCACCCACCATGACCCACTCTGACCCACTCTGAACCACCACCCCCCGTGACCTACTCTGACCCACCGGACCCACCACCCACCATGAACCACTATCATTCACTATGACCTACTCTGACTCACCAAAATCCATCGTCATCAACTCTGAACACGATCCACGGCCTCTTCTGAACTGACTAAAGTGTTTACACTTGTAATAAAACAAGACTGTGAAATTGTCACTAATCGGAGTTTGAATTTCTAGTCAATCGCTCAAGCACCACTCTGTTACAATAACGATGGATCTAACCTTTATGATATAAAATGGTAAAGTCTTTGTCAGTGAGGAAATTGAAACAGTTCGAGGTGGGGGGAAATTAGTGTGTGCCTAAAATATACTTGTACTAAGAGAGTATTCTTGCAAGTGTTAATTTCTGAACGCATTCCACAAGAAACTTCTATTCGCAGGAAAATACTCCTGTACAATATGGAAAAGGTTATGATTTCTCAGTTCACAGTATTTTTCTCACAAAAGACTTGAAAAATCAGTTGTTCATAGGGTATAAAGGTGCTCGGGTACCCTATGTGAGAACGTTTCCATAAAGAATGCTCATAATTGTAATTTGTGTAATCACTAAAACACCACGTTAAATTTAAGTTACAAACATGCATAATTGCAATTATTATGAATATTTATTCAACGTAGTTTTTGCTAAAGCAAAGAAGAGACTTACTAAAAATTAGATACAAAGTTGAATAACACAAATAGGCCATTAGTAATACAAGTATACATTTTCCGTAACTCGTAATTTGCCACCTTAAAACAAATCTGAAATCGGATGTATTTCCTGTTGGTAACTTTTTGGCGGTAAATCATCCGCAGTGGAATGATGTCCATCCTTCAGCCAAGAAATAACTAGCTCGTCTACTTTGAGCATGTCTAGCGGTGGGCCATTAACATTGATGAACAACAAGTTAGGCAATGTTTGAGTACTTAGTCTATTTCTAATATCAGTCATCTGTAAATTCATAAGGGGGAAATCCCCGTTCTCACTCTGTCGTGGAAATTGATAATACTTCTACCCGATTTCAGCAACTTCTTATCGACAATCTATTTGTTAGATTTAAGTCTGATAATGATTTTTCTTGGTCAGTTTTGAAATACTCAGCAAGAAGTATCATCTCTCTATCACCATACATCTTTTCCATATCGACCATGTCAGTTGGCAATGTCGACCCATGTAGAACAGAAACTTCATCTACTACGCCTTTGATAGGGAATCTTGTGAATAAATTATCAATTAAAGCCTGATAAACTGATGATTTCTTATTCGTTTATAAATTTAATTTTTGTAATTACACATGAAGCTGAAGTTCCCTCCCCCGTCAAAAAAGCGAAAGGGAACGAGGTCCCTGTAAGTGTTCAGAGGTGAATGGGAATTTCCCTCCTTCTTCAACTTCAATTACCACACTGCTGTTTGCCATGTGCCAAATTACGATGAATTTCAATTAAATTACCATAGTAGAATTATTTCCTTGTTGAATTATCAATACTTTTCAGTGGAAAAAAGGATGAAATTTCAAAGTTCCAAATCAAAGTAAGTAGACCAACGTAAAAGGAAAAAAGTGTAAAATTTTCCATACAATTATGCGTCAACTTCAAATTTCCGTATAATTAAGCTTACAGTACAAATTTTATGCCTATTTTTCTCACAACTTTGTGGGTTGGTTGCCCTGTGCTGTAAGCGCTCCATATAATAAACATAAGCTTCAGCAATTATTATAGCAGAAAGCAATGAATATATGAAGCCAGGCACTGTATATTTTGTTTCTGATATTTTTCTTAAATAACAGCGATCGTTTTCGATCATTTTTACAAACTAACTCACTACCAATTTCCCATAAGAGACTTACAACTTGCTTCCAAAGCAAAAATATTTCGAATACTGCCTTCTTCGAATACCTGCAAAAATATTTCGAAGAGACCTTTTTCTTTGTGTGCGGATGTGTAGTTCTCCTTGCGTGTTCTTTCTAACGTATTGTTCAACTTCATCAACTGGGCTGTGCGCGCGTGCGACACTGTTTTTGAGAGGACTTATTTTGCAGCGTGTTTTCTCAAACAATAACGTTGTTTAGATAGCTATGTCCATGTCTGATTGTAAATATAACATTAATCTGAAATTTTTAATCTCTTCCTTGTGTTAAGTGTCGTTTTATTGTTTGAAATGTATAAATTTGTCATAAGAAAAAGAAAAGAAGACAGTACATGGGCAAAAGTAGTGCCATTATTGTAGAAAAGAAGAGAAAAATTAATTCAAATGATAGTTCAGCTGGTGGATTACAACCTGAAACTGACAATGGAAATTCGAATTTCCGTACCAGGTCACCATCACCATCAGTGTCTTATAGGAGAAACCCCTCAATCCCCATATTTAGCAAGTGGTTTAGATTTTCTCCATCCTTTGAACTTTTTGAAACCCAATCAGCCTTTAGTGTTACCTACAAATTTTCCACAACAGTCTCTGAAAGGTAGAACATTGAAATTTGTACCAACCCGATTCCAGATTTCCCTGGCTGCACGTTGATCCAAACAAAACTAACAGCATTTTCTGTTTTTACTGTATGGACTTCTTCAAAAACAATAAAGAACAAGTTCATACTAGAAACATTGAAGACGCTTTCACTATTGTAGGATTTTGCAACTGGAAGAAGATTACAGAAAAATTCCATATAGGCCTACACGAAACTTCAGAATTCGCTACACGCAGATTAAAAATCCTATGGAAAACCAACTAAACAGATGATCGACTGGACGCCAGGAGAAACCTGAAAAAAAAAAAATAATTTCAAGTACACGCTATCTTGCAAGACAGGAACTCTCATTTAGAGAGCATGACTCCTGGTCCGGGAATTTCTTTCAGTTGATAAGCCTTCACTCTGAAGATTTTCCATAATTGAAGAGCTGGATAGAGTTAGACATAAAGAGATGTAATTTCATGGATGGTAAAATCCGGAACAAAATTCTGGAAATCATGGTCCAAGAAACTGTTTTTCACATATTTCATAAGATGGTCTCAATACCCTTATCTGTTCCCTATCATATGTGATGGTTCCCATGATGTGAGTGGTGAAAAACAATTAAATATTTGTGCCAGGTGGGTTGATGAAGATCTTTGTCCTCATGAAAGTATTCTTGAGTTCTATAGTAGTATGTCAACGTGCGATTGTGATACTCCAGCTTCCCATTGTTCAACTCAGAGGACAAGGTTATGATAGCGCTCGAATTATGAGTTGTGCAGACATTGGTGTTCAAACTACTCGTATCATTTGTAAACAACAACCTCTCGCCTTGTACGTACATTGTAGAGATCACTGTGCTAATCTTGTGATTTAGGATGCTTGTTGTGCGTCAGAAGTACTGAGAAACTCTTTGCAGTGGGTGCATGAACTAGGAGTATTGTTTTCGCAGTCACTTCAAGTGAGATCAGGATTTTCTTCTCTGATCGAGGCTAATGCTCGTGGTCCCGTCTCAAACATTGTAAAACATTAAACCCTTGTGTCCCACTAGGTGGATTGTGGACTCACATCAGTCAAATAACGGGAGTTGTTGAACATTATAAAGAAATTCTATACATGTTGGAAGATATGAAGACTGAACGTAATACCAACACTTCTTCAGGATCAGCAGCTGGACTTTTGCGCTTTTTGAAGAAGAATCTACGTTTCTTGAGTTCATAATGGGTGAAGATATTATCAGCAGGTTAGAACTACTTAACAGAACACTTCAAGGCCCACTTTCTGTGCCAAAATGGGACACAATGCATAATGTTTCCCATAAATGAAGACATGAAGTTGAACAATATGCTCAGTTACTGACCTTAAATTCACTGTGCTGTCTCGAAATATACAAGTGAATATCATCACCCTGGAAAACCCATTAATTTTAATAAATTTTGTCAACATCTATAAGTAGGATTTTTCGTGCCGCTGAAATAGAACCCGCTTCCTATCATTGATAGGATTTATCCCAAATTGCATAACTTTGTCATGTGACATATTGAACATTTCTGGAGGGGTGTAGTGCCATCAGCCTTTCTTTAATTTTAGCTCACAATGTTGAGTGAAAGGTACTGTCTCCTCCCCAGAAAATATTTGGTGGGCACGCCTATGTATCGTCACTTAATTGCGTACATTAAATCACAAACTGGAAATAATAATTAGGTCGACGTTTTATGTATGAAATATGAACGAGTCTCACTAGGGATACTAATGTTTTTGGGGTCGCAGATTCCGAATCCGAGGTCTGTTAACCTCTATCACGTCGGGATCAAGGTCATTTGACGGGAAAATCGAGAGGGAACGTTGCAAAAATCTGAACAAAAAGTACGTAGATGTTTTTGAGACGCTGTATCCGACTATTGCATTTTCTTGACCCGGCAGGGTCATTTCAAGGTCAAACTTGAAAAACCATCCAAAAAATCTGAAAAAGTCATAGCTAGGTATATAGGGCAGTGGCGGATCTAGTAGGTAAAAACTGAGGGGCCAGCCAGAAACCAGACTATGATAGGTATATCATAAGTTTACTATAAACTTTCAAAATTGTATAAATAATAGCTTTAATTATTTATCAGTAAAAAACTGGAGGGTTTAGGCCCCCCGGCTCCGGGCTAAATCCGCCACTGGTTCATTGTTCATTTAGTTTTCCAGTCAGTCATTTACAGTGTCTTCTTCTTCAATAAAAATTTGTTCTGCATCTCACATCTCATCATTCTCGATCTTCAACCTCCAGTATTTCACCTTCATTTCCATCGTTGTTCACATTAAGATTACCAGCATCTTATGTATTCCAGTAAACCTCGATTAGGATATTTGATTTGTTGTTGATGTCGAGCCCATCCTAAAAATCATAGGACACCGGCTACATATGCACAACCTAATGTCCTAGCACCGGACTTACAAGTGAAATAATACCCTAATATCGGACCATCTACTTCCATGGCCGGCAATTCATCATCATTCACTGCAAAGTGTATCCAAAGCTGACATCGAGTAGCCTTTCAAAATCTTGAAAATATTCTAAAACGCAATAATCCTGGCCAATGTGAGAATTAAGCTTCCGGACGAGAGGTGGATGCTTGTACAATGTCGGTATATATACAAGAGGGAAATATTTATCCCAGGCAAGGATGTTATGTTATTTCTGTGATACGAACCGGGGATCATATTTTACGAGAGGGTGATTCCCTTGCCATCCTCCCGTTAATTCGATCCTGGCTCAGCCTAAAATCCAATCTATGATTTTTTTTTTTTTTAGATTTTTCTGTCGGTTTCTCAAGTTTGGCCTTGAAATGACCACGTCGGGTCAAGAAAATGACATAATCGAATCCAGCGTCTCAAAAATATTTACGTACTTTTTGTTCAGATTTTTGTAACGTTCCCTCTCGACTTGACCTTCAAATGACCTTGAACCCGACGTGATAGAGATTAACTGACCTCGGATTTGGAATCAGCGACCCCATAAACCCTAGTATACCCTAGTGAGACTCGTTCACACTTCATAGATAAAATGTCGACTTAATTATTATTTGCAGTTTACGATGGAACAGCTGGTATCAGCTGATATCTCAAAAACGTGGGGTTTTCTGGCTTCGTGCCCATTGAGACATTTCATCAGGAGACCAAAGTACACAACATACTGCAATATCATCCAATTTCACGGAAACCGGCTTTCCATAAGCTCTGAACGGGGTCCTTTCGTCATTACAGTATGGATGCTTCCGATAATTTTTTCTCCAGTTCTAAACTTGGATATTAAATCATCCCTCTCTGTCTCCATATTTGAATCTCTCAATGTTGTCCACTATGAATGCACCTGGCTTGGGATCAAATCTTCGACTCTTGAAACCAATTGTAAGCGCTCTAGCAATCTGCTATCATAACTCTATAGATTTGTTGCTAAAAGCAGCGTCATTTTAGATTTTGTTTGGGAGGATACTTCGCCAACATAAGAGTTTAACTTTTTATACCAGTGTTTTATTATACATTTGATCAAATAATGTGTGTTTATCAAACTCAAGGGAGGGGGGATAACACCCTCTTGTCCTGCCCAAATGACACCCCAGGAACATTTGCTTGCAATTACTGGGAAACAAAATGAAATTAAGCATTCATTTCTGTCAGTAGTTTTTAGAGCTCTGCGCGCATTACAGACTTTGGGAAGCATAAAACCTACTACCGTGATTGATAATTTCCATAGATTTCACAAGAGTATCTTCCTAGCTTCATGTGCAGTGGCGTATTTACGATTTCGTTTTGGGGGACTTCGTTAACTTAATTCCTGGAAATGTGAAAAATGTGCAAGATATTTCATTTACTTTAAAATAGTAAATAAAATTTCGGGGGGCTTAAGCCCGGAAGGCCTCCTTAAATACGCCACTGTTCATGTGATATGCAGTCTTTGAAGAAGGGAAAGAATGCAAATAAAGGCGTTTATGAAGCTATGGGAGCATTTTTAAACAATTTATTTTATTCAGGCTTTAAAAAGGCATTTCAGAACAAACGAATGAAAGAGATAGTTTTAGAGTTACGAAGCTCGTAAACATGGTTTCTGTTTTTCCATCTGAATGGAAAAAATATATTGACATAAACTGCTTTAGACAAAGAGAGGAGGAGGAGTGGGATTGAAAACTAGGAGCATTAGTCAATCGCGACATGTGTTTCTGAAAGCATAAGCACATGGCACAAGAGTTCGTTAGTAATTTGGACTTAAACCTTTTGTAACCGTTTCATTGCTTTAATCTGTACCTACTGCTAAGTGGCATAACTGCTTCAAGAATTGGTTTGCTCGAATAGACAAACGAACTGCCGTTAAGGGCGAATATTTTGAAAGCAATATATATGTATTTGCAATCTGACTATCGTCTTCCCATCAGTTTACCGAACTTTTAAGTGGAACCCCGCTAATATTAAGTACTGTTGCCTCTGAACTATTAATTTACTTCGAATATTTTCCCATCGCATTTTGGGCGCTGATCTATTCCCTGTTGAAATTATACAATAGTTTGTTGAAATAAACAATCCATCATGAGAGATTTCTCAGAAATTATAAACCAATGTGATGGTATTTCTGTGGCGCGGGAGACCCGGGTTCGATTCCCGGCGGGAGCTCATGTGGTTCGGATTCCGTGTTAATCAGTAGGTCCACGTCTCATATGGCCTCACTGCTGAAAAAGGACGTTAAACTCAAAATCAACTCAACTCAACTCTACGTGTTGGTCAGATTTACTACTGGTATGCAGCACGTCCTTGAGTTACGTTCGCGGTTGCCAGTCTCACCGCAGACGACTGTATGTGGCCGTTTCTTTCCTTTCTAGTGTGTGTGCTCTTACACCTTGGTTAAGTCTATTAAGGCTTTACACTCACTTGTCGTCACATTCCAAATAGCATACAAGTAGCAGGGATTACAGCATGAGCGTCTCTGGCATGTTAAAATTGGGGGGAACGGAGACGTCTAGAATGCTGGTATACCCTAACTAAATTTAAGTCAAAATTATGAGTAAATGGGAATATATTTGAATTATGAGCTAAGGGATCCTCGTACTATCTTCGCCAATACAGTGGACAGGTTAAGCAGGACTTGACTTTTGATCCTTGCACTTAGGTTTGGTGCAGAAGTGATAAAATCACTTAACTCATCCATTCACCGTAATTTTCTTCCATTACTGGTTTGCTACGTAATTGCCACAAACTTAAGTTTACATACAATATGGTTCTTAGGAAACTCTTCCACCTTGATATAGGAATTACATTTTTAATACTATCCATTAATTTAATCTTTTCCTACCTTCCTTGTGATCATATGAACATTAAACATTCAATAGCTGAAGATTAATCTACCATCCTGCGTTCCTTTCACACGGTTACTCCTAACGGCTGCTCATCGCCAAGAACGTCTTTAGTGGTATCAGGAGAAACGGTAGTGGAAAGGCAAATGGAAGATTATGGAGTTTAGTGATGAGTGTAGTTTTTGTTTTCAACACAGTGACGAACCTTTGCTCGTATGTAAACTTGTAGGTAAATGAGAAAATCCGGCGTGTTTCTATTTGTCATATAGGGTCTACACTAGACTTTCGGGTAATTAGTGAGATAGGGGACCATAAAATAAGCTATATATTCGTCTTCCGTCAGGGGAATATCACCAGTACGTCGTACTTTCATGGTCTTGTCAGTACTATCCTCAGAGCTTATCTGCACAATTATCTTCATCAGCACAACGCGCGTCCCCATACCGCCAAGTGAATCTATCACCCTCTGTCCAGAACACTCCTTCTTTCGTGGTCAGCTGGGTCTCTGGACCAAAGCCTTATCGAGCAGTATGGGACATGGTGGGAAGACACTTGACCTCCAGCCAGACCCTGCAATGACCATCTCCCAGATACACACAGCATCTGTAGGACTAGATATGCATTTGAACTATTGCTTGCGTGGATGCTCGGAGTAGTTATACGGTGTATGTGGTATTATGGCAAGTGTGTAAGTTATAGAACAGTCTGTGTAACACATTCAGGATATTCCATAGGTGTTATGTTGAGAACAGTATCATCTACAATCATTTTCTTATGTATACACAATTTTGAGTCAAACCCATGAACTCATATTCGGTGTTCATAAGTGCATTTCCAGCAGTGTAGTTCTACAGTCCTCAAATATATTTCGATATTTTAGCTAACAAAATTTTGACACACTGAAAGGAGTTTTATGATGACGCTCTTGATTTGATTACAAATTTCGAATATTTCTTTTTCCTTCTTCTGTATTCTTGATAAACTCAAAAAGTATATTAGCTACCTTTTCGTTCTTCATTTCGCTATATGTTTCTGAACTTGTCCCTCAGCATTCCAATTCCTTTGCCATTCTCGTTTATGATATTAATATTTCGTTTTCCGTTTTAATACCTAAAATATACAGTTTATTTTGCTATCATCCGACTCCTCAATGTATCTTTTCCATCTTCCTCAAGCTAAAATTCACTCATTAAAGGCTCAATTCCATCCTTAGTTTCTACATTGTCATAGATTCTCCCTTGCTACACGTCTATTTCTATGAAATTTACCTTCATATACATTATTCAATTTGTCTATCCTTCTAAATTTTTCTTGACATCTTTACTTCTATTGTATATTTCCCCATTTTTGTACATTTCCCTTTTTACTTCACAGATCGACTTTCTATGCATTGTTTACCTTTTTCCAGTCTTTCTTCGTAATGGAATCCAATTATTGTTGGTTAAGCAATAAGAAAAGTGTGGTGCTGCCCTCAGCCGAGAGTACTTTAAATAACCAAGAAGTATATTTAAAAAACTTTCCTTGAAAGTGGCACACGTTACTTGGACATTTCAATCACAACAATCTAAAACTTAACAGATATAACTTCATTTGTTCTGCTTGTCTTTACTTGTTCCATATAGATAAGCATTTATCCATTTAACCTCCTTCACAATGTATTAGGGAGACGCGTCCCCCCTGTCCACCCCGCCAGAGATATTCCTGAATTGCAGTACGAGTTCGGAGCGTTGCTAGAACAGTATCCCGATTTTAGTATGTTGTATACACAAGGTTCGAAAAGTGGGAATTCTGTTGCTTGCGCCTTCGTCATGAATAAGGATAGTTCAAACTTTAGTCTCCATTGCCTATATTTACTATTACCTAGTGAACTAACATAGTTAAGCTTGCTCAAGAACATACGATTCAGCTCTTGCTAAGTAGTGTGCTTATTCGCACCAAGTTGTAATCTATTATTAAAAGCTTGCAGAATGTTTTTAGTGAAGACACCTTAGTTAACAGTATTATTTTGAGATGCCATAAGCTAAAACAACAAGGCTGTCACTGTTACCTGTTGAGTGCCGCGACATGTCGGTATTTGGAAAAATTAGTGTGCAGATCAGTAGCCAAGAACGCCACTTGGCAGCGGTAGCACTCGAGCACACTCTCCGGTGCTTCGATCTCAGTAGCTATTTCATCCAGCGGATGCATTCTCACTTGCAAGCGGATTGGAGCTACGCCAAGAAAAAAAACTCAATTTGGTTAAACTTACTTTGGACACTGGCAGGAGTCTTCCCAACCGAAGAGTTGCGAAATTTAGAATTTAAAAGCCATGAAACATTTAATAATTAAGTTAAAATCAATGTTGAAACAGACTGTACTATTCAGCGCCTCCGGTGTAAAAACAATGCCCAATACTACATACAAAGAGTCACTATTTTATAGAAACTTATAGGGTTGCACTGTTATTATTGATATTACTATTAATAAAAAATTAAATGTGTCGTGATATCGTGGGTGTTCAGCAAATGTCAGTCAAAAAAAGGTTGGGAATTACTGTGTATTGGGAGTATTAATCGTTGAGATAAAGTGATCCTGGAGAGACTGAGTAACGAATACTCTTGTCTTACACATTATCGTTTAATGCGTGGCGCTATCCGTGCCGCATTGTGAACACTGTACCGTCCCACTGAGTTCGGCAGGTTCTATATGTCTCGAATATTCAGACCTCAGAGAATGTATAGGTCCCTTGAAATCTTAAGCCAGGTTTCGGGGGATAACGCGGTCTTCAGTAACCGTATTCTCGCTTTTATTCGTGAAGTCGGAATGATTAACGTTCTCTGAGGTTTTTCTTTTTGGAATGTACTTATAATAGTTACCATTGTTGCTATGTTTGAATTATTTTCTAGTTATATATTTTATACTTTATTGTTTATTCTATTATTTTATCAAAATCATGTTTGAACTACACTTCTCTAGAATATCTTTTATGAACTGCATGTATCGATAATTGGCTTTGTCGTGACGGCAGCAAATAATTTTGCTGCTGATGTTCACATTGAACACTAATGAATCAGTTGATTTGAAATGTTACCAGAAACAATGGGTACACTTAACGTTGGTACTAAAAGCATTAGAATTATGTTTTCGGAAATAATAACTTCCCCCAGATACTTTTTTCAATGAACCATTACCTATGGCTATGGTACTACACTTCATTGTTCATTGTTATCTGTGCTGTCGATTATCTATTATCAGATCACACATTTCACGAAACTTACTCTTTATACTATTACACAAAATGTTAAAAGAAGTTTTTGGTTGAAGTAAATCAAGGAAATGGTGATCGATGCATTTAATTTCAATTATCTGAAACGTCCTTAGAAAAAGGGCATTAATAAATAAGAAAAAGATTGCATTGTACTATTTATTTCTGGAAAATAGAATATAGATTGTACCCAAATATTAACACACATTCCATTTCATCTTCTCTATCTTAAAATAAATGCAGAGTCCAATAAATCAACAGCTTTTTCTCTTCACTTTTTCGATTTCTTCACATAATATTGTAAATTTCCAGCCTCTATAAAATATAGTTTTACAAAACTGAAAACTAGCCTGGTTTCTGTAGGAACTGTACATATATTTATTATATAATAGATCTATATTTATTTGCAATTAAAATTTTTAATTGATCAAATAATTTTCGGATGGATTGTCTTAAAAACATTACTCTTTCTTACAACCAGGTACAAGCATTCTTATTTTCAGTTACAAAATATATGAAGTTTCACTTCGTCTTTCTCATATTCAATAATCTGGTTCTGTTTTTCTTAACTGTGCTATACACAAATTTATACATCTATTCTTATATACTTATAGTTCAAAATTAATTATTTTCTTTGTAACTCTTTCTAATACATGATTCTAATTACGCTTTTACACACACAAATTTAAAAGCAGTTATCGTACAAAACACAACTGACAATAATTGTTTTCAATGAATCTTTTACAATAAAAGACCATCTAATAATTCCAATTTTAACCTTTCCATCTACTATTTCCTAATTATCATCTTTTAATTATCCCACCACATTTTCTTTCTTGGTAACACTCTCATGACAAAAATAATTAACACGATAAAAAGTAGTAGTTTATAACTAGACACATACAAGGAAAGTGTTTCTTAGAAACTAAGTATAAGTTTGATTTTTTAAGAAAATTATACATATATCAACAAAATAAAATTATGTTCTTCTGCATAATAATAACATCCACCAGATATATATGTATCTACAATTGCAATGCATTCAAAATTATACAAATGGAACTTTTTTTTTTTTTTTGGTTCTCTGGCTATATTTTGCTTTTTAGGTTTTTCAGAGACAACTATATAAAATTATGTATAAAATGATATGTGATATATAAATAAGCTTTATATGACACATCTTACGGTTGCCTCAGAGATGCATGAAAAAAATATTCTAACCAATCTTAATAAGCATCCTTAAAATCTTTATTTTTAAAAAATAATTTAAAACAACTTAAAAACAACGCAGTCTTTGATACTCTTTTTCCTCTATTTTGGGAAAGACAAACAGATCTTCCCTCCCAACAATCACTACTAATACCAATAACAAAATTATGTTAGTATATTTGTAATGTACTCATTTATAAACAAACAATACGGATAAAACAAAGAAAAAATGCTTACAAGCAATGCATCTATCAGGTTGTTTTTGGCCCATAAACACTGAAGTTATATGCAGTTCCATTTCGGTAACATTTGACGACTAGTTTTGATAATAAAACGGAACAATCAAAAAACTGTATTAATTATAAAAAACACAACAAAAAATAAATCCTGCGAGATAAAACAAATTATTAAGAGAATACATGGATATTGAATAAACATATAACTATAATCGTTGTTTGTGTGTGTTTTTGTGTTACAATTCACTGAATAACTTGTACATATGTTAAACGAACACAAAAGCACCTCATAAATAAAATAATGAACAATTAACAAATTTGTATTTGGCATGAAACTCACTTATTCAGTCCATTACCAGTTACAGTATTATATCGCATTTCACCCATTTTCTTCAAAAGTAACAAAATCAGACGATCGCTTAACTAGGTTAATTTCAATTGATATAACAGACTGAAAGGAATCATAATGTGTTGTTCATGATACCAATGTGAAAACTGAAAACAATCTTTGGCTTTACTCATCTTTTACTTTAATATTAAATCTACTGACTTCAGCTTCGCTACAGTTAATATTGTACATACATTTTTTTCCATCAAACTGTGCGGAGACATGAGCGTTAAATGTTTTAAGTATTATTATCATAGTTCACAAAACGAACGTATGTTTCAAGTTTCCTTACAAGCTGCATATAAAACATTGCATCCCTTCTATTTTTCATTCTATTGCAGCTGTGTTCTATTATCTCTTCTGCTTTGCTTTTCAAACCCAAATATTAGTACGATTACCAATATACCATGACTGCAAGCTTTTCCACAAGCAAAATAATAGTTTTTTAAGTGGTTCACGAACAAATACAAAAACGAGTATTAATGGCTTAAACGTTATATCACGAACATCATAGAAAATTTACCGATACAATAATCAGATAAGGAATCACATCTGAATTTGTACTTAATTTTGAAATGTTCACAAAATCAAGGTTTACATAAATTTGGAATGTACTAACCATTCTCATATAAAAATTGTGAGTGAAATATTAAGAAGTAATTTAGCACCGAACAACTCTACAGTTTAAGTGCATCTACAACACGTGATTTCACAAAATTTTATATATATATTTAAGAACTTGTATATAAAAATATGACAAAACTGTCCTTTTTTAAAACTCCCTTTCCTGTATCAGCACAATTAAAAAAAACTACATTAATGACGACTGTTTCGAAGCATCAAAATTAGAAACGAACTTTGAACTGTAGTATTCTTCGAAAATATTGACAACTATGAAGCTATAGTCTAAAGCAATACTTAACAAAACATGTACATACAAGCAAACCACCACACAAATAACAAACACACACATACACACACTCTAATCAAAGATGCAATTCCTCTGACATCATACTTTTTAAAAAACAAAATGCTACGAAAACTAATCACACAGCAATGGAATATGATTGAAATTTAACTTTTTCATTCTCTTAATAATTACTGGAATTATGTACATTGGATTTTCCCGCAATATGCAGTCATGGATTTTGAAATAGAACGAAAAAGAACAAATACATATCTAAACCAACAACAAGAAATCCGTAGATACGTTTTGTTTATTGCTAGGGTTAGTTAGTTGTGTATATTACAACATACAAATATAGAAATATATTCCAACTAAATTCTGGATTACTTATTTATCATATTAACTGCTAAGAAAGGTATATTTAACACAAGCATATATGTGAAGGGATATTTTCTCTTTTTTACCTTGGCAGTCAAGATGTTAAGCTAAAGGATTAAAATAGTCAGTCTTAATTTTTTTAACAACAAAAGCAAATTAATGATTCTAATTTCTTAGCACACTTTTGCCGAAAAGTCATAAACAGAATAATTGTACCATACGAAACCCTCAATGACTTCGTTACCGTTTGTATTTCCTGTCATAGATAGACTCAATCACAGAAAACTAGAATTAAAGTCAGATGTTAAAGGTACTTTATAGGACAGGAGCGAAGATTTTCCGATGGATCATATTAATGTTTGTCACATCAAAATACTAAATGCCTATTGAGATAGAAACTACAGAAACCTGTCAATTTAGGTCGTCCTATTGCCATTTGGATGTTATTAGCGAAACAGATATGTGATTGCAAAAATATCGGGATTTTAATGAAAACAACCGGGTTTTGTTATTATATTTCATTTCCAATAAGGAGACTGAAATAAGCATCATCACCACTACTCGTCGCTCATGACCTCACTGGTTGCGTCTCAAGGTTTAGTTTTGCTGAACTGTTTCCATCTTGTACAGTTTTCAGCTTTCCTCAGGGCACTCTTCAATGGTACACCGGTGACTGTCTTAGCTGCTCAATCTAACAGGCTGGGGTCCTTTTTCGTTGTCCTTTGCCTTCAATCTTCCCTTGATGATAATCTTTTCTAGATTTTCTTCAGGTCGCTCACAATGTGCCCCCAGAACTGTAATATTCTCTTCTTTATGTACGAAGAGAGGCGTTTTAAGTATTTTTAGCTATTCGGATTGGTCGTCCACAGTATCTGCAGCATTCTACGCCAGCAGCACAGCTCGAATGTATCGATTCTTTTTCTACCACTGGCCGTGATGGTCTACATCTCACACGCGTAAAAGACAAAAGGCTTCCATCAGATTAATTTATGCATGTGGGTTATTGTTTGAGTCTCCCGTAATTTATTCAACTTCGTTAACGTGACACACCCTAGAGCAATTTTTTTTTTTTTTCATTTTCTGAGTCACCATTACGACTGATTGTAGATCCAAGATAGACGAGATCAGATTTTCTTGTCTTTTACTTATTGGACTTTATTTGTCGCCTTACCTTGGTTTCTTTGATGAAGTCCGTAAATGAGTAAAGAAATTAAAGAAACAATTAAGTAGCTGTCTGAGAGGATACTAAGGTAAGATTGCACTGTTGAATGCAAGTTAGACCATGCACGCACGAAGGAAACTTCGCTTTTCTAGTCTTCTTTGAACACTAATATGCCATTTTATTTCTGATCTTCGAAATATTTTTCGATTCCAATGCAATCTCAGTTAGTCTCCATATTATTAGGAATTAATATATCCGTGCTCTACAATCAATTCTTAAAACTGGTAAAACATCATTATACTACTCTTTTATGTAGGAAACATTTAAAATTTTGCCCTCAGGAACAGATATTGTAAAAATGGAACTGCATTATTTAATTGTATCAACAAAAATGATCAACATACGGATATACAATTACGCATCTAACTAACAATATTGTATCAAATATTTTTATTTACATTGCAGTTCGAATACTGCACAAATTCGACTAATAACACTGAACGCCTAACTCTGTATATAGAATTTCCAAAACAATCACAATATTGTATATTTGATTTCAATCAATAACAATATTTTTATACCAATTTAGCATCAGATCACAGAGCCTTACAGCCATCTACAAGACACTAAATTTACATAATCTTTTAACACTAATACACAACGTTCAAAAAGTACCTGCGTTGTTTTGTGTTTCTTTGTTTTATTTGATTTGAGAAGACAAATTATTTGTTTCGTAAGTCTCATAAACAAGTTGAAGCGCTTCGAATACAAAAATACCTAAGTATAAATATAATATTGGACCAAGCAGTTAACTCAGATGATTTGTCAGAATTGTTCTAGTATTCTGTACAATATGCAAATCAAAAGAAAGACGGATGTCAGTAACCAATGACATATTATCTTGTATATGAAATGTATAGTAAATTTCATGAAATTCTATGATAGTAAATTACAATGTTTTTGGCACCTATATAATTATATTAAGATACATCCGTCAGGAATTTTTAAAGGTAGAATAAATTTTCGAACAAGAAATAGAAACAACTGATTAAAAGTTTTCCTCATATCCACTTCTAACAAATCTGCGAATAATTTAAGCAATCAAGTTTTTAGAACAAACTGAAGCCTGCCTGAATAATTTAAAATTTTAGTAATATAACAACTTAAAATGTTAAAATTAGATTATATAAAAGGACATTCTTGTATCGGAAGATGAATCACGTCCTTTCCGCGTCAATATCTTTCACAAACTCGAAGCAATAATGCATTATCGATAAAACAGAAGTAAAGGGAACGCAAAGCCATTACGGTATAAATTTAAATAACTTAAACTCATGCTCTTGTAGACTCCTTAATATTTTAACATGAAAATCAACACTTTTAGACAAGCATGCGATTATTAAGCTATTCTGTTACTATTACAAAAATGTACGAATTGCATGTATATAGATTAGTAAAATTGCACTTTGCGCAGCCGACGTTATTTAAATTAAGATATACATACACTCTTCTAAGAGAAGAAAACTGATCACATTGCACACATTCATGATACCCTATGAATCTGCTATCGGAGGAAGATCAAAGTTTGCAATTCCTACTAAAATGAAGATGGATAAAAATAGTTTTGAGCTAAGTGTGTTTGACCAGTTGGGATGAGCCACTCCAAATACAGAGTGAACCGGAGTTTAAACAGCACCAATTTATAAAATGACTGACCTGAAACTTGCAAGAGGAAGACAGGAAAACACGGAAGACCGTCCTATACAGAATCATTGCATAGAAAAAACATGCTATTTCTTATAATTCAAAAGTATATACGAATTTGCGAAAGAAACTTATTCCAACAATCAGTGTTGAAAGTGCTGAGTTCAGTTGACTGGACTAGAACTTAACATCCTTTTTCAGTACCGAGGCTATGTATGATAAAACGAAGTACTAAAATGAGAACCGAACCATGACTCGAATTTTGTGTCCGTCCTGTAAAATATTGAATTCGGATATAATAAAAAATAAAATAATTATTGTACAAAATAAATAAATAAAATTACAAAATAATAAAGAATCTGTTAACGTAAATACAAGTTCCTGAATTTTCGAAACAGAAATTGAATTTAATGATCTACTTTTCGCGGATCACATTCTAAGTTCTCGCTCCATAACAGAATTATATCTCTGAATTTCAAATCCTATTAAAGACGACGTTCACGGATTAGAACAATGATGCTCCTCTTTCTTCCTTTCTCGCACAGAAAGACAGCAGTTCCTAAGATTTTGTTATGAAATGCTCATTTAAAACGCAGTTATAGTTCAGGGAAAAAGAGCAGCAGGACTTTTTTTTTTTTTTTTTTTTTTTTTTTTTTTTTTTTTTTTTAATGGCAACAGAAAATGGTATAATAGGTTAATTCATATTCAACTTACCAGTCAGAAGATTACTTAATTAAGTCATTATTTTACATTGTTTCCAACTTTTGCGGAAAGTTTCGTAAGAACATGCTCAGTAGTGCTGTTAAAATACAAATAATTCATTATTCGAATAACAAATATTTGCATGATTTTAAAGCATTAGTCCTGAAAACAAAATTTGAAATAAACAATATGCCTCTATAGTTTGTCAACATCTGCAAAACACATTGAATATTACGTATTTTTTCATTGGAGAAAAATATTCTTTGTTTGTTACATAAACAATTTCTACGTTAAAAATTCATTCTTTTTTGCTGCTATTCCCTCCAAAGTATTGTTGACTTTTAAGATGTTAAAATAGCTAAGAAAAATAGAGTTTCAGCTAAGAGTCATTCGGTACTTCAATGAGTATCTCAAATCCCGGACTTCAGTTTCATTTGTGTGAAAATACGTAGAATTAGGAACATATTGAGAAAATCTCTCTTGAGGAGTACATTTAGTTTGTGTCACTTCGTTGAAATCATGGTTTTATAGTCAAAGTTGCGAATCTACCACTGTAATTGTGTTCTGCAATCATTTACCTACAAAGTTTCCGCTTTCTGGGTTTCAGTTCTAAAGCTGTCATTGCTTGTAACGTGGAAGAGAATCACTCGTGACTGTCAAAATCAATCTCAAAAATGTTTGGTTAGTGTCCGTAACAGATTTGCATTGATCTTTTCCAAGAGAACTTTACTAACGATATTATTTCTGGTGATTTCTGAAACTTCATTAAGCAGAAAGCCTGTGAATTGATGACTTGGGCTTCCTCAGGCAATACATAATTACATTCCCTTTACGTGATGTCATAGTCAATTGGAGCGTAAATGTATGAAGCATTACGCAGTATCTTGGAAATAGTAGTTGCTTTCTTCACAAAATACGATACTGTTACTATCCTGAAACGATTGCTGAAGTGTGCCAGGAATATTTCAATATTCATTCAGATCAAAATAAATACTGGACACCATACATTTCTCTACACTGCTACTTTCATTTACTTCATTATGATGATAACCAGACAATATAAACATCATTCTATAATACTTCGCACAGGACGCGCATTTGAAACCACACATTTTTCGCTATTTCAATCATCCTGGTTTCAAGATGCTATTTATTTTCGCAGCTTCATTTTCGGTAATGGGATCATCTTCTGATCCCGTCACGAGGTAGATCCTTGACGGGATCTATCTAGGAGTTGGAAAGATTGTTATTAGATAGATTACAAAATATAAAGGATTAGGTTCAAAATCTATAATTACCTGGATTAAGCTTGAAGAAGCCCAATGTAGTTTGACTATCTTCCTATTTGCCATTTGTTCTTCGCTGATATGAGCAGTGCCACACACAGGATGCCTGAACTAGAGAACTAATGTAACATAAATTATGTTACATTCATCTCAAATCCCTAGTTTAATTATTTCTGTATGTCCTAAATACCGAGATAATGAATGACGGTGTCTTCTACTCGGAACCTCAAAATTTCTACTAGGGATTTTATTCAAGCCGTTGTACTCCAAGCACAATTTGAATCTGCAGATCTTAAGTCTCGTTCCGCATTAAAAAACTGAATATCTTTCATATCAAAACCACACCTGAATACCACAATCATATCAAAACATAGCTTCTCTAAGACCGGAAACAACTCTGTTAAAAGTCTCAAGACATAATGTTTTACGTATTTGTTAGAAGTTCCTAATCATTTAGTGATGCTTAGCTACTTCCATTTTGCCCAATAGTATGAATTATATACAGGAAGTATGTAAAATCCTGCATGGAACTAAAACCCAGTAACGTTGTAAATGTTACGTTTATGAATACAAAAGTTTGGGGCGAGGAGAGCGAAAGTTCTTTATTTTTTTTTATTTTATTTATTTATTTTTTATCAATACTACAAAATGACGCTCGTACTGGTACTCCCATGATCACAAGACTCAACATGGAATCCATCTAGGCAAAAGAATAGTGAGTGCTGTAGTTTTGGGGGTTAAAATCTTGCTTTTCGACGCGGAAAAACTTCCAAACGAAGTGTGAGAAACCACTTGTAACAGAGATAAAATATTAAGTGATGGTATAAAAAGTTGAAGGCTAAGGAAAATGTGTTAGATTTATCACTCAGTGCATGACCAAGCATAAGTAACGATGTGATTTAGGCAGTGCAGTTGAACGTAGAACAAAATCCAGTAAAATTTCTAAAGGAAGATTTTTGGAACTGGAAACGTTACACAAGACAGTACGCAAAGTTGTACTCAGCTCTACAAGTGAAAATTTGTACATGATATAATAAAACAAAAACTATAATAGGAGAATGAGATTTTGCGAATCAACGTTCACTCGTTTATAAGGCGATGGTGAATTTCTATCACATATTCTATTCTTTGATTAGCCCACGTTTTATGTTCCGGGAAAAGTGAACAGGCTGAACTGCCCGAGTTGGGGATTAAAATCCACGTAAGTTTCAGATGCATACGCAAGGTAGTCCTAACCTAAAGTCAATGTGTGGTACGCGGTTTCAATGCATCACATCTTGGTCTATTTTTCTTCTAAGAAAACATGGTGAATTGCAGTAGCTACCTGAATATGTTACTGACATTCCTTATGCTAGCATCTGAAAAGTTGTTGATGATGTGCAAGCTTATAAGTTGCATTCAATGATATTCATGATCTGCAACAAGATAAGACATTGTTAAATTCTGTTCTTGAGGTTCGACAGTTTCTTAACAAACAATTTCTGGGGAGAGGATTCAGAAGATGAGGACTCACAGTTGGCCTGCAAAATCACCAGACATTACGATTAGCGGCTGTGGGGATATGTAAAGATCGAGGTGTATATACAGAGATCATTAATCTGGATGACCTGAAGGACATTATAAGTAATGTGATTCTGATCATTTTGGACGAGCACCTTAGCACGCAATTCTTGACTTCAGACAACGATTGCAATACTGTTTGAACGTGAATGGTGTACGACTGAACAACTGAAAGTTTGGCGATGAACCTTAATACAAAGGAAAATCTTTGAACTTTACTGTAGGAACATATACACTTTCTTGTTAATAAACTTAACAGTTTTCAAACTCCAGAGTTTTAGTTTCCTGTACTTTAAGAGAACTTAGAACTTTCATGAATTTATATCTGAAGAAAGCAGAGCTATTATGTGACATTTCCTTCTTAATAGATGTCATGATTATTATCTTCTTCCGAAGTTTTTGTAGCTTTGGAGTAGCATTATGAACAAGATGACAAAGTATATCTTACAGAGACGAAGAATATGCTCTGTTGGAACCAATTAAACAGTACTAAAAACTGAAAATGAACAAGTTAAACAGTACTAAATACTGAAAATGAGGAATAAAAGCCGATAGGATAAAAATCGATTCAACAACAAACGACACTGAATCTTAGTACTTTAACATAGAGTGATTTCAACATATCAGTGATTTTAAATCGTCTTAAACAGTGATGAGTTGGGAGAAACATAGCCCCCTAAGCTCCAAATATCTCCTGGAGCTATATCTCCGGTCATACTCAATGTGGATTACAGTACTTTTGCAGTAATATTTTTCACCGCGGTACATTTGAAAGTTTCCCCAGGGAAATGTCCAGAATAGAGCTTACCCGTGTAGCGAAGCAAATATAATATCTACTTCCAATGGACAACGACAGATTATGATAGAGACAGTTCAAATTACATGTAAACAAGGCTGTGGAATCTAATGTAACGAAACACAAAAAGCGAGCCCTGAGATTACTTGGTGATTTAAAAATTCCTGCAGAAAAGGGTCATTCTATTGTAGTGATGTACGAATCTGCATACAAGCAACAGGGAAAACACTTACTGAGTAGCAAAGAATATAGAATACTTCCAATACTTATCCAAAGGCCTACTTCCTTGACATCGGGAAGCAAACAAAGCCATTGATTGTAGCGAGCTTCCAGGTACGGTTATAACGAAAGTAATTCCTAAGTTTAGCAAGCTGTCACAATTCTAAAGTTTTGCGAAAAATACACGAAGATAATGTTCTACTTGATTGATTGTGAATATTAATAAATTCCCAACATACATTTTAGGAAAGCTTTTTACTGTGTTGCTAAAATTTCTGGCCAACACTAAGTGCCATGTAAAGAACTAAGAATAACTTGCGAAACACTAGATTCTTAAAACTGAATATTAATTGTCAGCTTCGATATTCTCTTTATTTGTAAGGGCGCCTTCAAAAGATACAATCCAGCTTATGACAAAGTAATCTTAACCTGATGTCGTGACTTTATTTTAATTGGTACTTACATTGACTTACTTTAAATACAAAGCAACAAACAGATTGTATGGCTATAAGATCATCATCTCTCTCTATCAGTTGTTATTGCAAACTTTTATTGATGTGTTGTATTCCGAGAGAAGGGGGCGATGGGAACATCCCACCTGAAGCTACTGAAAGGTTTTAGGTACATCTCATATGCGCTTTGATGAAGGTCTAAAGCACTGACCTCGTTAATCGTTTAAGTATATAATAATAATAATAAAAGTAAGGTTGCTGTTTTTAGAGCTACTTCTAATAAGTAAGGATTATGATCAATTTGGACAATGTCTATAGAAGACAGACTTACATTTAAAGCAGATTCATATCCTGCGCACAATGCTACTCTAAACATATATTGTGCCATAATACTGACTCGGATCATCACCTCGAAGAAACATTTTATAAATATTCAAACGAAATATCTGCTAATAAAAAACATTACTCAAAATGAAACACGGGAAAACAATAAAAACTACGTTAATGAAGCTGATATAGAGAAACAAAGAATGGATTCCATATAGTAATAACGTTAAGATTATGGTCAGCTATAAAATGATTATAAAATGAGTCGACAATTATACAAGTACACTGTCAGAACTGCACATAAGCAACCTACGAATATAAGACAAAAGCTACGTTCAATGAAGGATACAGAAAAACTAGATACATCAGAGAATATTTAATTCCTTGTGGATAAGGACTAATATATAGGCGGTAAGCGGAGTGTACGATACAAAACAGATACGAGAGACTTCAAAGATTCTGAACCAAACCAAAAAGTCTGACTGAAGCAACATACATTAACTAAGGGTCATAGAATTCTTCTCAATAATACCTCAGAAACAGAAAGAATGTACGAAGGTCTGAAGTTCACTGATACTGGAAGCGATACGGATAAAATTAAATATAGGTACAATAAACATATGAGGATGATTGAAATTAATCAGATTTAAGATACAACACTTGAAATGATATAAAATCTGTAGTTTTACAACCACGATTGTTCCTTGCTGGCTAAAGAAAACGGACGATTTAACAAAGTGAGTGATCATAATATTGTTTGGAATGAGAACGAAGGAGAAAACAATAGAATTTCGAAAAAAAATATAGACAGGATGTTTTTATGTCCACCATGAACTCACATAATTTGAGAGCTCGAATCAGTGATCCACAGCAGAAAATACAAACCTACGTTCTCTTAATTTGAAAGGGTAGACAGTGTCTCAATGTCTCATACGGCCTAATATATACATATAAAGATAGGTACATAGACAGATGAAAAGAAGTGTTCACATTTAGTAACTAAAATTTAAATTAATTTAGTCAAAACATCGTAAGTTGAAAAAAAAAAAAAGACTCGGAACAGGTTTTTTTTTTTTTGTTTGTTTTGTTTATGGCGACTAAGAACATATAAAAGAGTAGTGTATATTGGTTTGACAGCTTGGGCTACTACTGACCTTCGTAATATTATATTATTATTATTATTATTATTATTATTATTAGTAGTAGTTGTTGTTGTTGTTATTATTATTATTATTAACAACAGTAAATTATAACAATACTGGATTGTTACATATTAAAAATTATAAATGAAACAATTAAAATTATACAACAATAATAATTTAATGTTATGAAGATATTTCTGCCAGTTAAGATCTGATGAAGATGGCGTTAAGCTATTGAGACTGTTACGACTTATTTTAATTTTAATAAATAAGTATATACTCTGGTTAGAAAAGTAGTATTTAAGTAATAGTTCCAGAGTCAAGATGGATAAAGTTACTAACCAACAAGAGCAAAATTTACTATTGAAATTTGAAAGGTGAAAACGTGCAATTTAATCAAGGATCAAATCCGGGTTTTGCGCTTACCGTGTCGGAGCGTTAATAATGTGTGTGGGTGGTTTGACGGAGAACCACGCAGCGTAGTAGTTACGAACTGGAACGATTTAATCTCACGCTAAGTCGGATATTTTTAGTTTAATTCAATGTAAAATCATAGAAAGTAAAAATTAGTTGATCAAAAAATCCAGCTGTTGCCTAGTTTCAGTGGCGGTTTTAGCGGGTAGGCCGGGTAGGCACAGGTCTACCCAAAAGTTTTAAATATATATAAAAGCGAAAAGATACAATCAAGAGTAAATATATTTTCCACTATTTATATTAATAGTGGATAATTATTTAATAAATAGCATCAACCACTACTGTAAAAGTAATTCCCTATTGACATTATTCAATCAAATGTGCATATGTATTCATAAGTGAGGAAGCGGGCCTATCCAAAATTAAAATCCTAAAGCCGCCCATGCCTGGTTTCTCAAATCAATAGTAAGCTATTGAAAATATCGAATTTGTTCTTTGTTTTAACATGTTCTGCCCAACACTTTCAAGAACTTTCAAGCACTATTTACTGATTTCTACAATTCCTACAGATCTTAAAAACGAAAAATTTTAGCACTTTTCTGTATTTTCCAGGTACGTAAGAACTATTAACTTGTAAACCAAGGTGAAAAAAGTACAGCTTTGAGTATTTTCTAGTCAAGATGCGATATTGTTTGCAATCTTTACGAAACTGATACCAAGCCAAGAATTTTTGGGGCTCAGGAACAGAATGTAGAACAGAAGACGGAAAAAGAGTTGGAAATTCTCAAGTACTTGATTACCACTTTGAAGTGATTGGGACAATTTGCTTTTACAAGCAATACCATGCAGTCAAAAACTACGGACTTTTAACTGTAGTAGTATGGGATAATTTTGAGGAACACTTAGAACTTTCATATAAAATAGCAGGGAGGTTACTTAGTACTGATCATAGATCCTTGAGTCATATGCAAACACTGCGTATATAAGATTCAAAATTGTTAAGAAGTCAATACCACGAAGTTTAAGGTCTAACTGTGATCTTTCTATTGTATTAAATAACCTAAAAAAAGGAAGACAAGAAGTTAGGAGTTGCTGTATGTCTTTTAGTATTCATATTTTTAATTTCACTCCTATGCCATTTTATATGGCTCAATTTATTAACAAATCAGAGAACAGTTGACGCTCAATGAAAATAAGATACATATCATATCTTGCAGATAATTTTTTTTCTATGTGGATAAAGTGTGCGTGTTATAGTCACGTTTGCAAGATAAAGAGTGGCATTATAGAAGTCGCAAAGTATCTAAACTGTCTTACAATAATCAAACGGCTGATAAGAGAATAATGTAACATACATACTAACTGACACTGATCCTAGCAAGGAGTTAGGGCAGATGGTAGTGCTACTTTACAATTACAAAAATACGCAAGAGTATCTGATTTTGTTAGCTTGTCGTCTGTCTTCACATAATAGCAAAAGGACAGTCAATGTTAAATATATTACGAATGACCTTAAACAAAATTTATTGCTAAAGAAGCGAAAGTCCCGATTAAGAAGTAAGTCTCAGCAACCGAGTAGTTAATTTCAAATGATGAGCAAATGGAAGATTTGAGAAATTCTTATATCATTTATGACACCCTAGATACTTATTTGCATCAGATGTAAATTTTAGTATGTTATATATATATATTTCTTCAAGTCAAGGTAATGAGCCAACATTCTTGATTCCGTCTAAACCGTCTTTTTGAAAGATAAATAAATAAAATGAAATTAAAAAAGAATCAATACAATTTCATGGCTTACTGATGAGGGATTCGATCGTCTTGCATACGGATAGTAGTAATTATACGTATCACAATGCTGTAGTATGATGATCCAAAATTAACTTAGCCTTGAGATTACCAGGCGAGAACACACTATTTACGAGAAAACGAGTAAAGTGGCAGTTTTAGAGAAAATGCAAGACAACGCTGATAGCGATTATATCATCATCATAGGTATTCTGTCCTTATTGGCAGGTCACTTACCGCAGCTGAGAAGTCAATATATATTACATTGAAAAGAGAATAAAGACTGCAACGCACGTCTGACGTTTAATTTAATCTTAAGATGGCAGATTTTTTAATGGCGAACATTATCAATAATAGTAATAGAAGCTAAGATATATATATATATATATATAACTATACCTAGGTATAATAACGAAATCCTAAACTCATATTTTACATAAAGTGCAACGAAAATTTATGTGCTTCTTATTAAGGGAACACACTATTCTCCTACGCAAGTGCTCTTACTGAAACTATATTCTTTCACAATTATCAGTCACTATGAAAACCCGATATTATTTTATATACTCTTAATCTTTATAAACAGAGGAAACTTTTTAAAACTTGATCATTTTTACATACATCTCGTATTGTTTAAATAAATAAAGAGCATATTTTACGATTATTAAATAAGAATATTCGTTTTTTTTTTTTTTTTAAACATTCAAATAATTTCTTCTTTCGAAAAAGAATACTACAAAAGTTGTCAAAAAATAAAAGAAATGCTCATGTGAGTTGAAACATTTCTGAAAGAACTAACCCAAATGATGAGAAGTTATCCATAATTAAATGTAAAGCTACAGCATAGGATGGCAGCCACGCCGCTGTCAATATGCACTCCACTCTCACCGACTTATAAAAGGAAGCCTGTGATTACAGAACGGAAAATCCCTGTACTGGGCAAATAATCCCTGTACTGGGTCACGGACTAATAGTGTTATAAATATCTGTAACGTATACAAATTTCTTTTAAATACCTACACATTCTTGGCTTATATATTTTCTGAATGCACTCACAGATATGACATTTTGAGTCGTGCATTTCTAGCGAAAGTTTGGAAAGAGAAATAAAATACATTTTTCTTTAACAATACCTTATTTCAATATTCGCTTTAGAAAGAATAACTTTCATTATGTATATATAAAACTGTTCCCCCCCCCCCCCCCATGACAATGCAATGGATTCAACATTTAACATAAGCCAGAAAAAAAAGAAACTCTATTAAAGAAAATCAACACAAGAAATTCCATTTTACGATTACCGGAGTTACTTTTAAACTTTGCAACTAAATCTTACGAAAAATGAAAATAAAAATTAATAATAAAAACCCGAAGAATTACTTTCAAGACATCTATATCTATGAAAAAGTCATACAAAACAGCAGAAATCATAACATGTCAAGTAAAAGCGTTTTTCAGCCTAATCACCCCGTCTGAATACCCCATGTTTCTAGAAAAAAATCCAATCTTTGAGTCTGATTCGGAATGCCTACGGCGGGTACAGCAGCCATGAATGTTTTGTATATTGTTGAAGACTCATGAAGACAGAAGTGCAAGGAAGCAAGCATTTTATGAGTAGATGACTGAATGAGCATAATAATGTATTAATGAAATAAAAATACTACATACAAGGAAAACAGAAGTCATAACAAGATTTAGTAAGCTGTCAGTAGATCGCACATACAGACGAGCTAAAGGGATACTACACAATCAAACATTATACATTTTTTTCTTTTCTAAGGGGAATGTGGATAGACTGAACCACAGTTTTTGTGAATACTGTGCAGAAATTTGAGAATGAACTACAAGCTAATTGCACAACTCAAGAAAATAATTATTGAGCTCTGATAAAACTTATGCTTTGAAAAGTCTGTAATAAATACTAGCAGTGAGAATGAGGATGAAGAACCAAGGATTATTTTCTAAATTAAATGCCATAACACTTCAAAATTTATACGAAATTTTCATGTGTCACTTTCTTTCATACATTATCTACATTTTCTTTGGATGATTGAAATCTGAAAACAAGTAATCGAGTAACTACGAATGAAGATGTTTTTCAAGTAATCTCTGCTTTTGCTCCTTGCCGGTACCTACAAGTGAAATTAAGGAGTTTGGTAACATATGACCTATTTTATTAACGCAGAGCAATAATTTTCTTTTTATATCATAACAAGAATGCACTTACGCATAAGAGACCGAATTTTATTATCCTACCGCAAATATTTCTTCAGCACGATAAAAGAGAGAAAGAAAAACGTTATTTTCAGTTCCTCTTATCTCAATTAACACACATGTTATATGGAAGTACACAAACCCAAGACGCAGATACTTGTTGAATATTTCGTTTTAGTGATAAGAAATACATAAACGATTACCATATATAGTACAATCTTTCCATGACAATTTCAAATAATTCAAAAGAAAAAAAATATATATATATACTGACTGACTTGCTGGAAAAATTGATTTCAACGTGCAGTAAATATAATTTAAAAACAATTATTATATATAACTCTTTGTGTATATACATATATATATTATAAAATTTATGACTATGTTATAAATATCACTCTCGTACTTTGGTATTGGAAACACCAGTGCGTTAACTTTTTACTATTCCTTACCCTCAGCTACTGAACACTTGGAACTCTAGGGTTTCGTGACTATCTGCAGCTTCATATCTGACACGTTTAAATCTTCCGTACAAAGATGAGTAAGGCAAATTGTAGTGAATAGCAGCTTGATTTATGCTCATTTCTCCCACACGCACTGCTTCAAGAGCTTCGTTCATATCGTCTTCAGACCACGGTACAGGGTTATTTTTCTGTAATTCAATTCCTTCCCGTTTACACCGACCATACAAAGTCCCACTTGGTATTCCGAATTCTGTTGCAGCTTTCTGCACTGACATCCCTGTACGGATTGCATCTAAAGCTTTATTGAGATCTTCTTGACTCCAGGTTGTGGGTGCAGCATTGAACGGAGCTGAAAGCTTAATTCCCTCTTTTCGTGCGATTTTGTACAATGTGCTACTTGGAATGCCATAAGCTTTGGATGCTCTGTTGGCTGATATTCGCCCCGCGCGCAGAGCATCTAATGCACTATTCAGGTCATCTTCTGTCCAAGTTTTGGCTGGACCCTCTTTCTTTGGTGTGTCTATTCCTAATCGATGTGCTCGCTGCCACAGTGTTGTTGAAGGTATTCCGAACGTCACTGAAGCTTTTGTAAGACTCATGCTGTGGTTTCGAAGAGCATCTAAAGCCATTTCCATATCTTCTGGTGTCCATGATTTCATACCCTTTTGCGATATCTCACTACCGTCTGAAAGTAAATAAAGAAGAAAATATAGACAACTTTAGTGTTAATGATTAATAAATCAATGTAGAATTCATGATATTGCCTGTTTATTTCAAGAATGACCGAACTCAGAAATCGCCCTTATTGACTTATGGGCAGAAAATAAAAGCTAATCTTGATTCTATCACTGGTAAAAATTTCACAGATGTGCTTCCAAAACTGGGCGCTAAAGAGCACTTTGTGTGGTTCTTGCTCCCATTTGTTTTCATTGCGTTTTGAAACTTTTAAACGCTTCTCCTGAAAGTTAGGATTTGAAACTTTTAAACGCTTCTCCTGAAAGTTAGGAATTTTGAGTTATGCCATTCTTGAACTAAACAGGCGATATGTTCACTGCTTATAGCAGCGAAACAATTATATTACATTATAATTGTTTATAATTTGACAATACAACAACACAAGTAGATAATAAAATCGACAACTGTTTAATACAACATTATAATTTGATTAATGTTTCTTTTGCTGACTGTAGATTTAATTTGGCGGGGTTAGAAATAGGCTTTGAGAAGAAAGAAAATAATAATTTTGGTTCTATAACATCAGCCCACTTTTCTCGGCACATTCTGCTAATTGTTCTAATTAAAGTAGCCTTGAAATGTACTCTTCTAATTATAGAATTGAATCTCTTCAATAAAGAACTTTACTGCAAGATCTGATAAAAAAAAGTACACTCTACCAAAATATAATCAGTTCTGTGGTGCTCCCAAATAAAACAGCTGAAGTTTCTGCGATTAATTTCTTATGCATGGATCCGGTTGGGACTTTTCCTATGAACTATGGATTATGTTACTCATTGCTTGGGGTTGCCAGTGGTTTGGTAAATTGTACTTGACAAACTAAAGGCTGTACACTTCTGGTTATGAGAACTTACGGTCTTCAACAGAAGGAAAAAACTGAGCCGAGATCCTTTCCAATTTCTACGGCCTACTCACAGGGAAATACATTCCACTAGAGTAACATGTAAATTATATAAGGCGAGTAGATCACACGGACACTCTCAACAAAGTGACATATTGAGAACAGTCATTAGAAATGAAATATTTTAGTTTAACGTCCCAAGCAAAAACCTCCCAAAGTATGTGATAGTTGATTGAAGACTATAAAAGCCGCTAGATCACCACAATAGAGAAAAAGAGAGTATTCTCAATCATGTCTCTGTTGTATAGTCAGATATGCATTTTAGCATGGTTTCGAGTTTTGTCTGTAACAATTACTTAATTTTTGCAAGGAATCTGCGTTTTATTGACAAAAAATATGAATGTACAAATGTAAGAACAGTGTAAAATATATAACAAGTATGCAATACAGTATATTAAAACATATATATAGTGTTCAAAACAAAATTACAACTACCCTTCTTTAATGTATGCTTTTGAACTGACACGAATCTAGATTGAAGTGTATCTTGCAACCTAGTGCTCCATTGTTTAGACAGTTGCAATCATCATGTAAAAAAAAAATTACAGAATTCTGTAATTAGCCACTGCATTACTCGATCAATACTAACGTAACAACTATAAATACTGCATATTTTAAGTCTTGCATTTATTTTGTATGTGTCATACATATTTCGAGTTAGTATAATGGTCACAATGGACAGTACTCTTCGGCGAGTATTGCAGCACTCGCTTTCTCTTAATGGCTAGCGAGATAACATTACGGCGTAAAGAATTTGAAAGTTCATTATAACGGAAATTAAATCTCTGCACTCAATTCTATCCTCTGCCGAATCAAACCAGTTCGGATTATTATCTCCGTATCTAATATCTTGTTTTGTAGAGTATAGGCCTCAATAAAGATGTTCCTCCACGCTTTTCGAATACAACTGTGCACTATACGTTTGTTACCTTTGCCAGCAACGTTTCTCATCATATTTAGATATCTCATTATATTGTCCGTATGATATTCGGTAATGTGTAGATATTATGAAGCTTCGCATTATGTCAACTTACAAATTCACCCATTTATTCGTATCTCCTCGTAAAAGATGCTTTGTTTCGATTATGTAAATTGTAATTCTGTGCGTCTTTGATGCACAATGTAATTAAAAGTTGTTATAAAACCGTATAAATTTCATACGAATAATCAAAAGTAACTCAATGGAAATTATAGCCATATCATTCGTAAGATGGCTTATACAATATTTTAAAATTTACAGGAAATATTCTCTCTTACACTTCTTTTGTGGGCACCTGTCCCTCAGATTTCCTTCTATGAATATCTCAGCAAAATTCTTCATTTAGAAAATCCACATGATAATACGTTTCATAAATTCGATTTTCTCACTAAGAATTCTGCAGCATTTCGACCACAAAAGATGAAAATGAATACGCAACCTATGTTATAAATTAATCTCTGCAAATAGACAATTCAAGATTTTTGAAAAGAAGATTTTTCCAAGAGCAATTGTAATCTTTCTTAGCTTGCAATTGGACAAGGTTATCGTGCAGTGTAATCGTTAGACTAGGATCGGTCGGTAAGCGATATCTCATGTTGGATCGTATTAGTGGTGATAAGTCATTCTTGAACGATGTGGTATTCAGTGACGAATCAACTTTTCACCTTACCGGCCGAATCAACACACACATTGTCGTATTTGGGGCACAGAAAAGTTCGATTTGCCATATTGAACTGTTTCTTTCTTATGTATGTGTGTGTGTGTCTTCTTGTCTTAACTCATATAAATGTGTTTTGAGCATGAGCGGATTTAGGGGTTGTCTGCTGTGGGGGCGATTCTTCCGGAGGTTTAGAATACCCCTCAGTAGAGTGGGGGTCTAGGAGCTTTCCCGCAGGAAACTGTTAATATAAAAACTCGGTTTTTCAGCATTTTCGTGTATAATTCTCTATAATACAAAATAAGGGGATTTTTTTCTTTTTTTTTCAGAAAGTTGTTGGCGAGGAATGGAAGTCTCTCCATGCCCCTGGCCCCCGTAGCTAAAGAAAAGCTCTCCATTGGTTTTCAGTCATTATGTAAATAGAAATGCAATCTTTTAGGCAACATATTCTCACTGTATTTGAACATTTAGATAGCTGGTATGTCGAGTCAAAATCTTAATAAAACATACCACTTCTGCTTTCCTTCCACTTTGAACACTATATATATATATATACACGTGATTTAACAGACCACTTTGCATGTGTTAATAATAGAGTATTTGTTCAAGTGCCACATTGAACTGTTTTATTTTTAAGAAATAAGTACATTACGGCTACTTCATTTTCAATGTTGTAGATAATCTACTATCATCTACGAGTAGAATGATTCAATTAGACACGTTCAAATTCACTTTTCTTTAATTAAAAAAAAAAGTTCTGAAAAAAAAAGTTGTTTAACGTCCCACAATTGCATCTATATATATATTTATACATAGGATAGGAACACTGGTTGAATTAGGAAGCAGAAGCAAACAAGCGAATGAAGATCCTTACCACTATCTATTGATAATCCATTATTGAAACTTTATGCCTCATTCCAGAAGATAATCGTTGCATTACCCACGACCTTGGTTTGCAATGCGTTTGTTGGTTAGATTGGAGTTTAGCACTCTTTTTAGCACCGAGGCTATAAAAGACACTGCGTGAAAGACGCGTACGCTGATCATATAGTCATGGAGAGCTCTAATTGCAATGCAAAAAGAAAATATACCATTACGGCTACTTTATTTTCAACCTTACACATAATCTATATCATCTATGAGCAGAATGACTCAATTACGCACGTTCAAATTCCCTTTTCTTGAATTAAAAACGAAAGAAGTTTTGCAGGCTTTGAAAAATAGTTGCTTAGTTTAACGTCTCACAAATGAGTCAGTGTATACATGCAGATGATAGGAGAGGTGGTGGAATGAGAAAGGAGCAAACAAGCTGGTGGAATGAGGAAGTAGGAGCAAAAAAATGAAATCTTTGAGTTTTACGTCCCACGGTATGCCGGTTAGGCTAAAGGAGACGGTGATGACGAGTAATGAATGAAATGGTGGAATGAAGAAAGTGGAAGGAAACGGGAGAACCCCGAGGAAACACACGCACACGGTGTTTGTCCACCACAAAGTTCACCTGACGGGGCTGGGAGCAAACAAGCGAATAAAACAATTCTTACCATTAGTTATTAATAATTTATTACTGAAACTTTTGTTTTTCATTACTAGAGGGAATCAGTTTCGAAAGCACAATAGTCGTTAACCCACCATGGTTACTCATTGTGTATTTCAATTAGAAAAAGTATGTTACATACAATATAACAAACAGGGATATTATACAATAGAGTATTCAATCGATTTTTCTCACACCAATTCCTCTATAACGTTGAAAAATACAAGACTGGAATAAAAATCGAATTCAGAGGTCCGTCTTATCATGCATTGAATTTTATGCTACTCAGCTTGCTTTCTTATCAGCCCTACTTTAATTTCTTTATTTATGTGTAACTAATCTTGTACTTGAATAAATAATGTACCTGAGTGAGCTGATGATGATGGAATTAGGCCAAGAAGTTCCGGAGTTATCATCATTGTATGCTCATCTTCACCCTAAAACAAAAGATAAATATAAATTATATCGCAAGAAATACACCACGAAAAAAATCAATAATTACACATACACATTTTATTTCATTTTTATATTATACCAGACACAAGAATATATGTTAACATTTAGATTTTCTTATAACTTTTTTTTATTTACTTTCCACATCACTATACTCTGTACATACGTGTACTTCATAAATGTAAAGCCACAGTTACACAGTGGAATGGCGCATGGATGCGAGTTCTACTTTTAATTACATCGGTAAGTTCTACTTTAAATCATATGAGATGGGCTGTGATGGATTATATGTAAGAGTGCATCTGGGGGCACGCAAGTTCTCCCAAATTAATATTATTCCACTATTAGGACAATTTATCCTAATATCAGCCTTGGCTAGTAAATGATCAGTTTTAGATTTTTCTCGACACATGAAGTTCATGTCCTAAAATACAGATATATGATCTATAAAATGCCCTAGTGACCCAAAAATAGAAAATCATGCAAAAAACACCAAAAAATTGTAAAAAAAAAAAAAAAAAAAATGACGGTTAAATTTGTAACTGTAACTTTAAAAGAATGCAACAAACATACCAAATAATGGCCATGATGTCCACCATACCAGAAAAAAATGCCATAGCTTCATCGGTTGAAATATGTAAGTTTGATTTTAAATTAAAGTAACTATAAAATATACATTTAAACAATTTAATGAATAAAACATATACAGTAAATTATTCAGTATAAAATGCACAAATTTCCTATATCTCGGTGTACTATGTAGTATAGTGTATTTCCGTCTCTTGCGAGTCATTGCAAAGATAAAGAAATAATGCCTCGACGTAAATCGTGTAATTATTGTTTAGAATTAAACAAATTGAATATGTCCCTGATTTTCACTTTCCGATTTTTCATATACAGAGGGAAATGATTTACCTGGGTGCAAAGTCTCGAATATATTACCAAAATTAAAAGAATGAAAAAAAAAAAAATAAAATAAAATTGAAAATTAAAAAGCAAAAAAATTACCGAAAGAAATCACCGGAATTTAGAAAAAATGACAAAAAACTAAAAAAAAAAAAAAAAAAAAAAAAAAGAAGGAAACGAAAAGCCGAAAATTGGCAAAGTATGCATTTTAATATTACAGTTCTTTGTTTCAAAACAAAGTGTAATATTATGTGTGTTTGACGAGCATTGCGTCCGCGATACCAGAAAAAAGATGTTATTTCATCAAGTTCCATTTCCCCGCCTTACTATTTACAACACTTTATTGATGCATTTTCGGTTAATGATCCCTAATCTCGAAGTGCTTTTTCTGTTATTTTCTATAATCTCTGAAAGTCGTATTATGGCGTTTCTTAGTTGATTTGTGGCATTTCCACAAAGACGAGGCAGGTCTTTTCTGTATAGACAAGTGTCAGTATGTGTTTCTGATTGTATGCAGAGTTGATTTATAGTTTTGAAGCACCTAAAGAATAGTGAATCTTTCATTATAGCAGTATCCTGCAACAATAAATCCTTTTGAGAAAGTTTCCTTGGAATGGCACACGAATATTGGATGAAATTTCTGGTTGGCGGATGTGTAATTATGACGCAAATTTTACCACAATCGGATAGAAAAATCCAAGCTTCATCCAGTATAGCGACAAACTTCTAATTGTCACTGGATAGATGGCGCTCGTAGAGGCGTCTGCCGTTGGTCTTTCTCTCCCAAAGATGGAGTTTATTTATGTACATTCTTTTTCACGAAGCTTTGCATCCTTTCTAAATAATACAGTTTGCAGCGTAGGAGTGTTGCCAATTGAGTAAATAAAAAATGTTTATATATTGTGATAAATGAACAAAGAAATCAGAGGGGGAAATAAGAGGATTAAAAATGAAGTGGTAGGGCTTGTGATAGCACGACCAAGAGCCATTTTCTCTCCCCTGAATCTTTGAAAAAGTATATAAATGTACACACGCACCAGCAGGAAGAATACGTTAAATTTATCCTGTCGTTGTAAGTTACAGCTACTCGTGATCGGTCATAATCTCCTCTGTGTATCAGAGAATTTATTTAATGCAACTACAGTTTATAATATCTATTTCCAACATTTCTGCTAGTTGGAATCGGAGGCACCCTTCCTGTGCCCTGCTGGCTTAGTGGCCTATTAGCAAATCTGTGGTTGTATAGGTGGATTAGAGTTAAGCGTCTCTTTCAGTAGCAAGGCTCTATGATAAATGGACTTACAGTGTAATGTGGGATCCGAACCACATGAGCTTTCACTGGAAATCGAAACCGAATCTCCTGGACCGAAGACGCTTAAATTAACCATATACAGTACCTACAAGGGAGCTCACTAGCAGATCTAAATACACGTGCATTTGTACTCACCGTTCCCATTCAGAATATTGAGCACCTTGTAGAAGTAATGACCCAGCTTTAATTTCTTGGGGGAACAAGCAGAAAGAAAAATAAGAAAACTTTTTTGGGGAGCAGGTATTTTTTTTTTTTTTTTTTGTAAGTAGAAAATGATATTTTTATTATTATTATTTGACCTACCTACATTACAATACAACATGTCTGGGGAGCAGTCGGGGGGGACGGGACAAGTCCCCCTGGCCCTCTAGCGTCTTCACTGCCTCGTACTTTTCCATGAGAGGTGAGATAATGTTCGGAACAAGCAATTGTTGATATTTCAAGAAGTGAAACTATTTACTTTACTTATTTATTGAATAGAGGATTTATTTGTGTATTTTATTTTTGTCACACGTAATAAAATACCAATACATTATCATTTGAATCCTCGCGACTTATTTTTAATTTTATACCCAATAGAAAATGTGATCCTACCTACCAAGTACCAGTCGTGAGACTATGAAGAACATTTGACATGTGATTGAACTGCGGTGGGCGCTGCCCTCTAGGAAATTTCCTGGAGGTGTGTTTTGCTTCTGCTCTTCATTCAGTGTTAGAAGGTAAGCTGATCTACATCTAATTTGTATAGTCGAAAGTAGACTCTATATTGTATAGCAAAAGGGGCACACTAAGTCTAAATTCTGTTAAAGCTGAAATAATTGATCGTTTTATAAGTTCTCGGAACAGTTTGAAAGAATTTGAAAAGCAATTACGCATATTATATTGATAAGTATTTTTCGTGTGAACGAATGCATCTTGGTTTGTATATATATTTTTCTTATATTTAAAGAATGGACGTTAATCAGTTATTCTTATTGGGCAAGTATATTTTCATATTTGTGTGCTCCTATTTTCAAGATAGCCCATTTATTCTTTATTTTGAGAATAGTCATTGAGATTCTGATTGAACGTAAAAAGCTGAAATGTTCTCATTATTTTGGCTACGACTACCTTTGTTCTTTGAGAAATAAATTTGTTAAGATTATTGGTTTGTTAGAAAATAATCTGTTTAATTTTGAAACTATACCTTAGGAGATAAACACCATTAAATATACTATTCGCTGGGCATTCTGCACATTCTGTTGCAATAGACGTAACATCATACATTACACTACTTCGTAATGAATCAGTGGAATAGTTAATATCCTTTTTAATTTCTCTCTCTCTCTCTCTCTTTTTTTGTGTATTTAAATTTTGACAATTTTCTCATCTCTAATGAAAGGCCATGCAACGAAGTATAAGGAACTTAATATTTTAAATATGAACAGCAAGCAGAACTGTTTTTATTTTATTTCTTTTCTTTTCTGTGATATAATACATTAATAATAATAATTTATTATTAATAATAAAAATAATATATTATGAGATTTATACACTGTGATATTTATACATCCCAGTCCATTTTTCTGAAATGAGAACTGTTCACGATTCTACAAGGAAAAATGAAAAATACTTGTAAGTTGGCAACAATGAGAGTGGGACGAATAGCAGCTGATTCTTCCATAAGAAAATAGTCCACAGCAGATGCAATATATTCTGGTAATTAATGTATTGTTAAGGTATCCTAAGAATATTTCGGATACAAGTAAATATACATCTCTACATGTTATCAAAACCATGGGCTAAAATCAGAATTTTAAGAGTAAACAGTTACAACCAATGACAAAACACGCGGAGCGCATGCCACTACTTAAGGATGTCTCCCAAGTAAATAGGCAGGTTACTGGCTGCTCCGAGTTACTCTAATGAACATATAAACAAGTCAAAACTGTACGTGCAGGAGAAAATAAACAGCTTATCAAGCGATATTAATGTTGTAAATTCTATTGAAGAAAATGAAGACCTTAAGTAGCTACTTTTCATGTTCTCATAGAATAGAATGCTCATACTGCCTGTTTATTTCCTTATGTCGTACGACTGAAGTAATTGTTTGTATATTCGCACGCTACACAAGGTGGGAAAGTACAAAGCTGTATCAATGGATTTACTGGATGACTTAGGTAATACTCGTGGATGAAAAACAAAACTTCTCATACGGATAAATGTACTAGGTGTTAAATCAGTTGATAATATTATCATAGCTTATTGTGATTTTAGCTGTAATTTGGAAAAAATAAAAATCTTTGGTCCCGTTTAGAAGAGGTCGAAATTGTTTAGTATTGGCTATTTTATCCCATGTACGGGCAGTGGTGTGCGAGTGAGACGAGGAGCCCACGTCGCAATGACAGGTATATAAACACACACTACAGCAGAAATATTGCGGGAAGCATACAAAATAGCCAATCGTTAACACTTGTGCGCGAAGTGATACAAGATCGAGTAATGCGGTTTGCTTTTGAAGGTTCCAAAGCTTCGTGAAAAAGAATTCAGTATCTCCCGACACTTAAGTACCTTCCCGAGATCGAATTTATTGTGTACGGACACGTGTAACCATTACACGTTGTGCAGGGGCCGTTTGACGTAACTTCTGAAGCAAACATGGAGTTACAGCACGGCAAGGTCGCATTCGATATCCTTTGGTGGGTAAACTAATAACTAGGACCTTTTTATACCGATTAATTATGCTCTTGATAGTACTTAATCTTACTGTGCATTTTTTAAACATTATTTTTGAACTTTAGACACAGAAAACTAGGCGACAAAAAGTATCACGACAAATCCTTCTCAAAATCACTACCGTAGCCATGATACACAACCCACACAAGGCAGCGAAACAATGCTGTACGCTCGGAGAAGTGTATTGCCCTTGAAACAAGCTGATGTGATCGATACTGCGTATGGATGGCGGTTAAATGTTGGACATATACGCGAATCGAACTTCAGAATATATACAAGGTTTGACAATGAAGTTCTAGGACTGATGCTAGTATTCTGTAACTGTTAATGACAAGAAATTGTTTTAATAATATGAGATTAAAATTATATTTTTGTTTTGCAGGACATGTGAAGATTAGGTAAAGTGAGCATCTAGACCCTCCTAAACATCGGTCATTGAAGAAACCCGGTTCCCAATGTCACACAGATTCTTATATTGAAAGCACCAGGTTTCGCTGCTTGTGACTATATGATCCAGCTATGAAGGGCCTGACTCTACGGACTTGTAATTCTGTACAACACTCGACTATCGGAGCTTTTTGCTCTTCAGTCAAAGGATGACACACACATTTTCATTTTTCTCATATCTTTTTCAGGATCTGCTGGGTCAATTCGTGGTTGATGTGCAGCATATCCTCATCAGACGGTCATGCGCCGATCTGATTGCTAAAACTACATTCTAAATCATTCATAAAACAAACTATGAATGTTTCTAACTGCTGTCCATTTCACCTACATCAGTGACAGAAATTACATCAACAATGTGGAGAAAGTAATGTATTATGTTCTGGAGAATAAAGTGTTTTTGCTGTAAAACACCAGTTTCTCATTACATATTTTCGAATAACTGCCTTTCTAACCTCCTGAGATGGCGCTGGGAGGATCAACTATGGTGTCATTTGATGCCATTTGCAAATATATCAAAACTATCTACTTTAATTTTCCTAATCTGATATATATTTCTTGAGATATTATTTTTCAATTATTCGTAACTCATTTTGATTTTTGTCGATTACAGCTCAATCACGCAACGAACAAAATGTTCAATACCAAGAGTTACGTACTTTTTCCCCGAGAATCCGAATCTACAGGGTGGCCCAAGAGTAGGTATACAGTCCCGTACTGATCGGCTCATGGCATTTTATAATTTACTTATTGCTATCCAAACAGGTAGTGACTTAGTTTGTTTATTATTTGTTCTTATTCTCTTTTCACTCATTGGAACAGAACTAATTACCTTAATAAACTAAAATGTCAAACTTTATCAATGCAGGACTGTATCTCTACTTTTGGGCCACTCTGTATAATAAAAAATGGAGGTTCCTATTTAAGATTTCATAGCTGACCCCCTCCCGCCCTCGGGGTGTGGGCCAGGGGGTCGAGTGTGGTATCGTTGGATGTCCCCCTTCGAGACGAATAACTTTTGTTACAACTTTAAAAGAAAAAAATCCGATTTGTAGTTTTCCAGATATTTCAAAAAACAGTTTTAAATGCCTCACACGGTATATCAACTAGTGGCTCCCCATTAGCAACAACTCAAGAAACAGTAGACTTGAATGGACACGTCTCAAATGAACGCGTCAGAACTCATTATCAAGAAGGTCTTCTAGACGAATAATTTTTGAGATATTAGTAGAAGAAACCTATGATTATTTGTACAAAGGAAGTTTAAGAGGAAACATTTACCTTCTACTAATTACGTTACTACAGTTTCCATTGGGTAGATGTGATCATAATTCCCAATGACTTAGTGACTTAGTTTATATTATTCATAAGACTTATTTAGACTACACATTATTAGGGGAGAGTAGCCAAAATCGCACCACTTTTTACATAAATGGTTTTAATTTGAAACTTTTGAAGAAATTTAAAATGATTTTTTGATTTATTGAACTTTATAGTGTTCCAATTCTTTTACAGTGATTTCATAACGATATCTTATCATTATCATGATAAAAATTATGATATTTTAGAAGCCTGCGATTGGTGCGATTTATGCAACAGATTTCCCAAATCGCACTATGTGAAGCCAAAATCGCACCGCCATTTGAATATATGCAAATTTTACATTAATGCATATGGGTAAAACAAATTATCATGTCCATGGAATATCGCATTATTTTATTTATGTTATATTAAGATGAGGTATACATAATACATCTTTAAAGAGAAAAAAATACTGCAATGTAAATAACCGAGCACAGAAATAACACCTTAGAAATATAAGCTAAGTAGAAATGCAACCTACAAGTAAAACAAATTAATATTTCTATGATATATCACATTCTTTTATCTCAGTGTTATTAATACAAGGAAGAACATATCATTAAAGAAAAAACATCCATATTGTTGATCCAATGAGCAATATTGTTCATAATCCTATGAAACGTAAAGTATCTATATTTATGGAAAACAGCGGCTGCACCTTATGTGCACAAAAATCACATTGGAATGAACGTTCATCTCCTGAAACACCTGCACAAGACTCATGTATCCAGACTTTACACAAAACACTCTGTACCACATCTTTGACTAAATTTTGCTGACAAAGGACGCAAAACCAATCTTGTTCATTGATTTCAAAAACCACATTTGAAACATTGCGAATATGTAGCTCGTAGCATCGTGATTTGGATGTATTTACTTTTCGAGTACACTGTTTGGTGTTAAGGTTTCCTGAAGCACAAGCAGACCTAGCTGACGGTTCAGAAAGATTAGGTATCTCCACACGTTTGGATACTCTTGATTGCCTTTGCCGTTATTCTTCAAGATGTTTTTTTGTAAGGACTTGATGAGAGTACTTCTGTTCTTGTGGTTGCATGTTAGTAGTTCTATTTCCTCCTGCTATTGGGCTGGGCAGCGTCACTTTATTTTCTATATATTTTTTCAAAGCACGATCCACAGACTCCGGAGACCATTTTCCATATTACCATGTGCCCACCTTGTGTGAATTGTAACGAGATACAAACCAGGAAAAACAATTCATCACGGGAGCCAAAATCGCACTGGTGCGATTTCAAACACACGGTAGTAGTGCAATTTGGGAAACTACGCCATATATATATCTAATAAGCTAATTATTTTACCTTAATCCCTATTCTACTGTGAAATACCCCGAAAATTAGTAAGGAATATTCCAATTATATTGTACTGCAATTGCACACACACGCGTAACTTACTGAACGTCGTCACTTTACTCTGTAATTATGGAAATATGCTTAAGTACTTAATTTAACTACCAGATGGCTTGTTAGTACTACGGTTCCTTTTAAGCTAGGGGTGGTGCGATTTAGAACCCGGTGCGATATCGGGAACTTTCGCCTATAATGCCTATAACTAACTTCGATGCACAAAGGTACTAATTATCATTTTGTATAAAGAGCATGAAATCAATTCTTCTACGATAGGGAAACTGTTTTAGATATGGTGTTGGTGAACGGGTGGTGAGGTTGGAAAGTTGCAGATCCCGTGAGCATAGAGGTGATGTCAGAAATTGAGTCCGGGCCCCCAGGCCCCAAAAATGGGGTCCCGAAGATTTGGGCTCGGGTCCCTTCTATTCGCCTATTAAACCTGACGTTGTTGGACGTGGATGTGGCGTTGAGCACAGTGGTGATGCCAAAAATCGGGCCCCAAAATTTTGGGATGTGTCGCAAATGTTTGCTGTGACTTAATACTTGACTGCGCGAGACAAAACCATCAATTTAGCTTTTTCTTTCTTTTATATATATGAGATCAGTAACTTGAAACATATAAATCTCCATCAAAGGTTTGTAACTAGTTCGGTTAATGTGCAAAGAATAGGCGCCCTCATTTTACTGTGCAAATTGAAATAATGTGTGATTTGCTGCTTACTGGAAACTTTGCGCATGACTGATAAGAAACCTTTTTCTTTTCTTTTCTTTTCTTTTCTTTTTTTTTTTTTTTTATATATATATACCGACAGAATCAGTAGTTCTCTCATTTTCCTTCGGGAATTCACTTTTTCACTCTGTTAATGTAAGCAATCGAGTATATATCGTTCCAAATGATTTCTTGTAGATGATTTTTCATATGGCCTCAGAACTGTATCTAGTAATTGTTAAATAAATAAATAAATAAATAAATTAAATAATTGTGAATACATGAACGAACTCTATCGAACGTCTTTTATTTGCAACCCGGTGGCAGCAGGTGCTTTCTCGATGTTGATCGCCTTGATCTCACGGATGATGAAACCTGGAAGTTTTGATTTGGTTACAACAAGGCCCAGTTCCGTATCTTGCAAGATGTCGTCCCTTTCTCCACCTGGCGCCAGCTAGCCGTGTTCCTATGCAACACCAGGACTGTCCTCGCCAACAGAAACATCGGCTCTTTCTTGGATTTGAAGCGGCATGCTGTGGGTCGACAATTTCGTGCGGCAAACGGTGCGATGTGCGTAGTAATGGTGCAGCTATACAATACGCGTGATCAAGCTACACTGCTTGGGCAAACCAGCATCACTCCCTACTTCAGTTTCAGATCAGTGAGCGTCAGCTACTGGCTATTGCGGATATCGAGAATGTGGGAGCTCGAATCTGGAAGCAGACAAAACCTGGTCCGTGCCGAAGAACAGCTTATATAAGTTTATGGTGCTTGTCCTCTCTAACGAGGAAGCTTTGTTTGATCCTTACTCTGCAACCCAGAATGATGCCTCCATTCTCAACAATAATCTCTAGGATAACCTGTTGTGTTTCATGCAAGCGGGCAATACACTGGTGGCGGACTGTCGCTTTCGGGATGCCAAGCCAAGTGTGGAGGCAAGTGGCAGAGCAGGATTTCTGGAGCTGTCCAGCAGTCGACTGAGCACGGTAACGAGTCATTTAGGTGCGATTCGTCATCGAGCAGTTTATTTGGACGGCTGAAAGCAACGTTTTACTACCTTACTAACCCTATTCACAACGTATTACTGACACACGACTTTCAGGAGCTCAAAATTGCTTGCACATTGTTCAGTAAGTTGTCAAACACAACGCTGGCCAGGTTCCGTGCCCGAGTCCACAACTAATGTTAGCTGCCATTGCACCGAGCCTAAAACTTCAGGACCCATTTCCGGGGCCTTGGGACCCGGGCGCAATTTCTGACATCATCGCCGTGCTCAAGGGATCCGGATCTCCTCAACGCCACCAAACGCATCCACCAACTCCATGTCTACAACAATGTCTCAAGGAGGATTTTAATGGAATTTTTTTCATATTTTTTAGTAGAGTGCCATATTTTTTATTTACGCAATGAAGAATGAGGAAATTTACAATGAGGCATTGTTCATCATACAGACAATACAATAGTACTTTAAGATGGGCGGGACATGTTGCAAGCATAAGAAATACAGGTGCAGTGCATAAAATTATAATCAAGAAGAACGAGAAAAGGTCTTTGAAGATCGAGAAGTTGGAAAGATAACAATGTTATAAAACAGGAATTATGTGGACAGAAACCCACACTAGTTTGGCTAGCCAGGAAATGGCGACCCATGGAAAACATTTGTCTATATTCCGACAAACTTTTTTTTTTTTTTTTTTTTTTAACCAAGTAAGTTAGTTATTAAGAAAAGCAAATGTTTCCTACAACACTCGGCGAAAAATGATACAAACTATCCTTATACACACCGACACGAAAGTCAACTATGACTCGTACACGACGCAAAATGTGCAGTACTTAATGACTGTCATTTTATTATTATTCATAAAATAATTTAGTGGTGAACTTTTATCTTAATTTAGTGGTGAAATCTTTCGCTGCATGAAATACTGGAGTACTATGGAGTACTATATGGCAAGAGAATAGCTTTCTATTTAAGTTTATTTTCACAACATACATTAGATAGAACGAGAGGTAGCTAGAATTTTATTTGAGTAACATATACATCTTAATGTATTATATTACATAGTCGTGATATATTTTGTAATTTTCTTACATTCGTATACCATGTTTTTTTGCGAATAAAATGCAGATTTATTACAAAATCGAAACATTTTTTCATCAAGTGGATTTGAACCCATGCTAACAAGAAGGTACGTGACATTAGTGACTGCACGGGGAATTAACTACTGTGAAATTTTTCCATGTTTCTTCCTGGCTTGTGATATTGACTACAGACTTTGATAATCACCTACCATTTTTGGCTTTTACCTTCTTTTACTTTTTTAAGTTCTTTTTATGACTGTTCTCAGCATGGTTCTTATGTACCTTCTTCTCGTCTACGTCCAAGTACTTTTCTCATATATATTCTATATGTTACTTTCTATAACAGAAGGAACGGAAAGTGGTTTTCTGTGTGTGCTCACCTGTGGAAATGGGGAAGCAACAAGGCTGCATTTTTAGGATTTAAACTTTGGAAGCCTGTTTAGTTTAGGTTTTCCGACTAGGAATGTATTATTAACAAATCTTCATCAACACTTAAATTGGTTACTGATTGGCACGGAACACTATTAGAAACGAATAAACGAAAATAAAAAATGGAAACGCTTACTCGGTCTGCAGACATGTGAGTTTCGATGTCAATTTCTCCATCATGTTCTACTGCCCTCAATTCTAGTTTAACTTTAACATCATCGCTGACTTCTCTATTATCTAAGCTTGCTGAATCTGAAATAAATTATTAAGATTTAAAATATTAGTTTTGTCTGACTTAGCCTAATAACAACAATTAGAGTTGAAAAAAAAAAAAAACTTGAAAAAATAAATAAATAATAAACTCCCAACAAAGTTCTATCGGATGCTCAAGTGGTGGAATTACATGCTCTCCCTACACACTTCGTTTCGGAGTGGAAATAATAAATAGAAGTTAACGTGGTAGGTGTGCATATTATTTTGTAGCCCACTAGCTCTGGTCGCTATCAGTGACATCAGCGAAAGAAGGTCAACAGGAATCCCAAACAACTTGTGTACGAGCCTTGTCCTTACGGCTTTCAATTGGAATAAACTTAAGTGAAACGAGGTATGTGATAAATCAGCGGTATGTACAACGGGGATTTAACAAATTTAACTTCAAAAAAATAAAATTTGATCAAAGCATTCATATTAATAATTTGTGTTGCAGTTTCGGCAATTCCGAAAATTACTGCCAAAATGGTATCACAGCTATTAATCCTTTTAAATTATGGCTTTTTTGAGGTATTTTGTAGACTTTCATTCAATCATCTATTGCGTAAAGACTATTTATCGTAGGATCATGCTTCATACCCCGTTTTGTTTCTAGTAAAGCAGTGATTCCAACTGCGTCCGTAAAATTTCCCTAAAGTGTACCAAATGCGGAAAATTTCCACTCAAAGTGGGAAAAAGGGATTTTCTTTTTAAAAATCCCTTTTTTTATTGCGAATATCTCCCCTTTGGTATAGGATACGATCATGCGAATGCTACTAAAACAAACTTTGCTTTATGGTGAAGAGAATGAGATACAAAGAGTGGTCCTGGGATGAATAGTTTTGATGCTACAGCCGATTTACATATTTTCCCTTGATAATACCTTTTTAGTGAATTTCTATACTACTACTACTACTACCATCATCATCATCATCACCATCACCACCACCACCATCATCATCATCATCATCATCATCATCATCATCATCATCATCATCATCATCATCATCATCATCATCATCAAGACTTCATTGTGGGAACATGAATTGTACCTCGTTTTCTTTGCCATGAACCAGTCTTTCAAACGGTACCACTCACATGTCTCTAGCATGTACCATAGTGGAGAAAATTCGCGGAAACGGAAAATTTTTGTCAAAAAAAAAATCCCTTTTCCCCCGATTTTGGGCCCCTCTGGCCGGCCTCTGTGTCAACCCACAGAACTCCAAAAAATCTTAAACATACTACATACTATGTGTAATAACTGTACGAAGTTTCAATGTTATATCTTGAAAAATAAGACAGGAAAAAAATATTGCACCATGTGCAAACAGTATCAGCTTTCCCCTACGTGAGCAATGGATAACTCATTTTTATATAAAAATTTCCTGACTCATCCCTAATTATCGTAGAGACATGATTGATACACCGTTTTGTTTGGCCAAAACCAGTCTTTTAAACGGTACCACTCGCATGTCTCTAGCATGTACCATAGTGGAGAAAATTCTCGTATCGGGGAAAAAGGGATTTTTGACAAAATTTCCCTTTTTTGCGAATTTTCTCCACTATGGTACATGCTAGAGACATGCGAGTGGTTCCGTTTGAAAGACTGGTTCATGCCAATGAAAACGAGGTACGTATCATGATTTTAGAATAAATAGTGATAATACTGATTTTTTGTTTATCCCGTCATCCGTTCCTGAACACAGTGCTGATTCGCTGAGAAGTGGCTTCTTTATTATACTCAGCATTGTAGTTTTCAAATGGTTAGCACCCTCTGAATCGACTCCAAAGCAACCAAAATTACCGTTTTATTAATAGATGGTTATGCTCTTTCTTTTTGGACTGTTCGGGGAAGAGCTATCGTGCATCGCGACTGCTACCTGGCTAGATGATCAAAGCAACTGGAACGTACGCATTAACTAAAATCCTTGGAACTAGTGCTTGTGAATCAAAGTGGTGTTATTCTGGTTTAGAAGAACGCGAAGCCACATATTGCTAAGGCCATCCGTGAGATTATTATCCGACTTAGTTGGGAAATGCTAATGTATCCCCCCAAATTCTCCGAACATGGTACTGACAGATTACCACTTGCTTCTTTCGTTGGTCAAGCATCTGTAGACACAAAAATTCTGAACCCTCGACGAGATAATCCACACGCTGAAGGTAAGTGCTGCTCATGGCACTTTTCAAGTATGTTTTCCTTCATGTTATTACCTTTTCTTACGTAGATATAAAATACGACAGAACTTTCTTGGGTATGTAATATTAATAACGAATGGATAACAGTGTAATCAACATAATCAGTAAGATATACTATCACTTGGAAAAAATAACAATTTCATATTTCGAAGAACACTAACTAAACTTCGGATATCACAAAATCCAACTCTGCAAAACTATCAAATTATGTTTTGAATACGACAATTCATATCCACATTCTAAATTAATACATTAAGCACCAAAGTAACTTGTGTTTTAATTTTTTCTTTCCAAATTTTATTCTATGCATTAACGCATCAGTACTATAGGTATTTTCATTTTAAATAATGGAATATATCTCTAAAACTATAGATTCAACGACAAACATAGGAAACAGTAACCCCAATACAATTGCTGGATATTTCGTTAAGATAATATTTTGAGACAAGGCGGGAAATCCCATCCATTAAAACTGTCTTATTCAATCCTCTTACAAAAAATCCACAAACATACGGTTTTTGTGGAATGAATTCTATGGTTATTACTTTCTATTGTTACTGCTGAACTGACTTCGATACTACAAACGTTTCAGAGACAGAAGTTCTTACAAATGTTTGAAAAAAAAATCAGACCGTTTCCTAAAAGAAGCCTCAGCGGACCCATCTTAAGGGATATATTTATCTTTAGATTAATGTTTATCTTCACAAAGTACAAATATTTACATTATTTTGTAGACACTTGATCTTCAAGAGGAAGACCACATTGAAAGAACTCGTAACTGTCAGGGTTTTTAAGATTTGAGATGTTTCCTTAGAAAGTAGGGGAGATTTTGTTGATTCAATATGATCTTAATCTAAAAGTGCACCAATTATCTTGCATTCCACATCTTAAAATCTAACCTAATTAAATGAACCACTTATCGAGGTATGATCTATAAAGATAATTCACAGATAATTCTGCAAGGGCAAATATATTCTCATTTACAAGTCATACAAGAAAACAGACTTACATAAATTCCATTTTTCACCAGAATTTTCATGTCGGTATCCTAAAAGCTCTTCATTCAAGCTTATTTTCCAACCTCTAAAACAGATGCGAATACACACCAACAGTGAGCCCAGAATAAGCCATATAATAATTTTTCTTAATTATTTCTTCCTCCACACTACCTTTCCACCTCTAAGTGATAACGATTATTCCTCGTTACCGCCATATAACTGTCAATACTTTGGAATGATTTGTTGGTAATAAATATATAAATGTGCGCGTAAAAACTTAATTGAGATCACTTAATTGGAATTAACAGATCTAACCCAAAAATGGTTCACACTGAAACTGTGATATTGGTTTCCCTGATCAAGTACGAAAATTTTTCCTGATCCGGAACACCGTACACACACTCATTTATGGTTAGAATTTCTTTAAAAAATCATTTTTAATTGGCTTCTTCTATTTCCATAACCGTTCAACGCTCTCCTTCAGATTTCCAAACTATGCTATGCATAAGTGTCGGAAGTAAGAATGGCTTTATATGTCGACTGTTATCAAAGCAAAAACGATAAGAGACATCGAGAAACGGCATTTTTCAATTGATTCGGCGTTCCAAGAATAGGTTTCATCTCCTCCATTAACACTTTATTCAAACTGGAAGCGGTTGAAATTAGCCACTTCCGGGTTCAACGTTTATCGCTATAGGAGAAAAACAGTAACAAGATAACTACGATTCAGCGTTTCATGACAATAAAACATGGCTATCCACTATATTCTACCAAAATTAGAAGCGGTTCAAATTTACTATTACTTTCAGCTTCAAATTCTAATTCTGCAGTAAAAACAGAGCAAAAGCAGTAAAAGATATCAAGAAGAGGCTTTCTGCAATCGATTCAGCGTCCCATCAATAGATACCATTTCCTTATTGACGCTATATTCAAACCGGAATTGGTTTAAATTAGCCATTTCCGGTTTCAACTTTTATTACCATAGAAGAAAAATAGTAATATATAGCGAGAAGCAGTTTTCTCTAAACGATTCAGTGTCTCAAGACACATAACCTGATTATCCACAACACTCTCCCCAAAACGGAAGTGGTTCAAATTTACTATTACTTCCGGTTTCAATATGATTTCATAGATCAAAGTGGTAAGCGATATCCGAGGTGTTTATTGCAATCGATTCAGTTTACCAAGAATAGGTTCCATCTTTCTGTTAATCCTCTATTCAAGCCGGAAGTGGCTGAAATTAACCACTTCCTGTTTCAACTCTTATCGCCATAGAACAAAAATGGTAACAGAAAGCGACAAATAGTTTTCTGCAATTGATTCAGGGTCTCAAGAGAACATATAATCACAACCCTTAACATTCTATAAAAACTGGTAGTGGTTGAAATTTACTACTACATCCGGTTTCAATACTGATTTGCACAGAATAGAAAGGGTAAAATATATCGGAATGTTGGTTTTTGGAATCGATTTAGCTTTCTAAGAATAGGTTCCAAGTTTTCCGTTAATCCCCTATTCAAACCAGAAGTGATTCAAATGAACTATTTCCAGTGTCAACATTTATCGCCTGTAACAACGACAAACGCTTTTGTTTTTTAAACTCAACTAGCTGAACCTGCGCTCTCTACACAGCGCATTATTCGCATATGAGCATAAATCTCCTTGTCTTTCCTCACAACATATGTGCATGTCTCTTTACAGACACAAGTGAAAGACGTCTTGATTTTAAAAAAATCGGCAAGGGGTATCAGAAAGGGGAGATTTTTTTTCGATTATTTTTTCTCAATATCTCGCACCGTTTGCAAGATTTGAGCCTACTTCCGGTTGGAGTTTCTAATTCATGTATGACCAGCGTTTTCTTTCTTCTTGCATGCAGTATGTAATAAGCAAATACATTACATCTACAATTAATTATAATGTCAGTTATATATGGTGTTCATTAGGCAAAACACTCAAAAAATAAAGATTTATCTTAAGACTCGAGAAATGGTTATCCTTCCTTTTTCACTATTATTTGGCCATGGAACAAACGCCTGAGACATATACAACATTGTGTTGGAATGTATAACACATAGGATATGATGCCTTTTTAAAAAAAAATTTCAACGCTTCCAGCGTACCCGTAAAAATGTAATAAAGAAATAATTGCCATGTTTTTTTTAAATATTCAATTAGAACTGGACAATCTACGCAAAATTTCCAATTGATCAGTGAAAACGTCATCTTTCTAGAACCTGTAGTTTCCGAGATCTCATTGTCGAAAGGAAGGCCACAAACATATAAACATAGTTTAAAAGAACTCGGAAGATGGAAGCACACTCACGTGCATTGATTTTAGAGAAGGCTTATTAAAATACAAAGGCTCTGAACAATAATTTTATATTATAAACTTTATGAAAAAGATATAATTAACTAATTTAGACTATTTAAAGTACAAATACTTAAAATGTTTGTCTCTGTTAAACGTGAAATCACACATAACCGTAAATGAAAGATTTGAAAGCTAAAGTTATAGGTTGGAGGTCAGGCGCTTTTAATTGCTATTGTAGCATTTTAATAGATATATAGTATATATATCATCAGAACCTACAACACTATATCGAAACTAGAAATGCTTAAATTTACTAGCACTTGTGATTTCAATACTGATTTTCATTGAGGAAAAATTGTAAGAGATATCGGGAAGCTGTCTTGCAATCGATTCAGCATTCCCAAAATATAATTTATTTCCTGTGTTAACTCTCAATTCAAAACAGGAGTGGCTCAAATTAACGATTTTTGGTTTCAACGTTTATCGCCATAGAATAAAAACAGTATGGGATAGCGCGTAGTGGGGTTTCGATATGAATTCAGCGTCCGAGAAACAGTTCTATCTTTGATCTTATTACCCTATTGCAACTAGTAGTTCTGGATGTATTATTGCAATTTTGATTACTGAATTCGTGTAGTTTGGAAGTCCACGTAGTCTAACAATCTGAAATGAAATTCACTTGTTAATTTTTAAATACAGTATAAGCTTACTTTCTTAATGTAAATACTTATTAGGAGTTACAACTTCCAGTATTTGGAATAAAATAAAACACTAGTATCAAACAATAATTGTATACTAACGTCATCTATCGGCTTTGAAGCATTTTTCGTATCTTCTGTGAGCACCTTAAGTTTGTTAACATCGCAAAGCAACAGAAACTCTCTGAATATTTTTGTGAATCGGATTGAATTTCCCCCAACTCTTCTATGGAATATAGCAATTTTCCTGACTCTTGGTATAGTTTGAGGTATTTCAATTTTTCATTTTAATTTCCTTAACTTTCAAGGTCAGTGTGAAGCCTGCAAAAGTTAGTATGTATGAAGGTTGATGCTAGGGTGGTACTACCCCCCAACATGGCGGACGTGATATATCTCGAACATATTATATAGGGTGTTCACGAAACATATGGTACTCACATTAATAGTACGTGAAACTACCCCGAGCAGCCATACAAACAGTTGTTCGAATAGGAGCCCGTAGTACAGATGCTGAGTGTATGTCTATATTATAGTATGCTGAACTCGAAGCAGATCTTGATATACCTGGCAGATTGTCGTTGCATGAGCCTGGCTGGCAATTACACGGCGTCCTACCATGTTTAACACGTGCAATAGGGTTTAGGTTCGGAGACCTACAAACAGATGAGGGTAGAAGAGGTATAGAGTAAAGCACGTTGGGTTGGGCTGGTGGAATGGGCGCGCCAGTGATACGAATCGCTAAACACGTGGGTAAAAATCATTTTTCTAACTATATACACTGAGTGCTCACTGAATTGTAACCACTTACTTAATACTTTGTTAATCCACCTTTTGCTTAGAGGACGGCCCGGACACGGCGTGGAATGGATTCTGGTAGCTGCTGCTATGTTTTCACGGGGATCTGACATCATATATTCTGCACAGATGTCGGTGCAGGAGTCATGGTGCGAAGAGATCGTTCCACAACATCCCATAAATGTTTCATAGGATTAAGATCCGGTGAGTTAGGGGGACAATTCATGTGCTGCAACTCCGTGGAATGTTCCTTAAGCTAAGCAAGTATAGTCCTGGCTTGGTCGCACCGTGCATTGTTGTATTAGAAAATGCCGTCTTCGTGTGGGTAGAAGTGTTGTATTGTAGGATGTACGTAATGACAAATACCAACAGAAGATCTTCAAACCATACAATCGCCTCCACCTGCCTGTACAGTACGCTCCATAAACGAGGGGTCCATAGCTTCGTGCTGTTGGCGCCACACATGCACGTGCCCGTCAGAGAGGAGTAGCACAAACTGTGATTTATGCGACCAACACACTCTTTTCCAATCAGCGTGTTCCTGTGCCCAAGCACGACGAAATCCGCTGTGACGAGTCGTAAAGAGTGGATCGTCTGCTGTGGAACTTCATGCGTGCCAGTACGCCGTATAGTTACGTGGGATATGGGTGTTGTGCATTCACCATTGTATTGATCACGTAATTCCTGGACAATGATGGTTAGTTTGGCTGTCACGAGCTGTTTGACGCAACGCCCGTCCCCCGTTCTGAACTTTCGTAGGCCCCTGCAGTTCAGTCTCTTGGAGACCGTTACCACTCCACTTCCCACTCCTCGTATACCTTCACTACACAGAAATGGGCGCATGCGACAAGTATAGCTGTCTGAGTTATTGACGCACTTACTGCTTGGGTACCCACAATCATGCGCTATTGGAATGTGGATAAATTCTGCCCACCTCCAATTATACAGTTTGCCCAAATGTAGTCTCGAATGTGTTCTTTCTCTGCGATACTACCAGTCAGGGTGGTCATGTAATCAGTTCGGCTGCTAGTCACACTTTCTTGTGTGGAGGGCTGTCGCAATTCACTGAACACTCACTGTATCAGAAGCGCATTATTAATTGAAAAAACACCCTCTATTGTCATTCTATTAGAATTAAATAATCTTTTTTTCAAATTACGTAATGGTTATTGTAATTATGCGTGCGCCACAGTACCGAACTCCTTCTTTCAATAAATTCGTGGTTCAGTAACTTTATTTGAAATATTTTTTCTCACGTAAAGAATTTGCAGAAAGGTGTACATCTTATCTTTTGAGTTTAGGTTATAATATACTATACATAACAGAACTATAACTAGGAGACTTTATTGCATCTAAGTATCTGATAATAAACAGAATATGTAGCACAAAAATTATACGAAAACTATACAATACTTATAGAGCTATATATATGTATAAAAAGTAATCTAAACTTACACACTGCAAACAGCAGACCTTTAGCTAGAAAGCACGAAAGGTTGCATTTACCGAATCATGAAATAAAATCTGAAAAGCATCCACCTGTACCCACGCGTCAACACGTGTGCGAGATAAGCATTTTTGGACAATAACATTTATTGAGCTTGAAACCGAGAAACTGGATGTCTGTGACGGGTTAGTAACATATGCTTGAGTACCTTAGTTTGTAAGGAACTGTCTTTTGTGCCGTTTGTTTCTATCCACTACTTAGTTCGGGAAATATAATATGAATTGCGTATGTCTCGCCGAGAGTTTCATAACAGAATTAGAGAAAAGAAGAGAGAGAGTCGTGTGCAACAAGAAGAACGTGTTGTGAAATATGTGAACAACAAATTTCAATTAAATATAGCTAGCCATAGTAGAATATCTCTATACAATGAACTGAGAATACATTTTTTTGTTCTATACTATTAGCGCTGGAACAACCGTCACTCTACTGAAAGGGGATTTGTTCATAAATATGGAGACTGGTTGCAGAAAGAAATAAGACTTACTATTATAGACATTCCCTCAACCTCTTTTGCGGAGGCACCCGGACATCCACCAAAACCATTTCAAGAATGGAGTGACAAAAGTAAAAGACCGAAAACTAAAAATCTTAGAAAAAATGAAAGTAGAGTTGAACTTTCTTATGCCACAACGATAAATTTGAGGGCTGACGCTGATGAAGATGCGGCAAAATTATTGAAAGAAATAACAACAACAACACCACGAGCTAAAAAAATTCGCAATACATGGTTCGCGAAAAGGAAGAAAGTCACGAAACTTTCAGAAGCAGCAGCTTTATCAATGACTTAACAAACCATCAGTACGTTACAATTAGAGATGCAAAAAAGCCGGCTTTTTTGAATCGATGGCTTTTTACACATAAAAAGCCGGCTTTTTTGAAAAAAAAAAAAAAAAAAAAAAACGAGAATTCTGGAAATTTTTGGCTTTTTTCATTTTCATGATTTTTCTATTTGAATAGCTTTCTTATAGTATACTCTAAAGTTAAATAAAATTTCATGGCCTAAATACCATATTTCGCTCTGGAATTCACCATCATGATGGATGGAACACATGTTTTATGAATTAAACATACAGTACGTAGTATTTGAGGGCAATTGCAGAGGATATTTAACTTTATTTTAACTTCTGAGTTATCGACATTTTTTCTTCTCTACGCCATTTCTTTTTCAGTCCTCCGTGTTTCATTTCTTAGAGATTAGCAGGCCTAAACTTATGTTTTTCAATATATCCGTCAGAGCGTACGTTTGTCAGTATATCTGTCAGAGCGTACTTCCACATTTTTGTTATACTGTAGCTGTGCAATGATTTAGCAATAATCTTACGGATACAACCTTGAATACAGTTTTATAGAAATAATCAGTAGCGGATTTAGAAAAGTATTTTGGGAGATGTTTCTCTGCTTAATGTTTGTTTTTTCTAAAATTTCGTAATTTTTATTTGGGAGGAGCTTGAAGTTTATGAGTATAGGCATAACTAATATTTCGTTTTGTTTGTATTCAGCAATAATCTACCCTAACCCTACACCCGACATCCCCACCCTAACCCCTTTCGCAAATCCGTCACTGCTTGTAGTTAGTAATAACAACGATTTAAAAACGATAAAGGAAGTCAGCCAGGATTCACAGTTTTATAGAAAGATGGATTCACAGATTGAATTAAGAAAAACTTTTGTCAAAATGCTCGAATTCGGGGTTGAATCCCGGACTTCCCGATAGAAGGGCAAAAACTAACCACTCACTCATGGTTGTTGTGCAGTTGTGCCTAACTTAAATATATTCTATATGGCTTATGGAATCCGAAGGTTCAATGCCGCGTTCACAAAAGCTCTCCACTGACTTCTATCCTTAGCCAACTGGATCCAGTTTTTATTTGTATTCCTATTTCTGCGAGATCCACCTTAATATTGTCCTCCCATCTGCCCCTAGGTTTTCCTAATGGACGTTTTCCGATTGGATTTCCAGTTCAAACTTTGAAAGGGTTCCTACCTTCTTCCAATCTGGCTCCATGACCTACCCACCTGAGCCTCCTAGACTTGATGACCGTAACGATGTTTAGTAAACCGTATAAATTATGCAGTTCTTCGTTATGAAGTTCCCCCATTCCCGTTCTTCTTGTGGTGTTCGAATATTCGTCTCAGGATTTTATTTTCAAATATTTTCAGTCTGCGTTCTTCCCTCATTGCAAATGACCATGTTTCACAACCATACAGAACAGGCATGATTAACGTTTTATATATTTTAAGCTTTAAATTCCTCGACAGAATTCGCGATGACAAAATATTTTGAACTGAATAATAACACGAATTTCCTGATTTCAGTCGACCTTTAATTTCTTTGTGGATATGATTTTGGTCTTGTAATATTAATCCTAGATATTTGCAAGTATCCACTTTGCCGAAATTATTACTTGATATTTTAACGCATCCACAATTTGCCGTATTACGATCCCGGTGAACTTCCATGTATTTAGTTTTCTCTGCATTTACTTCTAAACCAATGTCGCTGCAAGCGTTTAGTAAGGCCTATGCATTTCTTTCTATTGTTCTCCCATCATCCCCTATCAAATTTACATCATCAGCATACGCCATAGCCTGGTGAACACCATTCAGCTCTAGGGCCTGGTTCCTATCTTCAATTTTCCTTATAGCGTACTCCGAAACAATGCTGAATAATAATGACTGTAACGCATCTCCTTGTTTCAGACCATTCTCGACGTTGAAGCTCATGGACAAGAATTTTTCTACTCGGACTTTACTCTGGGATTCAGTTAAACACATTTTAATTAATCTAACTAGCTTCTTCGGCATTCCGAATTCTGTACGAATTGTACAATACTTCCCTCCTATCCGAGTCGTAAACCTTTTTTAAAATCAATAAACAGCTGATGTACTGGGTAATATATTCCCATTTCTTTTCGAGTATTTATCGAATAGTAAATATCTGGTCGATAATTGATCGATTTCCCTAAAACCACACTGATAATCTCCAATAATTTAATCTGCGTATGGAATCAATCTTGTTAATATAATGTTAAGAGAAATGCCTCGCTAATTATTACAGTAAGTTTTGTCGCCTTTCTTGTGAATTGAAACAGTGATTGATTCTTTCCACTGTTCTTAAATGTATTCCATAGTTTTATATATATATATATATATGTTAAGTCTTATATTATGTAGTAATATTTTTTAAGAACTGGAAACACTGTTTCTACGAAATTTAGATTTCATTTGTTATTCAAGATGGAAAGTGTTGAAGAGAGACGATGCATAAGGCACGAGGCACGAACATTTTTTCCATAATTTTAAAGTTAAGTTTGTTATTTAAGTGCAATGAACGCAGTGCAGTTATTATATGTACTTTGTGGCTTCTTTGAAGTGTTAGTTAAAAACCAGCGATTAGTAAGCTACAATAAAAACTAAAAACAAGTATTGGAAGTTTCCATTGTTAGAAGACAGTCCATTACCAGTTAAGTAAATCGCGAACATTTAAGAACATAAGCATAAACATTTTTTTTTTTTTGGTCCTCCAGTGCCGAATGGAGGAAGTGTTGTGCCAAGAAAAAAAATAAGAAGTGAATCATTCAAACATTCATATTGACTATGTGTGTGTAAAGACAGTGAGTGTTAAGAAACAGACGCAAAATTGACCTAGTGGACTTATAACGTCAGCGCCTACGCATTCAGCTGTGCATTGCAATCTGAAGAAAAGCAAAGGGGACATATAGCAGTCACGTAGCTAAGTATATTTTTTTTTTGTTTCTTTTTACTAGTGTAAAGGTCTGTTGTTACAAGGACTTCAGGTAGAAATATCACAAGCAATGGATTCAAATACAAATTCTTTTATAAAGGCAAGAGGCCTAGCTAAAGCTTCCCTTACAAGAATGAAAACATTTGTTGAACAATTTGGAGCAGACGGTGATGTAATGCAAATTAAAGTTAGGTGTGCACGTTTACCCAATATATTCAAAGAATATGATGAAGTGCAAAAACAGCTTGAATTAAGGGACGAAAACAAAGAATATATACAGGTTGTTTGAAGTTACTTACTACGATACTCTTGCAAAAATGACGTCAATTGTTGAAACAGCTGAGAAGGCTAGTAGTAGCAATAGAAGTTCGTCAGGTGATTCAACCGCGAATACAGGGTGTCTAAAATTACCAGTCATAAAGCTACCAACATTTAAAGATCAAGTTATAGATTTCAGACATTTTCATGATACTTTCAGTAGTTTGGTTGTAAACAATCAAAGTTTAGATGATATTCAAAGATTTCATTATTTGTTGTCCTCATTATCAGGTGAAGCAAGCAAATTTGTTGAGAATATACCAGTGACAGGTGAAAATTTCAAACTTGCTTGGGAAATAATATGCAAAAGGTATAATAATCCAAAGCTAACAGCAACTGCTCATGTAAAGGCATTGTTTTCATTACCGACTGTCAGTAAAGATTCAGTGGCGGACTTAAGAACATTATTAAATCAAACTATAAGTAACGTAAATGCACTTAAGGCGTTACAGTTAGATACTCCTTTGGAGGATATATTGTTATCGCAGCTAGTTTTGGAAAAGCTAGATGAACAAACACGTAAAGACTTTGAAAATCAAACAAATAGGAACAGTTTGCTAGTTTAGAAGAACTTCATGTCTTTTTAGAAAATAAATGCCAAGCCTTAGAATTGGTAAAGTCTACACAATCAAAGTCGCATCTCAGTAAATCTAATGTTCTAAAGGAAGTAAAAAATGCTAGACAATCTTATGTGAGTACTAATGTTTTGTGTTCGTTTTGTCAACAAAGTCATGCGTTACACAAGTGTAATGAGTTTCAGAAATTAAGTGTATCCAAAAGATTAAGTTTTGCGAAACAGAACAAACTTTGTTTTAATTGTTTGAAAGTTGTCAACCATGTAGCGAAAGATTGTTCGCTAAGTGCATGCAAAATATGTAATCTCAAGCATCACACGTTATTGCACAGTGATTTTAAGAAATCACAGCCTAATCATGCTGCAAGTGTTGAAAATGATTCTGTTACGGAACCTGTAGGGGAGAAGTCAATGTCTCAAGGACAGGAAGTTGTTAATACTAGTACTTATTGCTGTGAAGCCTAAAAGTAATGTGCGTGTTTTACTTTCAACTGCAGTTGTTCAAGTTAAAGATTGCAATGGTAAATTACATATGGTTAGGGCTTTGCTTGATAGTTGTTCCCAATCTAATATTGAAACAGAATCTCTCATTCAAAGGTTAAAATTAAAGAAATTTCCTATCAATGTTCCTGTACAAGGTATTAATAATGTAAGTTGCAATGTTAAATACGGAAGTAAGTTACAAGTAGTACCTGCTGTAAGTGATTTTAGTGTAGATGTTGAGTGTTTTGTATTGCCCAAAATACGGGAAATTTACCTGATGCTGATATTGACATTAAAGAATGGAACTTTCCACCGAATTTACAGTTAGCGGATCCTAATTTCAACAAGTCTGATAGGATTGATTTGTTGTTAGGTGCTGGAATTTTCTTTAGTCTACTCAAAGCAGGACAACAGGTGCGTCCAGGAGCATTTCCAGTTCTCCAAAATACAGAGTTAGGATGGATAGTTTCAGGACAATATCATATGCCAAAGCACAACAACTTCACGCCAGAACATCGAACATTCTTTTTGCACAACAACGATGATTTAAGCCATCAGCTGCAGAAGTTTTGGAAAATAGAAGATATTCAAGAAACTCCTCTATCCAAAGAAGAAAGGGAGTGCGAAGAACATTTTATCGCAAACACTAGAAGACATTCAACAGGACGCTTTATAGTGAGACTGCCATTCAAACAAGAAGTGATCCAGTTAGGTGATTCTTATAAGACAGCTGTTCAGCGTTTACAACAACTAGAAAAAAGGTTAAATAGATGCCCCAAGTTACGCACAGATTATGTGGCATTCCTTGCAGAGTATGAAGCTTTGGAACATATGAAGGAAGTGGAAGGCAGCTCTAATATTACTCAAGAATATTACTTGCCTCATCATCCAGTTATTAAGGAAGCTAGTACTACTACGAAGACTAGAGTAGTATTTGATGCATCCGCATGCTCAACTAGTGGCATTTCACTGAACGATGTTCTCAAAGTTGGTCCAACTGTGCAAGACGATTTGCAGTCAATTATATTAAGATTTCGCACCTACCCTATAGCTTTTACTGCAGATATAGAGAAGATGTATCGACAGATTTTCATTGATGAGCGTGACAGTAAATTCCAGAAGATCTTGTGGAGAAGATCAGAAGAAGAACCCATTAAGATATATGAATTAAAGACTGTCACATACGGAACAGCCTCAGCGCCTTTCCTTGCTACCCGCTGTCTCCAGCAATTAAGTGCAGAAGAAGCTTGTGAATATCCGAATGCAGCACAAATTCTCAAGAATGACTTCTATATTGACGATTGTATTTCAGGGGTTGAAAGTTTGGAGGAAGCTTTAAAGATAAAGGACGAATTAATACAAATGCTACAAAAGGGTGGTTTTTGCTAAGAAAGTGATGTTCCAACAGTACTGAGTTATTGGAATTCATCTCTGAAGAATTGAGAGAAACACAACTTCCATTACGCTTAGACGATAAGGGCCAAGTCAAAACATTAGGATTACTTTGGCATCCAGCAACTGATCAACTTCAAGTGATGAATGGATTCACTCTAAATCAAAGGTCGAACAAGATCTGTGGCAAGCAGGATTGGAGTGGGATGGAACACTTCCTAAAGAACTACAGCAAAGATGCAAGACAGTACTTGAATTCATTCCTTCATTATCAGATATCAGTGTAGACAGAATGGTTCTTCAGTCAGGTACCTTGATAGACATTCAAGTTCACGCTTTCTCAGACGCTTCAGAAAAGGCTTGTGGGACATGTGTGTATTTAAGATCCGTCAACAAGGATGGTCAAGTTACTTCAAAGCTATTATGTGCTAAGTCCAAAGTGGCGCCCATAAAAAGATTTCCCTGCCTCGCTTAGAGTTATGTGCAGCAGTGTTATCATTAAAACTTGTCAAAAAGGTAACTAAGGCATTAAAACAACGAATATCCCAGGTATATACGTGGACAGATTCTACGGTGGTCTTAGCATGGTTAAGAGCAAGTCCAAATAGATGGAAAATATTTGTTGGCAATCGAGTTGCTGAGGTACAAGAAGTGGGAGGAGAATAGAGACACGTCGCTTCAAGTGAAAATTCTGCAGATATTATATCAAGGGGAACAAGTCCTGACAAGTTAATACATAATAATTTGTGGTGGAACGGTCCTCAACGGTTACAGTGTTCTTCACTTGATTGGCCTAAGACGGAGCCTGCCCCACTCAGAGAGATTCCTGAACGGAAGAAATTAAAATCAAGTTACTTAGTGACAACTCAAGATAATAGTATGATCGAAAGATTCTCTACTTTGAACAAATTTCAGAGAGTCTTGGCTTATTGCATGCGGTTTTCCAAGAATGCTAAAGTAGAAGCATCAAGAAGAAATGTAGACGCTCTTACCTTGGAAGAAATTGAAGAAGTTTTAATCAGACTAATACGAGAAGTTCAAAATTCAGTTTATGCTAAGGAAATGGCTGATCTTAAAGAAAGTGGAAGAGTTAGCAATAAGAGCAAACTCTTGTCTCTCAATCCTTTCATATGTGATTAACAATTACTAAGAGTTGGTGGAAGATTAAAGATGTCTAAACTTGAATTTGATGCTAAACATCAAATTATTCTACCATCAGATCATCACCTAACAAGACTAATTATAGAACATGAACACAGGCGATTGCTACATTCTGGATGTCAGTTAATGCTAGCATCACTAAGGCAAAGGTATTGGATACCTAATGGTAAAAATGCCATCAAGAAAGTTATCAGAAGGTGTATTATATGTCAAAGATTAAAGGCGTCTGGACCAGAACAATTAATGGGACAACTACCAAAACATAGAGTAGAACTAACAAGACCTTTCACAAATTCTGGAATTGACTTTGCCGGTCCTATTTACATCAAAACTGGTACCAGAAAGTCAAAAACAAAGATGAAATGCTACATTGCAGTATTTGTGTGTTTACCAACAAAGGCTATCCATCTCGAAGTTGTGAGTGGTCTTACTAGTCAGGCATCTTTAGCTGCTTTGAGAAGATTCATATCTCGTCGAGGTAAATGCAAGTATATCTATAGCGATAATGGAACTACGTTCATTGGTGCCAACAAGGAACTTCAAGAAGTCGCAAAGTTGTTGCATACAGCTGACCATCAAGAAAGGATTAAGAATTTTGCAACTATTGAAGGAATCCAATGGCATTTTATTCCGCCATATTCACCCAACTTCGGTGGTCTTTGGGAGGCTGCAGTTAAGTCCTTTAAATACCACTTAAGAAGAGTCATGGGAATGTCATATCTCACGTTTGAAGAATTAACAACATTAATCACACAAATAGAAGCTTGCTTAAATTCGAGACCTCTTGTAGCATTATCCAATGATCCTAATGATCCAGTAACATTAACTCCTGGTCATTTTCTTATTGGTCAGCCATTGACAGCACTACCACAACGTGACTTACATCAGGAGAAAGAAGATTAGTTCAATTCAAAGATGGCAAAGGATCCAACAACAATTTCAACAGTTTTGGAGAAGATGGTATATGGAATATTTGTCACAACTACAAGGAAGAAATAAGTGGAAGAGAAGCTGTGTCAACATACAGTCAGGTCAATTGGTGATTCTCAAAGAAGATAAGCTACCTCCTCTATCGTGGAAATTGGGAGTCATCACTGAAGTGCTTTCTGGACCTAACGGTTTGGTTCGAGTGGCTACTGTTAAAACTTCAAATGGTTTATATACACGCTCAATTAGAGGACTTTGTGTTTTATCAAATAATGATGAATCGTAATGTAATTCATGTTAAAGTATATTTATTTCCTGTTTTAGTCTATTTTATTTGTTGTTATGTGAAGTTTGTTTTCTTTTCTTTTCTTTTTTTCTTTTTTTTTTTAAAGAAAAAAGTCACTAGCCCATTTTTGGCGGGCGGCATGTTAAGTCTTATATTATGTAGTAATATTTTTTAAGAACTGGAAACACTGTTTCTACGAAATTTAGATTTCATTTGCTATTCAAGATGGAAAGTATTGAAGAGAGACGGTGCATAAGGCACGAGGCACGAACATTTCTTCCATAATTTTAAAGTTAAGTTTGTTATTTAAGTGCAACGAACACAGTGCAGTTATTATATGTACTCTGTGGTTTATTTGAAGTGTTAGTTAAAAACCAGCGATTAGTAAGCTACAATAAAAACTAAAAACAAGTATTGGAAGTTTCCATTGTTAGAAGACAGTCCATTACCAGTTAAGTAAATCGCGAACATTTAAGAACATAAGCATAAACAATATATATACACATATATATACAAAAAAGTTGTATTCCTGTCGTTAAAAATTCAGAAACCTCCAGGACTGGGTAAACTGTGATGGTGGGTATAAGCCTAGGAAACCACAAGATAAGATGAACGGTCTATTACGTATATGATCCATGAACAGAAAATTCGGTACTTGCCCGATTCTAAACAAGCTTAAGGAACAGTCAGTGCATTACAGAATTCGGAATTTTACCGATTTTGCAGATCCGAAGCACCTAATAGGTGGTAACAGATTATTACGTATGTAATCAATGAATGAAAAATTTGTTCGAAATATCCATACAATGTATATGCAAGTTAAAACTTAAAAGTTTCAAGAATGTGCAGAACCATCCTAAACCAAGTCTTGATGTGCAGCCTGTAAGATTATCATATAAATGTATTTCTCTCATGTTTAATTTTATTTTGTTTCAAAAAGAGGGTGTGTGATATTTTGAAGTAAAAATACTACATATAATGTTGCTAATTATTTGTGTATCATTTTGTTTAAATAAAAGTATTTACTTTTGTGTATAAGAGGTTAAAAATTATTACATCTATTGGTTAATCCTTAGGAATTCATAATGTAAATTTGTTAAGAATTTTAAAAAAATCTTCTCGAAATTAATGGTTTATTTTAGGTTTTATATTATTACCTACATCAACCACTAATTTAATGAGTTTTTGTGCTGTAGAGAAGCGAAACAAAGTCTGCTTTATCAATTTAAAGCAAATTTTTTTTTTTTTTTAAAAAAAGCCCAAAATTTCCCAACCAAAAAAGCGAAGCAGTAAAAACCGAGTTTTTTTTCCGAGCCCTTGCATCTCTAGTTACAATTTAAAAAATTAAAATAAACACAATTATGATTTATACCCAAATTACTATTTAGTTATGAAAGCAAAACAAGCAACCTATCCCAAAAAACATCAGTGTTAATGACAGTGAATGTGAAGTGAAAGTCAAAATGTATTTGACCACTCAGCAATCCCAAAAACTACAATACATTTTACGATTTTATTTCGATAAAGACAGAGATGTTGCACAAGGCCGTGAAGAAATCTGTGGTACTTATGGGTAAGATATGTTATCAAAAACTATAGCCAAAAGATGGTTCAGACATTTTCGTTCCGGAAATTTCGAAATACCATCTGACTCACATTTACTCAATCAAATTTTTATCTGTGAATCTCTATTAAAACGTAATGAACTAGAGCCATTTCTGAGTTGATCATGAATGATGACAAGTGGATAAACTACAACAACAATGTGCGAAAAAGAGCGTCGAAGTGAGAAGCTCCACAGTCTGTGGCAAAGCCCACAATGACGTCCCAGAAGGTTATGCTGTGCGTTTGGGGAATTAGAAGGGTATCGTGTATCAAGAGCTGCTGCTGCCGGGCACAACGATAGACTAGAATCTGTACTGTTGCCAATGAACCTAGTAATTCAAAAGAAATGGCCGGAACCAGGCAACAAAATGGACGTCGTATACCACGCTGACAATATCAGGCTGCATACATATCTTTAACGATTTATCAGAAATTGAGAGAACTTGGCTAGGAGATTTTATTGTATCCAGTGTATACTACGGACGTGGCACCGTCAGACTATCCTTTATTTCGGTCTCTGCGAAATTCTCTGAATAGTGTTAAAATGGTTTACAACGAAGTTGGCAAAAACCACGTGACACAATTATTAATATTTTAAAACCAGAAGTAACACAGGTTCTATAGGGATGGGATTGTGATATTGCCAGAAAAGTGAAAAAAGATCATGGAACAAAATTATATGTGGTTTCATGTTATTTTCAAATCACAGTGAACGTATTCTCAGTAGACCTGCAAAGTTTCAATACTTTTTAAAGAACCTGATAGATGCAATTTACACGTATAATTCGATACATATTCCACTGCCTATTTTCTGCACATTATGCATGCCTTGGATCGAAACCTAACAATACACGAAATTACTGAATCATTATACACTCTTTTGCAAACTAAATGTTTAGGCTTCGAAAAATATGTTTACATATATAAATTGGAAGTAGTTAATGGGAAAATCTGTCTTTAGTACTAGCTAATATTAAAATGATTCATACTGAAACAAAAATATTCATCATAAAGAATTAAAATAAAGAAAAATCACACAGATCACAATTTTCAGACATATGAGCTCCACATAACACGAGTCATTTAGTGAGGTTACGCACGCTACTTATTTATGAATAATTTCTCTTCGCCAAGGTTAGTGTTTCAAATTCCTCAACGTCAGTACCAAATGTAAAGATTAAGGAATCCGGAGGTACACTCATGTTCAAAATTATTGTTGCATGTCTATAAATATGTTGCTGTAGGAATATAATTTGATAACGAATTCGCCCTGTATTTCTTATAATGTTAGTATGTGTATAACCGGCAAAGACATGCAAGTGGTAAATTTCATGTCAAAAGAGCAGTAAATAAGAACACTAACGAAAAGGAACTTTTCTTGTCCATTTAGCAACATTTTGTTTCACTCATTCTAATTTTCGTATTTATAATTCTTTTCCTATGAAATTTAACACATATATTTCTCGATTATACACATAGTATCAGTATTAAAAGTACCCTGAAAAATCATTATCAAATTATATTCTTACAAGAAGACGGTTATAGATATGCGACAATTATTTTGGACATGAGTGTACATCATCACATAAACCAAAGAACCCTACTGGATCCTATTCTACGCCGACCAATTTAATATAAATAGTTACATCATATTTACCAGAAATCTTGTTTTTATTACACTCTCATCACCTAGTTCTACCTAGGGATCTAGTGTTGAAAGACTGATTTATATTTTATGTTCTTTGTCAGCATCGAGGATATACAAGACAAAACCTACAGCTTGAAGGGAAATCTGAAACACTGCAGTTCTATGTTCTTCCACTGGTGATCCAATTCAGGTCCTCGTACACCAAAGGCACACGCCTTACCACTAGACCATAGATGACGGTTCGTATTTAAAGGCTTTCCAGTGTAAATCTATACATCTCGCGTGAGTTTCCCATACAAGCGACGCGTTCCGATCACCGTAGGCCTCTATCTTCTAACTCGTACAATACCCAGTGACAATTATGAATTGTAGTTTTTATATTATGTAATCTTCTCGATTTATTCATTTGTTCGGATCTTTTGTCTCCAAAAATTTTCAAAAAGACTTTATTTTCGAATATTTTTACCTTGTGTTCATCTTGACGTGTTAATGACCAACTTTGGCATCCACAGAACACCACGGGTAATACTATGTTCTTCTTTCAGCATAAAGAACTAACCACATTACAAGAATGTTTGCTACGGTCTTGTAGGAGTAACGAAATTTCATTGTGGCTCTGTAATTCGTTTTGTCTTCTCTACACATCAGCACTGTGATAGACTCTTTCCGTTCCTTACGAACTCCTTTTCTCTACCATATTAGGCAGATCAGGTCATGTATTTGTTAGATAGGTGAGGTTTTCTGTCTCAAATATTTCGCCTCCAGGGAATAAAATTGGTATCTGTTGATTTGTCGTTCTGCAGCTTCTTAACAGTATTTTCAATTTTGAAGAGTGAATGTTCGCACGTAAAAGTTCTGAGGAGATTCTATTATCATTTTCCTCACCTTCACCATGTGTATTTAGGAATTAATAAAATACTTTTTCCAAATGTCAAGGACGTTCACGGAGTGTGATGGGATGTATTCACATTCATCCGGCACTAGATGTAATCTCAGTTCATAGCCATTCCTGTAATTACTCTTTTATATAACTCACTTATATTATTGATTAGTTATTTTCATTTAATAGCACAATTCTCTTCTCCATGTACTGTTCCTCTCTATACTGTAAAGGTAAAGTTAGTTTCGAGTTTATATCCTTCGGAGGGTGCAGTGTTTAAAGAAGTCATTGTCATCTAGCCCGCTTTCTCTGTTGGTTTTTGTATTTATAACCTTAAGGAAGGTACACACTTTTTAAAATTTTTCTTTTAGTTATCCGTCCCACTGAAGTCTGGAGAATTTTGTGTCTATTATGAATCTTAACCTAAAAAAATCGAGCTTATCATTAGAGTCTTTGAACCTCCAACATCAAACATCCATCGTTTACAACTTTCATACTACTTCTAGCTACCGGAAAGTCTTTGTCGCATCTTTATGATTACAAGGTTGTGGTCCGAATTGCAATTTGCACCTCTGGATGTATAAATATCTATGATATACATTCCTCTGTTGGATACCGCTAGAACTTTTTATTTTTTTTTAACTAATACGTCCAGGCTTACATATTAATATATGAACAATAAAGTCCCTACAATCCGTTTAAGTGTTTATCCACGTTGAACCTGAAAGAGTTGCACAAACTCCGAGAGGTGATTCGTGATATTAAAAGAAGACAGAAAGTCCTCTTGCATGTTGTCAAATTCCGCGTCATGTACAAGTGACAGGAGTGCCAAAGTCCTCTTGCACATTGCTGAATGTCACGAATCACCGAATCACCTCTCGAAGTACGTGCACATCTTTTTGTTCCGTTCTAATTGCTAGGATTCGATTTTCAATTCCAAGTTGGCACCTTTTCTTCTTTTGATATCACGAACCACCTCCCGGAGTTTATGCATATCTTTCAGGTTTACCCTGTATATTGGTGGAAAATTGTAGATAACAAAACAAGACTGTTCGTACTTATATACCTATTATTATAATCAATGTTCGGGCCAACAGAACTTGCGAGCAGTATATGAAATGTTTATATATTTTGTAAATTTATTTATTTTATTTATTTATTTTTTTTAATCATAATTTTTTATGAATCACTGTTTAGTTAAGGACAGTAACTATCTATAAATTGGAACATATTTGACATTTTTTTAAAACAGAAAGATAAACAGCAAATTTTGAACAGTTAGTTATAAAAGAAAACTTCTTCTAATAATTTCTAATAATAATGTACCTAAAATGGAAGCCACATTTCCTTGCTGAACTGCTATGCTGATACATTGTATCATAAAAGTAGTAGCCCGCTTGTCACCAGTAAGGTGTGCAATACGTTTGCTTACTTCTTTGATGAAACTGAGCCCTTCGAGGCTCCAAATGCCGCTCGATTCAATGGCTACCGGCACGAACATGTACCTATCGAGCAGACCTTTATATTTTCTTCTTTTCTCGCATTCTCTGCGGGCTGCAAAAGCTCCTTCTCAAGATGAAGAAAGAATGAGATTAAATGACGCGAAAGTGTCAGAGCAGGTGAAATCCCAGAGAAGAATCCTTCCCCTCTGCCATGGTACCAGCGTCATGTCATCTGGTCTTTTGCCGTCAGATCTGTTACATCCCACAGGTTCACGAACAGATGGAAATTCCGCCGATGTGAGTGCTCTCCAGATAATGTCATTCACGTTCGAATGCCTCACATGTCTTCCGGAGCTTCTTATACAAGACAGACCGTGTACACCATTCTGCTTGACTGATGCACCACATTTAGAGCAGTTGTGTGATTCACAGATGTCTACTCCTAGGCGAAGTGCAACTGCAATACGAAAACTTACGTTTGGAAGGTGCAGTCCTAGGGTGTGTGAAGGTAATGCCTGTAACCAAGCACCTGAAATTGGTGATGAGGAGACGAGAAGTCTAGCCTTATCCTCTTGACTGTCTGCTTCTTGTAATAACACTGATTGATATAATTTGATGATTGGCTTGTCCCAAATTGATTGCGAACTTCAGCCCGTTATTTCAGGAGGACTTAAACCAACTAGGTTAGACCAGTCAGATATGCAGGCTTGGACACCAAATTCTATGTGAGGCTCATTCAGTTGGTTGAGGAGTATCTCAATGGTATGCCGGGAGCCACAGAACGACGTTAAAAATGAAGGATACGCCAAATCGACAGCCCGACGAATATCAAGACCTCCAGAATCAACTGGAGGGGAGGCCTGTATCTATGCGTTGCTATTTAGGTTACAGTTAAGTAATGATTCTAGTCCACATTTCAGAACGGTGTCAAACTTATCTAGTAAATCGAGTTCACACCAAGAAGTAGAACAGCGTAAAAAATAGATTATCCTTGGTATGGAGAACGACGCACGAAGGAGATAAAAAGCTGAATGTGCGGAGACTAGGGTCAGACGTGACAAGAAAAAATCTAACTTTGTAGTTTTCTCGACTAACAAATTACGTGTTGCCTCAGGAGAAAGGGCTGCACCAAGCAGAAAAGCTGACGAAGTTGTGACAAGTAGTATTACCGGTGCTGAATTTTTAAATTATGAATATAACACTTCCATTTGATTTTGCGAAATTCCTAAAAAATCGTACTTCACACTTCATAAAATTTAAGTGTACTCCGATGTCTGCTGCCATAGTTCGAATATTGTGTAGTTCACTTATAAGTGTGTCAGGATCTCCTGCTACAGTGCCATCATCTAAGTGCCAGATATTTAATTCAGTGTTAATCCTAGACACTATGGACTGAATTGTCGTGGCGAACAAAGCGGGACCTAGAGGATCGCCTTGTTGTACTCCACGTTGCGAGAGTATAATCTTATCCCCTAGAAATAGGTTACTTGGTTGCGCATAACATTGATTTACATAGTGATAAATCGATGGAAAATTATTTTTAATTGTGAGTAGCATAGCGTCTCAATTCAGTTCATTAAAAGCGTTACGAAAGTCTAATTTCAGAAAAGCCTTTTGCTGTGAATGGGGAGTAGAAAAGTAAATGCGAGCTGCATGTGCTGCGGCTTCGGCTCCATTGGGAACGCATAGTCCCAATTGGTTCGGGTAAAGGAAACTTACGACGGATTCTTTAATTCTGGAATATATAACGTTTGCTGATATTCTTCTCCAAATGTTCCCCACTGCAATTGGCCGAATTCCACCGCTCTTCTTATTAAGCGAAATAAGTGACGCTCCAAAAAAAGATTGATCTTATTTCCTGAGGTATATTACCTGAAAGGATTAAATGAAGTAATTCTAGAATCATCGTAGTTAATCTTTCTTTTGAATCTGGCTCATGATGTAAAAGTAGATCCTTAAGAATCGAGGGACGGAGACCATCAATACTACGGTCCAGATGGGAAGGATTTTGCAGCGTATCGTAATTCAGAAACTGAACCTCTTGGTATATTAGGGTGATATTTAGGAGAGTCTGGTAATGAAAAGGTGTCTGAATGTGAAGGGTACTTCTCCTTAAGTACTTCTAAAACAGATTCATTAGGTGTGGCGATGATATCTTCAGAAATTAGTAATCTGATTGCACTCTTATGTCTCCATCGTTGAGTTTGTTTTCGACACTTTTGGTGTTAAAAGATGTTGAGTCAGAAGAATGTTGAGATTTGCGTTTGTATTTTTTTAAATAATCATGGAGTAACGCATCTCGGTGAGAATAATCCCATTCGCAAAGTCGTTGCTTGACGCAAGTCGTTCAGTTTTTAACTTGATCTGATTGTGACGGAACATTAAGTACTGCATACGGGAATAATAACAGATCCATCCATGCGTCTAGGTCGTTTCTGTTCACAATACGATGGATGACATCATAGAGAGAGGTAGATACAGATGACCGAGCACCTCTTGGGAGTCTTCTTAGTAAAGGAACGGAGGATTTTAGTTAAAAAAAAAAAAATAGATGTTTTTCGTTGTGATTATCACATTCAAATCCATTTGATGAAAAAGGATTATAATTTAGAGATGATTTCTGCTTTGATATGGATTTTTTTTTTCCGGAGAGTTTGGTGACTTTTGCTAATGTGGATAGCAAACCCTCTTTGGCCAAATGATTTTCGCAATGAGGGCAGGATACATAGTTTTCATCGTATGAAAAATTATCTATTTCATTGTTGTTTGTAACCGACACGCTTCTAATGTCAGAAACTTCCTCTATATTGTGACTCTCCTGGCAGCAAGCATCATTGGAAATTAGATGATTTACGTCATCATAACTTTGATCGAGCCTCTGCTCGTCACCCGGTACGCTGCGCAAACACAATTCTGGATTGTTATATTTGTGAACCGACTCCATCCACCATTGTTGATAAAAAAAATATAATTTTAATCAAACAATAGAACATTTTAAATCTGTTTAAAATAACAATTTAACGGATTTTATAACGAATTGGAAAGAAAATATAACATAGAATCAAAGGTTAAATCATAAAAACACCTCAATAGTGAAAGAGATAGTTTGTGAAAAAGCACTCCTCCGGAAGTACCTCTCTTTCTGCCCCACATATACATTCATACACAATGAAGAACACGCATTAATTTTTTGTATGGGGAAAAAGTATCTTTTTATACTAACAATGTTAATATCAACAATAAAGTCAATATTTAAACATATTTGAAACAATGTTTTAGAAAAATATCACGACTTACTCTGTATACACGTGCTTTTATTATATAGGGTAAACCTTTTACTTTGAAACGTCGCTGTAATGCTTAAACTGATAAATAAAGAACGGAGAACTTTTGTACGATGCAAATATTAACAGGAAAAAACATTTGACATACTGTGCAATACCGTCAGATTAGCAGGGTTGCCCATTCAACATAAAGCTATATTTTTGAAGTGGCACTATATCGGATTATTTAAATCATTATATTAAATGTAAACTTACAATATCACATGTAGTGTTACGAACTAAAGACGATACAATATTACAAACATCCATTTCGGAGACCCTTATGACATTAATAACGCAACTGAGACGATGGGAAATGTAAATCCAAAGTATCTTAGTACTAAATATTATCATTGGGATATGATGTATTTCGAATAAATAAGAACAAAGAGATGATTGTTTAAAAGAAAACTGCTAACAAAAATATAACATTCAGTCACGTAGATGGTGTTCAGAAGACGAAAAGATTATAATGCTGTTTACAGCAATTTGATATCTCATGCCGTTCCGGAGATATGACAAACATTACAATTTGCAATTACGTAGTTATAAGAAACTTTTGTAATTACAACTAGCAAAGTTATTGCTGTAATGTTATAGAACCAAAAGAAAAACACGATTATTTTACAAATTTTATGTAGATACGTCATTGTAAGTATTATAGCAATCTCTATCCAACTTTTGTTTTCTTTCTTTCTTTTCTTTTCTTAAATCTCCGGAACAGTTTGATATATCAAATTGTTGTAAAGGGATTATAATTTTTATGACTATCGAAATAAAGTCTTTGTTCCTATTTTTTCAAGCTACGTCATATCACGATCATAGTATTCGACCAGGTACTTTCGATGTGCTACGCCTTATCCGTTTTTTACATTATTACTATTACATAGTAGCCTCCAATATTTGGATGTTTGTGATGTCGCATCGCCCTTAGTTTTTAATACTGAACAAGAAATGTGATATTTTAAGTTTTCGCTTAATATGTAGACTTGAAATAAGTAATAATCTGACGCAGTACGACTTAAAAAAATACAAGTTTATACAGGGTTGGTGATCATGTGGTATCGCACAATATGTTAAAACAAATTCCCCCTGTCGATATTTACATCGCACAAAATTTCAGCGTTTTTTAAAAAATAATTTACAAGGCCGTACCAAGGGAAGTGGCCAGCGTATACATGTATAGAGAGCGTTCAGTAAGTTTTGCACAGATGGGTTCAATATCATTATTAGTTGCAATTTGATAATGAAATTTTAGGTGAACATTTTTTGATTCTTTGGCTTCAAAATGGTAATAATTGTTGTTTCTTACTCTTTACAAGTAAACAACAATGAACAGTAAGAAAACATCAGGACCCGACAACAGTCGGTTTGGAATATTCAAAACCGGTGATGAATTAGCCACATCAATTCATACGAAGTTGCTTCCGCTTTGTGGGGATCATACATTGGACAGCGCCAGTATTCAACGTTGGTTGCAGCAGTTTAAAAATCTAGGCTTTCCAGACCAGGCCAGAAAATTATGTCGTCCCTTTCTGGGATCAGTGCGGTGCCACTTCACAGACTTCTTGGAACACGGCTCTACAATTAACAAAGAGCGTTATTATTTGTCACTGGATACGGTACAACGTGCTCTACATACCAAGAGACCACAGTTGCAAGATACAGTTATCGAACTCCATAATGGCAATGCCAAGCCTCACACTGCCATGATGATATCGTAGAAAATTCGATGGAAAGTCGTCCCTCAGCCTCCTTATAGTCTAGACTTGGCTCCTTCAGATTTTTTCCTATTTCCTCGTCTGAGGTCCACTTGAGAGGGAAAATATTCGACAGTGACAAGGCCTTAATTTCTTGTGTGAAACAATGGTGTAAAATCAGCCACCTGAATTTTACCAAAGTACATTCAATGAACGGAAAGAACGTTGGATGAGATGAGTCAGAATAGATGGAGGTTACATTGCGTGACATGGTGTTCTAGCCAAGGATCGAAGTATGTGCACCTAAAATATTATCAGAATATTGCAACTAATAATAATAATATAACCACCTGTGTGAAAATTATTGAATGCCCTATATATATATTTGCATAAGTAGGAATTGTAATATGACCAACTATTCACAATTATATAAGATTACTATTAATTACACCCAAGATTTGTCCTGTATTAAATCTAAGATAGTATATTAGGTGGCTTGGATAGCTCACCTGTTCTTATAAACGGTACCATTGGAACTTGAGCTTCACTGTCCCTTTCCGAAGACACTTTGAGGTCTGATCCCGCCTTCTCATTATAAGAACCAGCTAGAAGTAGCGAAAATTAAACCAGAGAAATAGTGAATGATTTTGTTTTACAAATATATTGAACGCAAGGTAAGCTGTCCATAGTACGTAAATGACTGAAAGCAAGTTATTCAAATTGGATAAAAGACCATTAACAAACTGTAAGAAGTTAATGAATTACAAAAACAAATAATACCAAGAGTGGCAACATACCAGAAACTTGTGTGATTTGGGATTTTTCTAAACATGTTAACTATCATTAGTGATGCATCACAATACTTTAACTACTCTTTATGAAAATCGAAACAGTAATTATAACTTAACATACAAAACTCTTATACAATAGAGGGCGTGAAATTCCCCGTTACCTGGTCGTCATTGGCGACCAAATGTTTTATCATGGCAATGGGAAATTAGCATTTACTTTGATTTTGAAAAAAATGGTAAACAAACTCTGATTTGGATACAGAATTTAGACCTGAAATTTCGTGTCTTTTACTATTTACATACTTGGTAGGAACGAAGAAATCCAGAAGCTGGTAAGGAAGAGAAATTACCACAAATAATGCAAAACATAATCACACAACACTAAAAAACAGTCAGTAAGACTTTTCGTTAAATGTTCTACTTTAAGTAATTATTATTCTTTTAAAAATAATAATACTTTAAATAATAATATATTTTTTTTTGATTATTAAAAAAGAAAAGGAATGGAAAGAAAATGAACAATAACTAAGAAGTAATCACTTTAATCAGTTAACAATAGTTAAAAGTGCCTTCCAATGGTTAACATAACTATTTCTACATGACATACGTTGTTACAAAAGGAATTTTTGTTCGAGTATAAGAGAATTCCATTAACAAGAATATGAATCTAATAATTTTTCCACTGGGATACGAATAGGTGCAGAATGACATAAGAAGTAAAATGACTTTCACATGAGTTTACGAGTTATTAGCGACAGAAGTTGATGTAACAGTTTAGTCTGTTAAAGCTCACTTGGACGCAGTAAACTGTTTTATTTGTCACAAATTTAAGAAGTAATCAGGTGAGTGCCATACTGAAATAGTCACGTGATAGTGTTAACTTCTTGAATGCAGATGCCACGCTAGAAAATTTAGTCCTATACCTTGACCATTCGGGGAATCCATATATTTTCCACCTCATCGTCTTTCAATAACCTATTTCCATATCTTCTTATCTGAACTATCCAACTGGCGATACCCCAACCTTATCCCTAAACAATTCAATCGTGTTAATACTGAAATAATAATATCTGACCACAAAATACTTCATCCGACTTTCCTCAATCACACCAATCCAGCATTATACTCTTTACTGGTCCTCGTACTTTCTTAAACAGTGAAGAAATATTTTCCAGGAAGTGAATTCAAATTGAAAAAGATGGTATATACATCACAGTTCTAATTTCATTACTTCAAGCAATTATTGTTTTCAAGTACACAGTACATTGACCCAAAACGTACATTCTATAACAGGTACAGTATAACATGGCACAAATCTCCCAAAAGATGCACAAAAATAATAAACTGACTATGAAAACGGTATTTCTGACCACGCTGAGATCTGAATCGAATGTAAATTCTGAAACTCGCCTTTTAATCCGCAATATCTTGCTAACCTCCCCTCTCACACACAAATCTATATCTCTACTGGCGGCTTATCTTACAGTTAAATGAAGTGCACACCTTGCGACCGATTCTTCCTATTCGTACAAGACGCCTCTCGTACTTATCTAATGAATAAATCCACTACGTAGAGAATCGCAATTAAATGTATAACCAAAAATGAAGAAGGAGATTTACTGAAAATATATCTAGCATCCAGAATTTGGTATTCTTATAAATTACCTAATTCATCTTCTCCCTCCTTTTCCTTTCACAGTACTATCCCAATAGTTCTCACTATGAGGTTATAAATTGATCTACCGTCTTACCTTCTCTCTTGTGGGCTTCCCTTCTCCTTCTTTTAACTAATCGAGAAGGGGGTATGCATTTCGACTCGCTTATATACTAAAATGTCTAGGGAAAATTATTATACTAAAATGTCTAGGGGAAATTATCTCTTGATTATCTTAACCTCTCGAGTACGATTTTTAGATATAGAAATCATAGAACACTTTAAAATTTAATCTGTTTATTTACTAAATAAAAGTGTTTTGTTTATGAAAGTCCTAAGATGTATCTAATTATTCCTGTGTAGAATTCTTAATTTATCTTGTATTTGTTTAGACACTCTAACTGGAGTGGGCCTGTGGAGTTACTAACTCGCGTTCACTTACAAGCTATCAGTACATTCCTTAATTAGTTTCTATCAGCACTACTAGTCACTTATAGAGTGCTTCACCTAAATCCCTGTCGTGGAACTCATCTGACCTGAATTCCGTTCCACATAAGGAGACTAGCTAATTCTTTTAGGTTAGGTGTAGGTTAGAGAAACGTATAAATTGGATCCGTACATTGAATCCCAGGTAAATTCTTAACTAAGGAAATTCTCTATCAGCTTCGTCTATGTTTCAAGACTAGGCTTCAATATTGTAGAACCCCGACTATAGAATTCTTACACACAATATTACAAAAACGAGCACTCGCTGTGTGCTCTACTGAACATCACTTATGTCCAATTCTCTAATCCTTCCCTAATCCCCTCCCTCTTGGAATTGAGAAATAAAAACAAAAAACTTAATTATTCCGTAGCTAAATTCCGTCTAAACACTTCTCGAAATTTTCCAACCTAAATCCTAACCATTCAAACATTAAGTAACTCAACAAAGACAGATTAACTAAAAACTAACTAATTATTTAGGAATAACCCATCTAAGTTAAATTCTGTAACCCTGGTTCCCACTTAGAACCAAAGACCAAAGACCACATTACTCAGTGGTATTCCTATCCAATGAATCTATACTTTGGTTCTCACTAGAAACCATCCTATATAGCCACACCGTTCTGGGCTAGAATCAAAGAATTTCAGCCAAAACAGGTCCTCACTCAGAACCTTCAACCTACAAACCACATCATTCAAACGCTGTCTCCAAAAAATGAAGCCCCGTTACCCAATTCTCGTCCGTATTTATAGCAGTCCACGACTACTAACTAAGGGACATTCCGCGGAGTGCGGGGAACCAAAGGTTCCTCTTTTTTTAAAAAAATGTTTTTCGCTTCTGCAACCCCCAGCGAGAAGTGTTTCCACCTAAAGAAAATTATTAGACATACATAATATACAAGTAATTTACAATTCAATACACAAGTTACCTAAATATACTACTACTTATTATATATATATAGGTTAATTAAATATAAATATAACTAAGACCAGGCTTGGTATTTTTACTAGTTCCATTCGTATATTATTTCTAAAAAATATATACATTTATATATAAAATATCGAAAACCAGCAAGGCGCGCCTTGCAATCTGCTGATAGGATCTTAATAATTCAAGTTTAAACAAAATATCTCACTTTTTAGATTAAAGATATGAAGTCGAGAACTTTGACAGTGTATTTCATGCAATCGTTTAATAACCTACACGAAACTTGAGGAAAAACCGCTGAACACTCAATATCACAATTTTTAGTTCAGAATTATACATATCAGGTAATACATACGGTTCGGGGTCTTAATTCCACTGGGAGTTGAACTTGGATTTAAAGAGCACCGCAACTGTTACCAATTAACTTACAGACCCCGAACACTATGGATTAGACACTAATATAGGCTGTTTTCGATTATCTTTACATGTCACCATCTCACTCTCCCGCCAGTGTGAAAGTGAGGGCTAAACCTGGACCTAATTGGCATTTGGAGTATCACTACCTAAGCGACAACGAAAATTATGGATTCGACATTAATATCCGTAGTTTTCGATCACTTTTATATGTCTCCTCCTGTCACTCTCCTTTACTAGCGTTAGGGAGTCTTACCCCACTAAGGGCTGAACTTGGACTTAAACGGCATCGAGAATGATACCAATTAATTTAGCGACGCTAACAACTATTGATTCGATACTAATATCGGTCGTATTAGACTATTTTTACATGTCGCCATTTTATCCCACCGCCCGGGTGCTAATGCGGGTTGAAATTGGACTTAACGGCGTCAAGAGTGTCACAATTCATCTCAGAGACCGAGAAAACTATGAATTCGACAATAATGTCGATCGTTTTCAATAATTTTTATACGTCATCTTCTCTCACTCCCTCCCCTAGGTGTGCTAGGGGATCTCATCTCCCAGAGTACTGTTTTCCAGACTGTAGGTAATATGTGTAAAAATGTGGTTAAAATTACTCCAGGGACTCCTGAGTTATACTGAAACATACACATACACGCATACATACATACACATCTTTGTGTACGTATATAACAATAATATAAAGATAAAATGTTTGTAGTTACTGTACACTCTCAATCCTACTTTTCATTCTATTTCACTAATTCAGTTCTCTAATTTTCTCGACATCGTTTCGCGTCACAGTGGAAATAAACTGTTCAACCTATCTCTGCGTTTCAGAGGCATACTGTAAGAGGGCCAGAACCGACCATATGACAACATACTCAGACAAGAGAAGCAATATTGGTAACTTGCGTTAACATTTTTTTTTTATTTATTTATTTATTGAAGGAGATTATCGAACCAAATAGGACAAAAATTACTACTACTAGCAAATGCTTCACGAGTTGCTACGGGCAATATTCTTCCTTTTGCAGTTTTGATATAGAATTCGTCTTGGAAATTCAAACCACTTTTTGATATAGAATTCGTCTTGGAAATTCAAACCACTCGTATGGTCATCTTAGTGAACTACCCCCAATTCCTTTTTTCTTAAATTCCAAGTTAATCAACAAGAAACGCGCCCTTTTTGCTGGTTTTGTGGTTAAGCCTGGGAAAAGAATTTCACTGCAAATGCACGAACGAATAAAGTTTCTGAGTGAAGAAAACTATAGCACTCGCCAAACTGCTATCAGATTGCGATTGACCCAAAAGGCAGTTGCCAGACCAATAAATAATTTCAAAACCACTGAAAATTACGGCTATAAAAAGCCAAAACGACGTCAAAATAGCACAACTAAGCGTATGAATAACATAAAACTTTTGGCAGCAAAGAAGTCACCTAGAACATCAGTCAAAGCAATCCAGGCTGGTTCACCGAAAGATGGGAATATACTTAGCCAAAGGACAATCCACAGGAGGTTATTATGTGCTAATTTAAAATCCTATAAGTCTGCCAAAAGGAAGAAATTGTCGGCCAAGAACATTGAAGACCGACTGACACTTTGTAAAAGGTATCAGAAATGGACTATTGAACAATGGAAAAGAGTTATGTTTTCGGACGAGACCCAAATATCGCAATTTTATGCCTTATATAGATACATACGACGGCCTCCCAATACAAGTAATTCTTCACTGCTGCATCATTCCCACCATAAAGAATGCTGCAAAAATTATGGTCTAGGGTACCATTTCTAGTAAAGGAAGATTTGGATTGTGGTCATGTCTGAAGAGAAATCAATGAATGGAACTGTCTATCTCGATGTGCTTAAAGAGAAGTTATCAGTGTTTATGGAGATCAACCAGAATACCCACTTTCAATATGATGAGCTCCATGCCACCAGATAAAAGCTGTTCAGGAATGGCTTGAAACCAGGTGATTTCAAATTCCTGGAGTTTGGCTTGGAAATTCTCCTGACCTGAATCCCTTCGAGAACTGTTGCGTAATTTTAAAGTGAAAAGTGGCTGAGTGTAACCCCAGTTCAATTTCTCAATTAAGAGAAGCTATAACACACGTCTGGATTACAGAAAGTACACCAGAATACTGCGAAAAATCGTGTCTGTGCATGTCTTCTCGTATCCAAGCGGTGTTAAATAACCAAGGTTTGCACACCAAATATTGAAATCGCTCTGAAGCATACTTCATTGCGTTTCTATCTCTGAAATGTGTCCTTTTTATGTAGTTCTAAACTAAAACGTATCACTTACATCATTGTATACATCCGTGTTTAAATGAGAATATTCTTGTGTATTCATAAGCATGACACTTATTTGTGGTGAGTCATCCACTCTGGCTAATACTATATATATATGTGATAAGGATACTTGAGTACACAACACTGTATATTTCTAATCCAAGACTTTTTTTTTTTTTTTTTTATGCAATTCGAAATCTCTTGTCCAAAAATATGGAGTCGTCTTGCTTTCGCGACATATGATGTGAAGTTTTTCTTTACTGAACAGAATTATGAGCTTCCACTAAACTCTATTCTCTTCCTCGCCTTCCGCTTAACCTTGAACGTTTGCAGATTCAGTGTCTCTTTCAGTAAGGAAGAATAACTAAAGGACGTCTGTATCTGATTTGATTTGTAGTGTACTTTTATAGTAAGTTTTGAAAGTATACCCAGAAGGTGCTGAAGAAGTATTTTTTATAATGCTTTGTTACAAGAAAAGATCGCCTTGGATTCGGAAATATATGTAAACAGGCTAAATCATTTATCTTGATACGCCCTTGTAACTTTTAAACTACTATACACAAAACGCTTAAATTGCGTACCACGCAAATATCGACAGTGGGACATTATTTGGCATACTCTGTGATGAGGAGGATATCTATATTAATATATATGAAAGAGGATAAGTCAGTCATTGATCAATGACCTATTCATATTATATCTAGAAATGTGAGATGAAATGAAAGCTTATTTTATTACAAGAACGAGGAGAAAGGAAGATTTTTAAATAATACTAACATACGCCAACTTATCGGACCGAAATCCGGGCGTCGACATACACAATTTATATCCACACATAGCTCATGTAATAATAACCATATTAGCATGGGGCAATTTAGAATGCAATCTCATAACAAACTTAACCATTTAATTTTAGGTAGAGCGATTAATTTGTTAAGATGGATAGTTTTGATTGCATAAATAAAACTAGAGATATCAGATCAGATAATTACCCAAACTGGTGCTGTGCCTTACGTCAAAATCAATAACAACTGTCATATTGAATTTAGAAGTTAGGTTACGAGTTGGATGAATTTGGTAACGAAGATGAATAATAGAAGTGTGTTATCAATTAGTAACCAGCATGTACTCACCCATATTTTGATCAGTGAAGATTTGAGAGGTTGATCATTCTTGTTTGATAGTCACTTGAAAACTCTCTCGAGTTCACTACTCTTTTTGCCCACCTACCTTTTCTTCCTAGTTTTTGGTAGCGTCATTTCTTCCACTTACAATTACATTTTCAGAGTTACCTCATAACTTGAAGTAGGAAGTGTTTGTTATTGCCTTGACACATTGCTACATAACATAAGTTATATTTTCTATTAAAAGAATGTTTTATCTAGACATAGTTTTGAATTGTTACGAACCTACCTTAATTTCTTTACACGTGTGAACGGCCTAACAGAACCAGATCGAGAATCGAGTTTTATTTGCATTTAAAATATGAAAGTTTACAAAATATTAATGTCAAAATTAATAAAATATTATTTGCCCTTTACCAAATCGCTTCAGTCATATCCTGGGAACATAAAAGGGATTCCCAATAATAATAATAATAATAATAATAATAATAATAATAATAATAATAATAATAATAATAATAATAATAATAATAATAATAATAATAATAATAATAAATTATTATTATTATTATTATTATTATTATTATTATTATTATTATTATTATTATTATTATTATTATTCACGAATTCATGAAGTTAGGGCCATAGTACTTGGCATATAAACTTTCTACCCACTCTGTATCTATTATAGTAATGAAATTGTGTTTTTGTTAGATCATAACGAAAATGGACTGAAATGTTTGAAATAAATTTCGAACCAAATGAAATGAAATGAAATCTTTGAGTTTTACGTCCCACGGTTATACCGGTTAGGCTAAAGGAGACGGTGATTATGAGAAATGAATGAAATGGTGGAATGAAGAGTGGGAGGAAACGGGAGAAACCCGAGAAAACCCACGCGCACGGTGTTTGTCCACCACAAAGTTCACTTGGCGGGGGCGGGGATCGAACCCAAGTCCCCAAGCACCAGAGGTGAAATTTCGAAACACAGCACCTGACTCGAGCCGAATTTTTATCATGTTACTTTTACTAAAGTGCGTTCCTAAGGGCGATAGGGGAGCTTATATATATATCTCTTTCAAATATTTTCTTTGAACCTAATCTTCATCTGCGTAGAACGGGCAGTTCGGCAAGAATCGCTTACCACCTTCTTCGAACTGGATTTTTATTATATGACTTTCACTAAAATGTATATTGTAAGGAGGTACAAGGAAGATCACGTTTTATGCGATAAACCGAGTACCCCACGAACCCATCAATTTAAGGAAGATGGAACTAGGTATATAAACTCCTTATTAAAAATAAACGGATGTGTCCCAGCATTTCTGAAAATTCTGGTTTGAAGTGTGTGTGAGTGGGGGGAGGGGTACTTACCATTTTTTTTTTTTGAAAAATTGAAAGCGACGTTGTTTGTTGTTTGTGAGAGCATCACGGGAAAATATGAAGAGTTTGAAATGAATTTTGGGACATAGTACCTACCTCATGGTTAGCTTCTTATTATGTCACTAAAGTTCATATCTCAAGGGGGTTCAAATTTTACGTCAAAAATTGAGAAACTTGTGGGCTTTTTACTTTAATTAAAATGTGTATCCTAAGGGGAGGAGGGAGTTCAAATATTTTCCATAAACCTCTTTCTCCCATACGGAGTAGCTAGTATTTCGGCAAGCAGTAAAATGAATAATTACTTTCGAAAAATAGTAATAATAAATAAATAAAACTGTTCATAATTCAGAAATTTGTTCCTTTTAATCAATACATACAATTATGTTTACCAAGTGGTATTTGAACTTTCAGAAGAGAAATAATTTAGGCCATGTGATATGAGATTTACGCAAGTGGATATTGATTTCTATGAAGATACTAAATGTATGAAGAACGTTCACCAAAGATCTCTCCTAACCTAGTTACAGTGAATGCGGATACTGAAATTTTACATGTGTACTGATACATATCTCGATAGGTTATGAGGAAAATTTCGTCTTTTATTTCCTAACATTTTCTGTGTTAAGAGGCAGTAAAGCGAAAGGAATTGTAAAGATGGATCCAACTGAATACCTAGTGGTGACCAAGTTTTTGTACTTGAAAGGCCACACGCGAAAGGAAACATGAAAGATACTTATGAAGAGGAAGCCCCACTATACGATGTGAAGCACTGGTAATTCAAGTGTGCTTGAGCTTCCGTATAAACGAATCCCATTCTAGGTCATTCCAGTCAGTCAATGATGGGCAAGACAATAAAAGACCATTGGACAAGTGGGGACTGCCATCTTGGAGGATCATCATATAACGATTTGCTAACTATTTGAAGCTGTCAAGATAAATGTGAGGTCTGTGGGAAAAATAATTCATGAGTGTTTAGACATGCATAAGGGGTCTGCCCGATGGGTTCCCCAGCTGCTGACAATTTCCAAATGCAGGAACGAGTCACTTGCTCCCACGAACTTTTGATCCTGTACGCCGAAAACCACGATGACTGTTCGGACAGATTAATAACTCAGGATGAAAAATAGCTTCATCAATGTGACACAGAGACTCCACCACTAACGCCCAGTCAAAGCAATGGAAGCGTACTCACTCACCATCTCTTAAAGGCAGCTTTTGTCCGACTTTCAGCAGGCAAGGTCATGTCGACAGTCTTTTTGGAAGTGAAAATGAATTTTTAGGTTAAAATCCTACGTTTATGCCCTTTACGCTAAAGGAGGTGAATGATTAATAGAAGTAAATAATTGAGAAATTAAAGTTTTGTGCTCTCTTACTGGGAATCGAACCCATGACTACGTGCACCACTGTTTTTTTGTTAAAGGGGAATCAGCATGATATAGTAACGATGGAAGATTACCGCAACTGCCGGGAAACTACTACTACTACTGAAGCAGAAACAAATGGGTTCTATGGAAGCCAAGAGGCGTGGAATTCTGTCCGCATCCTTTACAGCGCTCCAGCTCATAACTCGCATGTTGCCCACAAGGGAGGGTTATGAAATTGCTCCCATGAGATCCGAAAGAGACAATTGTGTTTGCATTTCATATGTTATAACTAGACGAATCCCAAAGTTATACGTACCACCGGGCGGGATACCGTGAGTAACTAACTAACTAACTCTATGGCCTATGGAACCCGGAGGTTCAATGCCGCGTTCACAAAAGCTCTCCACTGACTTCTATCCTTAGCTAACTGCATCCAGTTTCTACTTTGTATTCCAATCTCTGCGAGATCCATCTTAATATTGTCCTCCCATCTGCGCCTAGGTCTTCCTAATGGTCGTTTTCCGATTGGTCTTCCAGTCAAGACTTTGAAAGCGTTTCTACTTTCTTCCATTCTAGCTACATGACCCGTCCACCTAAGCCTCCTAGACTTGACGACCCTAACAATGTTGGGTAAACCATATAAACTATGTAGTTCCTCGTTATGAAGTTTCCGCCATTCCCCATTCCCGTTCCTCTTGGATCCGAATATTCGTCTCAGGATCTTGTTCTCAAATACTTTCAGTCTATGTTCTTCCCTCAGAGTAAGTGACCATGTTTCGCAGCCATACAGAACAACAGGCATGATTATCGTTTTATATATTTTAAGCTTCAAATTTCTCGACAGAATTCGCGACGACAAGAGATTTTGAACCGAATAGTAACACGAATTCCCTGCTTTTAGTCGACATTTAATTTCTCCGTGAATATGATTTTCCTCTGTTAATATTGATCCTAGATATTTGAAACTATCCACTTTATCAAAAGTATTATTTAGTATTTTAACGCATCCATAATTTGCTGTATTCCGGTCCCGATGCACTTCCATGTATTTAGTTTTCTCTGCATTTACTTCTAAACCCATGTCCCTGCAAGCGTGATATCGTGAGTTACAATATATTTTGTAATGTAAAACCAACAAAAAGTTACCTGGCAGAATAGTTTGAATCGAATCATTTGTTCGGAAACAGTTGAGTAAATGGAAAACTCCGCGAACGTATATTCCATCATTTTCAAGGACAGACTTAAAAAAAAACTTTGTTTCAGGATCCCCCACAGAATCCCAGACGGGGTCCAACTTAAAATTTTCAAATGGCAAGGGGGTTAAGTAGCACATCGTTTGAAACCTTTTGTAAAATGAAATAAAATGGAGCAAGTCTCAACTCTCTACGACAACCTTATGAAAAATGGCGGCGGGTCAAAATGTAAACAGAATCTTAATTGAAAGCTATGGCCACCGTGAGTTCAAGTTGACCGCTTAAAACCTATATCAAAAGGATAGGCATACCAAACTGCTGAAGCCAGGAAAACCAAATTTGGCATAACTGTTGATCAGTTGGTGACGAAAAGATGCGAAATGTTCAAAAACGCGACATTTTGAGTTCAAAATGCCGCACTATGTATCGAACGCATGTCCAGCTCAAACCACTGGTGTTGCAGAAGCCAAATGTGGTATTTACGTTTATGGTTAATAGCATCATCCACAAATATCAAAGAGTATAATCTGTAATCTAATATGGTTGCCAGCGTGAAAAATGAGTTTGTATAGCTATTTTTTGGAATATTGTGACAAACCAACAAAGTTTGCGCAGTTTGATGCACTGAAATGATTTACAAGTGGTTTGGCACTGCTCGCCATTTTTGTCAATGAATTTTTTTCTTTTTGTATATGTGGTATTGCTTGAAATATTGCGATCAAACCAACGAATGGCATACAAATGTAACCATCACGAATACGTTACAATAGAGCCCCTAACCTGACTGGTGGAGCAAGTCCTTTATGTATAAACTACGTATGACAAAATTAGAAAAATACTCGAACCTATTCAACTTTTGTTTAGCAGTATGAATAGGAAGTTAGAATTGTGTGATTCACGTAAATGATATCGAGAGAACCGTGACGAACGTGCATTACAAACAAAACATATATGTACTGTTACGGAATGAAATAATAGTTGAAGTGAATCGAAATTCAATTTTTCTTTAGTCTTACTATTGTTTCTAAATACATAATAGAGAAAAACAGAGATTTAGATTTGTACTGGTATGAATGACATAGGTTTTAAAGCGGCCATCTTGGATTCAAGGTGGCCATAGAGTTTCAATTAAGCTTTTGTTTACATTTTGACCCGCCGCCATTTTGCACAGGGTTGTCGTAAAATGTCGAGACTTGCTCCATCTTCTTTCATTTAAGAACAGCTTTCAAACGATGAGTTACTTAACCCCTCTTGCCATTTGAAACTTTTTAGTTGAACCCCACCTGGGACAAGACGATTTAACTTAAATCGTTGTACTTTTAAAATAATGCCCGTTTCCGATTTATAGGGGTGACCATCGACTTTTTAATTAAGTTTTTGTTTACATTTTGACCCGCCGCATTTTGCACAGAGTTGTCGTAAAGAGTCGAGACTTGCTCCATTTTCGTTTATTTTACAACAGCTTTCAAACGATGTGCTACTTAACCCCCTTGCCATTTGAAAATTTTGAGTTGGACCCCGTCTGGGACCCTGGGGCAAACTGTTTTATAAGAAAAAGTGTGTTCTTGAAAATAATGGGATACGTGTTCGCCGAGTTTCCCATTTACGCAACCGTTTCCGAACAGATGATTCGGTTCAAACTATTGTGCCATTTCTGTAGCTTTTGCATTACAAAATATGTTGTAACTGATGATATTCCGCCCGGTGGCACGCATAACTTTGGTATTCGTCTAGTTATAATATATGAAATGCAAACACAATTGTCTCGTTCGGATCTCAGCGGAGCCACTTCGTGACCCTCCAGGGTTTGAAAAAACCCGGGTTTTTCTGAAAAAGACCAACCCACCTGGGCCCGTATGGGTTTTTTCGGGTATTTTTGGGTTTAATTAGGTTTTATCAAAATATTTCAATGTATTTGGGGTAAAAGTGTTAAAATGTGATTTATATTTCAAGATTATCATTGCCACAACTTGCAACAATTTTCTGTTCACTGCTGTTTTGAAAAAATGGCCGCTATTTTGAAATTTTACGTTGGATCATCGCCAAAATATATACAGCTAATTTAGAGTATCTCGTGCTTCTACTCTAAAAATTTCGACTTAAAAGACCGAAAATTGCGCTTTGTATCGTGCATACTCGCTATTTTGAAAAAAAATAAATTGTCACCATTTTGAAATTTTACGTTGGTATGCCGCCAAAATCTATACAGGAAATTTAGTGTGTCTCGTGCTTGTACTCTGAATATTTACATTAAAAGACCGGAAGTGATTCTCTGTAGTGTGTGTGGTACAAGCAGACGAACGAACAAATGCAGATTGAATCATTCCAGAAGCCTCAGTGACGTTTGCCAAATTTGAACACCAAATATATTAATTTAACAGCGTAAAATAAATGGTTTTTATTGTTGAAGTTCACTTTCGATTCCTTGTGCGTTGAATTACGGGAATTTCCCGAGCACTTGTTGCAAGAGGGATATTTCCAGAAAATTAATTTAAAACCATTAAGAAAGATATAATTCATATTTTATAAAATAAACTAGCTTTTGGCTAGCTGAGGGCTCTGCCCCTCAGACCCCCGAGTTTGCTCGGCCCACGGCCTCGCATTTCTTATCTATCGCCCTTTGCATCAACAGTGAATTTCGTGAACTTGCTCTTCATATTTACTGAATCTGCCAACCCGAGGACATCGCCCCCAACACACTGTCTTTGCTCGGCCTACGGCCTCGCATCTCTTGAACCCACAATTCTATCATTTCTTTTCCTATTTCAACTATTTAAAAGATAAGATTTTGTATCCCAAGAAAACGCCCATTTAAATAACAAGGGAATTTCTTCATCGTCCTTTAGATCCCTAAAAATATTTAAAATATTCACTTTTGGCTATTTTCCTGTCGATTAGTCCTGGAATGCTATAATCATGCCAAATTTCATCATTCTAATCATGCCGGAAGGGCCTAAACATTTTGGGGTGTAGAAGACGTCCCATATAAATAACATGGGACAGATTTTTCAGTTCCCCATAAAACCACTCTACGGTTGGAAATTTTTATTTCTGGTTTCACTTAGGTAACGCTTACAAAAATGTACAAGCATACCGAATTTCAAGATATTATTCCAATTCTAAGTACCTAAAACATGAGATTATAGGTCCAAAAAAGGCCCATTTAAATAACATGAGGACATTTTTCATCCCCTCTTTAGACCCCCTAAAAATTAAAAATATTCACTTTTGACGATTTTTCTGTCGGTTAGTCCCGGAAAGTTACCATCATGCCAAATTTAATCATTGTAGCCCTCCAGGAAGTGCTCAATAATTTATGTCAGCTCATGTAATTTTATATATATTTAGGATGTTTCAGAATGTCTTAAATGAAATTAAATATCTTCCAACATAAAATAAATAGTTTTATTGTTGAAGTATTCAGTTCCGATGCTTTGTGCGTTCAATTGGGGGAATTTCCCGAGAACTTCTTTCGGGACATGTTTTTTTTTTCTCCTCCGTTGAAAACACAGCTCCCTTTACTGTACATCGAAACTTCCACTAGTACAAAGTTCGAATTCAGCACTTGAAATAGTAAGCGGTACGTAGTTCGGAACTCTGAGCATCGAGTTTTTTAAATTTGACGAATTTTTACGCTTTTGTTGGTGTTGATCCTATAGAATGCTTATTTGAAGAGTACCTACAAATAACTGCACTAAACTGTTGTTGGAAAACTAAATTTTACTGAAGAATACTTGTGTTACCTCAAAAATAAGGCATAAATAATACTAATAGTTTTACTAATGCACTACATGTTTACTGGTAGTACCGGCATTTATGGCTTTAAACGCGTCAAACGTATGAGGGACAACGTCCCTCGGCGTCGCCGAGTTGGCGAGCACACTATTCACGGAGAGTATTTTCTAAAATATAAAATTGCATTTTTTTTCTTTCAAATAGGCTATAAGCATAATCCATACCTCAAGCTAAGGTAAGGCTTTTTTATTCATTCAGTGCATTCAGAGCTTTATAAAGGTCTTATGTTGAATGTTATATATCTTACCGGGAAAGATATTCGTTCAATTCGTCCAAGGAAAGTCCAAAATCTGATAAAAATCACTTTCAATGTGATCACCTTGGTTGTATCAATAATATATTAACAAAAAGCTCAAAAACCCAGGTGGGTTTTTTCGGGCTGGGCCCGCTTGGGCAAAACCTGTGACCCTCCCTTGCTAGATAAAAGTACAATTCTGCGGGTATGAAATCTTTTTCCATCTTTACCCGTACTTTCCCGACCTTGCACCACCCGATTTTCACCTCTTTCTGATCATGAAGTCATTTCTGAAAGGAAAACAATTATAAGATGATGAAATGCTGACTTCTGAGGTCAAGCCATTGGTTTTAGAACAATTTGCGAACTTCTCCAAACCAGTTATTCACAAGTGCATAAACAATGGGAAGTTTGTGGCCATTAGAGGTTCCTATGTAGCGGAGGACTAATGTCAGTACAAATCCCATTCAACGGTACGTAGATCAGGGGAAATCTTTAATTAAAACCGCTCGTACATCACTTTGATAAAAACTACAACAGCTTCAGAGAGAAGACAATTTAGGAAGTTGCTGCTGTTATTAATTTACTGTCCTAAAATGCCTAGTCAGTATGAAATACCTAAAAGATTCACGGCAATTTTGCTATAGATTTGAAGTCCTTGTAAGCATGCTTTACAAAGCTGTAATATTGAATGCAACAGATGGCTAGTGAATGTCTTCTTTTGAAAATTCCTTAAGATTTTCGTGCAAATATACATGAAAGTCAAGCAGCAAAGTACTGCTTGAGTAAAACTAAGACATCAATATGTTATCATGAAGATAAGCTTACCTGACATATCTCCATTCCTTTCCTCTATTGGAGTAGTTGAATGATTATCTACTACTTCTTCCACATCAGCTTGACTCTTTTGGCTTTCTGTTGGAATGGACCCTTTCTCTTGACTATTATCTACTTCCATGTCGGTATCCTCGTTATTTACGTTATTATTAGCAACATTACTCTCGTTATTTTCAGGAGGCATTGAAGATGGTTGCGCAGGTACTACTGGGGAAGTGGAAGATACTGGAGGAGATACATTCGGACTGGTCATTTCCGTTGGAAATTCGGAATCAACTTCTGCTTGTGTTCCTTTCTCAACAGATTTTGGTCGATCCTCCTCACTATGCACGGGGACTGGCAGTGGAATAGCTAGATCAATGGTATCATGCCCACCTTCAACTTGGTCCAAGAATATAGCCCTCCGAACTTGTTCTATACAGCGTCTCTTGTGACCTGGCGAGAGACGTAATTTTGTAAATGCTCGCCGTGATATTGCAGTGTCTTTATCTGAGACTTCACAAAGCCCTTTAATTTTCAATTGGTCTGCTGTTTTGAGCAAGGACTGCAGTTCTGCTTGAGACACATCAACTTCACCTTTGTAAACAAAATCAATTATGAATTTCAGATCACTGTAACATACATCCTGTGGCATAATAATAACGGGATGTTTGCATGGGTTCTCCAACAACAACTTTTGGAAATATGGAGAGCACGCTGATAAGACAACCTGAAATGAAAGCAAATGGAACGAAACTTTGAATTGCCAGAAACAGAAACATGTAGGTTATTGGAGTAAGTTTTAATTACTCAATAACTTCTACATAAACATTTTAAATTAAATTCAGATTCTAGATTGTTTAGAAATGACTAATCGTAATCGTCAGAATATTATATATATATATATATATATATATATATATATATATATATATATATATATATATATATATATATATATATATATATATATATTGACAATCTAAATGTCGAAAAATACAGATAAAATATCTCACATATATTTTTTATACATTTTTTAAAGTTTCATTCTTATTTCATTATTTCTGAATTGCTAACTCCAAGTTGACTTGATTTTTATAAAAATGTTACAACAATTCACTAATTTCATACACAATTTTAATAATGAATTATTAAACAAAACCGAAATTACATAAATACTGTCACAAAGTTTGGAGTGGTGCTGTAGGCACCCGGACTGGCATAGTCCTGCCATCTGTGTATAAAGCGGAAGATGCATGTAGTGTGTGTTTGACTGTTCATGACATACGTTGATATTGTACTGAGTTCTGATGGAGTGGGGCGATTACGAAAATCGTGTGGCAGTAATTGCACTACACAAGGTCGGGAAGACAGTAGGTGAGATTTTCAACGTCCTGAAACCCCTACAAATCACAAGAGACTCGTGCATCGCACCACACAGCGATACACCGAGACTGGAACGGCAGCTGATCGCGCAAGGAGTGGCAGACTACGAATGGTACGAAAAACGCAGGTCTAGAAAGCAGTCGCAGCAAGAATTCGAAGAAATCCTGTTCGAACACAAAGTGTGATGGCTGCTGAGATGAACCTCAGCAGAAATTCCATGTCTCGTGTGCTCAGGAGTGACCTACATCTACGGACGTATAAGAGGCGGACTGGTCACTTTCTGACCCAAACATTAATGTCGCAGAGGGTCCTTAAATCAAAGAGACTGTTGCGGTGTTACGCCAACAATCTGCACAGAAAGATTCTGTTCACTGACGAAAAGGTGTTCACAATTGAGCAGGTCTGCAGGTCTACAACGCCCAAAATGACCGTGTGTATGTCACGTCATCTACAGCAGCTGCTGAGGGCACATAATCCTGCCTCAGTGATGGTTTGGTGGGGAGTGAGCCACTCAGGTACAACCCAGCTGCATTTTTGCGAACAAGGAGTTAAAACATCTGCAAAAGTGTACCAGGACACAGTGCTAACACCTATAGTGAAACCAATGTCTGCTACCATGTTCCCTGGAGAAAGGCGGACCTTCCAGTAGGATTTCGCTCCAGGCCACAAAGCGAAAACAACCCAGGACTGCCTGGCACGGAATGTCCCCGACTTCATTTCTACCGCTGATTGGCCTTCTAGCAGCCCGGACCTTAACCCGTTGGACTACAAACTTTGGGCAGTCCTTCAGGCAAAGGTCTGCCATAAACGGCATCCATCTGTCGACAGTCTGAAACAATCCTTGACCCGAGCAGTGAACGATTCTCCAATGAACGTGGTGTGTAATGCCATTGACGAGTGGCCGGACAGACTTCGTGCCTGCATCAAGGCCAAGAGGGGACATTTCGAAAAATGATTCGTGCGTCAGGTGTACAACATATCAATGTAAAACATGACCAAAATAAATTGCTTTGGTGTTAATACTTTCTGTGTTATTCACATTCAAACTTGTGACAGTATTTATGATATAACTAGGTTTATGATATTTCACGAATATAACAATCCAGAATTGTGTTTACGCAGCGTAGCGGCTGACCAGCAGAGGCTTGATCAAAGTTATGATGACGTAAATAATCTAATCTCCAATAATTGCTGCCAGGAGAGTCACAATATAGAGGAAGTTTCTGACATTGGAAGCGTGTCAGTTACAAACAACGATGAATTAGATAATTTTTCATACGATGAAAAATATGTATCCTGCCTCATTGTGAAAAGCATCTGGCCAATCAAAGAGGACTTGCTATCCACATTAGCAAAAATCACCAAACGCTCTGTAAAAAAAAACCTTCCATATCAAAATGGAAGTCATCTCTAAATTATAATCCTTCTTCATCAAATGGAATTGAATGCGATAATCACAACACAAAACATCTGATATCCGACTTTTGCAACCTAATGGCCGAACTAAAACCATTCCGTTTCTTTACTAAGAAGAGTCCCAAGAGGTGCTCGGTCATCTGTAGTTACCTCTCTCTATGGTGTCATCCGTCGTATTGTAAACAGAAACGATCTAGACGCATGGATGGATCTGTTATTATTCCCGTATGCAGTACTCAATGTTCCGTCACAATTAGATCAAGTTAAAAACTTAACGACTTGCGTCAAGCAACGACTTTGCGAATGAGATGATTCTCACCGAGATGCGTTACTTCATGATTATTAAAAAAAAAAAAAAATACAAACGCAAATCTCAACATTCTTTAACACCAAAAGAGTCGAAAACAAACTCCACGATGGAGACATAGGAGGCGCAGTCAGATTACTAATTCCTGAAGATATCATCGCCACACCTAATGCATCTGTTTTAGAAGCACTTAAGGAGAAGCACCCTTCACATTCAGACACCTTTTCATTACCAGACTCTCCTAAATATCACCCTAATATACCAAGAGGTTCAGTTTCTGAAATACGATACGCTGCAAAATCCTTCCCATCTGGATCAGCTGGAGGTATTGATGGTCTCCGTCCCTTGGTTCTTAAGGATCTACTTTTACATCATGAGTCAGATTCAAAAAGAAAAAGATTAACTACGATGATTCTAGAATTATTTCATTTAATCCTTTCAGGTAATATTACCTCAGGAAATAAGACCAAACTTTTTTGGAGCGTCACTTATTTCGCTTAATAAGAAGAGCGGTGGAATTCGACTAATTTGCAGTGGGGAACATTTGGAGAAGAGTATCAGCAAAAGTTATATATTCCAGAATTAAAGAATCCGTCGTAAGTTTCCTTTACCCGAACCAATTGGTACTATGCGTTCCCAATGGAGGCGAAGCCGCAGCACATGCAGCTCGCATTTACTTTTCTACTCCCCATTCACAGTAAAAGGCTTTTCTGAAATTAGACTTTCGTAACGCTTTTAATGAACTGAACCGAGACGCAATGCTACTCACAATTAAAACTAATTTTCCATCGATTTATCATTATGTATATCATTGGTATGCGCAACCAAGTAACCTATTTCTAGGGGACAAGATTATACTCTCGCACCGTGGAGTACAACAAGGCGATCTTCTAGGTCCCGCTTTGTTCGCCACGACAATTCAGTCCATAGTGTCTAGGATTAACACTGAAATAAATATCTGGTACTTAGATGATGGCACTATAGCAGGAGATCCTGACACACTTATAAGTGAACTACACAATATTCGAACTATGGCAGCAGACATCGGAGTACACTTAAATTTTATGAAGTGTGAAGTACGATTTTTAGGAATTTCGCAAGATCAAATGGAAGTGTTATATTCACAATTTAAAAATTCAGCACCGGGAATACAATTTATCACAACCTCGTCAACATTTCTGCTTGGTGCAGCCCTTTCTCCTGAGACAACACGTAAGTTGTTAGTCGAGAAAACTAAAAAGTTAGATTTTTTCTTGTCACGTCTGACCCTAGTCTCCGCACATTCAGCTTTCTATCTCCTTCGTGCATCATTCTTCATACCAAGAATAATCTATTTTTTACGCTGTTCTACTTCTTGGCGTGAACTCGATTTACTAGAGATGTTTGACACCGTTCTGAAATGTGGACTGGAATCGTTACTCAAGTGTAATCTAAATAGCAACCCATGGATACAGGCCTCCCCTCCAGTTGATTCTGGAGGTCTTGGTATTCGTCGGGCTGTCGATTTGGCGTATCCTTCATTTTTAGCGTCGTTCTATGGCTCCCGGCATATTATTGAGATACTCCTCAACAAATTGATTGAGCCTCACATAGAATCCGATGTCCTAGACTGCATATCTGACTGGTTTAACCTAGTTGATTTAAGCCCTCTTGAAATAACGGGCTGAAGTTCGCAATCAATTTGGGACAAGCCAATCATCAAATTATATCAATCAGTGTTATTACGAGAAGCAGACAGTCAAGAGGATAAGGCTAGACTTCTCGCCTCCTCATCACCAATTTCAGATGCTTGGCTACAGGCATTACCTTCACACACCCTAGTACTGCACCTTCCAAACGAAAGTTTTCGTATTGCAGTTGCACTTCGCCTAGGAGTAGACATCTGTGAATCACACAACTGCTCTAAATGCGGTGCATCAGTAAAGCAGAATGGTCTACACGGTCTGTCTTGTATAAGAAGCTCCGGAAGACATGTGAGGCATTCGAACGTGAACGACATTATCTGGAGAGCACTCACATCGGCGGAAGTTCCATCTGTTCGTGAACCTGTGGGGTGTAACAGATCTGACGGCAAAAGACCAGATGGCATAACGCTGGTACCATGGCAGAGGGGAAGGATTCTTCTCTGGGATTTCACCTGCACTGACACTTTCGCGTTATTTAATCTCACTCTTTCTTCATCTCGAGAAGGAGCTATTGCAGGCTGCAAAGAATGCGAGAAAAGAAGAAAATATAAAGATCTGCTCGATAGATACATGTTCGTGCCGGTAGCCATTGAATCAAGCGGCATTTGGGGCCTCGAAGGGCTCAATTTCATCAAAGAAGTAGGCAAACGTATTGCACACCTTACTGGTGAGAAGCGGGCTACTACTTTTCTGATACAACGTATCAGCATAGCAGTTCAGCGAGGAAATGTGGCTTCCATTTTAGGTACATTACCTCCTGAAAAGTTATTAGAAGAAGTTTTCCTTTTATAACTAACTGTTCAGAATTTACTGTTTATCTTTCTGTTAAAAAAAAAAAATATATATATATATACATATTTACAGAATGTATTTAATCTATCAAATTATGGCAGTTTTTCGCAATAATAACTCGTCCAAGAAGAAACAAGAAACATTTGGTCTTAATTTAATGGATTTAGCAAAGGTGAAGGTGGGATAGAGATATTACTGTGTATTTATGAACTAGTATAAAAATAAGCCAGCTATCAAATTCTCCCTACCCAAAGCCGTGCATTATTAACGCAAGAATTTTAGAAGGGAATTCTGCAAATACCGACTTGGTTACGTAACCTAAAAAGCACTATCGCCATGAAGTATAAAGAAAAAGTACACTAGAAATCGAGTATCATTATCTGCAAATTAAATAATATTTTAAGCACTATCAGAACAATAGAAATCGAATTTACAATTTTAGTTTGGAAATAGTGTTAGAAATTCACACTTTTTGTATCAACTTTGTTTTATAGATACCGCATGATTCAGAAACTTCTTGTTTAGGTAGAATTCATAATACTTTGTGTATAGTTTCTTGAGCCGCTCTTGCCACATCTCAGATTTTGAATAGAAGGCAATGTAGTATTAAGTTACGAACTTTTCGTCGTAATATGAGAAATTTTTCATGTCTGCATGTTCCTTTGGGTATTTGTAACACACACACACAAAAATAAAATTACTAACACGAGATGTCTTGTTTTATTTTATTTGCTCTCATGTAAATGTTGATTTGTCGAAGATTAGCTACATAAAAGTGATATTGAATAAATTCAGTGTGGGAAATAAAAGCATATTACAACTACGAAAACTCAATATACATTATGTACAGTTCGTGGCATAGAAAATGTTATAAAAAGTTTAAGTCTAAACTGCTAACAAACTCTGCGCCATGTGCATATGGATCCAGAAACATACATTTCGATCGCCCAACTGCTCCTGGTATTCAATCCAATTCCTTTTCCTACTCCACTCCTTGTCTAAAGCAGTCTGTGCGACGTGATATATCTTTTCCTTCAGACGAAAAAAACAGGAATCATGTTTACAAGCTTTATAGCTTTAAAATCCGTCTCTTTCATTCGTTTATTCTAAAATGCCTTTGCAGAGCTTAAATTAAATTTAAAAAAAAGTTACAAAATGTTGTCATAGCTTCATAAATGACTTTATTTGTATTCTTTCCTTTCTTCAAAGCCTACATATCACATCAAGCTAGGAAGATGCTTCTTGTGAAATACATGAAAATTGTCAATCATGGCCGTAGGTTTTGTGCTTCCCGAAATCTGTAATATGGGCGCAGAGCTCTAAAAACTACTGACAGAAATGAGTGTTAATCAATGATTAATTTCATTTTGTTTCCCAGTAATTGAAATCAAATTTTCTAGAAGCGTCATTTGGGACAGGAGGGTGTAATTCTCCCCTTCCTTGAGTGTGATATCACATACTGTTTGATCAAATGTATGGTAATACAAAAATAAAAAAGTGAAACTCTTATGTCGGCGGAAAATCTCCCCAAACAAAATCTAAAATAACACTGCTTTTGGGAACAAACTTATACAGTTACGATAACACATTGCTATAGCTAGAGCACAGCCTGGTTGGCCGCAGTATATCCATGGAATTCCTTACACCACATCAAGCGGGCTCTTCTTTAGATGCAGGCTTGCAGAAAATGAAATGCAACGGACCAATGTGAGGGCATAGAACTTGTGCTTGTTCAATTGTAGAGCCACATCATGTTGAGACATGCTAGCACTAATGGCTGCTCTAAGGTATCTTACAAGCCCTTCTATCACTTATTGGTAAATAACTGTAATTTGCAATTGTACTGCGAGCACATGGACATTATAGTTCGTTTCTTCCACCGAAGCGCAGTTCGTACATACAGAATGCCGCCTTCTATATTTGGTGGCTCTTACCATAAATAAGTGATCACCCGATCGTATAGAAAGGGAACTTCCGGAAAACATCCCGATAACTAAATGGCCAACCAAAACCTTAATTTCAAACAACTGACAGTCGCTTTCATCTCCACATGAAGTCTTAGTTGTAGCAGTTCCAAACGCTGTCCTTTGAGATAATTAGGAGACCGTTGTTTAATGTATATATAGTTTTCTTAAATATATATGTTACAGTCGATTTCCGGTTTCCAAGACTAGCTTCCTTGCTCTTACATTGCCTGACATCTGTTTCATATTAGCCATAGGATCGGGAAAAACGTACAGACATAGTGAGTGTTACGACCCGTAACTCCGCAAATGCGGTCAAAAGAGAGACGGAGGAAGGAAGGGATGCTGTTGTAAAATTCAGCATGGGAACTTGAAAGAAATTTATCGAATACACTCCTGTTGAACGCACTATACACTGACACTTCTGTTGTTACAACCTTCGCCAGATTTCTAGCATCATACTTCATGGTACAAGAAAGTTTGGACTGGGTTACGTTCCATTCACGCCAGCCGTTAAATGTTAAATATATTTGATAATGTGTAGAAATAAGCCCAACTTAATCTAGACACTATCTTTGGAATTCTCGACAACCATGAAAGGAGCTGTTTTTTCCCGTTTGCGTTGCGCACATATAATTTAGTGTGCGAAGAGGTCGTGGCCTAAGACCTTCACATATAAACAATGATGGCCTAGCTCAGCGGAAACATGACCAAAAATGGGCCAACAATACAATGGAAATGGCTATATGACGTGCATGCTTTTTATATATATATTTATTTATTTATTTCTTTTTTTTTGGTATATCGCCCAAAAGACGAGGCGCGCTCCTTTGAGGTTTGATGGAAGTCAGACTACACATTGAGCTCTACAGGCACTATGAGTTTCATCGCACTTTAGCCTGCGGAATAGAGAAACAAATCGGGTCAGTCGGACTTCCGAATCGTTCTTCACTCGAACGAAGGAATCAAAATTAAACGTGGACATTGGCAGCCTGGACCGAGATTGAAGTAACATTATTAACACCATCGTCGCTACCAACCACTGAAGCAGAAAGAGTATGATTTAAAATGTGTAATCTGTGGAGTAACGAGATGTTTTTACCTATTACTGTAAATATTAATTTACATACTTCCTATGCGTACCAAAATATTGTTTCTTAACTAAGTCTTGAAAATATTGATAGTTGATAGCGAAAATTTGACATTTAATATCATTTTTTGAACGATCTATAAGAATTTAAAGGAGCAAAATGTAATGAAGTTTTTTAGTTTAATGTTCCGTGGTTATGCTTCTTACGGTGACGAATCTTTAATGATTGTGAAATAAATTTTTTATGCTCTACCATCCGGAACCACGTGCATTAAAGACACATGCCCAAGCCATATTAAACTAGCGGGGAGGGTTTTGTGAGAACTTTTTTTTATTGCTCTTCAAGCGGTTTACATTACAATGGTATTGCATATTATATGCTTGCCAACGCCCTAGCTGCGCTAAAGCATTGCTTCTCGTGAGATCAGCAAAGTCACTCAGGCTGGACTTGGGTCAGAGGAAAGATGGGTGATCGTTCGAACTAACCAGATGGTGCGGGCATTGTTGTGTTCTCCTAGCGTCGTAAGCACAAATAGGAAGCTACTTGAAAGAGTAGTGATTCCCGGTCTAGAAAGACAAAATTAACGGTAAGGGGAGGCTGACCACACATCATCCCAAAGCATGAGTGCCACAAGATTGGCTGGAAGGCACTATCAATGAGTGCTGTTGCGCCAACAGTTTAAAAGTTCTTCATATTATATATATAATTTGACATTTAATGTAAATTTTATTCATATATATTAATCTTTTTCATTCATTCCTATTACTTAACGTACGTACATTCATATATTTTCCTTCCATTAAATAAGAGATGGTTCACCTCTAGTGCAAGAAGCCCCTAGTTCTATCCAAACCCACGTAAGTTTGTAGCGAACAAAATCATGTACAGATGTCTTATCGGATTCCTCTCGTTTTCTTATAGATTTTTGTTTCACTAATTGTTCTGTAATTATTCATTTTCACTAATCATCTGCTTCCTTAGGTTACAAGCTATAATGATGGAACAATTAACAGTGATTTTTCTCTTATTATTATTATTCCTTTTCCTTCATATACTCTTACCAACCAACCCATCTCGTAATTTGTATCTTGTGAAGGCAAGATGACGCTGAACTTACCTTACTTATTACTCTTTTTTTTTTTTCTTTCTAGTCCTACCCTTACTGTCTGAAGGAGTGCGAAAGTGCTTATAATTGGTTTTATTTGTATTTGCATTATAGTGCTTTTATGACATACCTTATGAGCTTTTAACGAAGCTTCATTACACGCCAGTGTGACGTCTACAAATGCTTCATCCTGGAGAAGTTGATGGAACACTGAAGTCATATTTGACTGGTAATTATTCCAACGAAGACAGTAATGTTGTCCCGCCATTTTTGTAATGAGAGTACTATAAAAGAAACATACCATTTTTATTCACAATGGCATATTCACAAGCTAAAAAAATAAAAGTAAAGTAAGAACTAATGAAATATTTGCTAAATTATACAAAGTAGCTCAGAATCTAAAACAAATTTCAACCCTCATGGTGACAAGGTATTTTCTCCAAGGAAGTTGTTTAATTCATAAAATAAAATTTATTTTTCTGTAGCAACTTTAAGAGGTATTACTAGTTGAACGAAATAAGTAATATTTCTGTTCATAAAACATTAGGAAAGTTAAATAAAACAAGAAATTTAATACTTGGAAAATAATAAAAGTATATGCCTCACAAAGTGGAAAGAACATAGTTGTGGCATGTTACCTTTTAGGTACTGCGTTTTGTCCAGATATGTTTGTTGAAATAACTACATCTCGTTTGAAGCTCAGTTGAGAACATCTGTAATGCCAAATTCGGTCAGATAAAAGTGGAATATTGGGGCTTGATGAACCCACTGCAATTTGTAGGCTTTTATAAAGTAAACTACAAGTCGTTTAGAAACATATATAGAACAGAGTTTTTACACTCCTTCTGATCACATTATTATTATTATTATTTTTTTTTTCCACATAGAAAGATACGGTACAATGGAATACAGAGAAAGAAAAGTACAATGGAGGGTAAAGCATGACATATTTCCACCAGTACTTCCGGTATTATTTGTTTCTGGTGGGTTCGAAACACATGAGCTATATACAGAACTTACAATGGTAATATTTTGCATTAGCTTATAAATATTATAACAAAAAAGAAAATAGCACTTTTCGTTAAAATTTATGAAAAAAAAAAAGAGCAAACAAGTCTAAAATAAGCTAGATAAGGAAACGTATTTAGATAAAAATACAATGGAACAAACATCTCCCTATGCAGAAGTATTGTTTGGAACCGAATATGTGAATTATGGAACCCCGTACTTAGGTCGACAGCGAAAACGACGAAATTACTTGACTTATTTAATGGCAAAGTTTGATCCTTCCTGCCTTGCACCCGGTATCACAGACGTTAAAATAAAATTAGAATATATTGTCATGTTTGGAGTTGATAGGTTCATAATAACATTTGATTTAAGAATTGGTAAGTCATTAGTTCTACTTAAAAAAAGAAAGTCTTCATAACATTATAAGTACACAAAAAATAATGACAACAAAGAAAAATGAAAATAATTGATCTCATGCAATCACATAACTAAGACACAATTCTAAAAATAGGGGTTAAACATTTTCTTCAAGGTCTTAATAATACTTACGAATATGGCATGAAAATTTTGAAGTTCGAAGGAACTGTTACAAAAAGTACTAAGAATATTAAATGAATAAATAAGTACAACTAGTGAGAATATACTAATATTTTTAAAGCGAAATGTAAGTATGATCTTATCTTTGTAACTTCCTAGGTTGCAAAAACTGCACATTTTAACATTAAAAAAAATGATTAACAACTTTATTCCAATTATAAAATACTACCCTTATATTTCTTACATACATACACTTCAGACGTATTTATGTGAATTCTCTTCCCCAGCTGCAAATACGTCCTAGGGCTAGCTAACATTACCACCAAACTAGACATAATGGACAGCAGAATATAAAGAAACAAGACAATTTTGGCTGAATTTGTTGTTAAAGAGTAAGAAAAACTTGAATTTATAGACTTCCTAGTACATAGATAACATAAATTTTATCTAATCGTTTCTATCATTTCCTTAATACACAGCCTGTTAAAGGGAATCATAAATTACCAAAAATCTGCCAAGACAAAGCCACGAAGACATCTGAAAAAGTAATTACTGTTGATGCTGTGCATTGTTGAAGCGAATAACTAATTTCAACCCCGAGTTGTACGAGTAAGTCTCTAATCTCAAGCAGAACAAACATTATGTATAACAAAAAATCGGACAACATCTTCACGGAAATGTTTTATTTACAAACGGTCATGGGGATGAGGTACATGCTCACTCTTTCATTATTGTTCCATTTCAGCTCTATCAGTACAGACTACCTGGGATCCACAGAAAAAAAAAAAAAAAAAAATCCGCCACATACCACCAAAATCTCCTTTAATTAATTAATTAATTTTTTTTTTACGAAAGCTATTTGTATAACATGTTTAAATCATAGTGTGTGTAGCGGAGCGGGGGAGGAGGGAGTAAGATGACTGTTCATTTTTAATTGACTCCAACTTTAAGCATTGGAGACTGTGTGAGAAGTTCAATAAACATCAACATTATACTGTGTCAAAATGGAATTACTATTATGTTGGTAGTCGTGGAACGTATTACTTACATCAAGCGCGAGGGGAAAAGATGGGAAGGAGAGAAATGTTCACTCTTTCGCTATCGATTACTTTAAATACAAGTAGTAGAGAAGCCTCACAATATATGTGCCATATTAATTTTTTTTTAAACAATCGTTATACTTGTTTAAACCGAAGGGAGTAAGTTTACCACTCAATTCCGACTGTTTTCAATCCCAGGCACTAACGGATTGTTTTTAATAGCGGGTACTGAGAACTGTGGTAAAGCCTCCAAGAAAATATTTATATTCTATCAAGATAATAATTTCTACGGAAATTACCGTGCAACTTTTTAAGAAAAATCGGGGAAAGTGGTGATCCACCAGTTTCTCTTCCGTGATGTTAGGCCCACCCAGAGGAGATAATTCGGAAACCTCAAAATATTCAATATATTGCATTAAAATCAAATATATTTTTAAAATAACCGTGGAACATATTTCTTAAACTAGGGGAAATGAGGTCACCCTTCCATTTTTAATAGATTTTAACCCTAAGGAATCCCCTTAAAAAAAAACTGTGCAATACATTTGCCATTATATATATATATATATATTTGCGTACATTATTCTGTAAATTGTTTTGTACGCAAATGTTCAAACTTGCAATATGAGGTTAATTTTACACCCTTTGACTTCCTCTTTATTCTTTGTGAATTGCAATCCCAAACAATAGGGTTTCATGGAAAGGCTCAGGGAACCTACATACCGAGTGTCATTAAAATAGAATTAGTTTTACGAGAGTTATTGTGGAACAGGCAGTCGTATAAATGGACAACAGCATACAAACATACATATAGTCGAATGGTAGAAGCTCGCTACAATCAACTGTTGGACATTAAAAATGCATTATCAAAAGTGCCATATCAGATTAAGCCCACATTTACAGAAGCTCACATGGAGCAGTATGAATCAGAAAGTGCTCTGTGACGTCATCATCTCTCGCTCCTAGCTCCGAACAAGCTTATTGGAAAGACCGGAGCATTCAACTGCCAGGAGAATCTTCTGACAAGACTTAAAAAAGCAAGCTTTGCCAACTAATTTGGAACATTATGTCATAAACACTGCAACTTTATTTTGTACATTTTCACGTGTTCCTTCTCACGGGTAATTTTAAGGATAAAATCAAGGGTGTACTACTTTCTCAATTCTGAAAAATTGCAACGTATTTAGTCGAGTTACATGAAGCGCTAGTTGATGAAAGCAAGACGAAGTAGCGTGATCCAGTTCCGTTTGCTAGGGAAGAGGCGTTCATTTGATTTAATATGATTTTGGGTTTAGTGTCCCTTTCAGCAACGAGGCTATATGAGAAGTGGCTCTACAGCTTGACATGGGATTTGAACCATATGAGCTCCCGCCGAGAATCGAATCCAGGCCTCCCATGACAAAGGCGAATACACTAACCGCTCAGTCATAAAGAAGCTCGAAAGAGCGTTCGTATGACATATCATATTGCCTACTATTGGTGTGAGAAAAATGAAAACTAAGTTTTACGTCTCACGGTTATGCCGGCTAGGCTAAAGGATACAGTGATTATGAGAAATGAATGAAATGGTGGAATAAAGAAAGTGGGAGAACCCCGAGAAAACCCACACACACGGTGTTTGTCCACCACAAAGTTCACTTGGCGCGGGTCCGGATCGATCCCAGGACCCCATGCACCAGAGGTGTACGCTCCACCACCGAACCACAGTGGCCCCCTACTACTGTTCTGGATCACTTCTGATTTTCCCATTTACTCTATTTAGAGAGTCCCTCGTTGATAAATGAATAACATACATGTATATGGCGCTGGAAACTTGGGCTCGACTTCTAGTGGGAATTCATGCGGTTCTCACGTTAGGCTGCGCGTCTACGTCTTACACAGCCTCGGTGCTAAAATTACGTTCAACTTTAATCCAAACAACTAACCGTTTCTGTTACTTTACTTTACTTATCTATTATTATTATTATTATTTTGAAAGAGAAAAATGCTATGATAAGTATATATAAGCTAACTGTGGACTTACAAACTAGATGTGGTATAATAAAATGAATATGAAATAATTCTCTGTATTTCAAAGTTTGTGCTAGTGGTATGGTAGCACTGCTTAGTCATGTTGATTCATAGGTAAAGATGTCAATTATACTGAACTAACATAAAGAAAAACTATTGAGGTACGATATTAGAAAATTCGCTGTTGTCAAAGGATTCTTTATTCATAAAGCCATATTCACGGAGAAATTAAATGTCGATTAAAAGCAGGGAATTCATGTTATTATTCAGTTCAAAATCTTTTGTCGTCATCGCGAATTCTGTTGAGGAATTTGAAGCTTAATATATATAAAACGATGATCATACTGTTGTTCTATATGGCTGTGAAACATGGTCGCTCACTCTAAGGGAAGAACACAGTCTGAAAGTATTTGAGAAGATCCTGAGACGAATAATCGGAACCAAGAGGAACGGAAATGGGGAATGGCGGAAACTTCATTAGGAACTACACAATTTATACGGTTTACCAAACATTGTTAGGGTCATGAAATCTAGAAGGCTTAGGTGGGCACGTAATATAGCCAAGATGGAAGAGGTTAGGAACGCTTTCAAAGTCTTAACTGGAAGATCAATCGGAAAACGAACATTAGGAAGACCTAGGTGTAGATGAGAGGGCAGTATTAAAATGGATCTCGCAGAAATAGGAAAACAAAGTAGAAACTGGATCCAGATGGATAAGGACAGAAGTCAGTGGAGAGCTTTTGTATATGCGGCATTGAACCTCGGGGTCCCATAGCCGATAGAGTTAGTTATATAGTGATACCTTTAATCCTATAAAGATAACCAAGAAAGTTCTGTTGCTTTTTGCGAGTTGTCCGCCGAAAACTATAAATTCGATACAAATTTCAATCACTTTTGGGAACTTATCTTTCGTCTTCCCCTCCCACTCTCTGTAAATGGATCACTATTTATTTCAGCGGCCCCGAAAACTACACAAATATCGGTCATTTTCAAGTAATTTTACGTTACAATATCCTCCCCCAGGTGCTAATGGGGACAGAACCCAAACTTACATTGCATGTGGAGTGTCATTCTTTATCTAAGCGACCCTAAAAATTACGGATTCGACACTAACATCGGTCGTTTCTTATCATTTTTATGTTTGCCTCTTCCAATCCTTCTACAAGTGTTTAGGGTGTCTTGCTCCTACCCGAGGCTAAACTTGGACTTAAACAGCATAAGGACTGCCACCAATTAACTACATGAAGATGAAAATTGATGATTGGACACTAAGATCGGCCGTTTTCGATATTTATACATGTCATGATTTCACTCTCCCCAGGTGCCAATGAGGGCTTAAATAGGACTTGAACGCCACCGGGAGTGTCACTATTTAATTGACGATCCTCGGACCTATGTGTTTGACATTAACATTAGCCGTTTTCAATCAATCTTATATGTATCCCTCTCCGACTAGGTGTGCAAGGGAGAGCCTTACTCTCACTTGGACTTAAAGAGCATTGAAGTTGTTTCTAATCAGCTCATGGAACTCGATATATATGGGTTTGATACTAATATCCGTCGTTCTCGATCATTGTTATATGTCTCCCCTTTCCCTTCAGGGAGGTACCGATGTATCGGTATCGGTGATATCGGCCACTTTTGGGAGTATCGGCATCGGCAAATGGACACCGATACATTTTCCGAACTATTTTCAACCTGTCTAATATTAACAGAGACATTTATATTTCATCGATCTCTTTTAGACTTAAAGTTGATCTAAATTATTATCAATTGTACAATCGATTTCTGTGTACACCTTTGAATTGCACTATTCGTACTCAATTGATAATTTTAGTCCCTCGATGCCAAAATAGTGGCGAAGAAAAGCCAACAGCCCTCAGTCACGTACATGGGAGCCTGAAGAAAATTTTCTAGGGGGGGGGGAGGCGTTCCATGGTTTGCTATATTATGTATACATTTTCGTGAGCCAGGGGGGAATACCTACCCTGCTCTCCCCCTTCGGGCGCCCATGCTCAGACCCACAATTTGAATCCCAAACGAGACAGAGGTTCCGATTCAGAAGAAAATGCTACGGAAGAAACCCACAAGAAACCACTTGGTCATTATTTTCTCCTACTTACTTGTTAAAAGCAATTAGTTCTAAAGTTAAATAGTTTTATCGTTTTCGACTTCGCTTAAATAAGTATTTTTTTAATGGTATACACAGCAGCACCCAGTTTAGCACACACTATTTTGTAAGCAACAAATATTTGTAATAGCTGTTTGCATTATATGAATGTAATAGAGACTAGTAAATACAATGGAACTATCAAAGTACATTATCACTCTATATATCAATCACTGACTCCTAGAATTAACTTTACACTACATGCTGCTTTTTAGTTCATTTTATGTGAGCTGGATTAAATTTAGAGGAAATATATTTTTGGAATGGAATGGAAATGATTAAATACTATCTTGTTACCTAGCATTATCTATATGCAATTATTTTATCAAGAAATTCACTCGTAGGGACTTATAAATGGTTTCTTAGGGCAGATTCACTTTAGGACGACCTAGACGGTATAGACCCCAATTACACGTCCGAACATATGTCAAGAAAATATATTGTAAAAACACAAACATACTTGTGCTAGGTGTCCACTAAAATCGAGAATGCTACCTAATCGAGTCAGAGCAGGAGCGCAAAAGGGGGACGTGCGCGTGCGGGACGCATCCGTAGGGAACAAGCGCATTAACGACAAGGGAGGGGAATATGCGAATAAATGAAGATAGTGGGAAAAGAATTATATAATACAAAAACGGCGATTACATAGGTTAAAGCACTTGTCATGGTAAAATAAAATCATATGTTTGCTACATTCATAAAAACTCTGCCAGTGGAAATTATTGTTACACGGTGCAGATTAAAAGCAGTACATCAAATTAACAAAAAAGGCTTCTTCCACCACTTTCCTTGTTTTAAAGAGTTCCGAACTGTTGTTACCCAGCAAATTATCGCGTACAGATTGACAATACATGTCTAAACTGATGTGCAGTGTAAATTACGTGTTATACTACTATATGCAACTATTTTATCACGAAATTCACTCATAGTGGTGTATAAATTGTTTCTTAGGTACGAATTCTATTCATTGGCACAGATTCACTTTAAGAAGACCTTACCTTTTGATTACATATATGAATACGGATGTGTGTTATAAAGCTGACTGTGAAAACACATACTAACTTCTGCTGGGTGGCCACTAAAACCAGTATGCTATCTAACCGAATCAGGGCACGCGCATAAATGAAGATAGTGCAACAAAAAACACTTAATATCGCTTAAAATCACAACACTTGTAACGATTTCAAACTTAAACTTTATACTTGTATACATAAAATACAGGTTTCCTACATCCTACATAAAAATTCCGCAAGTAGAAATTATACGTTTATACCTCTGAAATTATTAGAATGTTTATACAGTCGTCTTTGATACACACCCATTCGTTTTAAGTTTAGTATAGCCCATAAGCCGATGTAGGTGTTTCATACTTGTAAACATTCTGCATAAAAAGTCCACAAGCAGAAATTATACGTTTATACCGTCGTCTTTGATATGTACTCAATTGTTTTAACTCTAGTATAGCCGTTAAGCCGGTTGTAGTTCTTTCACACTTGTAAACATGAAATACAAGTTTTCTACGTAGTGAAAAATTCGTCCGACAAGTAGAATTTAATAATTTTCATAATTCTCTTCCATAAGCATTCACTCACTTTAGGTTAAGTTCCGTTACGCTGCATCGGGTTAACCGAAAATTTGCAAAATTTACGGGGAAGAACGGGTGCGTATGGTTCTTGTACTGTGTGACACAATAAGAAAAGGGAAGAGATTACTGTTTATTTATGAATATTGGGGAAAGTGAAGACGGAACTATTTTGCTATGGCGAACGTTAGGGCCGAAAGTTACCTCAATATAGAGGCAGTATATGCGGACATAGTGATTAATTACTGTTTAGTTTTGTGTACTTAAATATCAAGAATGAGGAAAAAGTGCTAAACCTATACGAAAGAATGTATGGATGCGAATGCGAATTAAATGTAAGAACGCGATATCGAAAGCGAAGGGAAGATGTTTGAAGAGGGAAAAATAAAACAAGTACTTTTCCAAATGCAATGGAAGTGTCAATACTGTGAAATGATATTGGGAAAAAGCGGCCACAAAAGGAACAATCTTCGAGCGAGCTCGATTGTCAGTGGGAAAGGTGCTGTATCTTAGTTCAAAGGGAGGACATCATGAAGTGAAGTGCTATGCCAAGGGGTGTGCAACGTGATCATAGATGTGTCACAAAGTGGTCACTCAAGGCATGCTGTATGAAATGTTTGTCCATTATCATCGTTTATGTGTACCCATACCATCACCGCCTTTCTCTCGCTCAGGACTCCTTGCTTTATTCGGTTAGATATCATTCGGATGCAGATTGATTGTACACCGATCCACAGATTTGTAAGATGTACAGAAGAAATTGGCAGTAATATTTTAATAGATTAGTGTGTAAATAATCAAGTATGTTGAGATGCATATGTAAGTGAAGTATACTATCGTAATGAAAGTTGAACCTGGTACGGTCCCAAACGGGGTATCCTGGTACGGTCCCAAGTTGAACCCAAACGTATCCGCCCATAATGTAAGTGATGGATGCACAATTTCTAAAATTTACAGAATAAATTAGTAATAATCTCGTAATACACCAGTATGCGAATAATCGTAGAATATTGTGTTCTTACGTCCAGCACGGATTTGTAAGCAGAAAAACAGAAACCGAAATGTAACATGTTGCACAGAAGTTCTCCTTTATCTACCACCGAGCACAGTGTATAACGTGAAAGTAGGTGATTGAGGGTATACGAAGGTGAAGAATTAAGAAGCGGAACCTAGAAGTATTCGTGAAGTTCTTACAAATTTCTTAAACAGTTACAAATCGTCAGTAGGAAAGACTGCTAGATACGCAGATGTGCGGGATAGAAGGTAAGTGTATATCATAGGACCAATCACATACCTTTGTATCGTGAAAGCAGTGGCATTTCACAATCATCGTTCATGCGAATACCAACCATAGCTGACCCTCTTGCTCCATACGGACGCACCGCCTCTGCAACGCTCGGTTGGCTCTGCTGCACCCCTCCGCTGACTCGGTTAGTTAGCATTCGTTTTTACTGGCCACGTAGCACAAGTTGCTTGTTGGTTTTGTACAATAGTAATTAGCCTATTTCATGAATTTTTGTATGGATCCATACAATCAATCTGCATAACGATTCGCACTTCTCAGTAGGTACCTAGTAGAAGTTGGGGTCCAAAACTAACCTAACCTAGTATAACGTTATATTATGTAATCAAACGAAAATCAATGGAAAGAAGTGGAGAAATTGCAAATTTCGTGTGGAAGAAATTACTGCACCCCCTTAACGGAACGGTTCGTGTTTTATATTCAGCCCTGCTTAAGATAATCTACACCCAGTGATACAACACCTACCATAAGAAACATCTACTAAGGCAATGATAGTGCGTTTCATACTACGAGAAGATAATATTTCATGAATATAAACGTGCTCCTCAAAAATAGTATAGTACGCTACTGTCAGCAAAACGTAACCTACCCTATGTCAAACTGGTAACGATGCCGGAAGGACTTTACGGAATAAATGGCCTCATTCTAATCTTAAATTACAATTTTTGTGATAGTCAACTGTAAGCATAGGAGTGGAGAAGTGTAATGTGGGAATGATCCTTTATTACACAACGGGGAACTCCATAGCGCTTGACAACTGTATGCATGACCTAAGTTCGATTCACAGTGGAAGCAAACAATCATCAGTTGATCACAAACTTTCAGAACAAAAGCATATTCTTACATCTTTTCAGCAGCATAGGCCTTTCTTCTGATTACCCATTATTAACAGCATTATATGCAACATGCGTAAACTCATAAAAGGCTGGCATTTGTACTGGGTTCCCCAATAGTGCATATGTAACAGAATTTGATATGAACACTAACTAGTCTACAATGTAAACAAAATGCTTACTCTTGAACTAATAAAATTTGTCACATACTTATTTGATATCCCATTTAGACTAATTTATAGTGCTTCTACTTTCAGGAAAGTAGAACATTTAAAAAGGAGGTCCATTCCAATTCCCGCATAGTATAAGACATTTAAACTATATGTAAGTAGGTCTACAAATGAAAGTTGAAGAATTTTAATAAGAGTAATATCTCTAATGAAAATTTTGCTATTCAGAAATGTCTATGTTATGTGAAAGCTACAATATTAATTTCTAACACTATTTGCTTTTAGAATTTCACAGTATTATTTTGCTTCCTTTTCTCTTCCGAGTTCATTCTCCATTTTCTCTTTCTGGTTTTTCGTTTACGTTAGCAGTGGGAGATAAGAATTGATGTTAAGAAATAACTCATTCTACTATACACCAGAAACAGGTGCACAAAGATACTAGTGTTCTGATATCTTACCCGATATGATCTTCCAAAAACCGAGGCTTCAAAACACCAAATAATATGTATATATATATATTTTTTTACACTTGGAAACCTCAGTTCACTGTTACAGCTCTTTTCGTAGACCTACTTCTATCATCTCTCTCTCTCTTTTCCTTTCTTTTTTAACTTTTCCTTTTGCCTTTTCCTTATTCTGGTTACTTGAAAAGGAGAAAGTAAAGGAACGAAACTCTTATATCCTGTCTTTCCATCACGGAGCTCTACGTCGTCTGCCTTCTCCTTGCTTCGTTTTGAGAACCAAAACAAAATCGCCTTTTCCGACAACCACAGCGCAACCATCCATCTCCATCCAACAACAAGACGATCTAAACACCGACGGAGCGTTCGCCATATTGTTTCGAAGATGCAAGTGAGAGGTGGTACTTTAGAAACAATTTATCCGACAATTTTTAAGATTAAGAAGCTTCATAAATAAATAGGTAAGTTAGTGGTAAACTAAGTTCAATGTTGTTGTAGAATCTGAAAAAAGTACCGTCACACTTTTTTCGTTTTGGTGCATTAATGTAACTTACGCCTTACGTGTAAAACATTCATCACTAAGAATGCCTTTCGATTTTTAATATCTGAGATAGAACCGAATCGACGAACGAATAGAACTTCATTGAACTTCTCAAGTACATCTCAAATCTGTTTAAGCGTTTAGTACTGTATTACGCATTCTTACTTCATTCCGTGTAACGTATTATAGTACCGGCATCATTGGCTAATTGTGTCAAGTTGACCGTTGGTTATTTAACCTATCTGTTGTCTTGGCCTGATACGGAATAGTACGTGAGTTTTATATGAAATCGACTTGGCACTGTCAGATGGTCTTTTTATGATAGTAATGTGAAAATTATTTCACGTGCCTTTTAGGGAAGACATAATTAATTCCGTAGGATGTGTTCTCGGATAATGGAGAAGAACCGATCGATATCACATAGCGTATTGACCATAAAGAACTGATTCGTTGACTTCAAGAAAAGCATTCCTGTTGGAAGAAATTCTTCTAGATTGAGAATAGTTTTGCGTATATAGCCTACTATGAGTACAAACTTTATTTTCTTGTTTGGCTAAATTATTATTTTGAGAGCTTGTATTTTGACTGGCGTTTCACTCTACGTTTTCGTTAATACAAGAGGCAGCCCTGACAATAGCGACTCCGAGGTGCGTGTATGTGTGTGGAGATTCCACTCAGGTTATAGAATTAGATTAAAATAGTTTTGTGAAGGATTTCAGAGCCAGTTACGCGCTGCTGGAAAGAGGATTAGTAGTATGTGTCGTTTGGAGTTATTGCAGAGGATGAAGTTCGGATGAGCTCCGCTGCACCAAACGGATGTATTGAAGCAAATAAACGAAACTTACCTTAACTAAAGTAACATAACATAAACTAACCTTGCATACCGTATTCATAAGTCATTATTGGCATGGTGAATAGGTGGCGGGTCTTAACGGAATAAATGTCATTGCAAAAATCGCGGCCCAGGTTTTCAACTGTAATTTTATGGTTAAAATGGAGGATTAAGTTCCAAAGTTAGTCGTCCGTTTCTAGCAAAATTTTGAAAATTTACCGGGTAGAAATGAATATTCCGCCCGTTTGAATGCTTGATAATATGTAAGGAGATCGAAAGGTGTGTTTATTATTTTATATATATATAGGCCGTTGTAAACAGGGAGCTTTTTGGCAAGCGGAGGGAACTGCTTAGCACAAGGTTACTGCACGATAAATACATTAATAAGAGTCGAACCTATTATGCACGGATTCGTCCATAAGGTAGCTAGTAACCACAGGATACAAAGTGAAGTGTAGTATCTGAAGTCAATGTTCTAACTCTTGACGTGCCAAGGACAGTTGAGGAATCCACGTAATTGCGAAATTTACGGTAATGTGTTGTATTACTGGTGAAAACATATATGCAAGCAATCGAAACGGATCGGGGTAATGTCTATAACGTCTTTAGTAATGTATTAGTCAATTATATAATTCAACACGTGAGGGAAGTAATGTAGGTCTACAATTTTTCTACTTGCTTCTTTTGAGTGTGTACTCACCTTCCCTGACGCGCTTTTTGATCCCAACGGGCGCACTCCCCTGCTTCGGTACTCCACAGACTGTTAGATAGCATTCGTGCTTTTCAAGTGGCCACCTAGCACGAATTGATTAATGTGTTGTGCACAATACTTATGATTGTGTACGTACACTGAATCTGTACATAACTAAGGTAATATGAACAGAAATTTTCGAAAGTTTGACTTTTTGGAAAAAAGGGTTTTTGATCAAAAACCACGCGGACGACCATTTTCGCAATAAATGCCAAAATGAACAAGTATATACGAAAGAAACTAGGTTAGATCTTAATTTCCGGGGCGAAATATTTCTGCCTTCAGTAATACAGTTATATTTTATGTTTAGAAGTTTAAGGTTATTACAAGTGCTATACGATGGTTAATATAGGTTAAGTAAGTGCATATGAAAGATAACTAGAGTCAGTGGGGATAATTATGAGACACACCTCACTGATCTTCAACCACTACAGGATAAATACAAATTAAGAGCACAGGCATTCAGTAACAGCCTGCATAATGCTCTGACTACATTTTTAAGGGCTTAAGTTTAGAGTTACCCCTCCAGTTTCAAACCTACAATAAAGCAATTAAAACATTAAACATTGGTAGGTTATGTTAATTTAGAATATGTTAGATTAGTTTAGGTTTAGTTTGGTTAGTTTAAGGCAGCGTTTGCCAACCGGTGTGACGCGGCACACTGGTGTGCCGTAAATGGGCCGCTGGTGTGCCGCGAGAAATCGAAAAAAAAAAAAATATATATTAATTTTATAGCAATCAAATTGCAAAACGTAGTGGAAAATGTATATTTGTATTTCACACTACTATGAATCTACAAATTTAAGTTTCATACCGGTTACTGTTCTGTACATTTCTAATGTTGAAAAAAGTATTTGTTACCATTGTTATGACCATTATTGCTTCTTTATTGTTGTAGACTATTTCGTAACTTGAAAATTTAAAATATCATTCAATCCTTCCGACGAATTACCTACATTTGTGTTTTAAAAGTAAAAGAGATTTATTTGTTCGTTCGTTATTTAGTGATCTTCCTCCTTTGTAAAAGGTTGGACACAGTTTTTAAAAAGAAAGCGTATTTTTTATTAAAAAAACCTGAGTCCAATATTTCATTGCAATTGTTTTCTATTTTAAAATTAGAATGAAAAATAAGCATAATGATTTACCACGGGGGAAACCCCAGTGATAGAGCTTTCTTCTCTGTGAGAAGGAGATCAATAATCAGAAAAAAATACCACTGTATTTTATATTTACAAGTAATAATATCTATAAGTGTTCCGCGAGAATCCAAATAACACCCGTAGTGTGCCGCAAGTTGAAAAAGTTTGGGAAACGCTGGTTTAAGGTAACCTCCTGAGACCCAAGACAAGACTAAAATGAATTTTGTCACCAAAAATGCATTTCTTAGATGAAAATCAGATGTAAAAGTCAATTCAAGAAAAAATTTATCAACTCAGATTTTTTATGGTGTTATAATTGAATGTTCCCTATAGGGAACATTGGGCCTCCAGCTCATGTTTTGTGAGATTATTTTTTAACAGGGTTGGCAAAACCCATGGTTTTTATTTAAAAAAAAACCAAAAAACCTAGTTTTTTGGTGTAAGCCAGGTGTTTTTGGTTTAAACCAGGTTTTTATGGTTTAAATAATTTGCTCTATATATTCATATCATATATGGACAGAAATAAGTTTGTTTTGCCTTGATGTTATTATGCAACAACCGGGTTATGCTGGAAGGGGTCACATAAGCTTAAAGCGGAATAAAAACCGTTTCTCGAGTTACATCCGAGAGAAATTGTCCTCCATTGAACTCGGAACCGGGACTAATTGGCCACAAATGCGATACGTCTGCCGACTCACTCACGAAGGAATCCTGATTATTAAAAAAAAACGTTGTACTGATCTTTACATGCTTCTTAATATAACTGTCAAGAGTCATTTCAGAAGGACAAAAAGATAAACAGTTGCACAAGTGAAACCATTACACAGAATTACATATGAACAATTTCAAAGTACTACGGAGTACAGAAGAACTAATTTAGTTCAAGTTAGTTAACAACGGCTTTTATTGGACCAAATTAAAGAAATACACCGACTTAATCTGCATATCAATACGAAAAGTGAATAAAGATACGAATTATTTGAGTCCACTTTGGCTCAGTACATAAATAGATACCAATGATACTTATTTCACTAAATGCAGGGTTGGCTGGTTTAAACCAAAGTGGTTTAAACCAAAAAACAAAAAAATGTTCGTAAAAGTGTAAGTGTTTGTAAAATCTTGATGAACAAACATTTGTGGGTTATCACGTTTCACTCCCGTATATTATTCGTATTATATTCAGACCTAAATTCCCCATTCATTACTCAAAAAGGTTATACTACAAAAGCAACTTTTTTTTACAAGTTTATAAATGTTTATTTTGTGATTTTTATGTAGTTGTTATTATTATGTAATTGCAATCGAAGAAAAATTCTAAATATTGTTTCGTTTCAATGTTTACTATTGATAAAATACATCGAAAATGCCGTATTTTGTGTGTGTGTGGGGGGGGGGGTCATACAGACCCCACGAGAGGCATTTAGTGAAATAAGTATCTTTGGTATCTATTTATGTATAAAGGAGTCTGAGCCAAAGTGGACTCAAATAATTCGTATCTTTATTCACTTTTCTTATTGATATGCAGATTAAGTCGGTGTATTTCTTTAATTTGGACCAATAAAAGTCGTTGTTAACTAACTTGAACTAAATTAGTTCTTCTGTACTCCGTCGTACTTTGAAATTGTTCATATGTAAATCTGTGTAATGGTTTCACTTGTGCAACTGTTTATCTTTTTGTCCTTCTGAAATGACTCTTGACAGTTATATTAAGAAGCATGTAAAGATCAGTACAACGTATTTTTTTTTTTTTTTATCAGGATTCCTTCGTGAGTGAGTCGGCAGACGTATCGCATTTGTGGCCAATTAGTCCTGGTTCCGAGTTCAAATGGAGGACAATTTCTCTCGGATGTAACTCGAGAAGCGGTTTTTATTCCGCTTTAAGCTTATGTGACCCCTTCCAGCATAACCCGGTTGTTGCATAATAACATCACGGCGAAACAAACTTATTTCTGTCCATATATGATATGAATATATAGAGCAAATCATTTAAACCAAAAAAAACATGGTTTAAACCAAAAAAAACCTGGTTTAAACAAAAAAAAAAAAAAAAAAAAAAAACGGTTTTATTTGTTTTCTTAATAAAAACCATGGTTTTTGCCAACCCTGGCTAAATGCCTCTCGTGGGGTCTGTATGACCCCCCCCCCCTTCCACACACACACACAAAAAGTACGGCATTTTCAATGTATTTTATCAATAGTAAACATTGAAACGAAATAATATTTAGAATTTTTCTTCGATTGCAATTACATGACAATAATAACAAGTACAAAAAATCACAAAATAAACATTTATAAACTTATAAAAAAAAAAGTTGCTTTTGTAGTATAATCTTTTTGAGTAGTGAATAGGGAACTTAGGTCTGAATATAATACGAATAATATACGGGAGTGAAACGTAATAACCCACAAATGTGTTCATCAAGATTTTACAAACACTTACACTTTTACGAACATTTTTTTTTTTTTTGTTTTAAACCAGTTGGTTTAAACCACCTTGGTTTAAACCAACCAACCCTGTTTTTTAAAGAATAAGTCAGTGTTTATTTCAACTATTTTACTATTCTTTGTCAATTATAAGTTCAATATATCATTACAAAGATTAAGAATAGAGTGTAAATTTTATACATACATACATAGTTATAGATACACACTTAAAATATGTACAATTAACTACCTTTTTATGATATCGTTGAAATTTGATCTTTTCGTCTACTTTTATATTTATTGTTCTCAATAATTACAGCATGTTGTGGTACTCTTTGAAGCAATTCCTATTAGCTACCAGGCACAAGTGAACACTACATGCCTTGCACAGAACTCTGGCTTTATTGCTGTTACATCCAGGAAGTCGACGTCTATGTTCTTCGCTATCCATAGTTTCGGGCATATGAAGGGAACCTTTCTTCCTGAACTCGGCTGAGGAATGGGGACTTGTTGCTTGTCGTTTACGTGGATTTCTTGTCATTTCACTTTCTTCATCGGTTTCGTTCTCTGTCTCTGACTCTCCATTGTCCTTCATTTTCATTGTGTCATGGAGAAGGGATTCTGCAAGAGACATTTTGAAGTCAAGAAACTGAGATCTGTTCTTTCTAGGTATGCCTCTTACTATTTCATCTCGCCTCATTTCTAACCAGCTGGCTGCAATGGCAAAGTCATAGAGGTGCATAATAACTGACGGTCCATTCCTCGTTCGCGTTTGAATTGAGATAACTCTGTCCAAAAGATCAATACCTCCCATTTCGGAATTGTAACTTTTTACGATTTTTGGCCTCGGGTCAGTCACATACTTTTTCTCTTTCTTACACCATCTCTTACACTCATCTAATGGTAAGCAACCATCTACGGGAGATGCCAAGAGCACAGGCTTATTATCAAACCATTTTGTTATACATAGTTGTCCATCTTTTCTAACCACTTGATCAATTGGTCCCCTACCTAGGGATTGCAACTCCCTGTCAGATTTCAAGCGTACAGCTTGGGGAATATTTCCTTTTCTTATGGTACCAGTTCCCTGCATCTTTGCTTCCGAATGAAGTAAATCAAGGAGTGAGATGGACGTAAAAAATCGATCCATATATATTGTACAACCTTCCGGAAGAGATGAAGTTAGTTTCATAACAGCCTTTTCACCGATGGTCAGATTCTTCATTTCAGGATTATCTGATTTTAAAATTGTGTCCCCTTTGCCTTCATAGAAAAACAAATCCAACGGGAGTCCATCAGGCGAACATGCAGCAAACACCTTCAAACCTTGAGGGTTTGGTTTTCCCCTAATGTACTGACTCATCTTGACGTGACTCCAAAATGGAACTATTTGCTCATCTATTGAAACTGTTCTCGTTTTAGAATTTGACAGACACCCTTCTTGTACTAAATTTATCATAGGCCTAACCTTCCAGTAAGTGTCATTTTCCTTTTCTATTTCCGGAACAGCTAAATCATCTACAACTTTCAAATTATTTCTCAAAAGCGTGAATCGGTTGCGTGACATGCAGTCTACAATTGCTGAAACCCGTGTACCTCTAGCCCAGTACATTCGCAGCCTAGGATACTTCAAATCGACATCATAACTATAACTCCAAATAATATTTTGATCTCGTCAGGCGTAGCGTTTAAGATCTTGCCAGTCTTAACATGATATATTTTGTTTGTTGCTTTACTTACGTCTTCGTAAAAAACACCAGGAAAGTACTTTTCAAAATGTTGGATCGGGCTACATTTTCTTACATCGGAGACGTCTGGTTGAAAATCAGGAGCAGGGGGCAAAGGTTGGAAAACATCTGTATGCTTCCACCGTGTAGGACGTCCTATACGTTCTAGGTGAACTGGAGAGACTTGTTCTTCAAAATCTGATTCATCTTGATTTACAAATTGACTGCTGTCCTCTACATAATCCCGTGGAACCAGGTCTAAGTACTCCTCTTCATCTTCATCAGAGAGATCCAAATTTGAGTCATTTCCATCGAACAATAGTTCCTCTTGAATTTTTTTGTCTGTCAGGCCTACGAAATAAAAATAAATTACAATATATTAGGTCTGATATACTCGAAACACGTTAGAATAATTTGCAAAATAAATTATTCAAATCTCTAGGAGCTCAGTTTCCATCTAGATTGGGTGAAGATACTATGCACCTTAATTTGAATTCATTGTGTATTTTCTTAGCTGCGTAAAGACAAAAAACGGAAAAATAAACGAATTATAATCAGAGTAAGTAACGCCGAATTGACTAGAATGGGGATTTCCGCTGAGATATGGATTTTGGAATCAATTTTTAAAATTATCCTAAAACAATAATACAAAATGTCTCACAAAATATTTATTTCGCATTCGAAGAAATAAGTGAGATATTGGACTTTTGAAACAACGTATGCAAAAAACACTGAAAACGTCTCCTTACAAAATTGATTGGTGTGGTGTCAAAATTACCTTCTGCATATATGCAAGTTGTATGAGAATTGAGTGATCCATTCACGATTTTCTAGTCAGATGTCAAAGTTGATAAAATAGTTGAATTCCGATTCAGCTATTGCATATAGACAGAAGTTAAGTAAGGCAATTTTGAAGCCAGTCGAACCAAATTGGCGCGGATTCGTTTCTAGTAGCTTTAGCTTATGTCATTTTCAAATTCTCATATCACTTTTATTTGTGTGAACTTAAAAATATCGATATATTTATTTATTCCAGAGACTTTCAAATTAAAATAAATTTTTAAAAATAGTGGAAATTACCATTTTAGGTTAATCTTATATACGATATTCTATCATCATTTCTGTCAATTCATGAACTAAGCTTGCTTATCTAAGATAGGGGGACATTTCTCTTGGTTGCAATCATCGTCTCTGGTTACAGAATTAGACCGTGTGGAAACAGTGGAAGTTTACCATTTACCAGAAAGGAATTTTGGGTAAAATAGTTCTTTAATTAGATAAATTTCAAAAAGTTTAAAACACTGCATGAATTTAGACCATTACTTACGTAAATTAACGTATTGCATAGAGGTAGGCTAAACATTTATCAAGGACATACACATTACTTTCAGAAAATGTACTCTATCATCTATTAGTACTTTCGTCAATTTGGTGACCCAATGTTCCCTATAGAGAACATCGAAAATAGGGACTCGTTTTTGAAATTTTTGTAAGTCGTAAGAAATGACTGTTACGATAATTGTTTGTTTTTTTTTACGATAATTCAACAATACACTACTTATGCGTACATAAAGCAACAATAAATAAAATAAAATGAAAAACAATCATATTTCTAAACGAATATTTATCTTTACGAGATGCAGACGCGAAGTTTTCTGCCATCTTCGTTGACTTTCCACTGTCCGATGTGCTAAGGAAACTAATGAACATCGATATTTGCTACGCTGTCACATAGTTGCCAGCTTCTAGTACACGTATCCGCCTTCCTATTACTGCTATAAAGAAAAACACCAAACATATAGATGTTCCCTATAGGGAATGCTGGGTCTCAGGAGGTTAAGTTGAGTTAGCTGGTAAGACTTTAGTCAGACTAGAACAGTGACTAGACCCGGTTCTCATACAAGCTTCAATTATCGCTTACATTTAGTAATCCGTGGGTCTCATAAAAATTTAATAGATTCTCTACGTTATTCTTATATAATTCCATAAAACACAATGCGGAAATACCTTCAACTCACAAAAATGTTAGAATAACATCAGTAGCTATTTCCACTTTCTTTCTTAGTTATTTTCGTGTAACTCAGTCAAATATTTGTATATCTTAATGTAGTAAACACAAAATAACAAAGACTTCTTTGTCGCACAGTTGGACTCTTCGTATCTCTTGGGGACAATAGCTGTCTCATAATTATCCACCCGGTGTCTTATAATTAGCCTCTTGGAAGGAAATTATGAGACAGCACAAATTTGACATTTACTCATCAACTTATGGGATGACAGGAAATTTCGTGGCAGCAAATTGTTACCCTGTTGGCACCATAAATAAATTGCTGCCTATGTTAACTGGTTTCTAAATTATTGTAAGCTGAGTAACGTGGAAAAGTTGTGAAATCTGTCTCATAATTACTCTCACTGACCCTATATGAGATATTATTTTCTGCCGGTGGAGTATTTTTGTACAGTGTACAAAAGCTGTATTTTATGTTTGCAGGTGGAATATTACTAATGTGAAATAATTACAAATTTTATAGGAATTTATATATTTTATAAATTATGTGATGTACATAATGCCACAGACACCTAGGAATCCGCCGACCGTCAATTGGGAAAGAGTGCTATACACCATACGATTCACAGAGCTGTGCAAAGTGGAATAATTTGTCATTTAGGTTTTGACTTACCTTACCTTACCAACTGGCGCTACAGCTCTTTGTGAGCCTTGGCCTCCCTAACAATGTGCCTCCATGCTTTTCTATCCTTGGCGATCTCCCACCATCTCTTCACTTTTAATCGTTTTAGGTCTTCCGTTACGTCGTCTATCCACCTTGTCATTGGTCTTCCTTTCCTTCTTACAGAGTATATTTAGTCCTTCATTATTTCCTTTGTATTCTCGATTCTGGCATTCTCTTTACGTGGCCTAGCCATCTTATTCTCTGAGATTTAATAAACTTTACAATGTCTTCACTTTTTAATATACTGTTTACTAATGCATTGCTCCTTATTCTCCATATATCGTCTTCTTTCACTGGGCCGTATATCTTGCGTATTCTTCTTCTTTCGAATCTTCGTAGAGCTTCTTCTTCTGCTTTGTTGGTATGTTTCCATCAGATCTTTTTCTGTTTTAGCCACTATTGCAATATCATCTGCGTATGCGCATATCTGGGTGCTTTTGGTGAAAATTGAGCCTCTTTTGTGTACTTCTTGTACAGCTGCGTGCAGTGCTATAATAAAGAGCGTGGTGGATAGCCCGTCTCCTTGCTTGACTCCTTTGTAATACTGAAATTCTCGACTTACAGCATTTCCTATTCTTACTTTGGCGCTTGTTTGGTGCATTATCATCTGTGTTAAATTAATCAGCTTATTGGGAATGCCCATTTGCTGCATCACCTTAATGATTTGGTTTCTATTTACACTGTCAAAGGCTCTGCGATAGTCAACAAATAGAATTATAAGGTCAAGTCCGTATTCGTAATGTTTTTCTATAATTTGCTGTAGAACGAATAGCTGATCAGTCGTGTCTCTTCCAGGTCTAAATCCACACTGGTATTCTCCGATTATAGTTTCTGTGTACTTTTTCATTCTTTTGTTAATAATGTTCGTTAATATTTTGTACGCCGTGCTCAGTAACATTATCGGCCTGTAATTGCTGCATTCTGTGCGGTCTCCTTTCTTGTGTATTGGGCAGATAATTCCTCCTTGCCAATCCTGAGGCATTCGTTCTTCTTCCCAGATGCGCTTAAGGAGTTCATGAATTTCTCTCTTCATTGTAACGCCTGCCATTTTTATTAATTCTATTGTTACCTCATCTTCGCCTGGGGCCTTATTGTTCTTCATTTGGTTTAAGATTGTTTCCACTTCTTCATATGTTGGCTGCTTTTCTGTGACGTCCCTTGTATTCTTCCCTATGTTTGCAGTGGTTGTGCGTTCAAGCTCTTGCGTCTCTTCCTTTCCTAATTGTTCCTGGTAATATTCAGCCCACCTTTCTAGTATACTGTGTGTATCTCCTAACATTTCTCCATTTTTGTCTTTGTAGCCAATTTCTTTGGGTTCATAGCCTTTATTTATCTTTTTGATGGCTGCGTACATTTTACTTGTCTCGTTCTTTTGTTCGCTCAGATTATTTATCTCCGTTATCTGCTCCATAATCATCTCCTTCTTCTTTTTCCTGCATGTGTGGTTGGCTATTCTTCTCTTCTCTTTATAGTTATCAACGTTTCCTCTTGTTTCCTTTTGTAGCATTTTCATCCTTGCCTCATTTTTCTCTTTTATCGCTCTCTCGCACTCTTCATCGAACCACCTGTTTCTCTTTATGGTCTGTATCTGTTCTCCTATTATTTCTTCAGCCGATTTCTTCAGAGTTTCTTTAATTTTTCCCCAATGTGTATGTATTGTTTCTCTTTCCGTTTCCGTCCATCCTTCTATTTCTTGCTTTATACTTTCTTGATATCGTTGTCTATTTTCTGTTTTTTCCAGTTCTTTTGTGTTCCACTTTGTTCTACTAAGTATATTTCCTGAATGTGTTTTTCTAATCTTTTCTCGTAGCTTTACTTTCAATAGAAAGTGATCGGAATCACAGTTTGGTCCTCTGGAGCTTTTGGTGTCTATTATTGCTGATGCGTGCCTTTGACCGATCAGTGCATGGTCAATTTGGCTGACTGAGTTCCCACTTGGATTCTTCCAGGTTCCTAGATGTATACGTTTATGTGGAGAGCATGTACTTTTTATTATAAATTTCCGTCTGATTGCCAGCTGGCATAACAGATCACCATTACTGTTGCTTTCTTCGTGTATTGTATGTTTTCTACTTACCCCTTTTATGCTATCTTTCTCACCTATCTGGGCATTGAAATCTCCCATGATTATCTGTATGTCATACTTAGGTGTTCTGTCCAGAGCTTCTTCTAACTTGTCGTAGAATTTTTCCTTTTCGTAGTCTTCCTTCTCTTCTGTCGGGGCGTGGACTGTTAAAATAGTTATGTTTCTCCATTTACCTTTTAATCTGAGTGAACTGATTCTTTCGTTGATTGGTTTATATTGTAGGACGCTTCCTCACACTTCTTTTGAAACGATGAATCCTGTTCCGTATTGGCCAGTTCTTTGCTCCGTTCCACAGTAGAACATTGTGAAGTCTTTCTCCTCCCTTTTTCCTGTGCCTTGCCATCTTATTTCTTGTAAGGCCGCCACTTGTATTCCATACTTCACTACTTCCTGCGCTACTTCATGCATCTTGTCTGGTCCTAACATACTTTTCACATTCCAGGTTGCCAGAATCATGTCCTTATTCCGTTTCGCCGATCCATTTCCTATTGTCCCGTCCTTCCGAGGCACATTTTCGGGTTTCTGAACGGTTGATTTTTTCCGGTGTGAAGTTGTTAGCCTCACGACCAACCCCCAACCTGGAGGACCGGGTGATTTTTGGTCAGGGTTGTCTTCCCTTAGCCTTTATGGATCCCTCCACGAACTGCAAGGCAGCAGTGCTGGTTTTGGTCCACCCCGGTTGACTCCGGTGCCTACTATATCTAGTAGACATTCCCCTATCCGCCACCTGGGGAGGCGCCTGGTAGGGGTCCAGCAACCCCTTGCCCGATGGGCCCAGGATTTAGGTTTTGACTACCAGGGAAAATATATAGTGCAGACAACGATAAAATAAAGCTGTTGCAGGATGTTACAAAAATAAATGGCGTAAGTCAACAATAATCGGCATTTGACGCATTTCTAAGCATCTTGAATATTTAAACGTATTTTCATGTGTCTTATAAACTTCGTAGTGCTTATTTTTATCATAGTCACTAACTTTTGCCAATCTACTTCTGGATTAAGGCTTTCCTAACTTCTCTCCACAATCTTGGGTAATTACTTTTTCACGCTATTCAGCTGTGATTTCTAATTTACCGTGTTGCAATCAGCTCTTAGGTTCAATTAGGAGACAAAAGAATGCTTCGTTTGGGGAATGGTCATTCCATCAAAAATTTCTCGATATAACACAAATTGCATGGTCATTTTTGAAAATTCTGATGTTTTGCACGTATATTCGTACTTGTTTCGCAAACACGATGGTATGATCAGAAATATCAGATTAACGTTCTGTATGAACACGGCGGCCATATTTTTAATGTAGCGTGTAGCAAATCATGATAACATCAGGATGCTGATAAATACAATATCTCAGAAATGAAAAGGGAAATATGAGACAAACACCAGTGGAAATATTATGAAATGACCTTCAATGTAATGCTAAAAATTTCTAGCATCTCAACATCAAACACGTCAAATATGCCTCAAAGTCAAAGTGAGCATCAGCCAAATTACCATTTTTAAACTCCGAAAATTCTGGGAAGGAATTGTGCCAAATGTGTCTTATATGGATTTTGTATTTGTCTCCACAGAATGTGCAACTGCATGAAATTAGAAGATCGTAGAAATGAGTAATGATGATTTCATAAGGCATCAAATATGGCTACACACGGAATTTTGCAAATGTGTGCGCTTGAATAACTGTTGTGGGGTAAGTGCAAAAATTCAGAAACTTCCGCTAAATGACCTTTAGTTCATGGAGTTCTAGAATTCGCCAGTATACAAGTGTAACGTTGAAAAGTTACGTATACAATGTCAGGATATAGGACAATGGCATATATTTCTTTCAGCTATAATGTATAATACGTGAAAATGAAACTAAATGTGACTAGAACAGTAAAATCCCATGTTGCCAACAAAGCATGAACAACAGACAAGTCGTAACAAGCACATGTAATTAATATAACAACGTGCACGTAATTGCAAGTTTACACATGACATCGTATTGCACGCACTTGCATGAAACGGTACTATCAGACAAATTTGGAGATGCCTACCGCTGAAACCAGCTCATAACAAGACAGTTCTGTGCTGTGTTATATGATAGACAGTGTGTTAAAGGACTGTTACAAGAATACATATGGCATATGGTAAATGTTTATTTTTGCGTATTTTGCTAAAAGGGAATACCCGTGAACCACCCCTTTCGTACCCCACTGGTCATAGATGTCTAAATCGCCTTTGTTACTACAATTATGCAGTAATGTTAAGTAATTACATTGTATGGCTTCGCTTCAAGAACTCAACATTTTACTATTTAAAGCTGAATTAATAGATTTTGTCATTTATGATGACATTGTTTCGTGGAACATACAAGAAATTCTTCCTTCTATTGTGATATGATTAATAAAGGTACCATGAAGCCCCTACAGCAAATTAATCATTTAAATAAATAAATAAAATGATAGACGCCCCTGTCGCTTCCTGTCCATATTCCAAGAAAAATACAACCAATCACTATCTTCATTAAATTAGTATTCCAACTATTAAAGATTCTTAAAAGTTGATCCAGTATTTTCTCAGATTGCTGCTTGCATATACGAAAAATGGCGGCTTAGGCACTTCCACTCTAGTATTGCGGGACAAAATATAGCCTATCACCATATACAGTATATTAGCTTTTCAAGAGCAAGGCCTACAGGGTGGGGACAAATGACCGACACAAAAAATATGAAAATAAAATATTTCAGTTTTGTGATCCACGATTTTGCCATGTAGGCTAAAGGAGACGTTGATAATGAGAATGAAGAAAGTGACAGGAAACGGAAGAATTCTGAGAAAACAGAGTACGCAGTATTAGTCCACCACAAAACCCATTTGGCGTGAGGTCGATGTACAAGAGAAGTTGCGAATCACACTTAGGTATACATAATACTTCATGTGAAACAATATATTGAGTATGCTGCTAAATTATGTGGTCCTGAAAATCAGGACGTGTATAATCGCAACAACATTAACCTAAGAAAACGAGAGTATATAGCTCATTAATAGACGTTCAATAACTGACATTTTATGTTATAAACTGATGTAATAACGAATCTGTGAAATGATTAAAATCGTTCTATTTTGGGTGTTTTCCTGGATTTTTCTTTAGTTTGGCTCTTGCGACGTTTTTCAAATTTAAATAAGTTACTCTACTTGTCGTAATAATAGAAAGGAATGTATGTTCATTCTCATCATCATCACTATCTATTTCGAATAATTAAATTAAAACAACACAGTTCAAATTAAATCGTCATGATATATTACTGTAGAGCAGCACTTATACAAATTGTCAAATCTAAATAGGGATACGGGCTTGTCTTATTTTGAAATAATGTAATTGAAACAATCCAGGAATTGAAATTGAACAAAATCGATTACAATTTTGAAGAATGTAAATGATTTTAAGTTGCAATTAAATCGTCACAGTAGTTTTAAATCTGCAAATTAACTCACATTGGCGCCTCTATTGACATCAGGCAGGCAGCGCACGTAGCGGAACGGTGACTATTAGGAATTACGTTACCCAGACTGAGACGTTCTTTATAATAGAGATTGTTATGGTGGGCTTAGGGAATTTTGTAAAGACATTGAAAAAAGTTTTTTTTTTCTTTCTTCGATTTCGAAGATTTTGTCTCCTTGCAACCAACAGTTTACAAATTTATTACGTATGACGTGATACAACTTTCTCGCGCTCTCATTTTTCGATTTTTAGATATTTTTTTTTTTTCGACTCAAGCCTACTTCTAATCTTCGTGGGTTTAAAATATATACAATTTTGAAGTTAAACACCGTATCGTTTACTAGACAGAAAACAATTAAGTGAAAAGCCTTATTATTATTATTATTATTATTATTATTATTTATTATTATTATTATTATTATTTATTATTATTATTATTATTATTATTATTATTATTATTATTATTATTATTATTATTATTATTATTATTATTATTATTATTATTATTATTATTATTTAAATTAAAATCCGAAAATCAAAATCGAACTAAATATATGCGAAGTGAAAGTTATAAGTTTTATAAATACAGGAAATACAAAATTTGAAAGTAGTGTTATTTGAGTTGGGACTCCCTATACTTCGGCATTATCAATACGCAGACTCAGGCATTTGACCAGTTATTAGGTGCGAAGGTCCTATGATTCCTTCTGAAGGGGTTCCTATACTAATGGAACAAGATGTAGAATTAATAATAAATATTTTTACATAAATGTGAATTATACGAAGATAGAAGGGAACCTTCACTCATTAGGAACAAGAGGTACGTGAAATTGGTGCTTTTATGGTTTGAAGAGTTACCGATCAATGAATTCCGTATTTTAACTTCGTTTCCAGTGTCGTAGTTGTAAACTGTGATGTATCTTTCTTTTCTACACCCAGGTTTATTTCAATATGGCATCGGAACAACAGTTCTGCTTAAGATGGAACAACCACCAGAGCACATTGATATCTGTATTTGATTCACTACTTGAAAGTGGAACGCTAGTTGATGTGACTTTAGCAGCAGAGGGAAGGTATTTGAAAGCTCATAAGGTGGTTTTGTCTGCATGTAGTCAGTATTTTCAGGTAAGTTTTTGATGTATTGATCTTATGCATACTACTGGATTATTAGATGTACATTTAGTAGCTAGTAGTATTACACTCTGTAAAAAGTAGTTATACTAGTTTCTGTTAGTCAAGTTCAGATTACTGCAGACCTGGAAGGTCATAGGAAGTCAGAAAGAGCTTTCTGCATCTTTGGTGGCTAAATGTCTAAACTCTTAAAATCCTTGCATGATGCGGTGATGCATATACAGACATCATCTATGAACTAGCTCTAGAATCTATATTATGGGTTGAATATGATTACTTTCTCTCTTTTAGTTCTTAAAAATGTAAACGAAAATAATAATAATAATTAAAAAATGCACTGTCGCTTGAGTTGCACTGGTACGTTGCAACTGGCTTTCTAAATGGGGTGGCAGAATTCTCATCTTTTCTTCTCAAGAAGGATTGTTTATCACTCTAATTATTAGTTCTATAATATGTGCAAAAATATTGGAAAATGAGTGTTATAGCATTTTATTCCCCTTTCCCCGCTCCACTGCCCTTTATTTTGAACTTTTTGTTTAAAGGGTTTTGTATTTCATATTATGTTTGGTTTGATATATTCACAAAGCATTGGTAAACATTTTTACTCGTAATTATTGAAGATATCGAAATGAACTTCGATACACGTATTTGATATACCCCATAGAGTTTTTCAAGTCGTATTAGGATCATGTACTCTTACAGGAATACTCCACGTTTAAAAAGAATTTTTTGAGGAAAATTTTGCAAAACCCTCCGAATTTCCCTTTCCGCGTACGTCATGCACACATGCACAAGGTACCACTTGTAAGTGTATTTCATTCTTAAAAGGTTCGGCATGCAAATCATGACCCTGGGATAAATAGTGACAATGCAGTGGTTACTTCACTGAAAGTCTAAAATTTTCTTTAAAAATGCAACATTTCAAGAGGGTTAATGAAGAGAGTTATAATATGCATGCAAAGAAATGCGAATCTTTTCCTTGAAGATTAAAATCTGCTTGTAGCATTATTTAATGAAAGAACACGATCAATCTTCTTGAACCTTCTGGAGACATACGGACTGTGTTTGTCGCTTTTTAACTGAAACATTTGATAATACCCCATATGTGGTCCTGTTGCTCGTTTGACAGTTTTACTGGTGATAACCAAACTTAGTTTAGTGTGTAAATCCTCCTCCTCCTCCTACTACTACATAACCGATAGCGAAAGTCCGTTTATGTGCAAGTATTTCGCCGCATTTATTAACCAAAATTGCCATGAGGATATTTACTAATGATATCTTACAAGTACATAGGGTTTGAGTTTACTACAAGATCGGCACTATTTACTATAGACAGCAACTTTTATTGATAATTCCTATTTCTTATTGAGTGTAAATAAGTTACCGTTATCTGATTTGATACGCGAAGTAGCACTAGCACCTTCTGCACCTTTCACAGAGATTTCATCTAAACTTGAAGTTACGCACAAAATTCGAACGTCGCGTATGGGCATCTCAGGGAAGCACCCGCACCCGTTTTCTTCTTCCATTCTAGGTCAAACATCTAAAAACGCTAAAATACGTGTTTACTTGTTTTAGATGAAAACCTAAAACACCAAATTTTGTGTCTTACCTTTAAAAGATTCCGGGGTATGGAAATCTAATTATAATAATTGCAATCCCGGCCTTTTTTCTTCTCATCTCTTCTCATCAAAAAACGATGTAACACTTATTTAATTATTTTCAATAATGGATCCAAACACTTAACTTTATGTGTCTCGAACCATAGGAGATTCCTATATGTTGATACCTTGTAATAATTCCAAGCCCCATCCCGCTTTCTTCTCTTGGATAAATATCGTAAAACGATGGAATACGTGTTTATTTACTTCAAATAAGAAGTATAAATACTGTTAAGGGCAAGCTTAACAGACATTTTTTATCTTAATTATTTATAAAATTTATATATGTAATTTAAATATATTTTTATTGTTAGTGTGTATTCCATTAGTGCAGTGACTTTTTTTTATCATAACATTATTTTTCAAATTTTTACTCAATTTTATTAAACTTTAGTTACATGATAGAATATTGCTTTATATTTGATATATTTCCTTAAAGTCCAGTATAAGATTTTAGAAACTTACGTAGAGAGATATAGAGATTAAGTGACCTCTATATTGTCTGAGCTTGCCACCTTATAATATCTAGAAACTACTGTAAATAAGATATTTTCAATGTATTGTAGATATTATAGCAATAGTCTCCAAGAATAAGGAAATAAATAGTAGGGATGGACAAAGACAAATTTGACAACAGAAAGTCGCAAAGTAAACTTTTGTTTAATTCTGCATAGTTAGATACGAATTCTAGAATATAATAATAAGTGTGAAAAATTTACTTCAATCAGATTTTTAATGGTTCTAGCTGCCTAGCCCGCGGGCCTTAACATACTTAATTTGACCTTTTCAGGATTACCAGAAGGTACTAATATATGAAATATGTTTTAAAATATAAAGGCTAACATAGAAACGATTTTTGTGGACAGATCGGATATAGTACACTCATGTCTAAAATTATTGTCGCATGTCTATAAATATAATGTTGTAGGAATATAATTTGATAACGAATTCACACTTATAATGTTATTATGTGTATAATCGGCAAAGACATGGATGTGACAAATTTCATGTCAAAAGAGCAGTAAATAAGAACAATAAAACTTTCTTGTCCATTTTCAGGGTGTCTATCGGTCACGAAAGTCAAGAAAAAGTCACGAAATTTAGCTTTTAGGTCACGAATTTTTTATCTGTACAAATATAAGTCAAGACTGGAAAATTTTGTTCTATAAAATGTCAAAATTCTTCACCAAAAATGTGAATGGTCGGCTTTAGACGCTACCAAATCGCAACCAAGCACACTTCTATCACATGCATGAAAATTCGGCCTAATTCGCACCAAATTCGCTCCTGAGCTTGTCTTTCAACTGGCATCATGAAGCAGTTGGCTGTGTCATTTCAATGTATAGTTTTTTGTAATTTATATCAGTGTTCGAAGTGGAAATAAAGCAGAGGTTGTATGTTTTATTACTATTTTGACTCAACATACCGTCTATCTAAATGTTGAAATACAATGAGGGTATGTTGCCTAAAAGATTGCGTTTCTATTTACATAATGACTCAGAACCATGAAAGAGTTTCTCCGTAGTTACGGGGATGGGGCATGGAGAAACTTTGCTCCGTCCCCAACTTTCTGAGAAGAATAAAACATATTCCCTTATGTTGTGTTATAAAGAATTATATATGAAAGGATTGAAAGCAGAGCTTTTTATTAACAATTTTAAACAATTTCCTGCGGGAGAACTCACGGACCCCCCACTCGATTGAGAATTATTCCAGACTTCCGGAAGGTCCGCCCCCACAACAGACAGACCCTAAAGCCACCTGTGCTCAAAACACGGCAATTATATGTATTTAAGCAAGACATGTACATAAGAAAGAAACAATTAAATATGGCACAATAAAATATAAAACGCTTAATATAAAACAATATGCAGTAGAACAAATTTAACAATAAAGCACTTAAACAAAACAACATATTTTTTTAATAGCTTACACTATATTTTTCTCGTAAATACCGGACTCATTTATGTATTTCTTTATAATTGCAGACACAAAAGAAGTTCCCTTGAACTCATAACAATACTTTCCGATCTCAGTTTAAACAAGTCACATTTTCAATACACTGCTTTTTGATTGGATTGGGCCCATGGCCCGTGACACAGATTACATAGCCTAACGGACTCATCCCTTTCTGTTATATGAGCCTGATGTGCAACCAACACAACTAGGGTTGCCAGCTTTTGAAAATGGAAATCTTCACGTATGTATACTCTTAAGATTTTGAGATCATTGCTCATCAGAAATGCGAACAACCTGAAAGTGGTTACTTCACATAAAATTGAGCGATTCGGGGATCGAATTTAATAACTTTAGTTATTTTTGAAGCATTTATTAAATTTTCTTAAACCAATTTTGGTTGAGTTGGCACATGTAATTTTTGAAGTCTGCCATCAATAATACACTGTATTTAAAGCAAAAAATAAAATAAAATTAGCAATATAATTATGACATGCACAAAATGAAGCAGTGTTAGCTGCGCTCTTGAAAATGTACTTTTCTTGACCTTCAGCAGTTTTGATAAGTTCAGTAAATATTCCTGCCTTCAATTCTTCAGCAAATTCCGCGCAAGACCGATATCAAAGCGAATTACAAGCTCTGCATTAACCATATTCATCGACAAACAATTCCTTTCGTTACTCCAAAATAATCTGAATAGAACCGAGAATAGGACTATTAACATGAAAAATTACCGGACATTTAACATCAGGTTTCGAGCTTGTACCGGACACCGGAGAAGGAAGTTAAAAACCGAACTGTCCGGTAAAATACTGGACGGTTGGCTACCCCAAACACAATCAACACGAGTACTTGCGTAGGAGCAAGGGATGAACTTCTTCGTATATACCTCATTTTAAAAACAAAATAAAAGTATTAGGAAAAAGAAAATAAAACTGTTGGTGTTGCCAACTTAAAATCTTTGACGTACAAAGCTATTAGTCAATTACTGTGTATAAAAATTAATTTATTCAAGATATTGTATATTAGCATTCACTTTCCAGTGACAGTATATCTTGATCACCGAAAAACCAGAGGCGGTATGTCTTCATCACTGAATATCCAAAAGCGGTATGGCATACCATCGCATACCGTCTCGCTTTGACCACTAATTTATATGCTAAGAGGAAGAATTTCTGAAATTGGGTGAAAGCCGTGGGTTACTGAATCGAACAACACGATGAGAGAACATATTTGTCTAAGAGAAGATATTGTATTTTGCAGTAATGCAGTGCCTTCTGAAACGCGACAAATTAAGCCTCGTGTAAATTGGTTAGAGGTTGCATAATAATTGTGCTATCTTAGTAGGATAGTACGTACGAAACCTCGTTTATTCTCACTAGTACTAACCACTAGTACTGCTGGCATGTTTTTTAAAATGAAATTATGTAGAGAAGGTGGTGGTTCTAAACGGAAAAAATGCCTATTTTAATTTTTGTGGAGAAGTACTCAAACGAGTAGTATGATGTACTGTAAACTGGGGTTACTTCGTAAGTTTCTTTCTTTTTCATACTACCTCTTATTTATTGCAATTAATTTTTCTTGTGATGTTTCTAGAGCTTACAAGGGATGACAGGGAGATTATATATATCGAAATGGAAGATGGTTTATACACCAATCGAAGGAACTAATAACGCCTATTACGAAACTGTAATAAAAATTTTCCGAAATTGTATACTCTGCGAGCTATATGGATATACAGGGTGTGCAAAAAGTCCGGTGCAACCCTTAGAAGTCGCAAACGGAGAGACGGACAGATGCCAAAACAGGAAAACATGTGTTTGATCATTTTAAAAGTACAATGTATCAAAGCAAAAAGTGTTGCCCCAGATCCACCCGCAGGCTCCCAGGCGGGGTCCAAGTCAAAATTTTCAAATAGCAAGAAGTATAAAGTTGCATACAGTTGGAAAGCTGTTGGGCATGAAAGAAGACGGAACAAGTCTCGACACTCTAAAATTAGGCTGGACAACATGATGGTCGGTCAAAATGTCAGTAAAAACCTCATTGTAAAGTCTATGGCAACCTCAAAGAACCTTAAACGGTGAGACAAATGTCTAAACAGGAAAAGAAGGTGTGTCATCATACCAAAAGTCCAATGATTGAAAATAAAAGTATTTGTCCCAGGGTCCTCCGCATTGCCCCAGGTGGGGTCCTACTCAAAATTTTCACATCAAGGGAGGTCAAGTTGCATATCGTTTGAAAGCTGCTGTTAAATAAAAACAGTTGGAACAAGTTTGAACGCTTTACGATAACACTGTGCAAACGTTATGTTTTAGTTCTTCTTTCTGTAGTCGGGTTTCAGTTTGTTTTAATTCTTGAACTCAACGGAAAGAAAGGAAATGCTCCTACTGTGAGATTCTGCTCTTTGGGCCTAGTAATGTCTAAATAAATAAAGAAATATAATAAAACAAAATTAAATTAAGAAATAAAGAAAAGAAAAGTATCAACATTTGACAGTTTTTAGTATACCTAGGTAGAACTGGCTAGTTAAAATATAATGTATAATAATGGTACATATGCTCGTTGTTTGGATTATCAAGTATAAAATGATTAAAAAAAAATTCTTGCACCAGGAACAGCGAATACTTGCAAGTGTCTCACAATGACAGTAAGTGCAGATCGGAAAATTGAAAGCTAATGCGGTTGGAAAATCGAAATGAGGATGTACATTTTGACCGGCCGCCATTTTGCACAGGGTAATTTCAGAGAGTTAATACTTCTTCCGTCTTCTTTCATTTCCTAACGATATGCAACTTGGCCTCCTTTGCTATTTGAAAATTTTGAGTAGGACCTCTGTGGGGAACCCTGGAACATTTTTTTTTTCTTTAATTGTACTTTTGGAATGATGACACACGTAGTTTCCTGTTTTAACACCTCTCACCGTTTCAGATTTTTTTAGGTGGCCATAGACTTTACAATGACGTTTTTGCTGTCATTTTGACCGGTCACCATGTTCCACAGGGTAATTTTAGAGAGTCGAGACTTGTTCCGTCTTCTTTCATTTTTAACAACTTTACAACGATATGCTACTTGATCCCTCTTGCTATTTAAAAATTTTGAGTTGGACCCCGCTTGGGACCATGCGGGTGGCCCTGGGACAACACTTTTTGCTTTGATAAGTTGGATTTTTAAAATAATCAAACACATGTTTTCCTGTTTTGGCATCTGGCTTACCGTTTGCGATTTCTAGAGGTGGCAACGGACTTTTTGGACATCCTGTATATTCATATAACTCGCAGAGTATATGCATTCGGAAATATTTTATTACAGGTTCGTAATAGGCGTCAATAGCGCTTTCGACTGGTATATAAACCATCTTCCACTTATATTTATAATCTCCCTCTCTTCCTTTGTTAGTCCATGTAAAGTTTTCTTGCATTCATAACAAAATTTTACTAAAACTGAAGTTTCCTAGCAGCCAGAATGTGCTGTTTCCAAATAGCCCCGTTTTCGAGACTACTTGTAAAATATGTCGTTTCGTAGTAGTACAGTAAGAGCTATGTGAAAAATGCAGCTATTTGAAAAGAAGCACTTACAAGATCACTCTTTCCTGGTATGTTTCTTTCATAGTAGTGTGTTCCTAGGTTCTTAGACTTTTTTTCACAACTTTTAGTTAAACATAATAAATTGTTGAACCAATCTAAACTAACTACAGTGGTAAGCTTGTTTTCCTGAAGGCATACAAAACCAGTAAAAAAAAAAAAAAATGCAATATGCTTTTATAAACGTAGTAGTTTTTAAAACTATGCAAGGGAAATTTTGCCAAATGCCAATACACACATAAGTTTTTTACTTCTTTAAGAGACTACAGCATATCCTACATAATTCTGTGAACTTTATGTATATATTAGATCCCCAAAAGTAATGGCGAGAAATGAAACCACAGATTCCTGGCAACAAAAAAAAAAAAAAAAAAAAAAAAAAAAAAAAAAAAAAAAAAAAAATGTTTATATGACATGCAGTTTAGTGTGTTGTGAAGGGAACTACACCACCTGCCAGCAGGATAATGATTGGAGCTAGAAATGGGGTTCAGAAAGATATAAAAGTTATATCGGCTTGAAATGTTACATGTATGTTACATAACCGCACTAGAGATTTTCCATATGTCATTTAGGGATTCGCTGAATGTCTGTACGGTAGGGGGGTAATGAAACGGTGCAGTAAAAACGGAAACCATACTGAAAAAAGTTGTTATCCATGGCACGATTGTACGCACATGTACAATGGGGGTCAAAGCAAAGATCACTTAGGATGGCTGCATAATCTCAGTGGGTATACCAGAGAGAAAATTGCAGAGAGAGGGTAGAAATAAGAACAAGTATAACTAGTGATGTCCTGTAATGAAATAACAGGCAGAATCTACAACGATGTGCTGTTTTTGTAACGTACAATCTTACACAGAGTAGCACTACAAACTACTAGGTCATAGGTGCTAACAATAAACGTACCTACATAAGATGTTCAAAATGCTGTCCTCCCACATCTATGTAACGTGCTAATCGTGAATTTCGAATGCATTCCATCACTCCCGGTTTTTTGAGTAACTGTTCACACGCATCTTCAATGCGGTTTTGTAAATCGGCATGTTCCTTTCCCTAAGTGTGAAGTTCCTTTCTCCCCACATTCGAAGCTGTTTAGCTCCGCCCTTGTCCATTTCCGGACTGTATGTCATATAAACGTTTGTTCTCGTTTTGGTGCCAGGAATCTGTGGTTTCAGTTTTCATCATTACTTTGGGACACCCTGTGTACAGTGGATATAGTGAAAGCGATGTGAGAAGACACCAAATTTTTATCGCTCCAGGGAATAGCCTTTGAAACTAGAGATAAGGTAAAGTGCTAAAGAATATAAGTACTGTTATTGAATGTTACGATGGTTTGGTAATGAAAAGGTCACGAAATTTCATTTTGGAATTTTAGTAGATACCCTGATTTTGCAACATTTTGTTTTACTCATTCTAATTTCGTATTTGTAATTGTTTTCCTATGAAATTTACCACACATATATATTTCCCGATAATACACATAGTATCAGTATTAAAAGTACCCTGCAAAACCATTATCAAATTATATCCTTACAAGAAGACAGTTATAGATATGCGACAATCATTTTGGACATGAGTGTACATTAGTATATGAGTGATTCCATTTCAAATCGTCCAGGGTGGTCCACACGACTGTCTCAGATTTAGTTTATTTTTTAAAATAAGAAACTACATACAAAATTATTAGACCCATATTTTTTTCTTTTTGCTAAAATATTTTTTTTTTTTTACTTCGATATACAGCCTTCCAAAACGGCTGCCCTCCTCTCGGATTGCTCAAAAAACTGAAAAAACATGTCAAATTAAAAATTTTATTGTAGAGAAACGAGTATACTTAGTAACATAAACGCAATAGTAGGAAGAGTATAAAGTTGTATGTTTCGGTGGAGGGACAAAATTCGTCTATTGGTCCAATAGGAATCGCGCAATTCACTCGCAATGTTGCCAACTTTGGTGAAATTTTTGCTAACTTCAAACAGTTTTTTTCTGTCCTCATTAGCAATATCAACCATCTGCTTCTAGTATCGAAATCTACTCCATAAGGTCTCTTGAAAATGTAAAGGACTTACGTATCTGATTATTACATCCCACGTTTTAGCGTGATGAAAAGCTGAAAATTTCATTAAGACGACATTTTCTCAAAAACCGCACCTTTTAAAAATCTGCATTTTTTACATGTATTGGAGAAGTACCTAAGTATTTAATATCCGTTAAACGTTCATGCGGCTGCAGCCCCTAACATTCGCAATTAGTTATTGAAATTTTGATTTTTGTACTTGAAATGTAAATATTTCCTACGGGCATTTAGATCCTATACACAGGGCGAATTGAAAGGGAGTATGAAAACTTTGAGAGATGAATCCTGACATCAAATCCAGTAGAAAAGTTCCTATAAACATGAGTCGAATTCCGCTTCGATTTCGAGTTACAGGGTTTCGAACTCGGGACCCAAAATCGGCTCGCGACAATGAAAAATAAAGTATATATTTCGCGTTAAATCAGAAATTATTTGTTAAAGCTTTGATAAAGTTCAGAAAGTTGATTTGTATCAATATGATAATTTATACGTGCGCTGCAATTCGGTTGGTAGTGTTGCCAACTTGGTAGAACTTTACTTGTTTCCAAATGTCACTACGTAAATTATATTTGATATTTCGTATTCATTAATGATTGTAAACATCACACGAAGCACAATTTTCCCTATATCACCACAGTTTTCGAAAACTTACATGTATTTCTTTAAGAGGTTTTTAACTCGTGCGTTATTGATAGTTTGTGTGATTCGGTGTCGTGAACATCGTCCTAGTGTTCTCTGGAACCATGAAAATTTTCACTGGTATCATGACATTGTACGTGTGAATAACAATGGGTTAGTTAAGTGTTTGTGTAAATAACAATGGGGAAGTTCTATTACAGTAAGGACTGTATTAAATGTGTTGATTATTCTAAAGGTCATAAGAGGATTGTGAACAGAAAGAATTCTAGACAATAATTTTATCTTGGGTAAAATATATGGATTGCGTACAGCGTGTCTCCCCAAACGTACTATTAGGGGAGGATAATTATTTGTATCCTGTACACAAGGCGATTTGAAAGGCAGTAGGAAAAATTTTGAGAGGTGAATCCTTCACCGTAGTCTAGGTTTCACCGATAACGGCTGTTTTTAATGGCGACACATTCATGTTTATCATGTTAACTGTCTGGTTAATGGTTTCTAAATCTACATTCAGAGGAACAAATTCTTTATCTTGCTGGTGCGTAATTTCATATTTACACCTTCTTTCGTAGTCACCAATATCTCACACACATTCACGTTGTTCACGGTAAATATTCAAAGCACCCTTTACACAAATAATCATCCTCTCCTAATACTACGTTTTGGCAGACGCGCTGTACGTAATTCATGTATTTTACCGCAAGATAAAATTTTTGTCAAGAATTCTTTCTGTACACAATTATCTTATGCCTTTTAAAATAATCAGCACGTTTAATACGGTCCTTACTGTAATAGACTTCTCCATTGTTATTGACACAAACACTGTAACTATTGCACTACAATATTATGTTACCAGTGAAAACATCTTTCATGGTTCCAGAGAACACTAGGACGATGTTCACGACACTGAATCACGTAATGAACTGTTTCGTGGTTGCAGCAGAACTTGAACGAGTTCCCCGCCAAATGAACTTTGTGGTGGACAAACACCGTGTGCGTGGGTTTTCTCGGGGTTCTCCCGTTTCCTCCCACTTTCTTCATTCCGCCATTTCATTCATCTCTCATCATCACCGTCTCCTTTAGCCTAACCGGCATAATCGTGGGACGTAAAACTCAAAAATTTCATTTCATTTTTTTGAACGAGTTCGAACTTGGAACTGGAGTTCCGAGAGGTTTTGTAATAATAAAAGATAAATAATTATTATTATTATTATTATTATTATTATTATTATTATTATTATTATTATTATTATTATTATTATTATTATTATTATTATTATTATTAGTAGTAGTAGTAGTAGTAGTAGTAGTAGTAGTAGTACTACTACTACTACTACTACTACTACTACTACTACTACTACTACTACTACTACTACTACTACTACTACTACTACTACTACTTGTACTTACACAGACGTAGTTTTTATTCGACATTGTGGTTTTACTAATGATTGCAAACATCAAGTGAAATTCACACTTAATGTTGCAAACTATCAATAACGCATGAGATAATCCTTTTAATGAAATACATGTAAGTTTTCGAAAACTGTGGTGATGTGGAGAAAATTGTGCTTCATGTGATGTTTACAATCATTAATGAATACCAAATATCAAATAAAAACCATGTATTGTTCATTTCGAAAAAAAAAAGTTCTACCAAGTTGGCAACACTGCCAACCGAATTGGAACGCACGTATAAATTATCATATTGATACAAATCAACTTTCTGAACTTCATTATAACTTTAACACACACTTCTGATTTAAAGCGAAATTTATATTTTATTTTCCATTGTCGCGAGCCGATTTTGGGTCTCGAGTTTTGCAAGAGAGTTGTGGAAAGTCTAACCTTTTTGCTTCGTATTGCAAAGTACTCAAAAAGTTATTCATAAAGAAAGAACAGATTTCAAACATTTATTTCCTCCAAACTACAAAAGATAGAAACATGATTCGAACGTTACTTGATTACAATTTATTGTTAGTAGTTATGGTGTGCATTCAAAATGAGCACCGTGTGTTACACGACAAATGTCAAAATGGTGATTTTTTTTTTTTTTGTTTTGTGCTAAATTGCAAAAACTGAGAGACAGACATTTAAAGAAAAAAGCACATGCAAGTATTTTAAATTTTTCATTTTTTCTTTTTCTTTTTTTAACACAAGGGTATGTGTAACTGGACATTTTCATTCCACTTACTTCTTATATGCTAATTGTATAAAAATATCTGGGTTATATATATATAATTTAATAATTTAAGGTTCATTAATTCCAGGCCTGAAAAATTATTTAAATACAAATATATTTATAGTTTATAGGGAGTTCTAATATTTATTTAATTTGTATATTTTATGTGTATATTATTTGTATAATAATTTTCGTTTTTCTTATCTATCTTGGTTGTACTCTTAGAGAAATTATTTCTTAAGTTTTACTTCTTAGCTAGATACTCTTCCATTTGTTTCTGTAGTTTAAGAACCGGATACGCATTGATAAACTAAGGGAATTTCAAGGGAAAAAGCTGGTTAGCGTTTTTTTTTTTTTTTTTTTTTAATTCTTAACGAACTTACTTTATCTTAGCTGGTGATCTTTTCGTTCTTCGATTGTGCCACGTGTGGGCAGGATCATATTTAAGCGAGAACGCGTTTGGTCGGGGTTTTTCTAACACTGGACCACATGGTTACGTTCAACCGAAGGATCCTAATGTCTGTTGAATCAACTATTTTCTTTTTAAGCTATGCTGTTTAAGGCTGGCAGAATAGGATTGTCATTCAAATGACCATTGATAGGGAATAGGAACTTCGGTAGATAACTAAAGTAATCATTTTCTGGGTAGAATTCTTTTTTGTTTGTTAGGTTTTGATTTTTTTCCCGCCGAGGACATAGGATATACATTAAGCAGGTTTTAAATTTTGAGATATGTTTTAATCTTTTTGATAGGTTTATTAGGGATTTCTATTTCAAACTCAAAGGGTTTTGGGTTCGGGGCCCCTCTTGTTCGAGAACTTTATTTCTCGGGTTATGAGTTAATTGTTTTTTGTTTCCCTGAATCCAGTCCTATATTAGTGATTATCTCTTGGAAAAGAGATAAGTTTCTGGTCTTTTTTAAAAGCGAGAGCGTTATTAGGGCAAGGCCTAATTTTGGTGGCCGGTTTTGTGTCTCGCAGAGAGTGATTTTGGTTAGAGCAAGGTCTACTTTATAGGCCAGTTTATAGTCTCAGGAAAGAGACGTAGAGATTTATTCTACGTAGTTCAAATTTCTTCTTGCCAAATATCTATTTTTTTAATTATTTTTTTAAATAAAATAATATGAAAAATCAAACTAACGTTTCGTTCTTTAAAATAAAATTTGCCTGAACTCGGAAGTAGAGAAATACTTAGATTCATAACTGTAGCATTTATGTTTTCGAGTAAGGCCCGTAAAGAAGCATTAAATATACGTAATATCGTATTCTATGTTCACCTGTGTATTTTTTATTTATGTAGTATGTTGTCAGTTTAATTTTTTAAGGAGAAAAGGAGATGTGAGAGAGAAAAATTAAAGGTTTAATAGTAGTGCAATAGTAGACAGTGAGTCTCACATCCTCTCGCTCGTATCTTTTTGGAAATTTTATTTTTTATACTACATATCTGTGGTATGTTAATTTTTTTATACGGCAATTCGCACGTCTTTGTATGAAATAAAAGATGACAGTATCAGTATAGGATTGTACAATCCGCGGCAAAAAACCTGCAACATGAGCATATAAGTTTATTGTGAAATGACGAAGTCTTTTGCTCCAAAATAAGTGTGCACGGGAGGAGGTCGAGGTTTATCCTGGCGTGATTCGTTCCACTTAGACGTTATGTTCATTCCCTGTGCTGTTAGGCGTAGTTTCACAATAAACTTACATCCTCATGTTGCAGGTTTTTTGCCGCGGATTGTACAAGCGACGTATAGGAAAATTTACATCATGTGTTTTCGCTTAACTCACGCTTCACGTAAGAGAAGGAATAATATATCGTCTCTCTCCAATTAAATTTGAAACTTATTCCTATATCCATAAGTAAAGTCTTTTATCTATCTGTAGTTTCTGCTTCAAAGGAAATGATCACTGTGTAAACTATCTAAGTATCACTATCGGAAGGAAAGAGAATTACAGGTCGTTAACGCATGGGAACCAAGGAAGTGTCCCGCGCCATTTGGACCTATAAAATGAATTGCAGGACGCAGTTCGAGCTCAGTCTACGATTAGTTAAGAATCAGTGGTTAGTCAGTCATCAGTAGCTCGTCGATGAGTCGCTGCTAGTATTCTGAGTCAGAAAGAACATGACCGTTAGTGCTTAATGACTTGAGTTCGCCAGTGATCTTATTCTCTTTGGGTGTGTGTGTGCCAAACACTTATAACCAGAACAGGATTCTCAAATGAAGTATTATACAAATGAACAATGGTACCCTGTATACGCAAGTAAAGAGCAGTTGGTGTGTCCGCCCAATGAACTTACTGACTGTTTCTGATGCAGCTGCCTAAGACAACCTTACACGTCAGTACCATTTCCAGTGTCGTGGATGGGGGATGTATGCAGTTATCTTATGTTCTGTCCTCCTATTGTTCTATTCAGATTTAATTTGAGCTAATCGAGGTTGTTCAGAATCGTTTCAAAATTCGCGCTAATTCTTCTCTCTCTCGAATAGTGTTGTAATGGCCTGAAAAAAAAAAAAACGGAATTTTTTTACGGTTGGGTAAAAAACAGCTTTTTACAGTTTTTTCTCGAGCTTGGAAAAATTGGGAAAAATTGAAATTTTCGAATATTTTACTACATTATGGTTTTAAAATTAAAACTATTTTATATTTACTAGTTTACAGTTAAGATCATTGAATAGTTGTGTTTCTTGTTATTGCATTCCTCAAGAAATAAGGGAGCCAACTCGGATAGATTATTTTTGTGGTGTTTTCTCAAATATAGGTTAAATTTAGAATTGAAAGTTTTGAATTCAACTAAATGAATATAACAAATTTTATTACCGTAAATATTAATCCGAAAGAAATATGATTTCAACATAAATGAAATATCTTTCTCAGTTTCAAAAATATTGAAATCACTATCCGCAATAGTATAGAAAATGGGCTAATTTGCAAATAGGAGCATGCATAATGTTCAGAATCACTTGCCATATTACAATTGCTTCAAAGTCCTTGCAAATATAAGAAAGAAAAATAAACATACCAATATCTTCATCTGACATTCTCAAAGTAAAATTTTCTGGTCCAAATTTCTATTCATTTTGATCATAAATCATAATTAAGTATACTTTTCACTTGCACTATATATATAGAACACTTCATATTCTTAATTTTCATCACTTTCAACACTCATTAATGAAACTTAAACATGTCCCATTTGTTAATAACTCCATTAAATATAGAAGCAGTATTGTGCCTCCTTACCTTTGTCCTATGAATGACGCATGGTAGGCAGGTGCACAGCTACAAAGATTCGTAGGTGGCACCACCTGTCAGGCATCAATCATATGATAAAGGTTGCCAATTACTCAAGGGCATCTGTTTTTAGATTTTTTAAATTTTTTTTTGTCTCTGAACAAATAATTTTTTACACAAAAAAAAAAAAAATCTCTGTGAGGCGCACAAACAATTCTTTCGATCATTCCACTTAAAAAATTATTTTTTTTACATTTTCACTTTCACTAGATCTTCTTACACATCACTAAGTTCTATTCCTGGATTATTCCTTATTGCATTCGAAGAGTCCTTACTACAATGATATCTCTTGACGAAAGTTCTCAATCTAAGCAATCCTGATGCTACTAGTCAGAAGGCGATACCTCTTCCTCCTAACTAGTTCTAAAGGATCTTCTGTTTTTGTGTGGCAACTTCCCAGGTTACAAATATACTGTGAAATAGTTAAAAAAAAAAAAAAAAAAAAAAAAAAAAAAAAAAAAAAAAACAGTATCTTCCTTATACAAAAATTTCTTCTTATAACTCTAAGATTAACTATAGCAATAACCTTTGGAATAGCATGCTGTTGTTATTTTTTTCTTTATAAATGACTACTATAGATACACTTTTTTTTTCTTACAAACATACTATACAAAATCTTTACAAAATAAACTTAAGTTACTATTAAAGCTGCTGCATTGGCATTTAGAGGATTCCTACGCTCATAATATTTCTTTAGAAAATTTACATGGTGCTTTACTTTTACATCTGGATTCTCTATTAATTTAGCCCAAATAGTTGGGTATCGGGAAATCTACGATTTCAAACGGGCCTTTGTAAATTTTGTTGAGCTTAAGATTATATTTCTTCTGTAGTGAAGCGTTGGTTTATATTCTTTATGAGTACCTTTTGACCTATAGTAAACTCAGCAGGGATTCTTTTCCTTTTATAATTTTGTTCTTTTCTTTTCCAAGATTTACTTATATTTTCTGATATAATTTCTAACATTTGTTCCTTGTTTCTCTCATTTTCAAAAATGTTTACGTTTATAGACCATTTACAATCTAAAGGACTAAAAAGTTTTCTTCCTAGATAAACCTCTGCTGGTGAAACACCAAGTTTACTATTTATGCTTGAATTTAAAGTAAATTGAATCTTGTCTAAAAGTTTAGACCAATTACTCTGATTATTGTTAACATAACAACGTAATATTTGTTTTACAATGACATTCACTTTTTCTACTAAATTCGGACTAGGATTATAAGGACTGGTGGTAATATGTTTTGTACCCTGACTGTACAAATATGTCTCAAAGGCGGCATCACTAACGAAATATGAAGCTGTGTCTGAAACTAAATTATTTATCCATCCATAATGATACAAGATTTTCTCCAGCTTATTAATTATAACTCTAAAATTTATTTGTTTTAATGGTTCTAAGAATGAATATCTACTAACACTATCTGTGAGTATAAGAATATGTTTATAACCTGAACTATTTGGAAGAGGTCCTTGTACGTCAATATAAAAAGTATGATTCGGAATAGTTCCCGTTTTTGAATAATATGTTCCTAAAATTTCCATATTTTTTGGTTTATTTTTCTGACAAATTTTACAGCTCTGTACGTAATCTCTAATTTCTTTGAACGTCGCTGACCACGTGAACTTTCCTGCAATGCGCCCTATAGTACGTTTTATTCCTTGATGTGATCCTGAACCTAGAAAATAGTGGTGATACTGTATGATAGTATTTCTCATGTCTTTAGGTACTACTGCTCTAAAACCTTTATTTATTTTTCCTTTAGTTTCTTTTAACAAAATTTTATCTCTAATTACATAACCTGGTACTGTTTTACCTTCCTCTATTTGTGTAATAATGCCCTTTAACTCTGGATCTTGACGCTGCAATTCCTGTAAAGATACGTTTAAAGAAGGAAGCTTCCAAAAGTTAATAAAAGACAAGGTTACTGTTTTTCCTTCATATTCTGAAATTTCTTTTATTTCTGGATGTGGGGGATGAAAATAAGCTGTATCATACAACCTGCTGATGAAATCTGCCTGGCTGTTGACGGAACTTTTCAGGTGAACTATATCGAATTGAAATTTACTTATTTTCTCTATAAGAGTACCATACTTTCTCGGTCTACCATGATATTTTAAAATCCAACTTAAAGCTTTAGAATCTGTAAAGATTGAAATTTTCTATGCAAGAAAGGTTCAAATTTCGATTTTAGCTTAACTCACGTTTCACGTAAGAGAAGGAATAATATATCTCTCTCTCCAATTAAATTTGAAACTTATTCTCCTATATCCATAAGTAAAGTCTTTTATCTATCTGTAGTTTCTGCTTCAAAGGAAATGATCACTGTGTAAACTACCTAATTATCACTATCGGAAGGAAAGAGAATTACAGGTCATTAACGCATGGGAACCAAGGAAGTGTCCCGCGCCATTTGGACCTATAAAATGAATTGCAGGACACAGTTCGAGCTCAGTCTACGATTAGTTAAGAATCAGTGGTTAGTCAGTCATCAGTAGCTCGTCGATGAGTCGCTGCTATAGCACGGCCAACAAGAGATGGTCTCTGACGTTTCTTACCACATGCGGTAGGACATTGCAGCCCCTACTTTGATACCAGTGTTACCAACTACGATCACTTCGTCTTATACCATTAATTAAATTGCCACTACAGTTGCACCGAAAAGACATTGATTCGCGAGTAGTGGCAATGTCACTGCGAGCTGTCAGAGACGTTCTCTTACTGGACGCACTATAGTAGTTCTGAGTCAGAAAGAACATGACCGTTAGTGCTTAATGACTTGATTTTGCCAGTGATCTTATTCTCCTTAAATTTGTGTGTGCCAAACACTTATAACCAGAACAGGATTCCCGAATGAACTAATTTACAAGTGAACAATGGAACCGTGTATACGCAAGTAAAGAACAGTTGGTTTGTCAGCCCAATGAACTTACTGACTGTTTCTGATGCAGCTGCCTAGGACAACTTTACACGTTAGTATCATTTCCAGTGTCGTGGATGGAGGATGTATGCAGTTATCTTATGTTCTGTCCTCCTATTGTTCTATTCAGATTTAATTTGAGCTAATCGAGGTTGTTCATAATCGTTTCAAAATTCGCGCTAATTCTTTTTATCTCTCGAATAATGTTCTAAAGATCTGAAAAAAAAAAAAAAAACAGGAAATTTTGGGTAAAAAAAACCCAGCTTTTTACTGTTTTTTTCTCGAGCTTGGAAAAATTGAGAAAAATTGAAATTTTCGAATATTTTACTACATTATGGTTTTAAAATTAAAACTATTTTATATTTACTAGTTTACAATTAAGATCATTGAATAGTTGTTTCTTGTGTTAGAATAGAGAAATTTTGTGGTAACAAATGTATGTACCACTCCTTTAAAGTTAGCACTGTGATAGAATGGGGTTATGGCTACAAAAGATAGTGAAATATAATCCTAGTTAGATTAATTAATATAGACGCATTGAAATTATCTTTAGTAATCTTATAAAGTTAACCGTTTTATGGCAGGGAAGTGTTAAAATAACAGGGTCAGTATCATTTTAGTTAATACCAGTATTTTAAAATCAAATATATATTTTATGGAGGTACGTATCTTCCGTGTGCTGTGCAAAATTTCCGGAAATTCTGAACCCATATAGAGAAAATCTTTTGTTCGGGAGTATTGGCAAAACCCTGAAAATATAATTTAAAAACTATTTCTTCGCCTGCTAATCTTATTTGCTGTGACATGTTTGCAGCATATATACAACGTATTTTGATAGCAGGAAAGATACTTAAACAAACGGCTTTTAATTTTACTTTTTAGTTTTCTGATTTCTGATAAAAATCACTCTTTATTATTTGTATATTTTTCGAACAACTGAAAAAGAGAGAGGATCTTATTTACATATCAAACCAGCACAAGTGCGTAAATTTGAGCAGCGACAAATATTACAGAATTTAACATTTGAAAGTTCCGTTCGTTATTATTAAAGACTTGCAGAATACCAGTTCATCGCACGGGTAGGATACGTTTCTTTTTTTGTATAAGGGGCACCAAAACTGTCACCAATGAACTTAGCGACCCCAGAAACTATAAATTCGACACTAGTATCACGTCATTTTCAGTTACTCTCCCCGTTTAAGAGTACTAATGGGGGCTGAGTTTTTATTTAAACGGCATTGAAACTGTCACTGTTCTTCCCAGCCACCCCGAAAACTATGGATTCGGCACTAATATCGGCCATTTTCGATCATTTTTATATACCCACCCCTTCTCCCTCCCCCAAGTTGTGGCGCTGAATTCGGATTTAAACAGCATCGGAAGTGTTAATGTTTATCTCGGACCCCAAAAAGTATGGATTCGACACTAATATAGGTCATTTTCGGTCATATTTATATATCTCCCCGCCTCCAACTTGCGGGGATGAATTTGGATTTAAATGGCATCGGAAAATATCACTGCTCATCTCAGCGACCCCGAAACTGTGGATTTGACACTAATATCGGCCATTTTTAGTCATTGTTATATGTCTCTTCCTACTACTCAAATAGCGCGCCTGCATTTAGATTTAAACGGCATCGAAAGTGTTACTATTCATCACAGCACCCCAAAAACTATGGATTCGACACTAATATCGGTCATTTTCGATCATTTGTATATATATATATATATATATATATATATATATATATATATATATATATATATATATATATATATATATATATATATATATATATATATTACAGAGACGGATTCAAGGCCCCCCCCCCCCTTCCCCTTGACGCTCAGGTATACACTGGATAAAATGGACTTCAATCCTGCTTTATACGGGATAAAATTGCAAACTATGGTTTAACCCCTCCCTTGATCATATCCAGGATCCGCCACTATATATATATATATATATATATATATATATATATATATATATATATATATATATATATATATATATATATATATATATATATATATATATATATATATCCTATCCCCTCTCCCACACCTCCAGGTCATGGCGCTTAATTTGGATTTAAACGGCATTTTGATAATTTACGTATATAACTTATTTCCCCCTCCCTAAAGTTTCGACGTTGAATTTGGATTTAAACTGCATCGGAAATGTCACTGTTCATCTCAGCGGCCCTGAAAACTATGCATTCACACTAATATCGATTATTTTACATAATTTTTATATATCTCCCCTCCCCGATTTTGCGTTGATAAATTTGGATTTAAACTGCATCAGAAGTGTCACTGTTCACCTCAGCGAACCCCGAAAACTATAGATTTGACACTGATATCGGCTATTTTCAGTCATTTTTATATACGTATATTTCCCCTTGCTCCTCTCCTATGTTGCGGGCCTGAATTTTTATTGAAACAGCATCGGAAGTGTTACTGTTCATTTCAGCAACCCCGTAAACTATGGATTTGACATTAATATCGGTCTTTTTCTATAATTTTATATGCAGGGTGTTTGAAAAAGAACTCCCTGGTTTTAAGTATAAATTTAATTGGGAAATTAATGAAAGCTTACATCAATGAGTACATATCATGAAAGAGAATTCCTTCAAGTTTTGTTTAATGTTGGTAGACTTCAACGTGGGATCCATTTGTGGCCCTGCACACGTCGAGACGATATTCCACTTCTCGTCACGTATTCACCAACATTTCAGGGTGACGCGACGCCCAACCGCCGCTACGATTCTTTCCGATAAATGACGATTAACTGTTCTACTGACATGAAATGTAGCCTCATCAGAAAAGAGAATCTCTTTTTTTAAAAATTGACATCATCATCAATTGTGTGTAGAAAGTCAGCAGCAAACTCATACCTTTCGATTTTATAAGTAGGTTTAATTTCATTTAACAGTTGCAATTTGTAGGCGCGCAATTTAAGGTTGGTTTAAAGAGACAAGTTTTGCCGATAGGTGTCACTACAGTCTTCGTATCTGCCTCATGTATTTTTTATCTTTCTCGAAAATTCACGATTTCTCTTACAAATTTCAAGCTACCGACTTCGAAGAAACTTCATAACGTATCGAAGACAACAATCCGTGCCGATTTTTATTTAGTATTTGCTTCATTGTTGAAATGGCTTAATTGTTGAAACTGAATATCCAAATCTTTAACAATATAATGTTTCAGCAATGAAGAAAATTCGAAATTAAAGATCGGCACGGACTGTTACCTTCGATAGGATATGAAGTTCCTTCTGTAAAAATTTGAAGTCTGTAGTTTCAAATTTGTAAGAGAAATCGTGAATTTTCGTGAAAGGTAAAAATTACATGAGGCAGATACGAAGACTGTAGTGACATCTATCGGCGAAACTTGTCCCTTTAAACCAACCTTAAGTCTTTTACGCACATCATACATAGTACCTTTAGGCACTCCGAATTGAAGACTACGTCTGACCAATGACTTCTTCGGGCTTCGAACACAAGAAACACGGATCTGTTCAACATCATCTTCAGAAGTTCTCAGTCTACCTGGTGATTTTGCTTTTAAAACACTACAGATTTCCTTGAAAGACTTTAGCCAATGACAGATAGTTTTTGCTGTAGGTGGTTCACCACCATACTGACGTCTAAAATTACGTTGCACTGTTATAACTGACTCAGTTTTCACAAGCCAAATAACACACTGCGCTTTCTGTTGCGGAGTACACATTGTTGCTGAGTTTCTCTGCACTGCACGCCTGCCTGGACTAAACTGAAGGAACAGAAAAAAAAAAGCACTCAAGGTCAAGCAGACCTGCCAACTGCAGGGGAGCCAAACTTGGAGAGTTGATGAATCAAACACCACAAACTAGGATAATGTATGTCACTTTGTACAGATTCTAGGACACATTGAAATTAGGGAGTTCTTTTTCAAACACACTGTATATCTCACCTCTCCTTCCCACAAGCTGCAGTGTAGAATTTGAATTTAAGCTTCATTTTTGTTATTTTCCCAATTTTCCGGAAAGAAACCGGAAAAAGACTGTTTTTTTTTTTTTTAACAGCAGGTTCAGAATTTCCGGAAATTTTACAACCCTAGCCTCGAAGAAGCAAATCTGATGGATAGTCATTTCCCTCACATTCGCCTGTACAATGCTATACTAGTTATTGTTTATGCGTAAAAGATAACTTGTACCTTCATTTACTTTACCCAAGACTTTGAAAGTTAGCTCTACGTAAGTTAATCAGTTAAGAAATAATGAGCAGATAATCTCCGATCTGAAAAGTTGGATTGTAGACGATCGTGAGGGTGCTTATTGCACGAAGGTCTTCTGCAATTACGTCTTAATATGAACCGTATCATAATTGAACATTGAAATATTTTCGGCTCGAAGTAGTTATGTACACTACGGTGTATTCTTTTTTTTTTTTTTTTTTTTTCAAGGTATACAACTTGACTGGGTATCCGTTGGACTAGGCAAACGACAGATATACGAGTGTCACTAGAAAAGTTTGGAGACATACAGCTCTGGGTACACATTTCAACTGTTAGTGGACTATTATTTTAAACACCAAGTTCAAAATACACAATATGAATATTTATACTATTTAGAATCACTCGACTAAATACACAAGTTGCTTTACACAAGCAGCTTCAACATTGCATGTCATGCGTCGCACATGCCACGTTGACACTAAAAATTATTAATCATCCAGCGTTGCCAGATATAAAAACAAAAGAATAATAAAGTGCGGCCGAACATGCCGCACCCACCTTGAAATAGCATGTCAGCACTACATATTATTCTACACTACACATTAGGGTGGGCCGAAAAATTTTTTTTCAGATATTCAGGATTGAGTAGTTATCAAAAGTTGTGCATTGGTACGAAATGAAGCCATGTCAAATATGTTGATTTTAAAACAATATTTAACCGGGCCCCCGTGGCCCTAAAGTTCCCAATTTGTTGTTCAAATAAAATGGTTTTAGGTAATAATAACATTTTACCAGACAATACTATTAATGCATAAAACGTGAAATACATGGTTTCAATATACGCAAATAACTATTAAGAGCTTAACTAACTTTCATAACTACCATATTAACACACGAAAAACCTTTGTGTTGAGCCCACCTCAGAACTCTCAAACTTTAAGAGAATATCACTTTTTCGCATCTGGATGCAAAATACATAACACTGGCTTTCCGAAGGCGGCGGTTACATTGCTGAATTCAAATAAACTAGAAACAATATGGCTGCGAGCCTCTCTTCCTGTGTTGTCTTGACTTCGAATTAAGCATATGATTTTGAATTACAACTCAAAATGCAAAACAGGGGCCGCGGTGGCTCAGTGGTAGAGCGTTCACCTCTGGTGCTTGGGGTCCTGGGTTCAATCCCAACCCCCGCCAAGTGAACTTTGTGGTGGACAAACACCGTGTGCGTGGGTTTTCTCGGGGTTCTCCCGTTTCCTCCCACTTTCTTCATTCCACCATTTCATTCATTAGTCATCATCACCGTCTCCTTTAGCCTAACCGGCATAACCGTGGGACGTAAAACAAATATTTCATTTCATTTTTTTCATTTTCAAAATGTGAAACGATCATTAACCCCATTAGGAAATGAGATATACCCCATTAAGAGCCAAATTAAAGAAATTTAAGAACGGTGCTCAGAAGTTATGTGATATTTTCTCTTGCAAATGCTGCGATAGATTAACCTGTAAGTGTGGTAAATCAAATTATATACCGCTTTTGGAGTGGGAGCTCATATTAGATCAGAGAAATCAGAGACAAATGACGAGTTGCAATGTAGATGAAGCAGAAACCCATAGGCTCAAAAGAAAGCATGACACACAGATCGATTATGATGCTACGGTACCAATTACAAGAGGGTTACAATCGTTAGCCTCAATCCCGTACTTGGAACATACATTAAGCGCATCCACCCCGAATTCAGACGATGAAGAGTTCGCATGGAGCTATCGTTTAGAGAATAAAATCTAAAGTAAACCTAAATAAACAATAGTGAGCCCTAAACAAATGAGTACCGCAAAAGATTTAACAGGTATATCGAATAGGTCGGCTGCTAAAATTGTATTCGCTGTTTTAGAAGATATGAATTTACTGAACAAAACTAACTAAGACGAGGTAGTAGATAAAAACAAAATCCGTACGAAACTAGCAAAAAAGAAAAAGAAAAAAGAAACCGTCTACAGTGTAAAGCTACTAATTTTAAGGGTCTCCATTTTGATGGCCGAAAATACCAAACTAGTTCTAATTGACAATTGCAATAGGCAAAGCACTGTAGAATATGCGGATTATATCGATTTGACCGATTGGTCAGAAGTAATAGTAACGAAACCTCCATTTTCGGCTAACGTATCAATAGAAGAACCAACCGAAATGATTGTGGAAAAGAGGAGGTTTCAGTTTGTCACGTTCCCCTTCCACACGCAGGCTTTGGAGAAGTGTCTAAAGGCAGTAACAGAATCTTCTTCAGAAGTATGCGGTAGTGTTGCACGAGACGGTTATATTCGCGCAAAACTGGAAGCACGAAGGTATCTACCAAGCTTCCGACATAAATCTCAATATTTTGTTCCAAGATTCCGCTAAGGAGCTTTAAGTAAGAGGAGGGTGGGTGGGAGGAACTCGTTGTGTAGCCATCTCCACGTGGTGAGTTCTGCGCTGGTTTAGTGTTTGTTGGTCAGTTTTTCAACCTTACCTTGTGTATTTGTGTCCGTACTATTATATCTACTAAACATCAATCAGGCGAAGAGCTGCACATCAGATCAGAACATTTAAAATCCTGGGGTCAAGTTAAAGTATTAGGAATCTTAACCAATTTTCTATACATACTTAAAATAATGGTATATATATTTAAAAAAATAATAATAACACTTTTCGGACCCGCAGGGCCTGGTGAAATATTTTTATCTGCCTCTGTTTTGGGGAAGAAACATAGCATTATACAACTTTTGCACGGTACTCAAACTTAATTTTCTGAAAACAAATATTTCCATAATATTTTCACTACTCACAACCATATTTTTTCAGCATTAACGTTCTTTTGGGCTTCCGGGGTGCGGTTAAATATCTTTTTATCCGGCTCTGTTTTGGTGAGGAAACATGACATAAATTTTGCACGGTACTCAAACAACTTTCTAAAAAATATATATTTCAATAATATTTTCACTATTCACAACTATTTTTTTTTTAAATTAACGTTCTTTTGGGCCCCCGGGGTTCGGTTAAATATCTTTTATTCCGGCTGTTTTGGTGAGGAAACATAACATTATACAACTTTTGCACGGTACTGAAACTTAACTTTCTAAAAATATATTTTAATAATATTTTCATTGCTGGCTACTATTTTTTTTTTCAAAATCACCGTTCTTTCGGGCCCCCGGGGCCCGGTTAAATATCTTTTTATTCGGCTTTATTTTAGTGAAGAAACATAATATTATACAACTTTTGCATGATACTCAAACTTAACTTTCTAAAAAAAAATACTTCAATATTTTCACTACTCGCAACTACTTTTTCAAAATTAACGTTCTTTGGGGCCCCCGGGGCTCGGTTAAATATCTTTTAATCCGGCTCTGTTTTGGTGAGGAAACATAATATAACATTATACAACTTTTGCACGGTACTGAAACTTAACTTTCTAAAAATATATTTTAATAATATTTCCATTGCTGGCTACTTTTTTTTTTCAAAATTAACGTTCTTTGGGGCCCCCGGGGCCCGGTTAAATATCTTTTAATCCGGCTATGTTTTGGTGAGGAAACATAATATAACATTATACAACTTTTGCACGGTACTCAATTTTCTAAAAAAAAAAAAAAAAAAATCGGCCGCTTTCGGCCCACCTTACTACACATTCTACATATTAGTCTTCATTAAATGGAAGAGAGGTTTCTATAATTATTCGTTTGAAAACACCTTTGCTAGTTTTAATAGTAACATTTCTAACAATATTATCTACACCAGGATGAACAGCAACTACTCTTGCCAAATTCCGGTATTGAGGAGATGTCTTATCCTAATAATCCTAATACTATCCTAATTCTTCACTAATACTAAATCATTGACCTAGATATTAGCGTGTTTACGCCACCATTTTGGCCTTTGTTGCAGCCAAGACAAATATTCTAATTGCCCTTGTTTCCAAAAATGTTGACCAATCTTTTGAGTTAATTGCCAGCGTGACAAGTGATTGAGTTTTAATTTACACAAATTTGGTTCAGGAACTGCTACTATGCATCGTGAATTTTAAGAAATACCTGGAGTTAATACCTGATAGTCATTAGGAACAGAAGATATAGCAGCTAATGGTCTAGAATTTAAACATGCTTCAATTTGACAAAACTGTGTACTAGGGGTGTTCGATAAGGCTGAGGACCTATCGAACTTCGGGAGTGAAAATTTATCGAGTTGTCATCGGTTACTCGAAACCGTTCGAGTATTTGAAATTATCAAAGTTTCGTTTATTATCGAAGTTTCGGGTATTATCGAAAGTATGAATATTATAAAAGTTTCTTGCAGCCAAACTAGTCAGACAACTTTTATCATCTGATAAGTTATTGCAAAGTTGTATTTGTGAGGAGAAAATGATAGCGTGTAGAAAGGAACTGCTTTTCCGATAGACGCATACATACATACACAGGAAGTTCAATTTCTTCCTGAATTTTACCTCTTGTATGTTATTTGCTGGCCATCTATTGTATCAGTGTTGCCAGACATACGGTCTTAAACGTACAAATACGGTAATGTGCTCTTAGTACGATATAGTATACGAGTATACGGTCCAACACCTCAATCGTATTAATCATGTGCGGTGTGTGTGTTGCTAAAATTCTGTAGCAAAATTTTATTTTTAAAGCCAAATGTGTTATCTTCTTTCATGTTTTCTCTCTTTCTCTCAGTGGCCTCAAGTTCACACATTGCCGCAATCAGATATGATGATGCTTTGGGCGAGAACTCCCCCTTTCGCCTTTCAGTAAAATAAATGTTGATCAAATCAGTGGTGATTTCAGGGGGTTGCTCAGGACGGATATTCCCAGACAAACATATCTCTGATCGTGTTCAACTTGGGTTACCAGTATTTTTGCTACTTTATCCTCCGTGTATTCAAATCTCCCGGGTTACCATATTTCTGGACACCAGTCCATGATTTTTTTTTTTTTTTTTTTTTTTTAAGAAGGTTAGAAAAAAGTCTAACCTTAAGATTCAGACATGCTTATGCTCATTTCCTTTACTTAAAATATATTTTTATATAATTGTCTTAATTATTTTCTAAATTATTTTTCTGAGTAAAGTATTCTTCTGAAGATCACCTTATCGCTATTGATTTTTTCATAAATATCAGCACAAGACAGATTTGCAAGCTAACAATTTGCCCAAACACAGTGAAATTTCCCGACCTTTTTTTCCCCTAAAATTTCTGACATTAGTTAACTCAGAAATAAAACATAGAACTGCCGAACAAGACTGTACTATTCATAAAAATAAATACTTTACTTGTTACGTTCGATCTTCTAATAACCAAGGTCCTCATCAGACATACACTCTGATACACTGCCTGAAATTAATAATCTTAAGTGCCCGAAATTAATAATAATTATGTCAGGTATTAAGGAAAAAGGTGCTTATTAATGCTTGATATTTTACCTGTAATTTGAAAGGTTTAGAATTTATCATTGTCGCTCCATAGGAGAGGAAATGGATAGTACTAGATGGCTATCATGGCTTCACAAAGAAAAATTTAGATTCAAACCTTATAGCCGTCGAGCTATCCACTCTGACCTATTTTTCTCTCCTTTTACGCCCACCCTATAAGAAGGGACGGGCTGAAGTAACGTGTCGCGCCGTGTATGTGTATGTCTGTGCCATGCAAAGGGCACCAGATAGATGCACTTTGCAGGCACTAATATTGTAAGTTAGTGCCACAGGCAACAGAACCGGCACCGTAAAAGTTGTTAGTGGCACCATTTCTTTTCAACATGGTAGCCAAACGAAAATGGAGGCAGCGGGAAAGTGATGAAGTATAATCATGCTAATTTTCTAAACTGATGAACCGAAACGAGTGTCTTTGCAGGATTACTGACCTTAGTCAACCACAGTTACAGGCTTATAATTACATGAGGGGCGGGCTCCGGCGGGTGCCAAAAGGAATGTTCGAAAGCGGGAAAAATGAGGGTTCTTCTGCAAACCTTCTTATCGGAGGGGGAATACTACGGTACGTGGTCCGATTACTACGGTACGTGATCATAAGCATTTCAAGATGGCGACAAAAGGGAAATTTTGGTCATAGAAAGGTGCGCTAAAAATAGAAGGGCGGTCTCAAGTCCCGATTTCTAATCGTTACATATTACTACAGATTACGTGATCATAGGCATTTCAAAATGGCAGCAGAGAAGGAAATGGAGGGCAACAAGATGGTGGTAAAAGAAAAAAAGAGAGAACACTGGCGGAAGGGCGGGTCTAGCTTGTTTTTCATGCAGCAAGTATTTCATGGAAAGAGATCTTTAGTAATGTAATAAAATTTAGTTTTCTGTTATCACTGCAATATTCGCCTTTTTTGATTGTAGTTAAAATTTAATTGGGTTGTATAACTTTAAACTATCCTAAATCATATCAGTAATTTGGTGTAAAATCTACCTACTTCACATAACCTACATAATAGCATGAGTCTACTATGAAGAAAGGAAAAAGGCTGAAATATACTATTGAAACGTATTGAACGTCAGATCCAAAAATGGCAATAAAATATTATAGTGTTAATAGTAATAGACGTAGTAGTAATATTGATATTGAGAAAACCGTAATGTTAGTAATAACATCATGTATACGCTCAAAGTAAGAACAAATACTCGAATTCAAGGGAGTTCCCCTTGTCGTAAGGCAACCAAAAACAACAGGTGCATGATAAAAGCAAAGAGGAACATTTTAAAGTAAGTTCCATCAAAATCGTACAATCTGTTCGAAAGTTATCATCGGACATCACATACAAACAGACAGCACGATCTAGAATGAGGTTCGCACCGGAAATCCCAAAGATTGTTTCAATGATACTGGAAGTCCAGATATTACACGAAATTTGGACAGTCTCAAATACTCAAAGGGTTTCAAGTACCGGATAATAAATTCTCAAAACCGAAGTTCTATACCTCTACCTATATCAGAAATTGTCTCCATCCAGAACTTTAATTTAAATCCTCGAAACCAGATACAACATTTTCCTTTCTCTGCCTACCCTGTTGTTAACAATCAGTAAAGTGGCAGTTTGTAGACTAATGGAGCCTTATGCAGAGTCGTTTTGACGTATGATTAGCTTCATACTAAATGCTTGACTACTGCAGGAAACATACTGTATATTAGTCGAACTCTTTAATATGATACTAATCACCGGTCAGAACGACTGCATAAGGGCCATGGTGTCTTGGATTCCAAACCTGTTCGGGTGATGCATGTTTTTTTTCTCTCTCTCTCTCTCTCGCTCTCGCTCTCTGACAGACTACTTAATCCTTCTGCATGCATAAACATTGGTCTTAATGACATGTTGGGTAGAAACTCTTCTTTTTACTTCATTTCAAGGGAGGAAACTTTCAAAATGAACACCCTGCGTATATGTAGTACACATGTAGGCCTACACCTATAACAATATCGATTGCATTGTTTCTTCCAGATCTTTCAGTATTTGCTGCTTTCAAACAGTTCGAGAGTGTCAAACGTATCACTCACTTACAACTTCTCAATGGATGGCTTTGACACTGAAACAAATAAAGAGTGCTATATAACCTTTCAACACTTTTGAATTTCAATATTTCATATTTTTTAACATCAGTGGATCAGCATGATGTAAACCGCAATGAAAAAATAGACGAGTTGTTGTTACTCTACCAACAGGAAGTTGACCCATTAATTGAGAGGCTGTTACACTTAACTGTTCGGGACATATTACACAACGTTTTACAGTTTTTCTTACAAATTACGACCACCAATGATCCAAAACTTTCGTTGCAAAACATAAAAGTAACTGTGAACCTTCATGGAAATGCTTTATATGTTCAGATTTTACTAGAAGTTCTGTAATGCTAGCATGTTTCGGAAGTAAGATAGGGTATTTGAAATCATGTTACAGTAGCGCTTTGCAAGCGTCTTCAACCCTCATGACATCATTTTGGATGAAAGAAATGGATTTAAACACGATAGTTTGCTATTGGAAGGCAAAGATTTTTTCATACGTAAGTACTTTATCTCAAGTGTATATGGAGACTCTTGATCTTGTTTTATCCAATCCATGAATGTATTTAACAACTCCTTTGTAGTTAATGATCCACTACATCTTTACTCCTGTTCACCTGTGTACCTCATAATAAATCTTTTTCACCAAGCAGTAACACGAACTAATCTAAATAATGATGAGAATTTATAAACTATTGCACAGTCAGCCTTAATGTTCATTTTAACAGTAGACTTTTGCTCACATTGAACAGATTCTAAATTTTTGCAACTAATATTTACAATAGTCAACTCTCATTCCTTCAATCACTTTAGCCCATTCTACCATAGTGAACAAGACTAATTGTGACGGATTCAAACCAGACGTACTAAAATCTGAGTTGTCGTTGCTCGATGCGTGAGCCCATTTAATGAAATTGATTGTTGAACTTCAGATACTCGGTTAGCCACAACTGTTTGTTCTCCATTAGGACATGAAGAAAGCCATGCTAAAACAGTAGTAGAATCTATGTAACATACATCCTGTTCAAACTTGATTAACATTGCCTTAATGACCGTATTAACTAATCTATATAACAATACTGCAGCACACAATTCTAACCTAGGTATTCATATCTGCTTTATAGGAGCAACTTTGCTCTTTGCAGCTATTAAGTATATTTACATATTTCATTATATACAACGTACATGTACTACTGCAACATACACCTTCTTACTAGCATCTGAGAACCCAATGAGATCATATTTCACAATATTTTCAGAAGAGTTACACCTTTTGATCTTAATTTGCTTTAACAATGGCAATTCTCGACAGTATACTTTCCACGAGCGAGCAATATCATTTGGAAGTACGTCATCCCATTCAGTTTTTAATTTCCATAATGATTGTAGCAATAATTTTGCCACAATGGATACTTGAGATAACCAGCCAAGCGAATCATACCATTTTGTATTATGAGATAATAACATTCGTTGTGTCATTACTGACTTGCGAGTGGGAACAACAATAAAAAGTGAATCACGTGACGGATTCCACTGTATACCTAATACTTTTACACTCTCATCTTCATTAAAACAAATTTACGACGGAGTTTCTCTTAAAAGAGAGAATGTATGCTATTTAACACACTCATGTCGTTGGTAGAGCATTTTCCTAATTCGAAACCACCGTTGTGTAATAGTGCTGTTAATTTTTTAGTACAGTAACATCGCCTCATTACTATCAACTGCACCTGTAACTAAATTGCACTGACAGTTAAAGTTAAATTGTCAACAAAGAAATCATGCATGACTAATTCTGCAGCTTTGGGATAACGATGACCTTCATCTATAGTTAACTGTTGCAAACATTTTACAGCAAGATATGAAGCCGAACTGATTCCATAAGTGACAATTAACAATCTAAAATCAATAATAGGTTGGTCAGCTGTTTTTCTCTACACTATTCTCTGGTAATCAGAATCACTTTCATCTACCTTAACTTGGCTGTACATTTTTGCTGTATAATCACACAATGCAATTGAATGAGTTCTGAACCTTAACATTGATGGGATAATGTTATCTTGCAATTTTGGACCTATCATTAGGTTGCCATTGAGAGATACTCTACTGCTAGTTTTAACACTACCATCAAATACAACACGCAATTTAGGAGTAGAGCTACTTTCATTCAAAACACAATGATGCGGCAGATAATAAGATTCAGATACAACATATCAAGTTCTGCATCAGGAGTTTTTTCCATATGATCTAAGTACTCAAATCAGGATCTTTTTGTACCATACGTTCCATCTGGCATAATCGCTTTACCGCTGTGCCCCGTGATACACCTAGAGGTTCAACATTTTTTTTTTTTTTTTTTTTTAAGGCAAACGTTTTGTAAGTTTCAGTGAAATACTGCTTACATTTTTGCTCTTCAAGGGATAAATGCTATATAGTTGGCAACTCTTCTACTTTCCAGAATCTTTGCAATGTTTTGTTGAGATCAACAGGCACAAAATATGAGGGAGTTCCACTCGTATCTACGTGTCTGCTACTGCGCAACAAGAACAGAAAAACATCAGCACCTAACAACACATAAACAGGTCCGCTTTTGTGAAACTGTGGATCTGCTAACTTTACTTGTTTCATAATTTCCCAATTACCTATATTTTGAATAGATACTCTTGGTAAGTTACTTGTAATTCTTGGGAACACTATTGCTTTAGTATGAATATTGCCATTAGTGTACAATGATTGAAAACACAAATCAACTTCTACATGGGAATTTCCAACATTAGAACCAGTAACACCTGATATGCTCATGTTTATTTTCTCTTTGTTTATACCTAATTTTTGAACGGAATGTTCAGTTACAAACGGGTCATTCCATATGAAATCAACACAAAAAGAAAGCACATTTTCCGATTTTGATAACTTTTACGTCACATGAAAATATCATAGCAAAATTGAAAAATACCAAATTTCAACCGTCTGGGTTGATTACTTTTCAAAATTTTACGGTTCGAAATTTCCAATTTTGGTTTAAATATATATATATATATACTAGCTTCTTAAATTTGCTATATCTCGACTTCTAATTAATTTACAGAACTAAGAGTTACGTCATTGCAAAGACATTGTTTTAAGTGTTATATATATCAATGTAGATGTACTGAATTCTTTTTTTTTTTTTTTTTTTTTTTTTTGAAAATTCGAATTTTAAATTTGTGAAAAAATCTCACATGTAAGTTAGGCCTTTATGAAGATACGGTCAAAATATAATATTGGGATGTGATAAGATCGGAGATACAAATTATAGAAACGAAAAGCATAAAGTTCTTCCACCAGAAAACGCCCAGGGCGTCAAGGAATTCTACCAAAGTGATGACATTTCTAGGATTATGCCATGCAGAAAAGACTCCCCTTCAGTAAGAGACAGAAGTGGGAAGAAAGTTTAAACGTCGTCTTTTGTGTAATTTGCGGGAAGTATATCAGTTGTTTAAAGAACAGTTTCCTGATATGGACATGGGGTAACATCGAAAAGGTAACAAAAATGACACTATTACTTGTTTGTAATATCTGCCTTGAGCAGAGTGCTGTGGCACTCTACTCTTTTTAGAAGGAACTTGTGGAATTCCTTCGAAGAAAACATTGTACTGCCCCTGAGAAAATGTTCTACTTTTCGGATGGTTCAGCTGCACAGTATAAAACTCGTAAGAACTCTGAACTTATGGTTACACCAACAAGACTACGGAATACAGGCTGAGTGGCACATTTTTGCCACAGCCCATGGTAAAGGCCCATGCGATGGTGTAGGAGGCACTGTATGTAGAGACTGGCAAGAAAAGCAAGCCTCCAGCGCCCATTCTTAGATCAAATCTTGGAACTAATAGAACTTTATGATTGGGCAAAGAAGAGTATCTCAGGGATTGAGTTCGTATTTGTTACTCAGAATATGCTGCGACTGACGAATTTCTTAAAAAAAACGTTTCGAAGATATTTACGGGATTCCAGGGACACGAAGAACCCATGTTTTTGTTCCTCGTGATAGAACGACTGTAGTGACTAAGCCTTTCTCCTTTTCTTCAACATACAGCATACACCAGCTCCTGACATCCAGGACGATTCCATTACGTGAAATTCGTGACTACAGTTCACGAAGGAAATTGATAGCTCGTACATGTTGTCACTACTAATCAAGAAGATGGCCAGGTAAAGGTAATATTTTTGCACCCTGCTGGACGATCTTCATTTTTTTTTTAAATATCTAAATAAGGTGGACGTATTATGGGTTCAGTCACGAGATATTCTGGCCCAGTGAGCCCAGTAACACTTACTTATCGTATTCTTGAAGATAGCGTCAAAAGAACTATCAGAGCTTTTCAGTATCATATCTCTCCGAAAGACTTTACCTAGAGGTTAGTCTCTGCTTATAAATGCTCTATAGTTGAGTAGTTTGAAAAATTACCAAATGTTACGACGCAAGGAAAGTTCAGTGAACACTATGCAAATCATGTAGGACATTTTTTCTTTATTCACACAATTTCCTTCGAAATCTGTATCTCTCGATCCCAAAATTATATTTTTACCATATCTTTATAAAGTCCTAACCTCTCTCTCTCTCTCTTTATATATATATATATATATATATATATATATATATATATATAAAGCTTAAAGCAGTGGCCTTGCAATGACTTAAGTCGTAGTTCGGTACGTTAATTACGAGCTGCGATATATGAAATTTTAAAAAATCCAATATATACAATTATTTGACCAAAATCGGAAATTTCGAACCGTAAAATTCCGAAAACTAATCGACCTAGAAGGTTGAAATTTGGTATTTTTTAATCTTGCTATGATATCCTCATATGAGGTAAAAATCATCAATATCTGAAAGGGTCAGAATAAAACGGTGTGTTGAGTTGATATGGAATGACCCAAACGATAATTCACTGCCACAATCGATAAGAGAACAAAACTTATTTGAATTATCTTTAATACTTATAATAGCTGTGGACAACACCACCTAAGGAATTAGTTCTTGATCTATAGAATGCGAGCAATTTACAATATCTACTTTATCCTTTCTCTCTCTCTCTCTTTTTTTTTTTTTTTATATACAACTGTGGCAACTCTGTTTCACATTACACTTACTTACGGAAGAATTTAAGGTCAAACAGTTGAAACAAAGCGAGTTCTTTTTCACAAAGCTGTGCCGATCATTCACTAACATTCTTATGAACTCTTAACACTTATATAGCTTGTGGTTACTTTTACATATAATACACGACACAATAAGTCTTGAATGATGCACTAACGTGTTGCCTTTTTTGTTTGTTTTTATTGCAGACTTGTCCGCCGGTGACCTTGTGCCCACTGCAGCTAATGTTTTGGCACGTTGTAATATGAATTCTTTCAGCTGGTCAAATGTTGGTTGTTAGCCTTTCTTTAATGACAGCTTTCATTGCCTTCTAGTCTTCTTATCTAGCTTCTCACCCACATGGTAGATTAAAATCACATCCCAGTGCTCCAATCACACACACTGAACACTATTGTCAACCAGTCTTCGTCACCTGGTGATTCATTCTTCACAGCTGGTTGAATAATCAACTTGCTCAAAATATGATTTGCGAGCTCCCTCAGACCTTCGCATCTGGATTTAAGTAACTTCCACGCTACATTATAGTTATTGTCAGATATTGAAATGGACTGCAACAGTGCAGCAGTCTCCCCTGATACAGATGTTTTCAAATACTGCAACTTTTGAGCATTGCCTGACCGATTGTTACTATGAACATCAGCAACAAATAAATCACGAAACGATAGCCAATTCTGCACTCTACCACAAAACTTAGGAAGTTCTAAGCCTGGTAGATCGTGTTCGAGGGCAGTTTTCTTACCTTTGAGTTCTTTCGTTGTGTTATAATCCTGCACCACTAAGAATTATTACACCACTTTGACCATGTAATACAAAATGAAAGTACTGCGCCACCAGTTCTTACATTACACACACCAGCTAACATAACTGGAATGCAATCCGGTCGGTTAGGATCAGTATCTAACGTTAGTGTACTGTATTGTTTTAAATACCAAGTTCAAAATGCACAATATGAATATTTATTCTATTTAGAATCACTGAACTAAATACACAAATTGTTTTGTACAAGAAGCTACAAATTGCGTGTCATGCAGTCACACATTCCACGTTGACACTAAAAGTTATTAATCATTCAGCGTTGCCAGACATAAAAACAAAAGAATAATGAAGTGCAGCCGAACATCAACTATTATAACTTTTCAAAGTATTCTTTCCAACATTCCACAACGTCTCATCTTCGTAAACCAATCTTGGAAGCACTGGTGCCACTGTGTTTCAAGCACTGCACTTAACTGTTCTTTGTAGGCATTTACAGCATCTCAAGGATAGAAAACCGATACCTAGACACCCAAACAAATGACATGGCGCTTTATCTCTGGATCAGACTGATAAATCCTGGTTTTACCTCCGTCACAATGTCTGAAACCTTCCTAGAGTCTCACATGGAATTTCTGAAATATACAGGGTGTCTATCGGTCACGAAAGTCACGAATGTCACGAAATCAGAAAACGGTCATGAAAGTCACGAAAAAGTCACGAAATTTAGCTTTTGGGTCACGATTTTTTTTAATTGTACAAATGTAAGTACAGATTGGAAAATCTCGTTCTATAAAACGTCAAAATTCACCACCAAAAAATGTCCATGGTCGGCTTTAGACGCTACCAAATCGCAAGCAAAGTACGTTTCTATCGCATGGATGAAAATTCGGCCTAACTCGCACCCAAATTTGCTCTTGAAAATGTTAGGAAATTGTATGATTTGGTGAAGAAAAGGTCACGAAAATGTCACGAAATTTCATTTTGGAATTTTAGTAGACACCCTGATATATCTTGATACCATTTCACTCTTGTCTGGTTTTGATTTTCAGTCAAGTTGTGTAGCACCCACCGAGATTAAACTTTTCTCACACACAAGTGTTTATGCAGAATGGTTGAAACATCGACACGCTAATCCCAGGAGCACATTCAGTGTCACAGTATGTCACTCTCGGATCGTTCTTAATCATCTGCTTCACTTCATCAATGTTTTCCTCTACCACTGCTGTTGATAGCCTTCCACCACGCTCATCTTCTAATAAGATCAGCCTCGTTTAAAATTTCAAAACCAAAGAAACAGTGTTGCATGCGATGGTTCATTCTTCCGAAAGGTTCGTCTCAACCTTTCCAGCGACTCCGATTCATTTAAAATCATATAGAATTATGGCACGCAAATCTCTTCTTTCCAACTCCATGGCTGCGGTGCTAATGATACCAACTTCGATTGCTTGACAACACCGATCACCACGTTTTATGGAATGATATTCGCAAGATTGGGCGAGTTCACTTACAAAGGAGGGGTGCTTCTCATGTAAGCAATATTACAAGGAACAAAATAAACCATATTCTTACATTTACTTACACATACATACATACATACACACACACACACACACACACACACATATATATATATATATATATATATATATATATATAGTGAATTTTTATTTTTGAATTTATTTTAAATGTATGCTTACTGTCGTTTTCTTTTCAGGAATTACTGGCTCACCATTTAGAGACACATCCAATCATCATCTTAAAGGATGTGTCTTTCCAAGAACTAAAAGCATTAATAGACTATATGTACCGGGGTGAGGTGAATGTATCTCAGGAGCAACTTTCGGCTTTAATCAAGACTGCAGAATCACTAAAAATTAAAGGATTGGCAGATGGTGGTGACAAGAAACATGATAAGAAACCTCTTTCTCAACCTTCTTCTTCCCCGGTTTCACCCAGTTTACCCCCTCAACCACATACCTCATCGAATGCCGCGGTTGTACCTCATGCGATGGAAACACGAGCTCCAGAAACAGCCCCTTTACCTGTTGCTAGTCCTTCGAATGTAAGAGAGGGAAGTGTATCTCCAGTGTCTCGGAAACGCAAAAAACAAAGACGTCGCTCCGGTGAGAGCATAGAGAGTGAAAGTGCTAGTACTCTTTCAGAACCTTCTGTTAGTCTTCCAAATATTCCTGCTAGTATTATGCCTATGAATACTGTGCCATCTAAAAGTGTCGAACCTTGCTCAGAAGAGCCTGTGGACATTAAAAAACATTGTGTAGAAGAAGCAGTGAAAGAACAATCAGAACATCATCCTCCACTGATAGAACCAAAGACTGAATATCCTGACGATGATAGTGTAGAAAATATTACTTTGGACGATGATGTGATAGAGATGGAAAAAAGCAGAGATGTAGATTTGAATGTAAGGCCAGGTCCGTCACACGTTGGGGAAGGATCAGCTTCAGGCCAAGGAACAGGTAAGTTTAATTTTAATATTGGTTACGAATAGTAAACGGAATAAGGAAGTTGTGAATAAAAAATCAAATTCCAGATTTCAGTAGGATTGCATGTCTCGTGATCTGTAAGAGGAAGATCGAAAGTCCTTAAAATATTTCCTTCTATATTTTCGAATGATGACTATTATTATACAAACAAAAATCGAGAGCCACGATTTTCTCGAAAGTGCTTATCAATTTGGTAAAAATTTTGTAATACATCTCAGGTATTATAATCATCATCATCATCATCATCATCATCATCATCATCATCATTATCATTATTATTATTATTATTATTATTATTATTATTATTATTATTATTATTATTATTATTATTATTATTATTATTATTATTATTATTATTATTAAATATAAAGTTAACTGCATACAGTTGTTCTATGACTTGAAATGTTAGGCTTAGTTATTCGATTGTTATGTGCTGCAGCCTTCTTGTGAGCCGGAAACTAGAATAGGATGGGCATTTCAATTATTTTAAGTGTTAATTACAGGTAGGAGAGTCAAGGTATTACCTGAACTTTCAAAATTAAATAATAAGTAATCAAATATCATTGTGTTAACCTATTGGAATAAAGTATAATTCCAATAATTAAGTATGTCCTGGTATGAGCATAAAATCATATTTAAAAGACCAAGCACTCGAAAATTCAAGAAATTGAGGGTAAGGAAAAATATACTACTTTTGTTTAGATAAACCAGCTAAATTTCGCTAGTTCTGTTCGTCATATGATTTAAATACTTCGCGCGACTACAACACGTCATAAATTCTATTGGGTTATCTCATTGATAATACCAAAAACATATATCCGTGAATAACGCTAATATGCAAACTTCGAAACATCTAAGATGATACGGATTGCGTGAGCGAGTTGTAGGCGGTAGAGTAGTAGGCGAGTTGTAGGCGAGTTGTAGACGGTATGTAGGCGAAAATATTTAGATGTTCTTAATCCACATTATAAACACAAGACGCTTCAGTCTGTCAATCACGCTAATTCCTAGTAGCTGACGGTCAGGCTGATAGTTGTCGCTAGCTGCGCTGTTGTAGTCAGGATGCCCGGCCTTGAGCTTGGAGTCTGATCTTCGGACCTTCCATTTGAATAATCAAACAACCGTTGGAATTTTGTACTGCGTTTGCAGTCAAAGCGCATATAATATGAAGTTCCATCAAGAGTGTACACCAAACACTAAAAGTGGTTGTCATTGTTCCAGTTATTCATTTTATGTTTATATTTTATGGATTACTTAATCACCGGAAACACAAATTCTTTTTATTGAAGAAAATGGTGGATATAAAACAAGCCGCAGAATGTAAACTTTACAATTCGATCTATTAATCGAGCTTCCTTGTGGCTAAGTGGTTAGCATACGCGCCTTTGGTGTGGGAGACCCAGGTTCGATTCCCGGATGGAGTTTTGTGGTTCGGATGTGACGTTAATCAGTAAGTTCCGTCTCATATAGCCTCGCTGCTAAAAGGAACGTTAAATTCAAAATCAACTCAACTCGATCCATTAATTTAAAACAACATAAACTGGAGAATATGCAATAATTAGTGCCTACTTTTGTTGGTTTCTACATACAACGAAAGCTTATTTCAGAATCAAGTTCGCCAATGTAATCTTTTCTAATGTTAATTCATGAGAAGTTCTTTTGCAACTATTTTGTAAGAAATGCTGAAGGTTCTGGATTGTTGACTTTCACTGTAATAAATGCGTGACACATATTTTTGAAAAAATAATTTCTGACGTCCTTGCTTACCTACTAAATGCTTTCTCTGTTTGCTGCTTACACGTAACACTTTGTTCTTTTTTATTTGAATACTATGTAAAATATCTGTTCTTCACACGGTGAGAATAGGTTTGTAAAAGATATTTGAAACGTCCCCGTAGGATACGTAAAGATAAGTGCACGTAAACTGTTACTGTACAAATTGGGACTCGGACATAACGCGGCAGCAACCCAAAACATCTGTCATGCGAAAAGGGAAGATGCAAAAACCATAACAAACCAACTCTTTAGTTCCACTAATTTCGTGCGAGTTGTAAAAAATGACTAAGATAAGAGTGATTCCATTTCAAATCGTCCAGAGTGGTCCACAAGACTGTCTCAGATTTAGTTTATTTTTTAAAAATGAGAAAATACGTACAAAATTATTAGGCACATTTTTTCTTTTTGCTGAAAAAAAATCTGATATACAGCCTTCCAAAATGGCGGCCCTCCTCTGGGATTGCTCGAAAAACTGGAAAATATGTCAAATTGAAAGTTTTATTGTAGAGAAAGCAGTGTACTTAATAACATAATCACAATAGTAGGAAGAATATAAAGTAGTGTGTTTCGGTGGAGAGCCAAAATTCGTCTTTTGGTCCAATAGGAATAGCACAATTCACTTGCAATGTTGCTAACTTTGGTGAAAATTTTGCTAACTTTAAACACTTATTTCTGTCCTCACGAGCCATATCAACCATCTGCTTCTAGCATCGACATCTACTCGATAAAGTCTCTTGAAAATGTAAAGGACTTAACGTTTCTGATTATTACATCCTACGTTATGGTAATGAAAACCTGAAAATTTTATGAAGACACCATGTTTGGTCGCCATTTTCTCAAAAATCACACCATTTAAAAATCGGAATTTTTTTACAACTATTGGAGAAGTACCTAAGTATTTAATATCCGTTAACCGTTCATGCGGCTGCAGCCCCTAACATTCGCAATTAATTATTGAAATTTCGAATTTGTACTTGGATTGTAAATATTTCCTATGGACATTTAGAAACATGAGTCGTATTCCGCTTCGTTTTCGAGTTACAGCGTTTAAAACTCAAGATCCAAAATCGGTTCGCGACCGTGGAAAATAAAATATATATTTCGCGTTAAATCAGAAACTATGCGTTAAAGTTATGATGAAATTCAGAAAGTTGATTTATATCAATATGATGATTTCTACGTCCGTAAGAGCGATGCAATTCAGTTGGAAGTGTTGTCGATTTGGTAGAACTTTTGTTTCCAAATGACACTACGTGGTTTTTGTTTGATTTGGTATTCATTAATGATTGTAAACATAACATGAAGCACAGTTTTCCCCACATAACCACAGTTTTTCGAAAACTTAACATGTATTTCATTAAAAGGTTTTATCTCCTGCGTTATTGATAGTTTGCAACATTGAATGTGAATTTGACTTGATGTTTACCATCATTAGTAAAACCAAAATGTCGAATTAAAACTACTTCCGTGTAAGTTGTTGTAATAATAATAATAATAATAATAATAATAATAATAATAATAATAATAATAATAATAATAATAATAATAATAATAATAATAATAATAATAATTATTATTATTATTATTATTATTATTATTATTATTATTATTATTATTATTATTATTATTATTATTATTATTATTATTATTATTATTATTATTATAAATTCTATTTTGTGATTGCAGAACCTCTCGTAATGTTCTGCTGCAACCAATAAACAGTTACGTAATTCGGTGTTGTGAATATCGTCCTAGTGTTCTCTGGAAGCATGGGCATTGTTATCACTGGTAACATGACATTGTAGTGCACTAATTATAGTGCTTCTTTAAATAACAATGTAGAAGTCCTATTACAGAAAGGACCGTATTAAATGTGTTAATTATGCTAAAAGGCATAAGAGGATTGTTTACAGAAAGAATTCTCGACAAAAATTTTGTCTTGCGGTAAAATATATGGATTGCGTACATCGTGTCTGCCCAAACGTACTATATGGGAAGGAAGATTATTTGTGTAAAAGGTGTTTTGAATATTTACCGTGAAGAATGTGAATGTGTGTGTGATGTTGATGACCACGGAAGAAAATGTAAAGACGAAACTATGCACCAGCAAGATGAAGAATTTGTTCCTCTGAATGTAGATTTGGAAACACGTAACCAGACAGTTAACGTATTAAACATGAATGTGTCGCCATTAAAATTGCCGTCATCAATGGAACCCAGACTACGGCAAAGGATTCATCTTTTAAAAATTTTCATACTGCCTTTCAAATCGCCTTGTGTACAGGACACAAATAATCCTCCTCCCCTAATAGTACGTTTGAACAGACACGCTGTATGCAGTCCATATCTTTTACCGAAGATTTTTTTTTTTTTAGAATTCTTTCTGTACACAATCCTCTTATGTCTTTTAGCATAATCAACACATTTAACACGGTCCTTACTGTAATAGGACTTCTCCATTGTTATTCAAGCAAGCACTGTAATTAGTGCACTTCAATGTCATGTTACCAGTGATAACAATGCTCATGCTTCCAGAGAACACTAGGACGATGTTCACGACACCGAATCACGTAACAAACTGTTAATTGGTTGGAGCAGAACTTCTTGAACAACTTCGAACTTGATGTGTAGAGCTACGAGAGGTTCTGTAATAATAAAAAATAATTTATTATTATTATTACTATTATTATTATTACAACTTACACGAACGTAGTTTTAATTCGACATTTTGGTTTTACTAATGATGGTAAACATCAAGTCAAATTCACATTCAATGTTGCAAACTATCAATAACGCAGGAGATAAAACCTTTTAATGAAATACATGTAGGTTTTCGAAAAACTGTGGTTATGTGGGGAAAACTGTGCTTCATGTTATGTTTACAATCATTAATGAATACCAAATCAAAAAAAAACCACGTAATGTCATTTGGAAACAAATAAAAGTTCTACCAAGTTGGCAACACTGCCAACCGAATTGCATCGCCCTTACGCACGAAGAAATCATCATATTGATATAAATCAACTTTCTGAATTTCATCATAACTTTAACGCATAGTTTCTGATTTAACACGAAATATATACTTTATTATCCATTGTCGCGAGCCGATTTTGGGTCTCGAGTTTTAAACGCTGTAACTCGAAAACGAAGCGGAATACGACTTATGTTTATAGGAACTTTTCTACTTGATTTGATGTCAGAATTCATCTCTCAAAATTTTCCTACTGCTTTTCAAATTGCCTTGTATACAGGACCTAAAATGTCCATAGGAAATATTTACATTTCAAGTACAAAAATCGAAATTTCAATTATTAATTGCGAACATTAGGGGCTGCAGCCACATGGACAGTTAACGGATATTAAATACTTAGGTACTTCTCCAGTAATTGTAAAAAATTCCGATTTTGAAATTGTGTTTTTTGAGAAAATGGTGACCAAACGTAGTGTCTTAATGAAATTTTCAGGTTTTCATTACTATAACCTGGGATGTAATAATCAGAAACGTAAAGTCCTTTACATTTTCAAGAGACCTTATGGAGTTGGTTGATATGGCTCGTGAGAACAGAAATAAAAGTATTTGAAGTTAGCAAAATTTTCACCAAAGTTAGCAACTTTGCGAGTGAATTGCGCGATTCCTATTGGACCAACAAATGAATTTGCCCTCCCCCCCACCGCCGAAATATACTACTTTATATTATTCCTACCATTGTGGTTATGTTAGTGAGTACACTCGTTTCTCTACAATAAAACTTTTTAATTTTGACGTGTTTTCCAGTGCGAGAGAAGGGCCGCCATTTTGTAAGGTTGTATATCGGAGAAATTTTTTTCAGGAAAAAGAAAAAAACATGGCTCTAATAATATTGCATGTAGATCCCATATATATATAATAAAATCTGAGACTATGATGGGGACCAACTGTGTTTTGCCTGGGCGATTTTAAATGGAATCGGTCATCAGCCAACGTGCGGTCATCCCAGGGTAACAGATTCTTGGTCATACAACATACCAAAGAAGAATCTATGCCTGGGCACACGACAATTGTCAAACCAACTCGGTATATCCCGTCCTGTAGTGCATCACCTCCACGAACTCGGGGAAAACCACCAGGAGCTCCCAATTGTGTTATATGAATTGATCCCAGTATAGTGTCAGATGAAAGTAGGTATGCGCCATCAATTGCTGCAAAATCTGCATGATGTTCGTTTTCTGAAACGTATTGTCACATGCAACGAAAAGTGGGTAGTTTTTCGAAATCCGAACTTGCAGAAACAGTGAAGAGCAAGAGACAACTTCCAAAACCCGTCGTCAAACAGAGCCATTTTAAGCATAATCTTGCTTTGTGTGATTTTGCTGGGCCCAGTGAGCGCGAACCCAATCGAGAGAAGTGAGTGCGAGCCCGAGTGAGCGCGAGCCTAGTTAACAGAAGTGATCGCGAGCCCAGTTAAGAGAAATGAGCTCGAGCCCAGTTCAGAGAAGTGATCGCGAGCCCAGTTGGGAGAAGTGATCGCGAGCCTAGTTAACAGAAGTGATCACGAGCTCGAGTGATCGCGAGCCCAATTAAGAGAAATGAGCGCGAGCCCAGTTCGAAGAAGTGATCGCGAGCCCGAGTGAGCGCGAGCCCAGTTGGAAGAAGTGATCGCGAGCTCAAGTAAGCGCGAACCCAGTTGAGGGAAGAGAGCGCGAGCCCGAGTGAGCACAAGTTATATTGAGTGCGAACCAGCGCTCACTTCACACTCATGTGGACTCATTCGCATAAAAATAGGAAACTCATTCCATGCGCAGAATTGTAAAGGAAGAGTGAAACAACTTTACAAAAAGAAAAAGCACATTTTTGAGGTCTGAGCTGTCATTTTATTGTCCAGAGGACTTCAAACACCTTTCGATAGAGAACCGACTTTTTTCATGGTTATTATGAGAGGATGGTATTTGTTTGAGGCAGGTATTTGTATTTTGTCGCTTTAAACAACTTCGATGACTGTTTTAGATCATAGAGTAAGGAAACTACTTGACCTTGCGAAGTAGAGAATTTATTTACTAGCAACCAGGGTGGATTGATTTAAATCAGTCTGATTTAAATCACGATTTAAATCAAGATTTAAATCACTTGATTTTTTAAATAAAAATCGTTGATTTAAATCGAATTCCAAAATAAATTAATTTAAAGTGAAAATAAGTAAAATCCCGTTTCTGTTCTGCTATTTCGATTATGGAAGTTAATAATCATAATTCAATGAAACTCAAATGTGCAATAGTATGAAAACCAGTGTCATGCAGAGGATGATTAGGGAAAATCCCGTTTTGAACAGGTAACGGAGCAATTCTGCTTTCTTCTTTTCGTATCATTGGGTTTGGGTTTTAAAATCGTTAACTATTCTAACGGGGAAATCACCATCCACATTTAAGACGAAAATTCTTTTTTGTGCGTGTCTGTTTGTTTGCTCCCAGATAATAGGGCGTATTTAGAGAGGTCCTATCTCATCTCTATTTTTTTTTTTTTTTTTTTTTTTTTTGTTAATTTTATAACTTTAGGCGAAATTTATGTATTTCATGCCGCAAGCTAAATTCTGAGTTTTTAAAAATAGGCCCCTGCCAAATATCAGTAACTTTTGTGAAAAAAAGTGTTATTTTGATAAACGTTGCTGTACTTTTTCCTTAATGCTTAACCTTTTAAATTATATCACCTATTTTTAGGTGATAGGGTAGAATCTTCATTATTCAATTAAAAAAGTACGAATAAGGCTTTTTACTTCGTTTTCTTCAAGACAGGAGGCATTTTAGAACACGTTACATATGCTTTCACGCCTTTTTACGTTGAGGCATAGTGTGTGATGACGTCATAAATTTAAAAAGATATATTTTGTCATGCGTATTATTATTATTTTTTGGCGGGTTACATTTTGCATTCAGAAGACTGAAATTTTGCACACTCGTTCAGTGCACCCCTTAATAATTTTCGGATGTTTTCAGATATCTGCGTGGAGACAGCTGGGTCTAGAGGGGGGAAAAATGTGTAAAAAAAAGGACATTTTTAACAAAAAATAGCTTTTTCGTGATTTTCCCGCCTCAGATGGAGACATATGAATGGTACCGTTTGAAAGGATGTTCTATTCTGAAGAAAATGATGCACGTACTATGCTCCTAGGATAAGTAGGGATGTCTCAGGAAACTGTTACCTGAGATCCTGTTTATACGGGAATCTGGGGTATAATATTTTTCGAGGGCTTACTTTTGCACATACAGGATTGAAATTTTGCACATTTATTCAGTGCACCCCTCAGTATTTTTCAGATTTGTTTCAGATCTCTGCCTTAAAACAGGAGGGGCCCACAGAGGTAAAAATTAAAAACAAAAAAGAATATATTTTTAACATGATGGAGACATTTGAAGGGTACCGTTTGAAAATTTGTTTTATTCTGAAGAGAATAATGTACACGTCATGATCCTAGAATAAATAGGGATGTCTGAGGAAATTTTTATATTACATCCGAGTCATCTGGATCATTGTGGGAATGTTCTTAGCTCATTGTTAAATAGTTTCCTCACCCTTACTACTCAAGATAGAAGCTTGAAATTTTGTACACACATTTTGTACACCCCTGAGTATTTCCCAGTTAATTTTGAGATCTGTGCGGTAACACAAGGAAATCCAGAGGGGATCAAAATAAAAAAAAAAGAGTAAAAAAATGCCAATTACTCTCAAAATTACCCGCTTCAGGGATATGATAAGGAAATGTGAATGTTACCGTTTCAAAAGCTGTTCTATTCTAAAGAGAGTATGTACCATGATCCTAAGATAAATAGGGATGGTGCTGTATCTGCTTGACTGAAAGTCTATAATTTACCTTTAAAAAGAGCCATAATTTAAAAGGGTTAAGAAACATTGTTTGGATTGATATATGTTAACGATTGGGGATAATTCAAAATTCAACCCCAATACTTTCACTTAAATGGCATAATTAGCATTTAATACTAATTCCTAATGCTTTTTCTTCAGTTCGTGACTTGTATTATACGAGGAGAAAAATTTGATTTAAATCAAAAAAATCGATTTAAATCAAAAAAATCAACAAAAATGATTTAAAAAAAAAAAATCATGATTTTTTTCCACCCTGCTAGCAACTAATGAAGCTGTGCGTTCATATAAAATTCAAGCGAAATAATTACGTATTATTTAATTGTAGCTTCTTTAAATCCCAATAAACAAGAATATCTCTTAAGAATGTTGATAACTTTCACCATAATGGTTATTCAGCCCATTAATTTATATGAGGAAACATTGTTTTAATTTTTTGAAATAAAAGAGTTTTAGCCTGTTAATTTTACTGACTCTTCTTCTTGAGATCTTTAAATGTATTCTATGCGAAATTTAACTACTGCATTATGTAATTTTAATATATACCGGTATAAATAAAGACTAAAACAATATTACATTGAATGTGTTTAAAGCAAGAACTCCTAAATAGGCCAGAAGAAGAAATTAGTAAAATTGAATAATTAAAATCTCGTCTATTTAAAAGAAAAATACTTCCTCATATACGTCAATGGGCTATTAAAAAAAAGAAAGATAGTAATTCAACATCCAAAAAAATAGGACACACACACACACACACCTCCTTTCATTAAAGTATTTTTTCGAAAGCTACCCTGAAACGATGGTGTGTCGTTTGTTACAACCAGAGTTAAAAGTGAGAGAGAACACGGGGGACGTCATCCCCCACTTCCAAAAATATCTATGGCCTCCCTCCACTTCCTAAAAAATATAGTGGGCAAAGATAGGCGCAGGGGACAGCATGACGTCATGCGTTCCCCAACCTTTTCAGATTCATTTTTACTCCTGGCTACAACTCGGATTTTGATGTTTGACACAATATTTTCATTGCGGACTTATCAAATCTTATTACCGTGAAGATTAGCACATACCTGACGAAATAGCTAAGGGTTGCCAGCACTTATTCATATTGATTAACTGTGAATAAGTGGTAAGTATTCTCATCTTCCAGACGAGCGAGATCTCATATAACCGCACTGATGAAAAAGAATATTAAGCTCCAAACAAACAAACACAAAACATTCTAAATTTCATGATAGCTTCGTAAATTGACATAATTACATTTCATCTTTTGACGTAGTCCTTAATATTACCTCATTTTATATAAGTACTATTTTTCCGTTATGTTACGCCATTAAAGAACCGGCTTTTAATATACATAAAGAAATGTAAAGATGAATTGAAAACTAGAACGACAATATGCTTACCATTTTCGAAAGTATTACACATAACTTCTCGACTCAAACTGATGTTATGACGTAAATTTCATTCATAAACATCTTTATTGAGCTTTCATTAACTTCTAATTTTTCTTTGGTGTTGTTTTAACAAAATACAGTCTATAATCAACGCGTACTTTCAAATTTTCAGTTTTAATACTCTTATCATCACCATCATCATCATCATAGGTATTCTGTCTTTATTGGCAGGTCACTTGCCGCAGCTGAGAAGCTTCCATGCTCCACAGTCCTCCGCTAACCTTTTCGTCTTCGCGTATGATCTTTCTGTTTTTCTCCACAAGTGTAATACTCTTAAACTTGGCCTAAATTAAGTAATATTCATATTTAATGTATTTTAGCAGGACAATATGTTTTCAAATACATAATTAAAACTAGAGGTTGCTCCTGAGGGAAGTCAAAAAGTTAAATATATATATATATATATATATATATATATAGTTTTCTTGCTTTACAGTAAGGGGAAAAAGTAATCTAATGGACTTAGAAGATGCAGGCCCGAATGGAAACTCTATTGTGGGGCTCCAGGTTCCAGAAAAACATGTAAAGAAATCGCATTAAGACTATATCATCCCGGTATTCATGGAGGTGTCATATCTCTTGATAGGCCTTTTTTTTTAATCAAAAGTTGGAAACGTAAAGAAATAAAGAAACTACTGCAGAATTAACTTTAGAAAATATTGCTTGTTTGTTAATACAAACTATTCACTCCCTCAAATTCTAGATAGAGGCCAACAGGGTATACGCTCCCTTGTTATGTTCATGGATGTACATGTATTACAATATGTTATTGTGAGCACTTCACAAGCCAAGAGTAACAGAGCCATCTAACAGTCTGATGATCACTTAGCCAAGTGTCCCGCGAGCAGAATGTATTAATTACGAGGGTAAGTCAACTGAAAACCATAAAAGTAGAAATAAAAATCCGCATATGGCGCCAGTGAGCTGTAAGTTGGCATGCCTGTTTACGATAGTATGCCGGATGTCTCCTAGGTGGCAGCAGCCGGCAGATGCACAAACACCGGCGCAACAACAGTTCAAAAATGGCAGCCCCACTAACCACATGCACCAGCGAGGAGCAGCGTTCTGTGATTCGGTTTTTGCGAAGTGAAGGTGTGAAACCGATTGACATTTTTAGGCGAATGAAGGTTCAGTATGGAGATGCGTGTTTGTCACAGCCACAAATCTATGAATGGTGCCGGAAACTTGCAAATGGTGTTACGTCTGTGGCTGATGCTCCACGGCCCGGCCAGGCTCGGCGCGTAGTGACTCCAGAGACCATTGCAGCCGTTGAAGCCATCGTTTTGGAAAACCGCCGTGTGACAATAGACGAAATTGCAGCATGTGTACACATGAGTCATGGATCGGCACATCATATTGTGAATGATGTTCTCTTGTTTCATAAGGTGTCTGCAAGATGGGTGCCCCGACAACTGACGCCTGAACTGAAACAGGACGTGTTGATTCGTGCGAAGACCTTTTGTGGCGTGCTGAACGTGACGGTAATGCCTTCCTGTCACGAATCGTCACTGGTGACGAAACATGGGTGCATTACCATCAGCCTGAAACAAAGCGAGCGAGCAAGGAGTGGCGCCAGTCCTCATCACCGAAACCCAAAAAGTTTCCTCGCTGCTCCTCGCTGGTGCATGTGGCTAGTGGGGCTGCCATTTTGGAACTGTTTTTGCGCCGGTGTTTGTGCATCTGCCGGCTGCTGCCACCTAGGAGACATCCGGCATACTATCGTAAACAGGCATGCCAACTTACAGCTCACTGGCGCCATATGCGGATTTTTATTTCTAGTTTTATGGTTTTCAGTTGACTTACCCTCGTACATGTAATACTTGCAGAATTTAGTCATAGGAGCCACACTGGTTTCCACAGGGGAACATTATGCTGCTAAGACGGCACTGGATAGTAGATTACACTCTAGCGCGAGACCCGACTGGGAGCAATCGGTCCAATCCGCCGAAGTCCGGCCCTGATTGTTGTATACGACAATTAATATAGTAGGAAAGTTTTCTTCTTTTAGTTTGAAACAACAAAAAGTCTTTTAATTTTTATCCGTGTTACTTCTCTTACAAGCCCCCGCCGATTAAAATTACATTAAAAAAAAAAAAATAGAAAATATTTTTCTACATTTCCTTCTCTCTATATATATAAAAGTTATTGCTCTGGAGGTAAACACTAACAAAATTTCTCAAAAATCGCTAATTATTAATGCTTTGATTAGCACGTCCGTGTAGGATAGGCCGGAACTCCTGCAAGTATTACTGGAGCCTGTGAGACCATTGATATTGCAATACCTTCTGAAGTACTATTATATAATTGCGTTACATTCAAACCGATATAAATGGGTCAAAGAAAGGGAATGGGTCCCTTTTCCTTTTGGTTTGCTTTTAGCTTCCGCAGAGGTGGCTGTTTTATTATAAAATGGTTTTAACCAACACTTATAGTCACTGATATGAGATCCTGTTACTTCCTTTACCAAACGTTTACCAGACTTTCGGGAAACGTTTAACTCTTGTTACTATATAAGTTCTGTAATTTCACGAATGTTGAATACCTGTAATGTTTCCTTAAGTTTCTACTTCTAATTTTACAAAAATTAGAAGCTGTCTTCTCACAAAAATATAAATAAATAAAAATTAAAACCAAAGAATCTGTGTGTTTTTTAAAAACAAGAGAAATCAATGCGTAATGTGGGTGTCGGACATAAGCTCACCGACAGTCTTATATTACAGGGACGAACGAAAGCTCACCGATAGCAAACATAAGCTCCCTTGAGGGACTTGTAATAAAATTCACCGAATATTGAAATTCAGTTGTTAGTTACTTCCTAAGCAGAAAATGGAGCTACTATCTTATATGACTTATCTATCAGGTATAAAAAAAATAATAAGGACGTTGCGGAGTTGCGTTGTATTAAACGTAGGCAGACCTTGAGGAGCTTGTAATAAAATGCCCTGGATATTAAAATCTAGCTTTTGACTACAATTACAAATAGGACAAATAACTCGGTAGAAAGTAGAGCTACTAATGTCGTATAGCAGTTATCAGATATCAGAATAAAATAGGGATGTTGCAAGTCTAATGTATGAAGCATAGGCGACAGTAAGCCTAATTTTAGCTCTGGAAATTTTCGAACCAAATTTTTCTTACAAGCCTATACTTACCTTGCTAACAGGATTGGTGATTTTTTTTAACGAAATCATCATACTCAGATATATTTAGGCCTTGCTTCTTAGAGCTGCCGCCGTGCTTGCAGACCAACACTCAAACAAATCTCTTTCTTATTTACTAACACTAAGCTTTTTTTTTTTTTTAATTCATAAGTTGTTTTGATCTTAGTAAATAAGAAAGAGATTCATTAGATGAGTATTGGTCTGCAAGTGTGATGACAGCCTTAAGACTTGAACTCTGCAACACTCTTAATATTTTATTCTGATGTCTGATAACTCCTATATGACGTTAGTCATATAGACTATTTTCTATTGAGGAACTAGTCCTACTAGTAGACGAAGCCCAGATTTAAATATCAGGAGCATTTTATTTTAAGTTCCTTAAAGTCCGCCCACGTTTAATACATTAAACCCTGCAACACCTTTATTATTTTATTTTTATATCTGACAACTGATATATAGTATTAATAACTCTATTTTCTACTGAGTTAGGCCTACTGCTAGTCAAAGTCTAGATTTTGATACCTCTTCATACCCATCATACGTTTTTCTAAAGCGAAATGAAATATATCTCAGATACTTTCAGCCATAGCGAAAAAAAAAAAAAAAATGAGATACCATTTCCCCAAAATCGTTTTCCGATATTTCTGTGCTGCAAATTTCTTGCACCGAATTTCAGCATAGGGGAGGGGGTTGGATTGCTTTCTTCAGTAAAAGCAAGTAGTATTCTTTGTTTGTCCAAATTCGTTTTCAGTTTATATTTTAATATTCAAAATCTATTTCATATTAACATTCAAAGTCTAGTTTTCATTTTTGTTATATTTTCCGTTTGCCATTTTTCCATTGCTTGCTTGTATTTATTTTATTCAGGTTTATTTTCCTTTGCAATTAAATTAATTAAGCTATAAATGTAGTTAGTTATCATTACTGTATTCTTTATTGCATTAATTATCGTATAACACAATTATATTATTAGTGGAGAGCTCATGTCCGCTTTTGCATTAACATAGGTGAGCTTATGTCCGCGACATTTAAAGAAGGTCGCAAACGAGGTGCAGGAAAAATTCTTCTCTCTTCCTGGCTTGTTTCTTCCCTACGTGACAAATGTTATATTGCTTTGCTTAGTGAATCCGTTTCCTTGAACATTCAGAAAATCAACTTAAATGATTGCTTTTGCAAAACTCCTCTTTCTTTTAATCCCCAAACGGAAACATGACGGCAGTAAGTTTCGGAAAGTGTTGCTATTTTTACTGGTAGTTTCTCATTTTAGATAGTGTATATTTACAACGAAGGCGGTGCACGTGCACCGGTTCACCCCCTAAATCCGGCCCTGTACATATATGTATGTTATATACGTCCATTTGTATATGAAAACCTGGCCACCCATATTGTTTCATACGGAAAGTACGTACGCATGGAACACTTACAGAAAGTATTATAAAACATGCGTTTTCAGTTACACGTTTGCAGTCCAAAAACTACAGGATTTACAAATGTAACATACGATTTTAGTACGCCACGTACACTTTTTTCTCAGTGTATGGTTTTGAAGCATGGTCTCGGATACATAGCTATTATCTACAGAGCACGACAACGAATGAGCCTCGAGGCTTGGCAATACAAAACTTGAAGGTGAAGGTCTGCTTTTAACATACCTGGGATTTACTAATTTTGTTGTACTTACTAATTCATGCAGTTCCTGAGTACAAAATTATCATCGGCCAAGGTCTATTTCCGCTTCACTGACTCGGGGTTGGATAGTTGGTTTCTTAACAATAGGGATGGGACGGGGGGAGGGTTAACATTTTTCAGAGCACTAACACTTTCACTTTGAATGGCTTGATACCAGGGGTTCAGAAGATGTATACTGGATTGTGGACCACACAATGGTTCATTCTTGCACTATCACATTTACAATCAGTATATCATACTGTAATTTGGAGATCTTCGTTAGACTAAACGATAAAAAAATCACCTATAATTTATTCCTAATAAAAATCATTGGACAACAGTATTACAAGCCCTCCCACTGGTCTAGTGGCTGGCATACTCGTCTTTGATGATCGATTCCTTGTGGGAAAGTATTGAACGACAGTGGTTCAGATTCCACGTTAAAACTATAAATCAATGTCTCATATAGCCTCGCTGATGAAAGGGGACGGTGAAAGATAATTAATCAATCAACAGTATTTCAAATTTCTGCGGCATAAACAACCTATAACTTGTAGGACTATTCATTTTGTTAAAACAGCTGTTTTAACGAAGTTTAGTATTAACGTGTCAGGTATTTCTATGAGATAAGGAAAACATTATTTTGTAACTAAATGATAGCTCCATCCACGTAGATTCTGCAAACAGAAACAATGAAAATCGATATAAAAGTGACTTAAATTATTTTAACAAAAATCGATTTAGATAATAGTTTGGACTGCCTAAAAAATAGGAAAAGTTAGAAAACTCCGATTAATTGTAACAACTCCATCAGAGGTTGAAATTGGAGGGGACATACGCCATTAATCAGCCCATTAAGGTGTACATCCTCGCGAGCATGGCTCTTGCTCTCAACTGGGCTCGGGCCTTGATCCCGAGCCTTAATGAAACAACAAGTCAGTGCGAGCCCAACTCAGTAAAGTGAGCCCGAGTGCAAGTGAGCTCGAGCCCCAATGAAATACGTGAGTCCAATTGAGGGAAGTGACCCCTAGCACGAATGAGCGCGAGCCCAATTGAGATAAATGAGCCCGAGCGCGAGCGCAGTCGAGAGAACAGAGCGTGAGCCCAAGTGAACGAGAGCCCAGTTGAGACAAGTGAGCGTGACCAGAATGAGTGCGAGCTCCGTTGAGAGAACTAAGCGCAAGCGCGAGTGAGCGCGAGCCCGGGTGAATGCAAGCCTAGTGGAGAGAAGTGAGCGCGAGCCCGAGTGAGTGCAAGCCCAGATAAAATTAGTGAGTGCGAGCGCGAGCCCAGTTGGGAGAAGTGATCGCGAGCGCTAGCGATCGCGAGTTCAGTTGAGATAGGTGAGCGCGAGCCCAGTCGAGAGAGATGAGCGCGAGCCCAGATAAAATTAATGAGTGCGAGCTCATGCCCAGTTGTGAGAAGTGATCGCGAGTCCAGTTGAGACTGACGACCGCGAGCCCGAGTGAGTCCGAGCCCAGTCCAGAGAGATGAGCGCGATCTCGAGTGAGTACGAGCTCAGTTGAGAGTAGTGAGCGCGAGCCCAGTTGAGACAGGTGAGCGCAAGGCCGAGCGAGCCCAGTGGAAAATGGCCATCTCTGGTATCATCGTGAAATTAGGGAAGTAGCAAGAAGGTGGTTGCAGACAGTCGTACATGAGGGACTATAATTTGAATGTTAACCTGCTTTCATTGTACTGTAAGAAATATGGATATGTTGTGTTCCAAAATATTGCAAGTCTTGTGACATCCTTTGTATATACTACCTAAAATTCCCGTTCTTCCTTCGAGGAGATTAAGGTTTGTGCAAAATATTTGAATGTCAAGAACTGAGGGAAATAAATAAGAAAGAGCAGCGCCTTCAGTCTTTCCCCTGTCCGTATGAGTGAAATAAAAGTAACAGAGAGTAAAACACTCCCTTGTTAACACGATTAAAATAAATAACATTTTCAGGCCAACTGCCATGCCTCTTCTTACGTAAACTTGAGCTTATGTGGTATCGCAGCTGTTATCAATTAGCTTAGCGACCCCGAAAAATACGAATTTGACACTTATATCGATAGTTTTTGATTATTTTTTAATGTTATCCCTTCCCATTCTCTTGTGGGATAATTAGAGCTAAACTGTGAGTTAATTGGTATCAGGAGAGTAACTGTTCATCTCAGAAAAGCTGTGGATTCGACACTAATATTGGTTGTTTCCTATTGTTTTTATATGTCCTCCTTCCCATCTCTGCAGGAGCCAGGGGTGTCTGAGCCCCTTAGTATTTTTTTCACAGTATAAGTCGTACCAAGTTTGATTGAAATTTGATTCAGGCATTCCTAAGTAGTAGTGGAACATAGATACATTTTTATGCACACTGATTGGTGCCCCCCTTAAAACGAGACTTTTCAAGCTCTGGGATACGGGTTCACTTATTTTAAACAAAGAGTTTACATACGGTACCAAGTTTCATTTTCCTAAGTTGAGATTAAGTTGAGATATTCAATATTACGCATAATTTTGACTTCATTCCTTTCTTAGAATGCGCATTTTAATCAAAGTAATGCGGAAACCTAAATTTCACCATGGTCCACTTATGTACCAAGAATAATCAAAATTGGTGCAACAGTCTAGGAAGAATTCGCGGATAAACATTGTTACATTAATTTTTTATATATATATTAAGAGTCCACCGTGCCCTTCTGAAAATAGGAATTTTGAGAATACTGTGACACAGGTCTGCTTATTTTAAGTGAAGAATTTATATGCCAAGTTTCATCTTTCTAAGTTGAAAAGGTCGTGAGATGTTTTGTTTGCAGATGTTTTCCCCCTGTTCCCCCCACCCCAGAGGACATTTCAACAAAACGTGTAATATGTAAACTAGGTCATGGTTCATTCGTGGTCCAAAAAATCGTTAAAATCGGTGCAGCAATCTAGTAGGCGTTCGCGGATATACATACATTCATTTTTATATTTATATTAGTTACAAACCTCTTGCTCCTGCTTAAAACGGAAATCTTCTAAAACGCTGAGACACGGCTCCGCTTAGTTAAATGGAGAATTTAAATAAGTTTCTAAGGTGACATAATTGTGAAATATTCACTTTTACACATAAATTTTAATCCCCATTTTGTCCCTCTTGAGATGCGCATTTCATTCATAGTAACATGACATGGACCTAAATTTGACAATGATCTATTAATGTATCAAACAAGGGAGTTTCGTTTCTCAGTGTGAAACTCTGGTAGACTTCCAAACTGTGGGGATTCAATACTCATGAAGTAGTACATCTATAACCACTGGTTGCAATAGATTAATAAGATCAAAAATAAATGTGTTCCTCGGACGCTGAATCCACATCAGAAAGCCATTATTCGTTATGCGATTTTATTTGTTCTATGGCGATATATGTTGAAACTGGAAATGGTTGATTTAAACTAATTCGGAATTGAATAGATGGTGAAGGAAAAGAACAGAACATAGTCTTTAACTAGCTGAATCGATTGCAAAACAATCTCGATATAACTTACCGTTTTTGGTCTATGGAAATTGGTATTGAAACCGGAAGTAGTAAATTTCACCCATTTCCGGTTTTAGTGAAGTGTTGTGGGTTTTAATGGTATGTTCTGCTGACACCCTGAATCGATTGCAGAGAAACACTTGTCGCTATATATGTTCTATGTTCTATGGCGATAAATGTTGAAACCGAAAATTGCTAAGTTTCAGTAGGGGGTTAACGGAGAAGGCGGAACGTATTCGGGGAAACTGAATCAATTGAAAACCCGAGTCTCATATAGCCTCGCTGCCGAAAGAGACCCTAAACTGCAAATCAAATCAAAAGAAGATTAATATCCCACTGTATTACTGATTTTACCCTAATACTTGTTTTCATGTCTTTGCATCATATTTGTCATATTTTCTTTCATGACAGACTTGCTACTGAATTTTAGAAATCGACGGGTTCAAAAAGATTTTTGCAGTATAATGTACCCACTCCAACGTCTTACTCTTGCTGAAAATCCCGGTTTAATAATGTTGTTGTTTTTGGAACAGATTTTTAAACATGTCCATATTCTAGTAATGAATGAGAACGTAGGGTTTCCACTTGCATATATTTGTATGTAGTCATTTTGAACAATTCTTTTTTAATTTTAGTAGTATAGTTAGTGGTATAAATAAAACCACAATGTAAATTCAGAATTCAAAATTAAATCGAAGAATTAAAAATATATAGATCTCGAAAAATGGAATAAAAGTTGTGAATTCCAACTAACTTACGAGTCGAACCAGCAGGAGGTTCAATATCAGTAGGCAACCGAATCATCGTTCCAAAGATAGTAAATTACTACAGAGATAGGTAATTTCTTGGTCATCAATAGTTGCATTGTCATTTATGGGAAGAATCTGGTGTTTAATTTGAGGGCTATGGTAGCCTGGTTCCTCTTTTGAATGTTTTAATAAGAGCTGCTTGACTTACTTGCAAAACACACAATGTCGCAACTAATTACTATACCTAATTTTGGGAAACTAGTTGGCGAGCACGGTGGCTCAATAGTAGAGCGCTTACGTCTGGTGCATGGGATCCTTGATTCGATCCCTGGCCAAGTAAATTTGTGGTGGAGAATATCGTGCGTGTAGATTTTCTTGGGGTACTCTCGTTCCCCCCCATTCTCATTACATTAATTCTTCCGTCATTCACTTACCTTAATCATCTGTCTTTCTTAATCTAAAAGGAATAAGGTGGGACGTTAACCTGAAAAATTTCATTTCATTATCGTGGGAAACTAGTTTTTTTTTTTTTTTTTTTTTTTTTTTTTTTTTTTTTTGTTAACCAGAGACATCCACAAATGTGCATAAAGATTAAATTGTTACGTCATGGAAGGAATTCGTAATACTGCCTTAAGGAAGGAAATAAAATAATCAAGAATGTTTTCAACTCGCAGATTGGAGAACGGTTAATACCATATGTAGATTAGATATAAAGGTATTATCTGTATGATCACAGAAATATGTTAACATTTGGAATATTTTACATCAGAATTATGTTAAAAATGATAGTAGTAATATGAGTGTAGTTTGCGAAATATATATATATATATATATATATATATATATATATATATATATATATATATATATATATATGGTGTGGCAGCGTTCATAGTGTAACAACCATATGCAAGTAACTGCTTTTTATTTATTACTCCTTATGTCAAATAGTAGTTATAACCACGTCATTTGTTAATTTGTGAATCAATGTTTGATTGGGATAATTAAAGTTTGAATATAGTGTGTTCAAATTATGTCCCCGCTGCACAATACATCCATCTAAGAGGCGTTGAAAGCTGTTCATAACTCGACGTAACATATTACCCAGAATATTACCGATGGCAGTTCTGATGCAGTCCTTCAGCTCAGGGATGGTGGCGTAGCGTGTTCGGAATATTGCTCGAGATACCCCCAAAAGGAATAAATTAGCACATTTGGGTGGAGTGACCGTGGCGACCAGGAGATGTTACCATAACGAAAAATTACTCTCCCTGGAAAGGTCTGTCGCAAGAAGGCCATGCAAATTCCGCTGTACGCGAGGTCATTCCGTCTTGTTGAACCATAATTGGTCCATATCCACATTCAACATCCGTAATTGTGGAACAACAAAACAACGAAGTCTTGCAGCATCCTTAGATAGCGTTCAGTTACAGCTACAGCCGCATCGTCCTCGTAAAAATAAGGCCCACTAATTCCAAAGGAAGCAAAACCAGAACACACAGTGACACGAGAGCTTAGCAAAGACTTGATGTGGAGTTCATGCGGGTTTACATCACTCCAGTAACGTAAATTCTGTTTATTCACAGAGCCCCATAACTCAAAATACGCTTCATCTGAAATCATTATGGGTGCAACATTTCTGGATTTTCACGAAGGAGATCACACATGGTTATGCTGAACTGCTCTCGTGAAATGCAGTTGTGAAGCTTAATTTTATGAATAATTCGTAGCTTATAAGGGTGGAAATGGAGTTGTTCGTGTAATATTCTCTGGAAGACATTTTAAACATTGGGAATGTCGCAGGCAGATATCTTTTTTAGAGTATGCAATACTGGTGTCAATAACATCTGGTGTCCGCACAATTCTTTCACTTCTTCCTTGTTTGCGATTGCAAGCAGAAGCTGTTGATCGAAATGAACGTACCCATCATATCGTCGAATGGTTCTTCTACTTGAAACTTTCACATGACGCCCCACGTTGAAATGTTGCCTGAATAGACGCTGGGGAGCAATTACAAAATCATTATTCTTGTTATAACTTCTAACGATAAAGGTGCGTTAGATTCCACTGATTCAAGTTGAAATAACAATCGAAATGGTAGCTCAGTAGTACACGAACACTGCACGAGATCCCGTGCATTCATACATTACATCATTCTACTACGCGAGTCAAATCATTCTATGAACGCTGCTGCACCCTTTATATATATATATATATATATATATATATATATATATATATATATATATATATATATATATATATATCAGGAATTCAATAAATATCGTAAACGTGTCACTAACAATAGACTTATAAATAATTTATATTAATGCGTGGTAGACAGTTATGTTAGTAAGAATATGTTGGAAACAATATTAATTTCTTATTGATAATTATATCATACTGCATGTTTGTGATTTTCCATAATTGACAGTTTTATTACTATGAATCAGTCGTAGAAGTCGATAGTACATACACAGAATATAAATCAGAAGATCTTCTAATTTTAGAAAATGGAATTTTCCTGGAGTGAATTTAAACTCAAACTGTCTTTTTCGTCGTCTGACCATTGGCTATGGCGGGAGTGTGCTCTTCCAAAGGAGAGTGTTAAAAAGCCCTCCTCCGTAGTGTAGTGAGTAGAGTGCTTATTCTTATGGCACGAGTTCGATTCCTGATCATTAGTGGTTCACATCTTAATTAAGTATATACATGCATATAGTTCTGTATAGACTGCTTGCTGACAAAGGGAATAGAGACATCAATGAGTGAGTGTCAAACAGATAAATGCTTCTTCAGTGTTATTTTACTGCGGCTTTTATATTTTTGATTGGAATGCCAGTTACCTGTAGGTGTAGGTATTTTTTTTTTTTTTTTAATTTCCTGTAAAATAAGTTTTTGACGTAATTGCTTGTTTTATCCGAGGTCTTTCTCTACGACTTGTTTATCACCAAGTTGAAAGGTTTTTTTCATCAATCTGAGGAATAGCATTTTCGTTTTTTGTCGACGCTGTGGTTTCTCTGCTAAAATTGTGTAATGCGTTTTCGTGTTTAATATATTTTACTTCCAAAATAAATAAATTTATTTTACTTCTAAAGTCAATTTTTCTTCTAATTTCGTAATTCCGTTACATTGTATTTCTCAATTGTTTTACTTAATCATGTATATCTTCATTTTGATATTTTACTTCAGGCCGATAGAGTGTTTTTTGAATATGTGTATGTGCGTTCCTGCATTCCATGTAATCATGTTCACTCACCTAGAGGCCATAACGTTGAACTTCACCGGACGAAATTTTAAACTTATAATTTATGTAAGATTCTCTACTTTTTCTTTCTTCGAAATTTCTCCCTATTCCCAAGTACAAGGGTAGTTTACTAAAGATTGATAATGAAAATATGCTATTGTCTCGAAATCGATTCTTAGGATTTTGTGTAAATTTCATACATCAGTATTTCATTAACAACTCTATATTGCTGTGTCATTTCTCTGCGGAAAAATCCAGAACTACTCAGATGATTTCGTTCATTTTTCATAAATAATTTATTACTAACGCGACAAAATGGTATATCTCATTTGTATTGAAAAAACTCACAGGAGTACTTTACTCTCGGGCGATTTTCTCAGACTTACGGCAATTTTGTTCACATTTGATAAGTAAATTTTTCATTAATAACTTTACAATATGGCATAACCTATTTGTCCTGAAAAAATCCACATTAGGTAGTTTACTTTTTCAGGTGAGTTACTTTCCGGGCTTTTTCGCAAAAATTACTCTAGTGACTTTCTTCATATTTCATAAGCAGGGTGGATTGATTTAAATCAGTCTGATTTAAATCACGATTTAAATCAAGATTTAAATCACTTGATTTTTTAAATAAAAATCATTGATTTAAATCGAATTCCGAAATAAATTAATTTAAAGTGAAAATAAGTAAAATCCCGTTTCTGTTTTGTTATTTCGATTATGGAAATTAATAATCATACTACAATGAGACTCAAATGTACAGTATAGTATGAAAATAAATGTCATGCAGAGGATGATTAGGGAAAATCCCGTTTTGAACAGGTAACGGAGCAATCCTGCTTCCTTCTTTTCGTAACATTGGGTTTGGGTTTTAAGATCGTTAACTATTCAAACGGGGAAATCACTATCGACATTTAAGACGAAAATTCTTTTTTGTGTGTGTCTGTTTGTTCCTAGATAATAGGGTGTATTTAGAGGGGTCCTATCCCCTCTCCATTTTTGTTTTTTGTTTTATAACTTTAGGAGAAATTTATGTATTTCATGCTGCAAGCTAGTTCTTTTTTTTTTTTTTTTTTTTTTAAATAGGCCCCTGCCAAATATAAGTAACTTTTGTGAAAAAAAGTGTCATTTTGATAAACGTTGCTGTACTTTTTCCTTAATGCTTAACCTTTTACATTATATAATTAAATTATTATATTTAAATTATATTATATTTTTAGGTGATAGGGTAGAATCTTCATTATTCTATTAAAAAGTACCAATAAGGATTTTTACTTCGTTTTCTTTAAGACTGGAGGCATCCTAGAACACGTTACATATGCTTTCACGCCTTTCTCCGTTGAGGTATAGTGTGTGATGACGTCATGAATTTAAAAAGAATATATTTTTTGTTATGCGTATTATTATTATTATTATTATTTGGCGGGTTATATTTTGCATTCAGAAGACTGAAATTTTGCACACTCGTTCAGTGCACCCCTTAATAATTTTCAGATGTTTTCAGATCTCTGTGTGGAAACAGCGGGGTCCAGAGGGGCAAAAATGATTTAAAAAAGAATATTTTTAACAAAAACAGATTTTTTCGTGATTTTCCCGCCTCAGATGGAGACATATGAATGGTACGGTTTCAAAGGCTTTTCTATTCTGAAGAAAATGATGGGTACTATGCTCCTAGGATAAATAAGGATGTCTCAGGAAACTGTTATCTGAGATCCTGTTTTATACGGGAATCTGGGGTATTTGGGGAATATTATTTTTTGCGGGCTTACTTTTGCACCTACAAGATTGAAATTTTGCACATTTACTCAGTGCACCCCTCAGTATTTTTCAGATTTGTTTCAGATCTCTGCTTTAAAACAGGGGAGGGGTCCACAAAGGTAATTAAAAAAAAAAAAGATATTTTTAACAGAAAATTTCTTTTTTTCATGATTTACCCGCCCCAGATACATGATGGGGACATTTGAAGGGACCCGTTTGAAAATTTGTTTTATTCTTAAGAGAATAATGAACAAATCATGATCCTAGGATAAATAGGGATGTCTGAGAAAATTTTTATATTACATCCGGGTCATCGTGGGAATGTTCTTAGCTCATTGTTAAATAATTTCCTCACCCTTACTACTCAAGATAGAAGTTGAAACTTTGTACACACGCTTAGTACACCCCTTAGTATTTCCCAGTTGATTTTGAGATCTGTGCGTTAACACAGGGGAATCCAGAGGGGATCAAAATTTTTTTTAAAAAAGTATAAAAAAAAAAAAAGCTGATTACTCTCAAAATTTCCCGCTTCAGAGACATGATAGGGAAATGTAATGTTACCGTTTCAAAAGCTGTTCCATTCTAAAGAGAGTGATGTATGTACCATGATCCTAGGATAAATAGGGATGATGCTGTAGCTGCTTGACTGAAAGTCTATAATTTACGTTTAAAAGGAGCCATAATTTAAAAGGGTTAAGAAACATTGTTTGGGATTGATATAGGTTAACGATTGGGGATAATTCAAAATTCAACCCCAATATTTTCACTTAAATGGCATAATTAGCATTTAATACTAATTCCTAATGCTTTTTCTTCAGTTCGCGACTTGTATTATACGAGGAGAAAGATTTGATTTAAATCAAAAAAATCGATTTAAATCAAAAAAATCAACAAAAATGATTTTTTTTTAAAAAATCATGATTTTTTTCCACCCTGTTCATAAGTAACCTATAATGTTGCTTAAATTTCTTCTTACTAAAATATTCACAAGGAGTAATTTTGAGGATGAGTTTTCTTTGGACTAAGTTGCCTCGAAACGCCTTATAATTTTGTTCCTATTTCACTAATAAATGTTCCAGAGAAAACCGCAACAAAGTTTTAGTGTATACGAAACTAAGCGAGAAACTTCAGTACGTAACCCCGTGCCTTTTTTCTGTAATTTGTGTTATCAAACAAGTATTTTCTTGTTCTATATTAGGTGCCTGCAGGAACTCGATGAAATATTACACTACACATTTTACCAAAGAATATAAATTAAAAAATGATGAAAAGGAAGGGACCAGACAATATTGGAATATCTTCTGTGCAAGTGTTGGTAGAGTCAACGTACACAGGTTTAGCTTCCCTCACTTTGTTTGTTACAAAATACACCAGAAGTTATACACCTGTTACAGTGTCTTTACAAAATGAGGTCAATAAGATCCTTTTGAATGTTCATTAATACAGTGGTTTTCAACCAGTTTTGACTGGCAACACACTTTACTGAACGTCCAGAACATCGCGACACACTTGTTTGATATTTTTATTATAAATAATAATAATATTCAGTTAGATGTTATCTGCTTTGATCTTTCCAAGGCCTTTGATTCTATCAGTCACATTCATCTTCCTCACATGCTTTCCAATAGGTTTAATATACATGGCAAATTTCTCTCTTTAATCACCAGCTACTTGAAGGATCGTAAATTAGATTGTTCTTTCAGGGGCGATTTCTATCCCCCAACCCGTGATCTCACCCGGTGTGTACTTGGGCCCCTGCTATTTGTCCTGTATATGGATGACCTCTACTCACACTTATCAGCTTATCCTAGTGGCCGTCTACTTTTTGCTGATGAGTGTAAGTTATACATAGAAATATAGTGTCTCCAAGACACGATTGCCCTAAAGGAAGACATGAATTATCTTATAGGCTGGTGTAAAATGTGGCACCTGAAACTTAAATGTGACAGTATTTCCATTACTCTGAAAAAGTCTCCTGTTCCCTCCACATACCGTATCAGTGATTCCCCTATTCCACATTCTGCTAGTCATAATGATCTTGGTGCCGTCTTTAATTCGAAACTCATGTTCTCTGACTATATCTCCTCAATACTTAAGATTTCAATGCTTATGGTGAGGTTTCGTGATTGATTTACTGAATTACGTACTGTTTCATCATTAGCAATTTTGTTTTTATTATTATTATTATTATTATTATTAGTAGTAGTATTAGTATTAGTATTTTTATAAAACTCTAATAGCACCCAAGATGGAATACTCGAGTCATAGCAGCACCTACATATCTCTCTAGATTTGATTCTATTCTCAATTTCTTTATATCTATAGTTCATTTTCGTGTTCCCGCACTTCGAATATTACCTGAGGAGGAACTCTTGCGATATCTTAATATCCACACACCGAGAATACGCAGAAATAACTCTGACTTGAAATTTCTTTATAAAATAGTTAATTTATACTTAAGATCGGAAACATTACTTCAGGAACTATCCTTACGTGTCCCTCCCCGCATAACCCGGAATACCCACCTAATACAGAATACCGAACTGTTATAATCATTTAACAACCGATGTATACATTTTTTCGAGTTGCCCGATGTTTGAAAGAGCATTTAAACGGGTTTTGTCGAAATATTACTACTTTTGCACTATTTGTTGACACTGTTTTTTTTTTCTGTTAACATTTCCCTGTGTAAAATTGCAAAGTTACGCTGTATCTGGGAATTTGTTCAATAAATAAATAAATAAAAGTAATAATATCTATTGTAACAGTGAAACCTGTAGGTTTTTATAATGATTCTATGTAGCACTGAGCGTTATTACTGCCGCTGGTGGTATTGACTGATACAATGTCTCGATTTTATCTAATTATTATTAAATTCTCAATGATTTTTAAATTATAAAATTTCGGGAAACACCTTAGGGTACTGCGTGACACACTGGTTGAGAAGCACTGCCTTCGTAGATGTTTGTGGGGTTAATAAAATGAGTGTTTGGGAGGCTGTTTAGCCCACAGCAACCGGAGAGAGGTTGAGTAGGGGAGGGTGTCCTGTCCCACAGCAACCGGGACAAGCACTCTCAGCCTACAGAAGCCAAGATGGTGTATATATCCCTAGCCCACAGCACGTAAGATATGAAAAATGATTGTTCGTAATGACCAGCGATATGTTAGGTTAAGTGTATTAATAAAGGTAAGTACTTCATTAGTGCTCATTTATATTTTGCTATTAAAAACGAAAATGATTAGTAAAGAATTCTTCTTTCTCTTATTTTTCTTTCTTTTCTTTGCTGGCGTGGCGCGTGCGAGACATGGATTTAGTTGAATGGTTTCAAGTCCCTTTTCACATCATTCTGTTTTTCATCCCCCTTGTTTCATTGTTGTGTATCTTGATAAAATGGCTTGAGTGGGTCAGCAGATATGTCCTGTATCAGGGTTGTTCTAAAAGAATCTAGTACTTGAACTCGATATAGTTGAGTTGATTTTGAGTTTAACGTCCCGTTCAGCAGCGAGGCTATATGAGACGTGGACCTACTGATTAACGTGGAATCCGAACCACATGAGCTCCCGCCTTGAACTTGATATAGATTAGGATTAAGACTACAAATTATGTGTGCAGGTCCATAATATGATTTAGACCGTACTTCCACATATCCTTTCTTCCTGAAGGGAAAGTAGACAAGTATGACCTGATCTGAGTGAAAATCTGTTTGTGACGTCTATCAAAATATTGTACTGTTCGTGAGTTTTCAGTAAGTATATTTTCACACTTTTCTTGGGTAATGATTCTCTTTTGATTTGTATCTTTGATGTTGTTTTTAACTGGCAGTCAGCGTAAGTCCTTGTTTCAAAACCAAACATCAGAAATAATTTTTTGTTCTCGTTTAGATGTATGTATTCACAGTAAATATGATGTGACGTACCAATTCGGGTCAATTGTTTGGTTTTCTTGAACGTAAAATTTTAGCGAATATTGTATTATTTTGTTAGTAACTTCCACTAGGCCTATATCAGAATGGTTGAAACAGAGTGTCTACTAGTCTGGAAAACCTGGAAAAGTCGGGGAATTTTATAATTTCTGGAAAAGTCAGGGAGTTTTCTGTATATTCTGGAAATTTTTGGTAAAGTTAGGTTTATTTCATTGCTTTTACATTCTATCTGCACAATGTTTGGAAAACAACTTTTCGCTACAGCAGAAGTCATCATACAATAAAGGACTTCTGAAAGGAGTTGGCAGGCTTTGCAACTGGAGCTCGTGATTTCTGAACTCCACGTTAAAAAATTATCCTCATGTTCAGGAGTGTAGATAAGCTATTGCAACTGGTGACCCGCTTCCCAATTAAGTCGTAAATGACACTTGTTTTGATATTGCTGATTGTAGTGTAGCGATAACTGAGAGCCTAAATATGTATGGTTAACTTTAATTTATAATATAATGCGTACCTTCATTAGTTAGATTTAAAATTCATATTCCATTTTCAGTGCAGTTTGGCGTTCCGCGTGTCTTTTGTGATGTTTATTGTTATTTTGCAGGTGATTTCTGTGAATATTCTGTGAATGTAACTTTTTAATAAGATCATTTTTTCTAGCAAGTGCTCATATTTTTATAGAAAATGTGAATGTAGTAGACAGAGCTCAACGATTATCACACTTGAAGAAGTATGTCGATTCAGTTTCAGATAGTAATCAAGAACCATCTTGTGACAGCTTTAAAATTGTTAAATCATGTCTAAAAGATTCTTTGCTTAGATCTAAATTAGCTTTCTTCCAAACCGTTACTGCAGACATTCAACCTTTTCTTACAAATTTCAGTCAGACTCACCAGTGCTTCCTTTTCTTTATGGTGAAATACCTAAACTTCTGAAGTCCTTTATGAATAGATTTGTTAAAAAAAATCCATTGTGATTGAACCAGCAAGTTCTAAAGACCTGATGAAAGTTTTCCTAGAAGATGGTAGTAAGGATCTGTGTTCGGCAAAGCAGATTGACGTCGGATTTGTAACACGTACAGCATTAAAATTAGAGAAGTTATCTAAAGTAGACATCCTTCGTTTTCGGAGGGATTGTTTGCTTATTTTAATAGGTTTTTGTTTAAAAAAAAGAAAAAAAAAGTGTAAATTGCCATTGAAACACAGACTTACTTATGGTGCTGCATGCTTCTCTCCCGATTCATTTTTAAACAAAAGACTTGGGGAGGAATAAACAACTGTAGCATTGGAAGTGCTTGTAGATAATCACCATTTGTCTGACTCTGCTGCTGATGAAGTAAAACGACTCTATAGTGAAATTTGTACTCAAGATTCAGTTATCACAAGAATGAAGAATCTTGACGTGACTAAGGATCGTTTAGATCACTTGTGGTTCTTCATTCTTGACAACAATAATGCTAGCAACAACGTTTCAGCGTTCGTTAAGAAAATTCTAGTGTTATCACACGGAAACGCTTCCGGTGAACGCAGTTTCTCATTGAATAAGGAGTTTCTCGTGGATAATATACACGAAGAGTCTTTAGTTTCGCAGAGAATAGTACCGGACACTGTCAAGTTCCACGGAGGTGTTCAGGCAATGCCAATCTCAAAACAATAAATTCATGCAGCATGAAATGCAAAAGCCAGATGGAAAGAGGCTCTCAGAAGGAACCAGACAACAACAAGCAGAGAAAAATCGTTCCAAAGAAAGAAAGAGCAGCTGCAGAGTTGGAAGAACTGAAAAGAAAGAGGGAAAAATTCCTTGAGAAGTCAGCAAAAGAAATCAACGAAGTTGATTGAGCACATGAAAAATCTTAAAGAGAAAGAAAGATCCAGTAACGTGATCATAATTTTAAATCTCATGTAGATTTTAGTGTTCTAGATCGTAAAAATATTCTGTATTTAGTAGTCTACAAAAAAATACTAAATATAGAATACTTTTATAATCTAGAATACTAGAATCCACAATGTTTGTCAGTATTTGTATCTCGCAAAGATATTCTTGTTAGTATCCATATATTTGTGTGTATTGTCGTATATGTATTAGCCATACTTCATATCCTGGAATAATAAAAAAATTAATAGAAGTAAATCACTTGAATAGTCCAGTTTATGTAACTGAGTGTACCTCACAAGTATGTAGTATGAAATGTAAAATCTTTATGAAATGTAAAATCTTAGTATGAAAGTAAAATCTTTAAAAAATGTTTTGTCATTCACACTTTTTGTATTTGAATGTATACAATTTATTTATTTTGTATTGAAAGAAGGAGCGGAGAGAGAAGCTAAACAGTGAGATGGAAGTCCATTAAAAAATACACTATATTTAACAATATTGTTCTTGCCAGGAATAAATAGGTACTTATTTTAGCATTGTTCATATTTTTATAACAGCTGTCGCAACTAAAAGAACAGAAATTATAACACTTACAAGTGTTTAGAGAAAAGCGGTTACTTAACTTCTCTAAATTATAGTCTGGAAAATATTCTGTTTTGTTTTGGAAAACCTGGAAAGGCCAGGGAATTTTATTTGTCTGAAATAGTAGACACCCTGTTTAAAGCTGGACAATATTTAAATTTCGAAGTCGTAAGTTTTAGCCTATTTTTGGAGTCGTTTGCCTTGTAGACTGGGTATTGATCTATCTATATATTTCTTGAAGACGACGAAACGTAAAATGACTTCCGCCAAGAATTTTTTGACGTTTTCTGCGTTATTGTGTTGATGACTGATAACTATGTTTTAGCTAATTCTCTGGCAACTTAAATGTGTTTCGTTTTTCATCTTTCACTAGAAATGGACCTAAAGCCCCGAATTGTCACGTTACCAATTGAATCTGCAAGGTACAATAGTTCGGCCTGAGTTCTTAGAGGGAGAGGTTTTAGTTCCTGATATTCTGAGTCTTAATTTTTTGCTAAAAAGCACTTGATATTTGACGTGTAATAGTTTAAAACAGTTTTGTAAGTTTTAGTAAATCTAAAATGTGGAGCTGTTACCTGTTACGTATTATTTCAAACCATTGATTAATCAAAGGTTGAGGTATATACAATAGATATAGAAATCTAAATTCTAAATGTCTTTATGTGGTATACACTAAATTGTCTTTTAGGCGAAAATGTTAATCGGATTGTAGTATTTATATTTTTGCCTCATCTTTTCCGTTCAAGACAAATGATGTCTGCATAAGATTCGTCCTTACGTTATTGATCGGCGAGATTTTTAAGTGGACAGTTGTGTTCCATTTGAATGATTGAGTCTTCCAATGCTCTAGAGCGGAAAGCATGAGAATCCTCAGTTTTGTCAAAATTGTCGGATTTTTTTCTCCTTCCTATTTACTAGTTTCCCGATGTTCTAAGCGGCTTAATATTAGCAGGATCTTGGTTTCATCTTAAATAACAGACTTCAAAGTAATAATCCGCTAAGAAAAATAATAATAATAATAAAAAATAATAAATAAATAAATAACGACATCAAGTGAGATTCGATCCAGGTTTAAAAGTATTAAAATATCACAAGGAGAAACAACATTCATGACTATCGAAACAACTACAAAGCTATCCTCTTGTTGTATGGATAGAGAACGAATATCTTAACATCCTTCCATTTTCTTTTAACGATTTTTGTGGTCGAAAAGCGTGTGAGTGATGCCATTTCAAATCGTCCAGGGTGGTCCACACGACTGCTTCAGATTTAATTTATTTTTTAAAATAAGAAACTACGTACAAAGTTATTACACCCATATTTTTTCTTTTTGCTGAAAAAATTTTTTCTCTCGATATACAGCTTTCCAAAATGGCTGCCCTCCTCTCGGATTGCTCGAAAAACTGAAAAACATGTCAAATTAAAAATTTTATTGTAGAGAAATGAGTGTACTTAGTAACATAATTGCAATAGCAGGAAGAGCATAAAGTTGTATGTTTCGGAGGAGGGCCAAAATTCGCCTATTGGTTCAATAGGAATCGCAATTCACTCGCAATGTTGCCAGTTTTGGTGAAATTTTTGCTAACTTCAATTATATTTTTTTTCTGTCCTCACGGGCAATATCAACCATCTAGTTCTAGCATCGAAATCTACTCCATAAGGTCTCTTGAAAATGTAAAGAAGTTACGTTTCTGATTATTACGTCCCATGGTATAGCATGATGAAAAGCTGAAAATTTCATTAAGACGCCATGGTTGGACGCCATTTTCTCAAAAACACAAGGCGAATTGAAAGGGAGTACTACAATTTTGAGAGATGAATCCTGACATAAAATCCAATAGAAAAGTTCCATGAGTCGAATTCCGCTTCGTTATCGAGTTACAGGGTTTCCAACTCGGGACCCAAAATCGGCTCGGGACAATAGAAAATAAAATATATATATTTCTCGTTAAATCAGAAACTGTGTGTTAAAGCTTTGATAAAGTTAAGAAAGTTGATTTGTATCAATATGATGATTTTTTACGTGCGTTGCAATTCGGTTGGCAGTGTTGCCAACTTGGTAGAACTTTTACTTGTTTTCAAATGACACTACGTGGATTTTATTTGATATTTGGTATTCATTAATGATTGTAAACATCACATGAAGCACAATTTTCCCCACATCACCACAGGTTTTGAAAACTTACATGTATTTCATTAAAATGTTTTATCTCGTGCGTTATTGTTGCTAGTTGCGTAGTGGCTTGTTTTATTGATACAGAATTGAGGGAGGAGATTATTCCAGCTGTAGTTACTCCGCTTCTCAAGCAGGACTTCTCTGGAGTAGCTACTTATTTTTATTGATATCACCCATTGTCTCCAAGTATTATTTTACATTTCGTTGTGATGAAACTAATCAATCACGTGACCATCGTGAATGTTTCATGACGTGTACACCTCCTTGCTGCTCTCATCCTTAACTTGCCAACTCTTGGTGCCACTCTAGTATGCGGCTTGATCGTGTGTGTTCCACTCTGTGAATTATGCTTGCTGTGTGGTGAAATCTATGAATATGGAGTAAAGTGCTGGTGGTGTTTTCATTAGTGAAGCCAATACTACTGCCAGTGAAAGTGAATATTGTAAAGTAATAGTGCCAGCCTGAGGCATACTTCAACATCGCTACATAGCGATTGAAGAAACGTAAATAAAGATTGTGTGCTGTGCTTGTTCGTGAAAGTGTTGTAAATAGTGTCAAATGGCGTACCAGGTCCATGAATATTGTGATATGTACATGATTTTTGGAGAATGTCACGGAAATGCCACAGCAGCTTCTGGTGTGTATGCAGAGAGGTATCCAAATCGTCGGCACCAAGATAAGAACGTCTTTCAACGGTTGGACCAAAAATTACGAGAACGTGGCAGTTTGACATAGGTCGTCCCCGTACTCGTCGTACAGCAAACATCGAGGACCGTATTGGTGATTGCGACAAACTCCAACTGCCAGTACGCGTGACATAGGCCATGAATTAGGTATGGCTTATTCCCTAGTCTGGGATACTCTGCGGGATAATGATTGGCGTGCGTTTCATTACACTGCAGTGCAAGCTTTGTCGGAATATGATTATGAGCCTCGAATGGAATTTTGTCAATGGTTCAGAGCACAAAGCCCGTCGCGATCCTAACTTTGTCCAACGAATATTGTGGACAGATGAGGGAACTTTTACACGAGACGGCTTCTTTAACACACTAACAGCCACATTTGGCCACAACAAAATCCACACGCCACCCGAAGCTCTAGCCATCAGGTTCGATGGAGTGTCAATGTGTGGGCTGGTATGCTTGGGAACCATGTAATTGGACCCTACCTTCTCCCTGCACGGCTTACGACAGAGGGATACTTAATATTTCTTCAAGACGTTCTGCTAGGCCTCCTGGAAGATATTCCACTGTTTTATCGCCAAGGCATGTGGTTCCAACACGATGGCGCGCCTATCCATTCCAATGCTGCCGTTCAAGCATGGTTGAATGGTCGATTCCATAATAGGTGGATTAGTGGCGGTGCTCCCGTGGCATGGCCACTGCGATCTCCGGATTTGGCCCTTAGATTTTTTTCTGTGGCCTCATATTAAATCCGTATTGTATCGTGACCCACCACATACTGCAGAAGACCTAGTTGCCAGATTGCATGCTGCTGTTACCACAATTGATAATAACATGTTATTTAATACACAAAATGGCATTCTTTCGTGTGCAACGTCGTGTATAAGGATGGAAGGTGGACATTTTGAAAATTGGCGCTAGTTTAACATCACGTGATTCACTTTGACCTTTTTCCCCCAGACATAACAGTTTCTGTAGCCATCATAGGTAATGATGTACGTATCATGCAATTATCTTTACTTTTTTTTTTTTTTTTTTTTTTGATAATATCAGCTATTTCGTTTCCTGATTTTCACGTGTGCTGAACACATTGATTATATTGTATAATGACCTGACATTTGTGTACATGCAGTATTGTACGTCGTATACTTTCTGTAAATACAGTGTGCATAAGTCGCACTTCTACAAATAGTAAACACACGACTTTGTATTTCCATAGCATAGAAGGCGGACGAGATGTTGTTTATACTACCAATCATATTATTAAGTACAATAACCATTTTCTGTTTTGTAACATCTCCATTCTGTCGCCACATATCCGGACCGTCACACATCGGACGGTGTATAGAACAGACAAATTCACTCTCATAATTGAATCTCTCATTGCAAAAAGTGCTTAAGTCCATTATCATTAAGGCGGATTACAGTTCGACATATGCAACAATTCCTATATTTAAACCCCTCAAACACATCCCAAATTTGTGATTACAGCTTTTAAGGCTATAATGCTGAAATCACAAGTATGGGATGTCTGTTCGATGGATTTGAATAAAGAAATTGTTGAATTTGTCAAACTCCAATCCTCCTTAATAATTCTGGACTTAAGCCCTTTCTCCAATGACCGATTCAGTTGAATGGCTCCGTCGAACAACGTTGCAAAGCACAATTTCTTTCATATTAAGATTTGAACAGAATAACGTAGCAAACAACCAGGGTGAATTGATTTAAATCAGTCTGATTTAAATCACGATTTAAATCAAGATTTAAATCACTTAATTTTTTAAATAAAAATCGTTGATTTAATTCGAATTCCGAAATAAATTAATTTAAAGTGCAAATAAGTAAAATCCCGTTTCTGTTCTGTTATTTCGATAATGGAAGTTAATAATCACAATACAATGAGACTCAAATGTACAGTATAGTATGAAAACAAGTGTCATGCAGAGGATGATTAGGGAAAATCCCGTTTTGAACAGGTAACGGAGCAATCCTGCTTTCTTTTCGTAACATTGCGTTTGGGTTTTAAAATCGTTAACTATTCCAACGTGGAAATCACCATCGACATTTAAGATGAAAATTCTTTTTTGTGCGTGTCGGTGTTTATTTGTTCCCAGATAATAGGGCGTATTTAAAGGGGTCCTATCCCCCCTCCAATTTATTTATTTATTTATTTATTTTTTGTTAATTGTATAACTTTAGGCGAAATTTATGTATTTCATGCCGCAAGCTAGTTCTGAGTTTTAAAAATAGGCCCCTGCCAAATATCAGTAACTTGTGAAAAAAAGTGCCATTTTGATAAACGTTGCTGTACTTTTTCCTTAGTGCTTAACCTTTTAAATTATATCACCTATTTTTAGGTGATAGGGTAGACTCTTCATTATTCCATTAAAAAAGTACCAATAAGGGTTTTTACTTCGTTTTCTTCAAGACTGGAGTCATTTTAGAAAACGTTACATATGCTTTCACGCCTTTCTGCGTTGAGGCATTGTGTGTAATGACGTCATAAATTTAAAAAGATATTTTTTGTTATGCGTATTATTATTATTATTTGGCGGGTTACATTTTGCATTCAGAAGACTGAAATTTCGCACGCTCGTTCCGTGCATTTCTTAATAATTTTCAGATCTCTGCGTGGAAACAGCGGGGTCCAGAGGGGCAAAAATGTTTAAAAAAGGATTTTCCGCCTCAGATGGAGACGTATGAATAGTAGACAGTTTGAAAGGCTGTTCTATTCTGAAGAAAATGATGTACGTACTATGCTCCTAGCATAAATAGGGATGTCTCAGGAAACTGTTACCTGAGATCCTGTTTTATACGGGAATCTGGGGTATTTGGGGAATATTATTTTTCGCGGGTTTACTTTTGCACCTACAAGATTGAAATTTTGCACATTTACTCAGTGGACCCCTCAGCATTTTTCAGATCCCTGCCTTAAAACAGGGGGAGGGGTCCACAGAGGTATTTTTTTTTTAAAAAAGATATTTTTAACAGAAATTTCCTTTTTTCGTGATTTCCCGCCCCAGATACATGATGGAGACATTTAAAGGGTACCATTTGAAAATTTGTTTTATTCTGAAGAGAATAATGTACAAATCATGATCCTAGGATAAATAAGGATGTCTGAGGAAATTTTATATTATTTGGTCTAGGAATTAATTCGTGCGGTTGGTACGCACACATTGAAGCTGTAGTACAAACACAAAATACATAAATACCTTAAGAAAAATATTGTCCATCGCTAGCCACCACTTTCGCCCATCTGTCAGGCAATGTACGGATTCCGTGGCGAAAGAAGTCCTCATCCTTGGAAGCGATCCAGTCAGTGACCCATGTTTCGATATCTTCTGAAGAAGTAAACCGCTGTCCAAACAAATCGTTGTTCATGCAATCGAACAAGTAGTAGTCCGAAGGAGCAACGTCTGGTGAATACGGCGGGTGGGGTAAAACTTCCCATCCGACATTTTCTAAATAGGTTTTGACCGGTTTTGCGACATGTGGGCGAGCGTTATCATGTTGAACAATAAGTTTATCATGTCTGTTCTCCCATTCTGGTCTGTTCTGGCCAGAGCTTGCTTCAAACCCATTAATTGTCGTCGATAACGTTCTCCATTCATAGTTTCACCCGGTTGCAGCAGCTCATAGTACACCACACCTTTCATATCCCACCATATGCACAGCATAACCTTTGCACAGTGAATATCTCGTTTTGGTTGTGATGGACCTGGTTCACCTGGTTTCACCCAGGACTTTTTTCGTTTAGGGTTCTCGTAATGGATCCACTTCTCATCACCCGTAATAATTCGATGCAGAAACCCCTTTCTGCTCTGTCGTTGAAGCAGCAATTCGCAAATGGTTTTTCGTCATTCAACGTCTTTGTCTTTCAATTCATGTGGAACCCAATATGATATCTTTTGAATCATTCCCATGGCTTTCAAGCGTTTGGAGACTGTTGTTTGATCAACGCCTAATGCTGCTGCAAGTTGTTCCTGCGTTTGACACAAATCCTGCTCGAGCAATGCTGTCAATTCTTCGTCTTGAAATTTTTTTGGCGGTCCAGCTCGCTCTTGGTCTGCCAAGCCGAAATCACCACTTCTAAACCGTGCAAACCACTTCTGACACGTTCGCTCAGCTAGAGCATGGTCACCATACATTTCCACCAAAATACGATGACTTTCAGTCGCACTTTTCTGCATGTTAAAGTAATGCAGCAGGACACCCCGCAAAAACACTTTATCAGGCACAAATTGCGCCATGTTCACTTAACTACAAACTGGTGTTGTTGACGCTTTAATCCACTGCCCTATACTACGAACGATACGCGATGACAGGGGTTTGCAACACATGTGTGGATACACGGAACTCTGGGACGCTCCGTTCGTTGCGCCATCTCTTGTCCACCCGCACGAATTAATTCCTAGACCAAATACATCGGGGTCATCTGGGGCATTGTGGGAATGTTCTTAGCTCATTGTTAAATGGTTTCCTCACCCTTACTACTCAAGATAGAAGCTTGAAATTTTGTACACATATTTAGTACACCCCTTAGTATTTCCCAGTTGATTTTGAGGGATCCAGAGGGGATCAATTTTTTTTAAATTAAAAAAAAATATGCCAATTACTCTCAAAATTTATTGCTTCAGGGATATGATAGGGAAATGTGAATGTTACCGTTTCAAAAGCTGTTCTATTCTAAAGAGAGTGATGTATGTACCATGATCCTAGGATAAATAGGGATTATGCTGTAGCTGCTTGATGGAAAGTCTATAATTTACCTTTAAAAAGAGCCATAATTTAAAAAGGGTAAGAAACATTGTTTGGGATTGATATAGGTTAACGATTGGGGATAATTCAAAATTCAACCCCAACACTTTCACTTAAATGGCATAATTAACATTTAATACTAATTCCTAATGCTTTAATTTCAATTCGCGACTTGTATTATACGATGAGAAAGATTTGATTTATATAAAAAAAATCGATTTAAATAAAAAAAATCAACAAAAATGATTTTTAAAAAAAAAAAAATCATGATTTTTTTCCACCTTGCAAACAACATATCCCACCACGTGGATCAGTTCGTTTCTCATACTCTTGGGGTTGGTATCCCTGAACAGCTAGTGGCATGAGTTTGAAAGCGTAAGTCTATACAGCATCACCATATAGTTTATTGTTTCGCTTTCTACAAACTTGGTGTGTTTTTACTTCATGTTGTCCGGCGGAGCTATTAAATTGTGATATGTTTTCTCCGGTTTACGAGATGTATGACGTGAACTTTGGGTTCATACTATGCAAAGACATGGGTTCGAGTCCAGACGTCAAACACCCCTCTCTAGAGGAAAGTACTCAACGTAAGTTGTATACAGCACTCTAATTTGTCCTTTGTTCTGGACAAGTGCTTCACGGAAGTGTTCGGCGATCATTATTTAGTTTCATTTAACAAACAGCAGATACAGCTTAGATATAATTGTACATTGTATGCATAACAACTATCACTGTTAGGATCACAAGAACGAATTGTCGATACATACACAGCATATCCTACATCCACACGTGCATCTTCAATCACATTAGACCGCCTCGTTACTATCAGACCTTCATGGAGCGTTTCTTGTGTATTTCCGGTCAGTGTAGTGCTTTCTTCTTGTAATTGTTCCAATTTACACACAATTCATCACCGCATGAGTGAACCATTACGCCTTCACAGTTGAGCGCCACTGAGATGGAATTTATTTATCTTTATGCTCTGTCAGTTAGTTATGCAACCACGCATAACATCACACGCATTTAAATTTTCGTGCAGCTTTTTGACATATCGTTGTTCAGCAACCGAATACTTGTTTCATATCAACATGTCTTTTTATACATGCTAATTTCGACCCAGTTTTCCTCAGATAATTTCCGAGGAATCCCCACTATATAATATACGAGGTTTGTCCGGAAAATACGTATAAAAGTAGAGTAAGAACTTTATTTTACAATTATTTAGGTATTACAATATGGTCTCCTTCAAAGTACTCTCCCTTAGACAAGATACACTTCTGCCAACACCGTTTCCACTGTTGATAACATTGCTGAAAGTCTTCAGTTGGGATGCTCTTCAGTTGCCGTGTCGTTTCTGCCTTGATGGCTTCCACATCTCCCAAGTGCCGCCCCCGAAGCACCATTTTGCATTTCGGGAACAGGAAGAAGTCACAAGGGGCTAAATCGGGTGAATAAACCGGGTGGTCTGTCACGGTGATTGAGATTCGGACCAAAAACTCACGCACAACGAGTGATATGATATGTGAGCGGGCGCATTGTCGTGATGAAGAATCCACCTGCCCCTTGTGCCAAATCCGATCGAATTCGGGCCACACGAGCTCTGAGACGTCTCAGAACTTCAACGTAAAACTGTCCGTTCACACTCTGGCCGGAAGGGACAAATTCCTTGTGAACAATGGCCCTAGAATCAAAGAAAACAATCAACATTGTCTTCACATTGGATCTTGCTTTTCGCGACTTTTTTGTTCTGGGTTCTCCTGGTAGCTTCCATTCCTTGCTTTGAGGTTTGAGCTCCACATCGAATTCGTAAAACCAGGACTCGTCTTCAGTGACGACTCGGTTGAGAAAGTCCCCTCTTTCCTCTGCTTCCAACCAATTCTCACAGCACTCAACCCTCTCTGCTTTCTGTTCTGGAGTCAAGAGCTTCGGTACAATTTTCGCACGCGATTTCTTCATTTCAAGTTTTTGTGTCAGAATTTCGTGAACGATTGTTTTGGGAATTGACAGCTCGTCAGCAATCATTCTGACTGTCAATCTACGGTCTTTAAGAACACAAGTCCGAATTCGTTCAACATTTTCATCAGAACTCATGTCGACGGGCGTCCTGGGCGAGGGTTTCCTTTCACGTCTTCTCGGCCTTCCCGAAACCTTTTTAACCACTTGTTCACGGTTGGTTCCTTCAGAGAATTGTCTCCGTACACTTGTTTCAAACACTCAGAAATCTCACGGCCATTCTTACCTAGCTTTGCAAGAAACTTGATGTTGATGCGCTGTTCCTCAATCAGAGAGAGCTCCATGCTGACGGCAGGTGAAACAGAGTAACTTTCAACAAGCAGCCACAGACTCCTACTGACACGCAGAGCGCTCTGACTCGAACTGAGCGTTGATGGGATTGGCTACAGCAGTAGTGCCACCTGGCGGTGACTGCAACCTGTAAAACAAAGCTATTATTCAACATTTATACGTATTTTCCGGACAAACCTTATATAACTATAGAGTAAATGGAATAACTACAGGGTGCGGCAGCGTTCAGAGTAGGATATTAAAAACACACCATTAGGCAGTAACTGTAATGTCAATTAATAGTAAAGGTATACCATTTACTAATGTGTAAGTCATTGTCCATTGCGTGGATTACTTTTTGAATATGACTCCTGTCAAATGATGCACAACACATTCGTCTAGGCGGCGTTGGAAGCTTTCCATAACTCGGCGTAACGTATTCCCTGAGACATTGACGACGGCAGTTCTGATGGGATCCTTCAACTCAGGAATGGTGGCACAACGTGTTCGTAAAACTTCTTGCTTCAGGTAGCCCCAAAAGAAAATGTCTGCACATGAAAGATCAGGTGAGCGAGGCGGCCAGGAAATGTCACCAAAACGGGAAATTATTCTACCTGGAAATGTCTGTCGCAAGAAATCCATGCAAATTCTGGCTGTATGCGAGGTCGCTCCGTCTTGTTGAAACCACAGTTGTTCCACATCCACATCGACCATACCTAATTGGGGAAGAACGAAGTCTTGCAGCATCTTTAGGTAGCGTTCATTGGTGACAGTTACAGCCGCACCGCTGTCATCCTCAAAGAAGTAAGGGCCAATAATCCCAAAGGAAGCAACTCCACACCACACTGTGACACGAGAATTGTGCAAGGGCTTGATGTGCAGTTCATGCGGGTTTACATCACTCCAATAACGCATATTCTGTTTATTCACTGAACCGCATAACTCGAAATAAGCTTCATTTGACATCAGGATGGTGTGCAACATTTGTGGTTTTTGGCGAAGGAGATCACGCATGGTTAAGCAGAATGTTTCTCGTGAAACCCAATCGCGAGGCCTAATTTCCTGAACAATCTGCAGCTTGTATGGGTGAAAATGGAGAGCTTCGTGCAATATTCTCCTGAGTGAGCGATCGGACATATGCACAGTTTGCGAATGACGACGAGCAGATCTTTTTGGGCTACGCAATATTGCAGCACGAACATTTTCCATGGCTTCTGGTGTCCGCACAGTTCTTTCACTTCTTCCCGGTTTGCCATTGCAAACAGAACCTGTTGTGCGAAATGCACATACCCACCTCACAATGGTCCGTCCATCTGGAACTTTTCTCATGACGTCCAAAGTTGAAATGTTGCCGAAATAGACGCTGGGTAGCAATAACAGAGTCGTTATTCGTGAAATAGCTTTCAACAACAAAGGCACGATGCTGTGTACTCCACCGCTCCATATCACTGTCACACTCGAAATGGCAGCTCATTAGTACACGAATGCGGCACAAGCTGGCCCGCATTCATGCAGTACGTCATTGGCAAGTCAAATTACGCTATGAACGCTGCCGCACCCTGTATTTATTCTATAGTTATTTTTATATATGGGATTTCCCACTCGTAAGGTGCCCCGATAAAAGTGTTATAAAAATCTTAATATAAGAGAATGTGAAATCAAATTTGTACATGACATACCTTTATGGTTGAGAAATGAAGATACTGGAAGTGACCTCACCCTATCTGTATACACAGTTCAACACGGTTCTGCATGTTCGTGAATGTTGCTGCCAGAATATTTTGCGTGACTGCTTGGATTTCACGGCGGATGTTCTCACGTAACTTGTCGATGGTACATGGTTAGTTCTTGTACACATTACCCTTATGGTAACTCCACAGATAAAAGTCAAAGGTCAGGTAGATGACTTTGGAGGCCATAATCCTTTGGAAATCACTCTGTCGGGGAAAAATGATTCCACTGCAGCCATACTCACTTTAGACGTGTGGGATGTAGCGCCATCTTGCTAGTACCAGCCAATTGTCAGTTCCTCGTTATCCAGTTGTTTCACAAATTCCTGAAACAATACCTGGTATACTTCATTGGTGACAGTAGTGTCAAAACGATGATGTGCTGCTGTGATAATGCAGAGAACACACCCACCTTTTGTGAATGAAGGGGTTCCTCTACGACTGCATGCTGGTTGTCATTACTTCACAAACGTATGTTTCTGAGTTCACATATTCTGACAAGTAGAACCATGCTTTATCGCTGTACCATATGCACTGCAATAGTCCTGGTCTTCCAGCAGTACAGTCGCTGAAACCAATGACAGTATATTAAACGTTTATCATGGTCAGTCTGTATCAGTTCATGGACAGTTGTAAACTTGTAGGGATACAGGCCTGCTTTCTTGGCAGCTCTGTGGTACGTACTACGTGATAGTCCAGATTCCTGCGATAAACGGCGAAGAGACTTTGTGAGCGACGCCAGCAATCGTGTCTTTACCTCACCCACACTTTCTGTAACTGCGGGCGCTTCCCGCCGTACAGACCTAACAGTATTCCCTTTCTCTAGCTTCGTCACCAGGCTTTGAATGCAATGTTCAGATGGTTTACGTCGACCACCGAAACGTTCGAAAAACAGTCGCTGACATGTCTTAAAGGAACCACTTAGTCAGTGTTGTTTCACAAGAAACACGCACTCTTCCATAGGATATCGATATATGGTCAAATAGCACCGAAAGAAGCAAGTCGAACAGAACACCACGAACAATAAATCAGGCTACACTGAAACACAAGACCTACACATAGTTCGTAGTATGCTCTGGTCTAATCTGGTCTTTGTAGGCTGATCAGCATTTTAATTCATCTCTGCTGGGCTTACGTAAAAGATCATCGTGTTTATTCTCCTGTGGTTTAATGATATAGGAATTATTGCTGTCGGATAGTGACAGTGCTGCAGTTGATGCTGCTTTGTGTTCATCAGTGATTCTTGTGTTCAACTGTTATTGAGTACAAACATCACCAGTAGTCAAGTATTATTTATTTAATTTATTGTTTATATTCATATCAAGTTTTAATTTTGTTACATGCCAGAGTGGATAGTCTGTAAAAGGAGAAATGTACCAATTTAATTGATTGATTCATTGTCAGTGACACGAACGCGAAGAAAGATTTGCGCACTTGGGTGTGAAAATAGATAATACGTAACTTGTTCGTCTTTATAACCAAGGTTGTAAAAAAATTGTATTCATGCAGAACATTTGTCTCAACGACGGCGGCAGGCGGGATGACCAGTGGAGGTACGAAACGTGAAATCGTTCATTATGTACTACATTCGCCCAGAAAATTTATTCATCGTCTGTTTTTCTCTTAAAATGGAAGAAGTTTATTAAATAGAATATTGCGTGTTCTGCAGATTAAGGTGTACTAAATGAAGATAGTGCATAACTTGCAGGAAAGAGATTGTGATGCAAGAGTGCTTTTGTCTAACTGGCTGACAGACAAGCTGAAGGAAACTCCGATTTTTCTTTGTCAAATTACAGAGTCTAAGGATTTTTTTTTTAAATAAAGTAATGGGACGGTGTTTTTCTTGCATGCTCAATTCTGCGGCGGCAGCCCTAGGTCTGAAAATGCAGGACGTTCTATAAATAGGACTTCAATCTTTTTAAACCAAGTTATTCTCTGAGGATAACTTATTTCATTGGTCACACATATCATATTCACGTACTTCACTGATATAACAGTAATCATTTTTCCTTCACTGGAGTAGATATAAGCTTTGCTTTCACATGATTCCTTATGTGCCCAGGAGATTCACCAGTATTTAAAAGTTACTTCTATTCTCAGTCTCATTACTCATTCAGTAGTTTTCAATATCCGAGGTTATCACGAGTATTGTCCTTGAAATCTACTTTAGTGACACTTATACTGTTCTGTTTCGGACACACGATAATATCTAACGAAATTCTGACATGATTTGTGCATTGCCAATACCGACATGTTAAGAAAATCAGTATCATTTGTAGTTTTGTGCAGTGATTAAAATTAGTGCCTTCATTGTCCTTCTTGGAATATTCCTAATAAAATTTCCGTAGCCGAGTGTTTCGTGAGGTGCCATAGTTCACTTTCATGTTTACGCATATAGAACATTTAAAACCTATCTATCACAAGTTCTGTTTCAATAAGGTCTGTAAAACCTCTTCTTATTTTTGTAGTGATTACCCAAGAGTTGAACTTTAAGGTTTGTAGAATCGTCTGAACTTGTACATTATATCGTTCCCTCTGAAAGTAGGTTTTTCTTTCCAGGATACTTGGGGGAGCTGTATTCGTTCATGCAGCGACATGCTCCTTCAGACCCATTTGAAGTTCCACAATTAGTTGTGCCGTCTTCCAATTTAAACAATGAAATTTCTAGTCCAGGACATCCTGTTGGGAGGGATGTTGTTTCATTGACTGACGAAGCAGTTGACACATTGCTGCTTTCATTTGCTGGTGATGTGGTGTTCCGTAAATATTCTGTGCACGTTGTTAAAGAAGCTTTAGAAGCAGTGCTAAAGAAAGGCATAAGTGTGACCCAAGCTTCAATAATGTTTGGAATCAAACGTTCCACGTTACAATTTTATCTTAAAAAGTTAAATATTGTGTTAAGAAAGTGAAACCCAACGTTAATCTATGTAATCACGCTTGACTTACAACATCTTTTTCATTCTCGAGGTTTTAATAAATTTATGTGAAGAATAAATTCAAGTTACGTAAACACAATGAATTGGATCTTTTCGAATGTGACCTGTTTATAATTCTTACTCTGAATGATAAAGATCTCTGAAGAGGGATTATTGAACATATACTTACAGGTTTTAATTATGATAGTTTTAAAAATATATAAATGAATAAAATAAAGTAAGTAAAAGTGATTGAGGAGTTTATTCTATCTTAGTTATAAGATAAAAAAAAGTAATCAGAGTAGTCCTTCATAACATATGTTTACGGCTTCATGTGTAACATTGAAATTAGACTTTTACCTTAGGCGGGCAGAAGTAGTTGAATAATTCGCTTGTAGTCCTCTTCGAATTGCTTTCTTATACTTCCACCCAAGTCCTGCAAAATTTCCATTGATAAAGAAGCCATGGGAGGCATCAGTCAGAAAAGCATTAACCTCCATGACGTTGATGTATATCTCAGTTTGAAAACGAGTTGATTGTCATTTTTATTTTGAGCAATATCCAGAAGCTAGAAGGAGCTATATGGTGAGAGAAAAGAACCTGGTGAACGAGCATATTATACTTTGCCAAAAACTGAACCATATATCACGAGTGGGCTTCTTCGTTAAAATGATTTAATGATGTATTTGTCAGGTTTGTGATATTCGTGATCAAGTCTGCTGCAGAACCGTATCACGCAAACAAAATAGGACTTCTGATACTTCTGAGCTAGTACTATATAGCATAGGCGACTGCACAGCGACTTTAGTGGGTGCAGCTGCTCCCGCATTAACCCTTGTCTTTATTTATCCTACAACAATTCATTCAGTTTGAAATATCTATTCTTTTCTGTATTTGGCTCATGTTGCTTTCTATTGACAAGTCGATTTCTTTAAACATAAATTTTGAAGAAGTTACCGTAGAATTTAAGGTCATACAATTACATAACCAGAAGAATGTTGTTATAAAATTTCGTGCTGTATTTAAGTACTCTTTGTGAAACTGTACTCTTACGCACTTAAATTTTCTCAGATATTTCCTTGAATACATACATATTTAACAGTATGTGTATCGATGTATACAGTTCCCGTAAATATGTGCATAAACATACATACTACGTACATGATAGTATTTTTGTTTTACTGTCTAATCCGTCTCCAACCTGTATCTACATTGCCAAAATTCTGCATCTGTTACTATTTCATAGTAAATGTTTACCCATGTGTGCTCACGATGCAAAAGCCACTGTAGTTAGTAGTGACGAGAAGGAAACCTACCGTCTTCACCTGTTGTGGTTGTTGGACCCTGACAAGATTTGATGCTTTGTGGGGTTTAGTTCGTACACTCCCTCTTTTCTTCTATAGTTATCACACAGTTGGGGATCTCAGTATCTATATTTGCAGTCACCAGTAATCAGGGTTTGTCCAAGTGTACCCAGCCCGAAAAGAAAGTGAGTTTTTCGGGTTGGACCCACCTGAAAAAACTCACCTTAAAACCCACCTAGGTTTTTGAGTTTTTTGTTAGTATATTATTGGTACAGCTAAAGTGATCGCATTGAAAGTGATTTTTATCAGGTTTTGGACTTCCATTAGACGAATTAGATGCTTCCACGTTAAAGTATACAACAATATTCAACATAAGATCTTTATAAAGTGCTGAATGCACTAAATGGGGAAAAAAAAAGAAAGAAAAAAGAAAAAGGCTTGAGCTAATTATAGAACAAATTAATGTATGAATTATGCCTATAGCCTATTTGCAGTAAAATATGCAATTTTATATTTTAGAAAATACTTTCCATGAATAGTGTACTCGTCGATTAGGCAACGCCGAGGAACGTTATCCCTCATACATTTGACGGATTTACAACCATAGATGCCGGTTTTACCAGTAAATGTGTAAATACATTGGTAAAACTATTAGTATCATTTGTTGCCTTCGATGGTAACTGGTAACACAAATATTCTTCAGTAAAATTTGGTTTTCTAATAACAACAGTTTAGTTCAGTCATTTTGCTAATCTTCAAAAAACATTCTGTGGAATCAGCACCAGCAAAAGCGTAAAAAATTCTTGTCAATTTTAAGAAGCTTAATGTTCGGAGTTTCGAAGACTACGTAACGCTTACTATTTCAGATGCTGAGTTGAAACTTCCGTACTAATGGAAGTTTCGATGTACAATAAAAAGAGCTTCATTATGGGGAAAAACCTGTCGTGGAAGAAGTGCACGGAAAATTCCCGTAATTGAACGCACAAAGCATCGATAGTGAATACATCAAAAATAAAATTATTTATTTTATGCAGGAAGATATTTAATTTCATTTAAAACATTGTGAAATATTTACTTTATAAAATAGGAATTATATTTTTGTGAAGGGGCAGACTATTAAATATTTTTCAAAAGCTAACAATTTTTCTTTTGACTTTTTTTCTTAAGTGAAAAGAGATAATGAAAGGTTACTTACCACAATAATAGATAATATTATTCTACACCCGAAAATACGAATCGGAAGAATAATCAGTGTTGCCATCCCTAGAAATTACAGTGTGACCAAAATTTGAATTACCCAAAAATCTAGGTTAAGGCAGCGACTAGAAAAATGAACTCCAATGGTAATTGATAACTTATCATGTTACCTGTGTTCCTTATTAACTACTTTTTAAATAATATTTGCATTTATTTTGTAATAACTTATATAAGTTTTTACAAAATAAATATAGCGAAATTAACTACTCGTTGTATATATATATATATATATATATATATAAAGAGAGAGAGAGAGGTAAATAGATCCATCCATACGAAACCTAGTTGTTTGGGCTTATTCTGTAAAATAAACATCTTGCATATATAAAGAAATTAAAATATATTGTGTTTCCACTGAGACAAATTTGTTAAGTATGTTTGTTTGTGTTCAATGAAATGCCGACCATTAGCCTTGATAAGAGCTGTACAAATTCCGGTCGTTTGTTTGATTAATTTATCCAACATTTGTGGTTGTTCAATGAAATGCCGACAATCATCCTTGATAAGAGATTTACCAATTCCGGATGTTTGTTTAATTTATTTATCCATCATTTGTGGTGCTTCAGACTCTGTAGCTCTGAAGATCCTTCGAGTACCTTCAGTCCGGCAGAACTAGGCAAGGACCGAGATTTGTCGTTTATAGAATTTCTTTTTACACTTTTGTGTTGATGAAGTGATAAGATAACAGAAAATGCTGGGTGACATCATGTCACTGTTGGGCATTTGTTAAAAGAGCACGATATCAAACTTGCAAAAAAAAAAAAAAAAAAAAAATCAATGTGAATCAAATATACAATGTTAAAAATTGTAAAGAATACTTTGTAAATATAAAAGCCTTAGTTTTATTCCTCCCCTTACATCGTAGACAGTCATAAGAAACCATACAAGAAAATGTATACTATCATATCAATTTATAACTTATACATCAAAACAGTGTATCTAACTTACAAGCAAAAAATTCTGTCGTGCCAAATCCATTAAGAACACGCATGCAATAGTTTCTGTTCTATAATGTATTTGTTAGAAGAATTGGCATCAAACAGCAAAACAACCAGACTGTGGGTGAATATGCTGATCAAACCTGTGTTTACTGTAATGAAGTTTGTAGGAGTTGAAAGAGAAGGAGAATGGGCTCTGCACCTTGATGCTGTGAGAGAAATGATACCATACTTTTTTGCTGCTGGGCATGTGAATTATGCTCGATATGCAACATATTATCTCCGAGCAATGGAAGCTCTCCCTCAACACGTTCTCAAATACTTCATAGAGAGGCAACACGAAATGAAACATAATGCTGGTATATGGAGCGATATGTACCTAGGTATATCGAGACAGCTTTTATGAGATATGGACATGGAAAGAAAGGAATAATTGGTATTATTTTAAAGCCTGAGGCATTAAAAACATTGGCACTTAGTCTTCACATTTCTTCCCAGATACAGAATGATTTAGACATTTGAAATGAGAGACAGTAAACAAGAAATAATTGAAACGATACACAAAGAAGAAGGAAAGAGCAGAATTGTTTCTAATGGCAAGGACCGCAGGGGGATTCGTGAGAAGTTGGATATGTGTATTGATCCTCTATATCCGCAACAACACCCAGAGGGATTAGTAAACGTAGTAACTGGAAGAGTTGTCAGCCCAGATGTCAATGTTCATAATGCTTTAGCAATAGGAAAGAAACAAAAGAAGGATTTTGAAAGCAATTGGCCAGAGTGTTTTCATAAGACAATTTCAAAGAAAGTAAAGACCATGGCCGCGGAAGAAAAAACGTAAACATCGATGGAAAAAGAACTTTAGATCGAAGCATAATCTACTCAAGAATCATTGGAATCCAGGGAAGTTCACGAGACATAGACATTATTGATGCCTTGACTCATGAGCTGACTCCCCTTCCTGCATCTATGTTTGATGAGAATGGAAAAATGCGAATATCAAAAACAAAACCAATCCTTAAAAGACTTCTGCAAGTCACTACACCTGCAAGATTAACCCCTCAGTCCAATGTGACCATCATTGATGGTGATGCTCTTCTGTGGACTCTCCATTGGCTTAATCATGGAACAGCGAAGGATTTAACATTAAATCTAAAACAACGCATAAAAGCCAAGCTGCAAATAGGTGATGTGTACCTAATTTTTGACAGAAACTATGATTACAGTCCAAAATCTGCAGCAAGAAGAGGTAGATCTACTTCGGCAACCAGAGTGTATCAACTACAGCAAAATACACCAATTTCAGCACAACAAATTGTAATGACAGTGATAAAAAAAACAAACAGCTTATTGAACTTATCTGTGAAGATTTGTCAAATGATGAGTCCTTCTTTGAGGATGTATTAGGTGACAAGAAAATCGTTATTACAGGTCCAGGTAGTATGCCTCTTGAAATATCTTCAGGCAGTGCAATGAGACTTCGAGAGGACATGGAAACAAACCAGGAAGAAGCTGATATAACCCTTGTAGAGCAAATGCTTGTAGTTGCAAAAGAACACGGGATACAATCACTGTAGTATCCGATAACACTGACGTTTTCATACTACTTTTGTACTACTACTATAAGGAAAATAAAACGAACTGTGTACAAATGGAGTCTCCAGTTGCAGACAGATTAATAGTTTATATTAGTAAGACAGCACAGAAACACACTGAAATCGTCTCAAAACTTCTACCAGCACATGCCCTATCTGGGTGCGACACTGTAGCCTGTCTTTATGGTATAGATAAAGGTAAAATGTTAAGGGCAGTTCTCTCAGGATTGGCACTTTTATTCCTTGGGGATGTGAATGTGCCATTCGACCAAGTTCTACAACAGGCGACAAAATTTGTTTCTGCATGCCACGGCCAACAGAACAGCAATACAATTTCTGATGTTCGTGTAAAAGTTTGGGCGAGCAAAACTAGCAAAGGGTTTGCCACAGAGATGTTCACCCTCGCGAGGGTGGCCCTCTCGAGGGCATCCTCACCCTCAAGTTCCCTCGCCCACAGTGACGCGAGGGCGAGGGAGCGCGAGGGCGAGGACAAGGTTTGGCCACGAGGGCGAGGGTGCGCGAGGCCGAGGACAAGCTTCGATGGCGAGGGTGAGGGTGCGCGAGGGCGAGGACAAGTTTCGGCAGCGAGAGCGAGGGTGCGCGAGGGCGAGGAAAAGCTTCGATGGCGAGGGTGAGGGTGCGCGAGGGCGAGGAAAAGCTTCGACGAAGAGGGCGAGGGTGCGCGAGGGCGAGGACAAGTTTCGGCAGCGAGGGCGAGGGTGCGCGAGGGCGAGGACAAGCTTCGATGGCGAGGGTGAGGGTGCGCGAGGGCGAGGACAAGTTTTGGCAGCGAGGGTGAGGATGCGCGAGGGCGAGGACAAGCTTCGATGGCGGGGGTGAGGGTGCGCGAGGGCGAGGAAAAGCTTCGACGAAGAGGGCGAGGGTGAACGAAGATGAGGGCCAAGTGTTACTGCGGAAGCGAGGGTGCACGATGGCTAGAGACAACTTCCTTCAGGAGAACAAGGGCACGCGAGGGAGGAGGACAAGCTTCCTTAAAAGCAACTGTTTTGGAGTTTGCTCTTTGACCTCTTTTGGAGAGAGGCAAAATTGAAAATATCATCTGCCATGTCCCCTAGATGAAAAGTTAGTGTCATAGCAAGGTTATACATTAATCGTATTTTTCCTTTCAATTAAATTTCTCTTGTCTACGTACATAATTATTAAAAATAATAATGCAAATAAGAATAATATTTGATTTTTCCCATGAAAGTTTCCGGGTAGAAATAGCGCTACAGTAAGAAGTAAGTGTGCCTCATTGTTGCCTTCCCTGTGTTGGAGACGTTTTAGATAAGAAGTGTCTACTACACTGTCATGTTTAAAGAGTGTTGGTAGACAGACAGACAGTCACTCACGTCATTCAGCTGTAAATGACAAGAACGCTGATATCTGAACAAACACAATCAATGAGAGAACCATCAGAATGCAGTAGATCAGATGGAAAAAGACTTGATGGAATGACTTTGGTTCATAGATGACCATTTTGCTCTGGACTCTCTCGGACTCGGGCTCATTTTTTTCAACTGGGCTCTCGCTCATTTATTCCTTTGGGAATCGTGCTCGGGCTCACTTCCCTCAGTTGAACTCGCGCTGACTTATTTCATTGGCGCTCGGGGTAGCGCTTAATTATTGAACCCGAGAACGGTTGAGCGCGAATGCCGAGCTAGCGAGCGTTGGGCTCGTGAGTTTGGATGCCCATGAAATGGGCTGATTAATAGCATACATCCTTCTCCAATGTCCACCACTGATGACGTTGTTACAATTAATCGGAATTTTCATAGTTTTGTGACAGCCCAAACTATTATCTGAATCGATATTTGTTAAAATAATGTCAGTCACTATTGTATCGATTTTTTCTGTTTTTATAATCTACGTGGGTAGAGCTATCATTTAGTTACAAAATAAATAATATGTTTTTTCTTGTCCTTAAATAGAAATATCTGACACGTTAATACTGAAATTTTGTTAAAAGAGCTGCTTTAACAAAAAAAATTTAATAAGTTCCACAAGACATAAGTTGTTTATGCAGCCGAAATTTGCAACTGTTGACTGATTGCCGTTTAGCGTCCTCTTTCGTCGCGAGGCTATATAAGAAGTGGACCTATAGGTTTAACGCGGAATTCGATCCACTGTCGTTCAATGTTCTCCCACTCGGAATTGTCCCCAGGACCCCATGCACCAAAGGTTCGCGTGCAAGCCAGTGAGATAGGATTTGTATGTTGTGTTGTTCAATGATTTTTATTAGGAATAAAATACGTTACAGGATGATATACTGATTGTAAATATTATAGAGCAAGTATTGAACGATTGTGTGGTAAAAGGAGAAATATAAATTTGGACAAATTAAAAAAAAGGCCTGAAAAAAACTGTAGGATATATGAAACATATAAAACTTAGGAAAAGCCACTTCAGCAAAACGAGCAGGATTTTGTTGTGGGTAAACAGTTTAATCATATTATTATTAATTTCGCACAAATGTGCCACACATCATAGCATGGGCGGCGATTAGGGGGGCAAAGGGGGACAGTTACGCCCCCCTCTTTTGAAATGACCCATTAATGTCGCTATATAGTTTCATTTGGAAATATAAAGTTTTTGTATGTATTAAGGTTCATAGAATGAAAATGGTGCCATAAAATATTTGCCGTTCCGTGAGTACGTATTAGTTGTCTTCCCGTGCAGTTAAGAAAGCTACAGGAGTTGCGTTTTAATTGCCACGAAAAATGGCTCAAAAATTAACCTATCCGAGTGTACTTTCATATTCATTTCTTTTTACAAGGGCTCGATATGTTAGTCAGCCGCTTTGGAACTAATTAAGATAACATTTCGCAGAAAAAGAAGTCCTTCATAAGAAGTGTGTCTTTCAGAAACAATGTTCTGGGGGGAAGGGCACACTTAGTATCCCGGGGCGGCACTGCAGGTACTATTCTTTTCATTATTATATTATAGACGTATTATTTTGGTCTCCTTCGGGGGGAGGCTCTCAGAGCTTCGGGGGGCAGTACCCCCCAAAAAAAACATGTATGGAAGAAACACTCTTCAGACTGTTAATAAATGATGTAAACGTCACTATCGACCGAGATCTCCATTGTAGCAGTTGTTCCATTTTAAGTGTTCCACAGTAAGTTATACGATGATATGTTTAGTTTTCTTTCTTTAGGACGTATGTTAAGCAAGGGCGGATCCAGGACGGACTTCTGGTAGGGGTGGTGGGTTGTAATACTGCTACTTAGAGCTACTTTTAAGAGTTCCAAACTCTGGGATGCGTTTTATTTGTGTATATATAAAATAAAGAAGTTTTCTCTTCTGGGGGGGGGAGCGATCGCCCCGATCGCCCCCCCCCTGGATCCGCCACTGACGATAAGGAAATAATTCAACAAATAGGTTGAATAATTGATGCTCTGATCCTCACGAAGGAGGCCCTCTCGAGGCCTCCTCACCCTCAATTACCCTCGCCCTCAATGATATGAGGGCGAGGGTGCGCGAGGGCGAGGAAAAGCTTTGAGCACGAAGGCGAGGGCGAGCGAGGATAATGGACAACATCTATCGCGAGGGCGAGGGTGCGCGAGGGTGAGGGTGCGCGAGGGCGAGGAAAAGCTTCGACGAAAAGGGCGAGGGTGTGCGAGGGCGAGGAGAAGCTTCGACAGCGAGGGTGAGGGTGCGCGAGGGCGAGGACAAGCTTCGATGGCGTGGGCGAGGTTGCGCGAGGGCGAGGACAAGCTTCGATGGCGAGGGTGAGGGTACGCGAGGGCGAGGACAAGTTTTGGCCGCGAGGGCGAGGGTGCGCGAGGGCGAGGACAAGCTTCGACGGCGAGGGCGAGGGTGCGCGAGGGCGAGGACAAGTTTCGACAGCGATGGTGAGGGCGCGCGAGGGCGATGAACAATTCCATTCGCGAGGGCGAGGGTGAACGAGGGCGAGGGCCAACTGCTACTGCGAGGGCGAGGGTGAGTGAGGTCGAAGTAAAATGAACATCTATGGTTTGCCATTCCTCCAAGTCTGTGTTCTCTTCCACCAACCAACGAATCATTTACTGGAAATGTTAAAAGAGCACATTACCAGGTGTATCTATGGAAATCAGCAGGAATAAGCAATCCAAAAAGTCTCGATCCTGTGGATTATGGGTAGGTTAAGGACGAATTGAACAAATCACTGGTGCCCATCACAATTCCTCCTGGAGTTTCGTATGCCCCTGAATCAATTTTGAAATTGTTAAAATGCGGTTGTTCCAAAGGGAACATATGCCGATCTTTGGCATGTTACTGTTTTGTTAAAATAATACCTTGCACTTTATTCTATAGTTGCAGTGATCTAGATTTAGAATGTTTGACTTTTCATTAACACTGCAGTGGTCGCGCGTTCTACTATTGTAGAACAGGTGTTTTATTTTTACAATCCTGAATAATCGGCAACACGCTCGACCTCAAGCGGTTATGTACCTTTCTCCGAAAACCTTCTGTACATTCGAGTCAATTTTCAGCGCTTGTTCTTGCACCTGCTCAGATTTGTTTCATGATTTCATAAGTGTTCTACTATTGTAGATCGCGCGACTATTGGCGTACAAGTTTGTTTCGTATTAGTGATTTATTTCGTTTTACATTTTCACGTTATTTTTGTGTAATACGTGTTTGTAATATATGAAATGCCAGTGTATGACAGAGAACAAGTGCGTCTTTAGTTAATAGAGGCAGAAAGTGACTGTGAAAGTGCATTTGGAATTGAGGATATGTAGGAGCTCGAGGAAGATTTTGATGAAGAAAAAGATGAGTGCAATGATACCAAAGATGTACGAGCAATATCCCGGAAGAAGAAGAAGAAGAAAACATACCAGTACAAGCCAGTATTGAAGTCATGGATCTTGCTGCACCACCTCCTCTCGCTACTCGTGCGTTTTATATCGGTAGAGAGAAGAACGTAGAACCTTCTCGCTAGTATGTAGATCACATAATGCCAAGAAACCCACGAACTCGCAATTTCAATATAATACCAGCTTTTCATAGGCTTGGCCTATAAGGCATCTTTTTTATGCCTAATTGATGATGAATTGAGGAAAAAATGTAGCTGGTGTTAATGCTCTTAATATATTTAGAGCAAATAAGAATAATGAGAATGTCAGACGAAAAAATTTTCCCCATGATCTAGGTTTTGATCTAGGTTTATAAAACCAGCAATAAGCCAACGTTTAGCCGTGGAATCCTTCCAAATAAGCTTCGACGTAGAGGAAGACTTCTGGTTGGCTTCAATGAAGGTGTTCCATTACCACAAGACGTAGATTCTGGGTTTGGAAAATGTTTCATTTGTTGCCATTCTCGCAACAAGTCAACAAGTAAAACCTTTTGGAAAATGTCAGAGACTTGTGTGCCCAGACCAGCAGAAAAGCGTGTGTGACGATTGCTTGGTGTAGGCAGTCATTCAAAAAGAGTACATCAAATCATTCTACCTGTACGATGTATAATAAAAAAAGATTTATGCTGTTATATGAACACTTATACCGAAACACTTGCTCGATTTTCAGTTTAACATTGTCATATATTAGATACGATATACCAAATGTTTGTTTCTGTCAATGTTCTTGTATTAATCAAACAGAATAATTTTAAAATATTTTAAAACGTGTATAATACTATAACTCACATACTCAAGACCGAATATCGCTAAAAATCATATCGCTATAGAAAAGTACTAATGTTCTACAATAGTAGAACGCGCGACCACTCACGTAAAGGTGGAAGGCGCGACCAACGCAGTGTTAATGGAAATTCATTCACTGAATCCTAAGACATTTCATGATTAATTATCACCAAAATTATTTTTCTTTATACTGGTTTCTGAACAGCAGTTCAAATCATTTGTGAAATATACATAAATATTTGTTTTAAAGAGCCGAAATTACCAAATTGTAAATATATGTAACTTGCTTTTAATTTATACTATAGAATATCAATTGCTTTATGCATATAACGTGTTCTTAATGGCATCATATTAGGGTATTTCTTTTTTATCGCCAGTTTATAGCAAATATTAAAAAAATGAAATGAAATCTTCAAGTTTTACGTCCCACAGTTATGCCGGTTAGGCTAAAGGAGACGGTGATGATGAGAGATGAGTGAAATGGTGGAATGAAGAAAGTGGGAGGAAACGGGAGAACCCACGAGCACGGTGTTTGTCTACCACAAAGTTCACTTGGTGGGGGCTGGGATCGAACCCGGGACCCCAAGCACCAGAGGTGAACGCTCTACCACTAAGCCACCGCACCCCCTAGCAAATATTAAGTACTGAAAGATATTTTAAATATATTTACGTGTGTCTTTAAAGTAAAAATTGAACAATTAATTTAGAATACTGTTTGTATTCTAAATTAATATTAATGTTTGTCATATGAGGGCGAATTTCTCATTACACTTAACCAAAACTGATTATAAATCATAAAACCGATTATTGAAGTTAGTGTTGTAAATAGAAAAAAAAAACCGTTCGTATTTTTCAGAAATGTACGTTTTTTTTTAGAAAAAAAAAACATTGCCTCTCGTTTTTTTTTCTAAATTTCGTTTTTTTTTTTCAAATAGTCATTTGTAATGCATCTTACGTCTATTTCAGTACTAAATATTTTTATGTAGGTATAATCACCATAAAATGCAACAAATTAAACGCTGGATACTGATACCCTACAAATATTTTACAATTTACATGAATACCATACCTATTAACAATTCGGGTTTCAGCAGTTTTCATCAATATCAACTAAGAAATAAAAGTAGAAATGAAATTTTGTTTTTTCGTGAAAGCAGGCCTTTAATAACTACGAAAATAATGTCACGAACAGTATAAAATTCAAATAACTTGTCTAATGGTAAAAACTAATACTAATTTGCCTAATAGTATTTTTCTAAATGTCATATATAAATAATTTGTCGACTAGATATATATGATATGCACAGCCGGCTCTACCATACTTGCAACACGTGCATTTGCGTGGAGCGGCAAGTTTGGATGGTCCGGCAAAAATGTCATAAATATATTATTTAAATTAAATATTTCTTGTTGGAAACAGACTTCATGATGATGGTAGTTACATTTACTAAGCTGACCTTCTATTTGAATACTACATTCATAAATTATGTTTAGGTTGCATTAGTTTAAGGCCACATGGACAATGCTAAAGCAAATGGTCGAATAAATCCGAGCACAAATTGCTTGATTGTTGCCAAATGCAAGAATTCAATTCTCGAACAGTAGTGAATATCTGTTCCATTTAGTAAGTTATCATAGTTTTGATAATGACAACTAGTCTTGTTTTTGTCAGAAACAAGTTCCTTATCATTGAAGATAGAAACAACTTTAAAAAAAAATGTTAACAAATATAGAAGAGAAATCAAGAAATAAAGATAAAAGAGCTAGTTGCACTGGAATTGCAAACTGATACATTGAGATTGAAGCTCGATAGTGAATTCTATAAAAAGGATTACCATCTTTCCTCTGCAGGTGTGTTTGCTTTATCTTTCACTAACATAATACCGATAGATTAATATTTAAAAAAACAGACACAACGGGATTGCATTTTTAGTAAGTATTTAAGCCTTTCTGAGTGCAACTTCACTTACCCTCACCTTTGTTGTTCATGCTGGAGTAGCATAATTAAAATCATGACTTTTAAGATTTGTTCTTTCTGGAGAAAGAGGAAGGCGGCAAATTATGCTATTGCACGAGGCGACAAATCGACTAGGACCGGCCCTGATGATATGTATATAAAAGACATGAATATTGGATTACACAATTTGAAGTAATGCAGGGTGTTTCAAAATTAATATTAGGGTTTTGAAACTTTGTAGTATCTATTACAATTAACTTACAATTATAAATATTATATCAAATGAAAGAGCAACTCAAACAGTTTTGTACGCACGCATGTACATGCATTGTTTCTTCTGTCTGCCGTTAGAAAGAGCAAGCAGCAAAGATGTAGACTAGAGAGCAGAATGTTTTTTGTGTTTTAATAAAAACTGAATCTGTACAGTGCAACGGTCTGTGTGAAGAATATTAAGGAGACACTTGCAACTACGTCCTTATCGTTTGCAGTTGCTACAGGTCTAAAGCCTACAGACTACGGTTTACGTGCCAATTTCGCAAGTGAAATATTGCTGCATAACAATGAAGATTTTCTGGATCGTGTCGTCTTAAGTGATAAATCGACATTTCACCTAAGAGCTAATGTGCACTCGTAATGTTTGTATCTGGCCGTCAGCAAATCCTCAGGAGATGGTACACTTGAAACGAGACTCCCTTAAATTGAATGTGTTTTGTACTATATGGCGGAAAGTGTATGGGCCTTTCTCGCCTATCGACTAGATGTGTGCCGTGTGACGAATGAATATCACATTGAACACTTGTAGCAAAGAGGTGCTCTTTTACTTGATGCATTGCTTTGAGGTGCTCTTTTACTTGATGCATTGCTTATAATTGTACGTAAAATGTAATAAGTACTACGAAGACTTAAAACCCCAAAATTCATTTTGAAACACCCTGCATTTCTCACCAACAGTGTTGGAACTCAGATGTAAAAAGGAGTGAAAATTTTCCTTATAAAGTTATTGTTTACAACAACGATATTATTATTAGTCGAGACTAACAACGATATTATTATTAGTCGAGACTACAACAACAACAACAACACGAGTTAGTAGTCAAAAAAATGTAATGTAATGTATACTCTATGGCCCAGGTGGCCAAAGTGGCACACACGGGTGTGTCATTTGTTTAATCCGCTCCTGTGTGGACATTAATTAAGATATCGGGATATTGGGTGATATCAATAAAACGGAGAAGTTACTCATTACGCCCAATTTTGAAGTAGTTACTCGCATTGGTATCAATAAAAAGAGAACTGAGCACTAGTCGTCTCGGCTGACCTCGGAGAAGCCCCGCTCTTTTGAAGTAATCACACCTCTATCCTCGAGTCGAGTAACTACTCCGCGTTTGATTTCAATAAAAATCAAAGACTCCTCTGTGATACTAGTAACTTCTCCAAATTTGTGGAGCAAGCTAAATAGGTGACTCCGTGCGAAATATGGCAGAGTATATGATTGTTTTCCTACGTAGAAAAACTTATAAACTGCATAGAAATGTTGGAAATGGAGATTACAAAAAGCATTATAAGTTTATGAAAGAAAATGTAGTGATTAGCACAACATTTTTTAAGGAGAATCAACCGAAATTCGGGGTGATGGACTACGTAATGATGAAAAGATGCGGGTTTTCTTCAAGGGCGCCGATCCTGTGGGGGCCCGGGCTCCCCAAAGCTCATGTGGGCCCCCTATTGTATTTATAAATATACAATATTTGGCATAATTAAAGTGCAATTTGTCTTAAAATCCTGAAATATATACCTTCTGCATCGGAATGGCCTCTCCCCCCCCTCAAATTTACAGAGGAATCGCTGCCCTGGCTCAAAGTACTGTCTATGACTACCTGAAAATTGATTGTTTCCGGAAGTGTGCGTAATATACAAACAGCAAAGACAGAGTGGCAAGAACAATATACATTTCCGGGTGCTATCGGAGCACTTGACTATACACAAGTGGCATTAAAGAAACCTAGTATTTTGGAGAGTAATACGTTAATAGGAAGAGCTATTTCGTGGCTAAGCGGTTAGCGTACATGCCTTTGGCATAGGAGACCCGCGTTCGATTCCCGGCAGGAGCTCATGTGTTTTGGATTCCACGTTAATCAGTGGGTTCTGTCTCATATAGGCACGCTACTGAAAAAGACGTTAAACTAATAATCAACTCAACTCAACGTTGATAGAAAGGGTGTATACATGAGAATGTATTTTGTTTATGTCAAGGCGAAAGGGGACACGTATGGTGTGGAAAACGCAATCAGATGGACGTGATTTATGACGTGGGTGGCTGGACTTTTTTAAAAAGAAAACAAAGGAGCCAAGTGTCTGATTTCGTTCTTAAAGCCAAACAATCTACAAAGACCTTGGACAACACGTGATATGCGCTTGTCGTGTTAATCTTGATATTGCTGGATTCCAATCAACATCCATCAGCTCAAATAGGTTCATTCCCATGGTTTCAGTATTACTTTCTTCTTTCCCTTTTTTTTATTTTATTTTTTCTTCTTTTTTATTTTTGTTTTATTCTCGCTCGAATATTAAAGATTCTCTTTTGAATTTGTGTCTCAGTCGTAGATGTATTTGATATTTCGTTGCATTTCACTGTGATTACCTTCAAAGTTTCGGCTTTCCTTCGTTTACTTTCTGGTAGCTGTGACTTTGAAAGTACCACTGGAAACTCTTTTACAATATCCACAAATGCATTTTGATTGAAGCTATCGTTGCTACTTGCCCGTTTCATGGCTTTTAAGATACTACGCCATAGGTTAAAAACAACGAAATGACTGCGCGATGAGTGGGAGAAATGAGTAATCACTTCTTTTATTGATACGACTCAGTGCTACGTGCAGAGGAAGCGCGAGTAAACGTTCATAAATCTGGAGCAGACTAGACCTGAGTAGTGGCTTGTTTTATTGATACGAACTTGAGGGAGGAGATTACTCCAGGTGTAGTTACTCCGATTCTCGTGCAGGACTTCTCAGGAGTAGTTACTTATTTTTATTGATATCACCCATTATTCTTGCAAAATATGGTTGCACTATAGTTTATCATATTAATTTTTTTCTTCTGGTGTCGAATTTCCTTCTCAAATTTCACCCCAGTCAAAAATTCAAGAATTTTCTAATTTCGAATTTCCTTTACTTCTTTTTCCCTGTAGCTTCCTTCAGGCCCGTAGCCAGCCCAATAATTTAGAGGGGGCCTGGTAGAAGTTACGGGGGGCCGACACAATAATATTATACTTCATCACCATATTATAGTTCATTTGCAAGCCTACCTAAGCGGTTAGCATACGCGTCTTTGGCGTGGGAGACCCGGGTTTGATTCCCGGCGGGAGCTCATGTGGTTCGGATTCCACGTTAATCAGTAGGTCCACGTCTCATATAGCCTCGCTGCTGAAAGGGACGCTAAACTAAAATCAACAACAACAAGCAAGCCTACCGTGAAATTTTATGGGGGCCAGCCAAAATTTAGGGGGGGCCCGGCCCACTCTTGCCCCCCCCCCCCCCCGTGGATACGGGCCAGGCTTCCTTCCTTGTAGAAAGACCTCCTTAAGACTTGTCAGGTAGATACCTCGGATGGATACCTAACTGTTGACATTAATTGGACGGGCCTGCGCGCAGTGTTGCCAATTAGGGAAATTAAAATTTCCTAAGTTTGGGCAAAAAATTAGAAATTTTTGTTTATAAATCCGTACCTATACGTCCGAGTGCAAGTCAACTTACGCCAATCGAACATTTGTCCTTACTTAACAAATGCAAGTACAGATTGTTACAATGGGTTAATTAGGGAACGCACGAAAAATTCGTATTTAGGTTTTAACACTTATTTTTTCTAGTTTTTCCTTACTTTTCTGTTTACCGTAATATATTTTTGGTAATTAGAAGTTTCGTTCCTTAAATATCGTCATAATACTTGTAGGATATATTAGTGGTGCACCAATGTTTAATTTAAGATAGTTTGCATCTGTCTGGTCGCAGTGTTACCAGCTACAGAAAATTTTAATTCCAGATTTTAGGGGGAAATGTTGGAAAAATTATCTGTTTTGTCTATTATTTCCCTCTTGTTGGCTATATCGGACCAAACGTACCAGTATCTGGAAATCTCGTCTTTGCTCTACACAACGCACTATGGAAAGTTTCAATAGGATAATTAGAGGAAGTACAGTTGAGGTTTATAATAAACCATGTTCTGTAAATGGTAAGAAACTGGTGAATTTCTGAGGTAGAATGATATTTTTTAAAATTTTCTTGCTTACTTTGTTAGATATCGCCATGATACTTGTAGGATATATGCTTGGAGTACTGAAGTTTATTTTTAGATAGTTTTCGTCTGTCTGATGGCAGTGTTTCCAGGCAAAACAATTAATTCCCGCTTTTAGGTGAAAAATTTGGAAAATTTCCCTTTTCCCTTCTATTATTACCTTCTTACTGGCTACATTGAAACAAACGTACCACTACCTGAAAGCTTTCTCTTTGCCCTACAGAACGCACCATAAAAAGTTTCAATAGGATAATTAGAGAAGCTGTAACCCCGGAATATTTGATTTTTGCTTGTGAGGCGTAAAAAGTGTCAAAATTTCATGTAATGACAGAATTTTTTCTTTCCCTCTTTGGATGCAAGCAAGCGACTTCAGGATTTCACTGTACCTTGTCAACACACCAAAGATTTTTTTAGGTGACTTGAACCCATATAGCAGCAGTGGTACTAGATACAAAAAAATTTTGAAATTCGGTTAGGGAATTTCTTGTAAATTTTCACCCCTACATTTCCCTCAATAATTTCCCACCCATTGGCAACACTGCAATGCAACTTATACCAAAAAATAACCACATCCATTTTCTAAAAAACAAGGACTTAACCATATCAATCGAATGAATGGTTTTTGAGCAATAAGTCACTAACTGGAAATGTAGGAAAACGCCAAAAATGACCTGGGGCCGAAAGGAATAATCACACAATTTTGCTAGTATATATGTACAAAGAAACAAAAAATTTGTAAGTTACGAGGGCTTCGACTCAAGTTCTGTTGATTATTTCAATAATCTGCAACGTAAATCAATAAGTAATAGTTGCCAGAAAAAAACAGAGATTTGAAAAAAAACATGAAAAAGAACGATGTTTTTTATTGAAAAAAACTTCACAGAAAAAAAAACAGTTTTTTTTACAACACTAATTGAAGTGGAATTCACACAATTCGAATCTTTACGAATGCTTGTACTTCCAGACACGTTGAAACCTTGCGAGCATTTGCACCGAAAGTACTGGCTTTTCCTACGTACAGATCCAAATATTGGTGATTTCACTACAAAATTCTAATTTAAACTGTCATCACACGCTGTTATGCAAGACACATATGAAAATCTGATCTGGTAATTTCAAAGCGTTGCTCATAAATGCTATAAAATTTCTTCAGTTTATAAAGAAGATTCCAGTTGCTTAATTACAACAGAGAAATTCGGGGATCTCGTAACCCGTTTTATCTTGACATAAACAATTGGTACAAGATTTATAACCAGTATAACCTAACAGTTTTAAATCTTAAGAAAATAAAACCATCATCAAAATGTTGCAAATGTACACTGTTTTCCACCTAGAGCAGTGATACAGACACTAAATTACACCCTTCAAACAGTAGAGTAGTTCTTTCCTAAATATGTCTCTTCTCTCTTCTCTTCTTTTTAAGTTTTACGTCCCACGGTTATGCCGGTTAGGCTAATGGAGACGGTGATGATGAGAGATGAGTGAAATGGTGGAATGAAGAAAGTGGGAGGAAACGGGAGAACCTCGAGAAAACCCACGAGCACGGTGTTTGTCCACCACAAAGTCCACACGGCGCAAGCAGGGATCGAACCAGGGACCCCAAACATCGGAGGTGAACGCTCTACCACTGAGCCACCGCCTCCCCATCCTAAATATGTTTTCAAAACCTTATGGCAGTTGAAGATTGCCATAAGAACCCAAGGTTGACTGCATAATGTTTTGTATAAACAAAATAACCTATACAGTTTATCAAAATATTGGTAACACCTCAGTTCAGTATATACGAAGAGGTGTGCGTATGAAGCGCCTGGCCGTTGTTAGTGGTTTGTTAGGTGATCGTCTGTAGTACGTTAGGCGAGGTGGCACGAGAGTGTGTGTTGAAGTGGGTAGATGGTTGTAATGCAAAGTGAGAGATCTCTAAGATCCAAAAAGACTATATTATGGATGTGCTTGTTTATCTAAGATGGACAGTGTGTTAATGTGTCACGAGAAACAGTGTCGAAGATGATATAGACTACGAAACTCGTTACAAAACAACATTGGAAAACTGTAAGAAGGACGGGAAAGAAGATGTAACAAATCGCAGATCATAGAACAGAATTGTCATCAGTGACCGTAGAGCGAATGCGTCAGAAATTGAGTATGGAAGCAAGCAAACCATCTGCAATAACGTATTGCAATAAAGAAAGTTCGGCACAAATTGCATGATGTGAACATTCGTAGTCGACATGAAATTTTCGAATAGTTGATTATGTCCAATGATGTTCTAGAGTAATAAACTGGTGTGAAGAGCATACAAAGTGCATCAAACACTCGTTGTTTAGATAAACATAATACGACACGATGCCTTGTCTTTCACCTTAGTCCTGTTTTTATCTAGTGGACACCCAAAGAAGCTGATGCTCCGATCGTCTTTTCCCTGTCGTGGAAAATTGCACCATCTCGGTGATACTGGGATCACAGTTTTCTGGTGTTCCGTGGGTTCTGTGATTAGGCTCCAATGGGAATAATCTGGTTGGCCTGTAGAAAGTACACTGTAAAAAATGGTTGTGTTAATTCAACTCAATTTTAACACAGGGCAGTGGTTCCAGCGTGACTACTACTATGCCGTGTTAATTCAACACAGACCCCGCGGTGTTGGCGTTTAATACAGGGGGTGTGTTACGTTTTTTACACACAACCGGTGTTAAATTCAGATGCGTGTTAGTATTTTTGGTGTTGATTCGACACCATGTCAGGGTCGGTAGTGTTAGGAAAAGTGTCGAGTGTTACTGGTGGCGGTGTTGCACTTACACGAAGAAAGTAACACAATGTGTTAATTATTGTGTGTTAATATTACACCATGTCAAGTATCAATATAACACAGTCCCTGTGTTATTTCAACATCATTGTTGTATTATTTCAACACACCATCTGTGTCATAATTCAAGGTCAAAGCCAGATAAGTAACACCGTGTTGGTGTTAATTCAACACACCATCTGTGTCATAATTCCAGGTCAGAGCACCAGATTAATACCGTTTTTGGTATTAGTTCGAGTCCACTTCTGTGTTACTATGACACCTATTGAAAGAACCCCTTGTGCGGTGTTGGTGTAACCCTTTTTCTGTGTTGGAAAAGCTTGTGGTGTGCATGCTTTCTCAGGAATATCACTACGGTGTTGTATTTTTTTTACGTCTATAGTAAATGGTTGTACATGACTTGTATGTAATGTACTATCGTGGTCTGGAATAAATAATCATTTTTTCAATTTCATTTAAGATTATCATATGAAATGGATGCATTGGTTTGAGTACAGTCTTCTACAGAGTGTATTTTTTTACTAGGTTATAAAAATCATATTGAAATCAGTGCATCCATTCCGAACCCATTTGTAAAAGAAAATGTACAAGTGATTTATTTCTCACCATGATAGTGCATTCAGTACATCAGGACAAAAAATACAAACATTTATTAGTATACACCTAAAAAAATTACAACATTGTAGTAATGTTATCGTAATTTTACCATTATTATCAAACTTGGTGAGACTGGAATGTTTGCAAAGATGTGGTGGATTGATATTGTAAACAGATGAAAATTCTATACAGAATTATCATATGAACGCCCCTTTATCAAGCCTCGCCTTCGTATTTTTCGTTTTTTGAAGATTATGGAAAAGTGAAAGACAGTATTAACAGTTCGGAAAGCAGGCGCCCATAGTGGTCATGCAACATTACAATTTAACGTGCTAAACTTTTTCCTATTTATGGCCTTTAGAAAGAGTACGGAAAAGGATTCAGGAAGGTGTCGACCAGGACTATATTGAAGGTGCAATCCTGGTATTAGCCTGGTGTGACTGGAAAAACGTGTCAAGATGGTCTGCCACTGGATCGAACGTAACGTGCTAAGTTTTCGAGACAATTCTTGTTCATCTGAGATATTTGAGAGCATAGCCTATGACGTCACAATTTACCGTCTATCAGATTCCTCTGCTGAAAATAAATAATCTACAATATTACTTCACAGCACAAACTCTCGAAATCAAAAGAAAAAATATCACTGATACTTGATCCACCACTTCGTTGCGAATACCTGTTTGATAACCTCTAACAAAGTGGATTTTTGGATCAATATAAAACATACAGCAGTCCACGTAACGAGAAACATACAAAAGCTCAAATTTCAACAAAGAAATAATGGAACAGGGTTATAGTCTTTAACACTGCCTACACCACTGTAATTTCTTACCATCTGAAGATCGAATTTACGGCCTAGAAAATATAAATCTAACATGTATATTAGAAATCGAAACTTGTCAATATGACCCAACTACGAAATAGGCTATTCAAATTAAATGATGCACTGCAATGATAAAATTTCTATTCAGCCCCTAAACATTGTTATTACGTTTCATTATAAATGAATTCATGGGATATTAAGGAGTACACAAATCACATTTTCACATAGGCATCAATTTATTATTACATGGAATACAACATTTACATCAAAACTACTAAAACGCAAAATATTTGTAGATTTCGAACTATTGAAAAATAAACATTACAAATAAACAAACAAAATGAACATTATTACAAAATGTATTCCATTTCCTTCATACGGTTTTCGGAGTGTTTTGGAATATAAGCAAAATAAACTATTTTTCCCTGCTAATTAAGTTTTCTACTTTTGACTTTTTCTATTTTGTAATTTAAAAAACATAAAAAGGTAATTCACGTATATAGGTAAGCAATAAAATTATCAATTTTATGAAGATTCCCTCACAACGCAAAACAAAGATTTTTTTTTTCTTTTCTGAAGATAACTAAGATTGTGTCTAACCTTCGGAAAAACCATACCAATAAATCTTATCTGATCCATTTTATAAAATATACAATATAGACATTAATATTTTTGATAAATGAACAAAGGTAATTCATGACTACCATGATATCTAGCAAAAAAAAAATTTCGTCGCTGCACTGCGACGCAATGCTAATGAACCTCCGTGATACCTCAAGCCAGTGTATAGTAACATTAATGTGAAGACGCTTAGTAAAACAAATACTGCGATATTATTACAAGGTCGGTCATAGCCCGTCGTCAGGCATTAAGATAATATGAAATGAGTGAGTCAGCTGTTTGATTGTGCACGATGCAATTTTCAATTATTTTTTTTTCCCGGTATGTATGGTCTATCATACAGCAATAAGAAATATGTTGCAATGTGTAGTGGGTGATGTGCTGCTAATAAAAAAATCTTAAAAAGGCACTGCATTGTAATGAGATGAATATAGATTTTTTTCTTATAAACTGCTGTTTTTGTTCGTTTATTATTGAAAAACAAATTTTGATCCAGCTTACCCACATATAGTGTTGTAATTCTAAAAGGAATAACCTATATCAATTCAGGCAGGCAAAGAAAACATATTAACTTCATAGTCTCAGATGTTTCTAAATTTAACATATATTAAAATTTAGGACAAATTAAGAAACACGTAGTTTTTGTTTTGTACCAACACCCCCCCCTTCCGCAAAAAAAAAAATCTGGCCCGAGACAGGCCGACACGCCGAGTTAAAAATATTCATTGGAAAATTAATAATATTTTACTTACTGAAATCATACCCCGCGTTTCGAAAAATTTGTCCAAGTTCTCACATTACAGTCTTTTTATTTTTTGAAAACAGTTTTGTTCATAAAAAGGGAATGCCTTTTTGTTTTCTGTTGATCTGTACTATATAATACAACATACCATGAAAAGGAGAACTTTCACTTTTCAGTATAATAGGCTTTATAAACAAATGAAAATTTTGCCATACATTAAACCAACTTCCATTACCATATTCCGAAATAGTAGTCTAATGAAATCAAAATTTAGCCATATTTAACATGACATTTTAATTTTGCATAAAGGACAGTAACAGACTTTCGAATGTATTAAAACTTCCAAAATATATGTGCAAATTCCGCAACATATTGCAGGTTCCGAACCATATCACTCCTGTGCACTCTGTGTAGGATACGCCATCACAAAGTCCCTTCCCATGACCAGTAGCACTGTATACTCACTCCATTAGAAGTTCTAGTTTGAAGAGTTTTGTCAGTTTTGATTTAATGTACACACTAGCTTCACAGTGCTTTCTTGATGCAAATAGCTTACGACTTGACTTGACCCACCATGATTTTTTAACAGGACTAACACCAACCCCTGTAGGTGACTGATCCAGAGAATGTAAATCTTTTGCTGCAGATACGAAATTTTCATCATCCACAACGTGGGAAGCTTTATGTTCAGTTGGTGTCATTGTTGATATTCTGTCAAAGCATTTAGAACACAGAAAGACATCTCAGGAAACATCTTATTTTGATATAGTCTTGAAATGAGCCCTGTTATTCCTAACCTGAAGATTTCTCTATTAGGCTAGTCATATTTACAGTATACTATTCTTTAATGGATATGCAAATAGTCACCACACTTCACTCTCCTGTGGCCCCTGTCAGAAGACAAGTCAAACTCAGTTCTTTTCACAGAATACTAACAACTCAACAATCAGCAGATCCTCATAAATGCCTATAGGTCTAGGTACTGTTTGACCACAAATTTAATGAACTGTCTATCTGATCACAACTGAACAGTGAAATCATGTGTTCTTCGTTTTATATGCTAGGTAGAGTTACCTGGATGATTCCAGAATGTAGAATTATGGAATTATATTACATTCTGGAATTATGTGGAAGTGTCCAGAATGTTTTGGAAGACCTTTCATGATTTGGAAGAATCGAGGAAAGTCCAGAATACGCAGAATTAAAATGCTATGTCAAATATGACTCCATTATGATTCCAAATATGATTTTTACTCCATTACACTAATAATGTGCGAATATGGTAGTGGAAATTGGTATGATGTGTGGCAAAATTTTCCATTGTTTATAAAATCTGTTAAATTCCGAAGTGGAATTTCTTTTTATCTGATCATGTAGATTTCTATGTCACTGAACAACAGTTAAAAATTTAAAATTTTTGGGATTGCCTCTTTTGATATTTTTAAAAAGAATTTTCAAAAGGCTGTAACACGAGAAGATGGACACTTTTCCAAACGCAGGTTATCATTTGCAATTAGTAAATTATTATCTTTCAAATGAAACCAAGAGGAAAAAATATCTTCAACAGTTCCAGCATTTTAAAAATTTGGCGAAAATCGCATGTGAGAGACACGAGACCCGAGGTTGCCATATTTTGCGGTATGTAGCTCGAGCTAGATTTTTTTCGCGACTAACTAATTCTATGGCTTATGGAACCCGGAGGTTCAATGCTGCATTCACAAAAGCTCCCCACTGACTTCTATCCTTAGCCAAGTATTCCTATCTCTGCGAGATTCATCTTAATATTGTCCCCCCATCTACGCCTAGGTCTTCCTAATGGTAGTTTTCCGATTGGTCTTCAAGTCAAAGACTTTGAAAGCGTTTCTGTTTTCCTCTATCCTAGCTCTATGACCTGCCTACCTAAGCCTCCTAGACTTGATGACCCTAACAATATTTGGTAAACCGTATAAATTATGTAGTTCCTCGTTATGAAGTTTCCGCCATTCCCCATTCCCGTTCCTCTTGGGTCCGAATATTCGTCTCAGGATCTTGTTCTCAAACACTTTCAGTCTATGTTCTTCTTTCAGAGTAAGCGACCATGTTTCGCAACCATATAGAAAAAAGGCATGATTATCGTTTTATATATTTTAAGCTTCAAATTCCTCGACAGAATTCGCGACAATACTTTTTGAACTGAATAATAACATAAATTCCCTGCTTTTAGTCGACATTTAATTTCTTCGTGAATATGATTTTCGTTTGTTAATATTGACCCTAGATATTTGAAAGTATCCACTTGAACAAAAGAATTATTTAATATTGTAACGCATCTATAATTTGCTGTATTATGGGGCGACACTTCCATGTATTTAGTTTTCTTTGCATTTATTTCTAAACCCATGTCCCTGAAAGCGTTTAATAAGATCTCTGCATTTCTTTCTGTTGTTCTCTTGTAATCCCCCATTAAATTTACATCATCAGCATATGCCATAATCTGGTGAATACCGTTCAACTCTGAGCCCTGGTTGCTATCTTTGATTTTCCTTATAGCGTATTCCAGGACAAAGTTGAATAATAATGATGAATACGCATCTCCTTGTTTCAGGCCGTTTTCGACGCGAAAGCTCGTGGACAAAAATTTTCCTACCCAGACTTTACTTTGGGATTCATTTAAACATATCTTAATTAATCTAATTAGCTTTCTCGGTATTCCAAGTTCTGTAAGAACGTTGTATAATGTTTCTCTCCTAACCGAGTCGTAAGCCTTTCTAAAATCAATAAATAGTTGATGTACCGGGGTATTGTATTCCCACTTCTTTTCGAGTATTTGGCGAATGGTAAATATTTGGTCGATAGTTGATCGATTTCGTCTAAATCCGCACCGATAATCTCCAATAAATTCATCTGCATATGGGGTCAATATTGCTAATAGAATATTTGAAAGGATTTTATAAGGTGTTGACAAGGGAAATGCCTCGATAATTATTACAGTCAGTTTTGTCGCCTTTCTTGTGGATTGGAACAGTGATTGATTCTTTCCACTCTTCTGGTAATTCTTCCTTGTTCCATATAAGGAAAATGACTTTGTGTATCTTGTTCCACAATTTTTCCCCTCCAACTAAAATTAAGTCAACCGGAATTTCTTCTACACCCGGAGATTTGCGTTTCTTTAATTTCTTTATAGCGGTTTCTATTTCTGTTCTGTTAGGTTCTGGAATATACGGTTCTGCGGTGTGTATCTCCTTTTCTCCACGCACATTAGTTTTTGGCTGCGTGTTCAGCAAATCGTCAAAGAAATATTTCCATCTATTTAAGATGTTATCCGCATCAGTGAAAACTGTACCGTCATTTTTTTTTTTTTTTTTAATATATAAGCACGAGGTTGATAGCCTTTCTTAAATTCATTGATCCCCTTATACATGTCCCGAATGTTTTTTATTTTTACTATTGTCTTCAAGCTTCTTAATTTTAGCTTTCAAAAAATCGCGTTTCTTTGTTCTAAAAGTTTCAGAAGTTTCCCGCCAGATGTCTACGAAATTTTGTGTAGTTATTTCATTCGGATTTTGTAGCCAACGTAATTTTGCCTGTTTTCTCTTCGCTGCTAATTTAATGCATTCCTGGTCGAACCATGGTTTGTTCCTATGTATTTCCGCGTGTCCCAATTTTTCTTTTGCTGAAATTTTAATACTATCTCTAATTTCAATCCAAGTATCATCAACAGTAGCGCACTCCGAATCTTCTAAAGGCGAGAATCTACTCGAAACTTCAATACCTGGCTCTAATCTAATTTATTTAAATTAAATCTCTCCGTTTTCGAGCCTTGAATATTTCTTTTATTCAACGATAATCTCTCTCTTATTATCGCTGCTACCAGGTAGTGATCAATGTCGCAATCAGCCTTTCAAAGCGACTGGACATCAGTTATGCTAGATTGCCTTCTTCTCATTATTAAAATGTGATCAATTTGATTATGTGTTTTTCTGTCTGGTGAGATCCATGTGTATTTATGAACGTCGCGATGTGGGAATTTAGTACTCTTCACGATTAGGTTTTGGATGTTGCAAAGTTCACTAGTCTTAACACCGTTGTCATTACTTTCCTTATGCAGACTTTCGTTCCCTATGATCGGTTTGAAAATATCCTCTCGTCCTACCTTCGCATTGAAATCCCCGAATAGAATTTTCATATGGTATCGAGGGAGTTGGTCAAATACCCGTTCCACTTCTTCGTAAAACCTCTTTTATATCATTATCCTTATCTTCTGTTGGGGCATGTACATTTAAAACAATAATATCACACCACAATAAAGAGTAATAAATGAAAGTCTGTCAATAACAAATTCAACCCGCTTAATTGCTGGTAATATTCGTTTTTGAACGAAAAACCCTATTCCTAATTGATGGGTTTTTATTTCCTTACCCGTAAAAACGTAAAACGTTTTTTTTTTTTCGACAAAACGTTAAAAACAAATCTTAATGTGTCCTGAATTTTAACATGTTTAATTCAATGACATCAGAGGTTATGAAGGTACCCCTATTCTACCTGAATTGATATGGACTATGCCGTAATTGATTTTAACGGCAGCGTTTCACCCACAAAAAATTATTTTCTGTGCAATAACACACAAAAGCAAAAAAAAAAAAATGTACGTACGTGACCGTACGTTGTTGTTGGATCCTGTAAACAATGAAAAATATTCCTCGTTGCTTTGGCATATTGAACTTTCTGCGGTGTTATAGGATGAAACCCATATCCGTTTGTCGTGATTTCCATAACAATATTTACAAGTTGTTTTCTGAGTTTTTCGGTGAGAACCTTATGTTCGTTGTAGTAGTTTATTATTTTCTCCCCTCTTTTTTTTTTTTTTTTTCCTTATAGCGTTAGTCAATTCTTCACAACAAATGGAGTAACTCTGACGGAGTTGTTTTTCATCTGAATTAGGAGACAACGCTCTAGTCTGTAATCCAGACGCATACACATCATCATCACATACTGATGACATTGTTGACAATTCGCTGTTGTTACAGGCTGAATAAACCTCACTAACATTACGCAATTCTAACACCATTTGTTGTACGTTGTTTTACCAACTCAGATTTGTTAACGACTTCTACGAACGAATTACCTTTACGAACATAAGTTCGAAGTACTTCTGCATCAATCTCAAAGCCACCAATCATCTTTGAGTATTACTTCATCTTCATTGTCTTGTATTTTCTTTCTGGCTGCAATGAACGAAATATCTTAATTCAATAATATCATTACGCAAAACTATTTACAGATATGTGTAAGGTACAAGGATGACATTAAGTGATACGAAATAAAACATACTTCATTAAGACTTGCCACTGGAAAATTTAACGAAAGCTAATCAGTCGGTACATACTAAACTGGTCACTACGAGCAACATTTGATGTGTACCCACTATTTACTGCAGTGAAAAAGGTACATTATAATAATACATATACTTAGAAAATGAAGATCAAAATTTTGCTACCCCATGACCCCCACAAATTTCCTTACTTTCTTGTTCATAGACAGATCCTACGAACGTAGAATGATTTCATGGTCCACAAAAGCGACTCGGTACACAAGATTAATGTTCAAGAAAGCAACATGTACGTGCTTGTTAGCGATAAATAATGCTGTGTGTGTGTCTCCTTGTGATTTAGCGCAAAAGTATTTGGTCTAGGAATTAATAAGTGCGGGTGGACAAGAGATGGCGCAACGAACGGAGCGTCCCACAGTTCCGTGTATCCACACATGTGTTGCAAACCCCTGTCATCGCGTATCGTTCGTAGTATAGGGCAGTGGATTAAAGTCAACAACACCAGTTTGTAGTGAAGTGAACATGGCGCAATTTGTGCCTGATAAAGTGTTTTTGCGGGGTGTCCTGCTGCATTACTTTAACATGCAGAAAAGTGCGACTGAAAGTCATCGTATTTTGGTGGAAGTGTATGGTGACCATGCTCTAGCTGAGCGAACGTGTCAGAAGTGGTTTGCACGGTTTAGAAGTGGTGATTTCGGCTTGGCAGACCAAGAGCGAGCTGGACAGCCAAAAAAATTTCAAGACGAAGAATTGACAGCATTGCTCGAGCAGGATTCGTGTCAAACGCAGGAACAACTTGCAGCAGCATTAGGCGTTGATCAAACAACAGTCTCCAAACGCTTGAAAGCCATGGGAATGATTCAAAAGATGTCACATTGGGTTCCACATGAATTGAAAGACAGATACGTTGAAAGACGAAAAACCATTTGCGAATTGCTGCTTCAACGACAGAGCAGAAAGGGGTTTCTGCATCGAATTATTACGGGTGATGAGAAGTGGATCCATTACGAGAACCCTAAACGAAAAAAGGCCTGGTTGAAACCAGGTGAACCAGGTCCATCACAACCAAAACGAGATATTCACTGTGCAAAGGTTATGCTGTGCATATGGTGGGATATGAACGGTGTGGTGTACTATGAGCTGCTGCAACCGGGTGAAACTATGAATGGAGAACGTTATCGACGACAATTAATGCGTTTGAAGCAAGCTCTGGCCAGAACACGACCAGAATGGGAGAACAGACATGATAAACTTATTGTTCAACATGATAACGCTCGCCCACATGTCGCAAAACCGGTCAAAACCTATTTAGAAAATGTCGGATGGGAAGTTTTACCCCACCCGCCGTATTCACCAGACGTTGCTCCTTCGGACTACTACTTGCTCGATTGCATAAACAACGATTTGATTGGACAGCGGTTTACTTCTTCAGAAGATATCGAAACATGGGTCTCTGACTGGATCGCTTCCAAGGATGAGGACTTCTTTCGCCACGGAATCCGTACATTGCCTGACAGATGGGCGAAAGTGGTGGCTAGCGATGGACAATATTTTTCTTAAGGTATTTATGTATTTTGTGTTGTACTACAGCTTCAATGTGTGCGTACCAACCGCACGAATTAATTCCTAGACCAAATAATTTGCATCAGTTATAATTACAAAAAGAAAAAATACCGAGCCTGACTTTACCTAAACCCTCTTGCCTCCCTCGAGATACTTCCCGTATTTTTGTTGCAAAATACGTATCATTTATAACGCGAAGTGTCACAATTAGTACATCTCCACATGGAGCAATCTTCATAAACTAGACTGCGTATTTAACGGAATAATGATATATATGCATTTTCTACACCCCTTTAGGATTCTTGGCTGCCTCTAGACGTTTATAGCAGTGCCTGTAACCGAAAGGAAATATAAACAAAAAAAAAAAAGTTTTGGTTAAAGCAATAAAAAGTCGATGTTTTAGGCACAGGATTTGAAATATTATAGAGGTATTTTTTAAAGAACAAAAAGCCCACCTAGGCCCAGGTAGTTTTTTTTCTGGGGGGGGGGGATTCAAATTAGGAATAAAACTCGAATGTGTATGAATGTAAAGCTGGGTACAGACCTCAGTAACTCAACAGGTGTCTCACTATTGTTAAACCGGGAGGTTGCAGCGGGCCTGTTGTGTATGTGAGTGATTTCACTTCAAGCAAGACTCTACCAAGGAGTATGGGGTTAGAATCACAGAAAATTTTCTTGAAAATAGCACACCGTCTAATAAATAGTAAAGCGCCGGTGCGGACAAGTGGGTAAGATGTTTCCGTCGTTGTCCGTGGTACTGAGTTCGATACTCGCTTGGGTTCGTCATTGAACGGGTTCTTAGTTCCACAAAATATTTGATTCTGTTCTTACAAGATACCTATTCATTTAGAATTTAAATCTCAGGTCAAACACATGAATAGTAAGGTTACATTTGCACTAAGTCATGTTGTAAAACATAATACACAATTTGTCAACATTAGACCTCCATGCCGCACATCACTTTGTGCTGAAGTTCCAAAATGGATTATTCTCTCAGTCTCTCTCTCCACTCAATTCCACACTGCTATTTTAAAGCATTACACGGATGTGATAATTTAGCTCTTACAAGAAGCTTTCATGCTTATCGATGCGGCAAAATCACGACTCAAAGATTGTCGGCACATTGAGGCAGTCCTCATCAAAATGTTCAGAAACAAAGATGCTTACTATGTCCTAACATAAATGTACACTAATGTTAAAAGAAGTTTTCACATAACAATTAAAATAAAGATTCCACAATCACACATCAATGGTAATCTCTCTTGAAGATGTATTACACTTTTTGTGTATCAGTATCAGTTTGATGATGCTTACAGAGGAGTATTTGATTTGTGGCAGATGAAGTGTGCTACAGTTAATCGAACTCAATCTATCATTGCTTCCCTTGAGTATACCAGAAGGGATTATTTTGCGTGAATGTATATTATGCTAAAAAGGGATGTTCAATTATTTTCGAATGGGTTCACAATTAATTGTAATTTCGCAAGAAAAAGGCCTTGGAGGTCCAGAGATTAAGCAAGATAGGAGAGTAAGATCGAGTGGCCGGAGCTTACTTGGTCGAGTGTGAGCTTTGCATTCATTAGGTCTTGGGTTTTTATACAAATGCATGATGTCTACTAATCTTGTTACTTGAAATTCCCTAAACACGTAAATGACACGCAATTACAGTTAAAAAAAAATAAATAAAAAAAAGGTACAAGTATCTTGTACATTATTGATATTTCCAAGCAGAAAAAATAAGATTTCTTTAGTCCAAACAATGATTCAACAATGTATAATGGAATCTCAACAATGTTCTCGATTGCCGGCATTTGCAGAAATAATAGAATGTATATATATTTTTAAAAAAACGCACTTTAATGTTATTTACAATTAAATTTGATTGATATATGGAAAGAAATTATATATATATAAAAAAGATTTCTTTAAAATTGAGAATTTGAACACACTGACAAAATCCGGTCAGCAATGGGAATCCAACCCACCACCTCTGCTTTGCCGGAACAGTGCTCATTTGTTTAAAGGCCCACTTCATAAACTTCATTAAGTTTTCTTCATAAAGTACAGATTTTCCAGAGTAATCCCTGAGGTATCCAGATTTACGAAATTCCATCCTGACTGAAGATTTTATCAATCAAACTGTGCAAATTCAGGGATGGTATATTGAACTTAACCCCTGACCGACTCATTTCCTATTCGTTTTGTGTTCCTGAGACATAGGTAAATTTTTTTTAACATGACAGTAAGACAAATTGTTGCTTGGCATAATTGTGTAGAATAATTACAAATACAAAGACACTGAGCATAAATTAGCATAACTGTTCATTAAATCTTTACTTTTTTTCTTTAGTTTAACTAGGGGTCAATCCGTATAAAAATCAACCTGTTATGGTTGCTGACTTAAAAGTATTCATTAATTAGTGACCATTTTGTATAAGTGCGTTAACCTACTTTGCAGTTTATAGAGGTTGTCTTCAACTCTGTAGCTTCTGTGTTTCAGATATTGAGTTAAACACAAACCATATTAAAGAGCATGAAACTGAAAATATTTCATGTTCAGTGACATTTAGTACTACTAGAATAGAAATGCAAGAAAATGGGTGTGTTAAAAAATCTTCATTTTTGATATATATATATATAACCTTCAATTTTTTTTCTCGATAGAGGTTTCACAGTAAGTTACTTCCCACAAAAGTTTCAGACGTGAGAGCCATATCCTTTTTATCTCCATGGGTTATCACCAGAGCCTGTCAAAATATAGCTCTTATTTTCTTGAAATATGGCATAGCAAAATGGCTTTTAAAAATTAGAAACATGGCTTTTATATACATCTTTTATTAAAAATATGGCTTTTATGTACAGCTTTTTTTTTTTTTTTTTTTTTTTTTTTTTTGCATTACATTCCAATACTTACAGATTAAAAACTACAAATGGCGATTCTGTGAACAAATATCATTCTTTATTGAACATTGTAATCAAATAGTGTTCAATGTTGGCTGTTGACACACACAATCTTCTGTCGTTGAGTAAGTACTTCAACTTTGAAAAGGAACGCTCAACGTCTGCTGATGTCACTGGTGCAAATTTGCACGAGAACACGTCCAAATTTGTCCAATTATCTGGAAGTGGTTCCAGAGTGTTGGATCCTGCTAGTGTTTGAGCTACTGCTCGCAGGGGCTTCCATCCACAATTTCGCTGCAGAACAGCTTCCATCTTCTTGTTTATTGCTTCGCCTTTGTAGGTCTCCTACAAGAAATTTCCGAACATTTTATTTGAGCGCTATATACTTACGTAAAGCTTCTTGTACTGTCTGGACGATACTAGCTCAGGGTGTCTACTGACCTGGAAAACCTTGAAAACCTGGAATTAGCCTGGAATTTACTTTTGGACCTGGAAAACCTGGAAATGGACGAGGAACCTGGAAGTTTTAAAATTGTTTTTCAAATACTGTTTTCGGGATTGGTATGGAATAAGTATATTTTTGTAAAATAGAAGAAAGTTATATACTACAGCGTAAGTTAAAAGCCAATAATAACTTATTCAGTGGAGATGTAATTTAGAAAGACAGACAGACGTGAGCAGAGTGCAGGCGGTGAATGTGAATTGTGAATTTTTTTGCAGTATCGTTCGACGAAAGCGTAAACACTATCTCACAGAAAAGTCAAATGGACTTAGTAGTTCGTTTCTAGCACAGTGACGGAAATAAAGTTTTAACACGTTATTTAACATTAGTATTCCTCGGACATGATACTGCCCAGGATTTGTTAAGTACATTTATAAATACTTTCAGGGACAAGGGTCTCGATATTTGTAAGTTACTTTAGGTTTCTCTTGATGACCCCAACGTTAACTTGAAATTTCGGAGTGATTTGAAGGCCTATCTGAGTGAAGAAAATGGTGAAGGTCCACAGCTTTTGGAGACAGGAACGTGCTCTTTACATATTGTTAATGGGGCTTTTAAGACTGCGCATACCAAAGCTGGTTGGAATGTGGCAGAGTTTTTCAGAGCGTTGTACTATTTATTCAAGGACTTCCCTTCAAGAAGAGCAGATTTCATGGCAGCATCTGGAACAACAGTTTTCCCTCTTAAGTTTTGTTCTATTAGGTGGGTGGAGAATTCTAGTTATCAACCGTGCCATAACTATGATTCGTGCTTTAAATTTTATGTTGATGCAGTGAAAACAAAACCTCCTGAAACATCAAACTTGTCTGAAAGTAAAAGCTCACATCTCTGATGTACTGTTGCCTGCTAGATTAGGGTTCCTTCAGTCCTTATCTGTAGAACTAGAAGAATTCCTCACTAAGTACCAGACAGACAGTCCATTACTACCGTTTCTATGGAATGACCTAAACACGTTGATTCGTAGTTTAAGCCGCTTCGTGAAAGATGATGTCTTAAAAGTAGCTAAAACTTATCAAAAACATCTATTGAGGTCAGTTTTTTTTAATAAGGACGTCTTAAAACCACTTAATCTAGTTGATGTTGGATTTTCTGCGATTACATCGCTTAAAAGAGTGAAGAATGTTGATATATTGAACTTTAAGAAAGAATGCAGAAGATTCTTGCAAGAACCTGTAAAAAACTTATGCTAAAATGTCCTTTAAAATACAGTGTAACACGAGCCGCAAATTGCTTGTCTCCAGAAACTATGACCAACGAAACCCGTCGTGAATCACGTATCACACTCGCCCTGGAGACATTTGTCGAGAAGGAGCAAATAACACCTGTAAATGCTGATATGGTGAAACGGGAATATTTAAAATTTTGTTCAGACCAAGACACAGCACGAGAACTGTCAAATTTCAGTTACAAAAATGACAGATTAGACGTTTTTCTCCATGATCTGTTAAGTAAAGGTGTCTCCAATGCGTTTAAAACATTCATGTATAAGATGTGTACTTTTTCATACCAACGCAGCAATGGAAAGGAGTTTCTCCATTAACAAAGAGTGCATTGTTGGAAATCTCCAAGAGGAGTGCTTGATTGCCCAGAGAAGTGTGTTGGATGCTGTACGTGTTGCTGGTGGCATACGTAATATGAATATCACAAAGGGTATGATCCATTATGTGAGGAATGCATCAAGCAGAAGAAATGAATATCTGAAAGACCGCGGTGAGAAAGAAGACAGAGTAGCTCGAGAAAAGAAACATTAAGAAGAAAATAAGAGTTGGAATTAAAGAAGAAAAGAATACTAACTGACGCCGAAGCAAAAGTAGATGCGTTGGAAGAACAGACGAAAAAGTTAAAAGGGATGTTGAACTCTAGAAGTTAAATGTAAAAAACTGCTCACTGTGAAAGCTGTTTTCTATATTTGTTCATATAATGTGTGTGGTTCCATATTTTTTTCAGTTTTTTAAACTTTCATGTTACAATAAATTTTTAAATGTAACTGATGACCAGTCCCCATCCAAGAAGAATGTGCAGTAACGTTTAACAATATAAACTACTTTGCGTCAAGAATTTGTATTATATATGATCATTTTCTTTTTACTTCTAAACTAATACTAGTTTGACAAAAATGGCGGGAAAATAGCTTACTCACCGCTAAGTCCTACCAGTACTTAGCATAAAATACCACAAGAGTACTTTAAAGGGTGTGCTTGTAGTAAAATACTCTTGTGGTATTTTATCCCATAACTTAGCGGTGAGTAAGCTATTTTCCCGCCATTTTTGTCATTGTTCATCAACACTCTCGTGCTACTACTATAATATTAGTTTATTTGAAGTAATGTTTTTGACGGAAATTTACTATTATACAGGGTGAACCTTAACTAAACCGATAAACTTCGGGAGGTGATTCCCGAATCTGAAACAAGAAAAAAAATTCCTCTAATTTTTCTCCACGGTACATAGTTTTGGAGCTACAAGGTGCCGAAAGTGTGGAAAAATTAACTTCCGATGCCTATATTTCCAAACCTATCCAACGCAGGGAGTGCAGCTTAATATCTCTTTAAGGAAGTCTTATCTGTTCTGCTGAACATATGACTTCCTTTGTGAGATTTTAAGCAGCACTCTCTACTTTGGATAATTTTGGAAATGCAGGCGTCGGAAGTTCATTTTTCCACATTTTCGGCACCTTTTAGCTCGGAAAGTATGCGCCCTGGAGAAGAGTTAAAAGGACTTTTTTTTTTCTTGTTTGGGTGCCGAGAATCATTTCCCGAAGTTTGTCGGTTTAATTAAGGTTCACCCCTGTATAGTATTCCTACATAAGGATATTTAAAGCTACTGCACATTTTTCTCAACCGGCCTTCTGGTAGTGGATATTTTAATTAAACATTTTCTTGTGTAAAATGTTTTGAGAACCTACATTTCAATCAGTTTTTTTCATCTTGTCACTTAAAGAAACTATCACTTGCCATATGCATTCTCTAATTATAACCAGTTTTTGTTAAGAACTATATAAAATTGCATTAACTTATACGTGTTACAATAAATGTCACTCTACTGAATAGACCTGGAAAAAAAGGAAAAATAAACCTTGAAAACCTTGAAAAAACCTGGAATTTGAAAATGAACATTTAGTAGACACCCTGTAGCTGCATTTGTTTTTTCCAATGGAGCTATATGAACGAGATAGCGTTTTCCAGCTTCAGCACTATCGATTTTGCCAACCACAAAATTTTGCAACATTACGTCCAAGAGGGTCAGTAGCTTCGTCTACGCTGATCCAAATTCTTGATTCACCGATGTCCTTCCTTATTGCAGCCAGATTCTGAAATTGTCAAAATCATTAAAATACGATTAATTATCACATCTTTATTGACTGTTAATGATTATTTGAAAAAGGAATTTGAATTCACATTCTACAGTTACCATGAAACAAAAATCAAGAAGGAATATCCTGAATTAGGGACGAACAAAAGGCGGGGAATATCACCCAAATTAAAAAAAAAATTCAAGCATTGCATTAAAAAAACGAAGGAAGAAAACAATGCTAAAAGAAAGCAACATTCGGAAAAAGTATCCCCCTCCCCTTTAACAAAAAATATATATTAGATTCATCTCTGTCCTCATCGAGCTTCTTGTACAATACAAGGCCGATCGTACCGACCAAATTTTCAGTAAGATGTGGACCGATTTTCTCATGTCTGTACATTAGGTCCTAATATCCGTAGGTAGTTGAAACAAGAAGCAGGATACGTATCTTCAGACCTGGTGCGGCAACATGTGAAAACAATACGCCACTAGCGATTTTCACTCCCTTGTCTTCAGGTAATTATGTACCCGACGCACACAAAATGCTTCACGAAAATGTTTCTTTATTTGTACTATTAGAAGAAACGAAAAATTATTTTTTAAACAAAGGAAGTCGCCTTTGTTCCCTTCAACAATGGAAGGCGCCTATACAACAATATATATTACTGGAACATATACTATGTAGAAGACGTATATACCAGAATTATGAACTTGCAACAAATGGAAAATAATACGATAGTTTCAAGTTGACTACATTGATACAAACGACCTTACCTGAACTAAATATATATAAATACTTGGTAAACAAAAGGTTAGTATACACTGGTTTGTCAGTTAGAAGTAATTTTTGGCAGTAAATTTTTGTTTACATAAATTTCCACTGTTACCTGTTGGTACTTGTTGGTCTTACCTCTTCATGAATTGTTGGTACTGTTAGCCGTAACGTAGAAACACTCGGGATTTTCTCAGTGCAGTACTTATCCAAAAAAACACGAAGAGGCCCATTTTCCAACTTTTGGAGTGGAATCCCATCCTCTAAGAATGCTTGAACTAAGTCCTTCTCAAATTGTTTTTGTTCCTTAGGAGTTTCCATTTCTGTCAGTAACTTCTGTTTTTGCCCGCCTCGAAGTAACTTACTTTGGTGTACAATGGATTGTTTATGTTGAACTAATTCACATTTCTTCTTGAATTCAAACTGAAATAAAGAAGTAATGCTATTACTTGTAGCCCAATAGCACGTATCTTTACAAGAAAACATGTTTCAGTATCGACAAAAAGGAGACATAAACAAATTTTGTACTGCAAAATTTTCCTTGAACACTTGTTGATAAATCGAGAATAAGTTGAGTGCAGAACTTTTACAACAGTAAAACTGTTCCGTTATTTTTGAAAGTATGACATCGACTGTACAGATTCAACCAATTATTCTTTTAAGGAGCTTTTCGTTGGTATTTCTCAGGGGCGGATCCAGGGAGGGGGCGATTGCCCCCAAGAAGAGGAAGCTTTCTTATTTTATATATATAAATGAAAGCCATCCCAAAATTTGGACCCTTTAAAAGTAGCAGTATGACAACCCACTTTCCCCCCCCAGAAGTCGGTCCTGGATTCGCCCCTGGTATTTCTTTGTTGTACAGGACAATAAATGTATATTTTCGTTACTTTATATGGCAGCTTATAAATAGGCGTACACTAAATTCAAACGGAAACTTTGCTGCCAAAAAATAAAAATGTAAACTCCTAATGAATTCTTCAAATTAGTAATTGTAAAAATCTTAAATCAGTGGTTTCTCTAAACTAAATATTATCCCAGTATAAATATAAAAAGAATAGAAATAATATTTTTTTGTAAAAAAAAGTTTAACATAAAAGAAAGCTAAATAAACTCCGTCAATACTTACAGTTTTCACGCAAAGTTTGCAATTTATTTTTTCACCGTCGGACTTGAAATTATCATCTTCTGCTGCCCACTTCTTTACTAAAGCTGACTTCGGTAACGAAACCTTCGGCATTTCAATAAGCTTCCACTGAACACACACAACTTAAATACGGATTGCAAACTGTTCCACAGAAGCAGTAGCTATTCGTGGTTACTTAGCGACTTCCGCACTGACTTGCGATAGTGTTGTTCTTTGTTTAGTTTGAACTTGACCTCATGGGTAAACAGAAAAGGTGAAATAGTTCAAACGTAATCACGCCAGCGAGAATTTCCACTCGCTGCTATTTTCCGCTGGCTGTTTCGGGTTTTCGTGTTGTGCGTAATCCTCATTACCGTGTTTTACTTGTGCTGAAATGATATTTGTCCGAAATGCTTGCACTTAAAGAAATGATATTTATCTGAATTGGAAAAGCAACATTAATTAGGAAAAATTTATACAATTCGACTTGCTTATTTTGCAGAATATCTATTGAAAATTGCTTTAAAATATTGCTTTAATTCGGAAATATCTTTTTTTTTTATCGCGGGAACAGACAAAATATAGCTTTTATGGCTTTTTAAATGTATGTAGTAAATATGCTGGACCCCACAAATTGCCTACATACGAAGTATCAAGATGATCAGAACGTTAGGACAAAACATGGCAAAATGGCATTTGACGGGCTCTGGTTATCACTAGAGACCGGATGTTTAGGCACGAAAAACCTAGAAAATAGGCAGGCAAATAGGCACTAAAAATTTTAAAAATAGGCAGTAAAATAGGCACTAAAATGTAGCTCGAAATAATGAAGATAAATATTCGATAGCATTAAAAAATAAATTCAAGTCATCAACAATGCTCAAAGAATATAGAAACATGCTTCTTTTCTATATCTATATCTTCTTTTTCAATATCTTGTATATATAAAAACGAAGCTTGTTATGCTTCCTTGTATACTGGATGAACCTAGAAGATGTGCACATACTTCGGGAGGAGATTCGTGACATCAAAAGAGTACAAAAATTCCTCTTGCATGTTGTGGAATTCCGCGTCGTATACGAGTGACAGGGGGGCCAACTTGGAATCGAAAATCGAATCCTAACAATTGGAGCGAGACATAAAAGTATGCACATACTTTGGAAGGTGATTCGTGACATTCAAGAGGACTTTTTGTCTTCTTTTCATATCACGAATCACGTCCCAACGTATGTGCACATTTATCTGTTCCGTTTTAATTGTCAGGATTCGATTTTCGATTCCAAGTTGGCACCCCTGTCACTCGTACACGACGCGGAATTCCACATGCAAAAGGACTTTTTGTCTTCTTTTCGTGTCACAAATCACCTCCCAATGTATGTGCACATCGATTTGTGCCATTTCAAATGTCAAGATTCGATTTTCGATTCCAAATTGGCATCACTTCACTCGCACACGACACTGAATTCGACAAACTACAAGAGAACTTTTGATATCATCAATCACCTCGGAAGTATGTGCACATCTTTGAAGTTCACCCTGTGTATATATTGTAACGTACCACGTGCTTATGTTTACAAACACCTAATATATGTATATATGTATGTATTATTTATATTATATAAATTATATATTTTCCCAATGAAGGCTTATTTTGAAGAAAATGCATAGAATAGGCAACATTAGGCAATAAAGCAAATATTTAGGCAGTAAAGGTCGAAATAGGCAAAATATAATTGGCTTAAATCGAAACTATAACCCCCTATATAAACTTTAAAACGTTATTTTTGATCATATTTTTAATATTAAAGAATAGGCATTTTGCCTAACATCCGGTCTCTAGTTATCACACATGGCGATTCTCGAAAATTTGGTATTTTGAACCAGAATATCTGAGGATAGGCAGGCTTGTAAAATTCTAAATTTGCCCAAAACATTTCTGAATTGTGTACTAACACGTGGTTACAATTTCATCATGGAGACTTTATTACTTGTTAAGTTACATTTTAATTTAAAAAAAGTGCAATAATTATCTATGTCTATCATTTTACAACTCATGTAAGTTAACTAACACTGAGATGAAAAACTTACTAATTAAAAAAAAAATTAAATCACATTTTGAAGAAAATTGCTTTATATCAAGCCTCATATAAAACAGATACAGAATGAGACGCTATGTGTATCAATAGAATCTTGTTACTGACTGGAGAACTTAAGTACTTCTATAGTGTATCTTTATAGAAAAAATTACCAAAAAAGAAAAAGATATTAGCCTGCATTTACGACTATAAATGGTGGATCGTGACAGTTGAGGATATAAGTAAGGAAAACAACAACCATCTTTTTAACTTTTTCCATTTACAAGGCCCAAGAACCTCTTTCCAACTCTCGAAGTATGATAAAGTTTGGATTCCAATCAGTCAAGTTGTACGAAAATTATCACTGATAGAGATCACAACAGCTACTGGTACTAGTTTCAATATTAACCAAAAACTGAACATAAATTGTTAAGCTTTTTGCATTAAGGGTATCTTAAGAACAGTTTACATTGTGAACAATAAATGAGTTCTGAAAAATCACCATGTTTGAAGACCCATTAAAAAAAAAAAAAAAAAAAAAATCACGTCTCAAACTTTTGAAGTCTCTATCCAGAAAAAAATTTACTATGAAGTGTCTGTAGCAAAATGTCTTCACGTCACTATGAAGTGTTTATCGCAAAATGTCTTTACGTCACTATGAAGTGTCTATCAAAAAAAAAAAAAATCTTTAAAATTTTTAAAGTCAAAAATGAAGATTTTTTATTTTTAACATTAACATTTATCTATTTTCCCCCTCTATTTCTATTCGAGTAGGCCGAAATGTGCACTGAAGATAAAATGTTGTATACTTCTTGCTTTTTAATATGGTTTTTGATATAACTCAATGTCTTAAAAAATAAAAGAAGCTACAGAGTTTAATGCAAGCCAACGTAAACTGCAAAATAGGGCACCTACACATAAAGGACCCACGCTAATAAAACCAATGCACATCAAAAATATTAATGAATGCTTGTTTCTAACTTTCTAAATATAACACGTCCTTTCCTTTACAAAATTACGAACAAATGTTGTCAGCAACCCTTAAAAACAGAATTGGATGATTTCATTTGAATTCACCGCCAGCAAAGTAACACATTAACACACATTTTTATTATTGACATATCAGTATCGGTGTGTCAATGATGCCAACAGGACTTAAATCAAATAAAACTCGAATTCGTATTAAATCGTGTAGGTTCGAGGAAAACAATTCTTCGGGGTACGGGTCCGCACTGGAGTTCCTTTTTGGAAGACTCATGTCTACATGCAGTCGCTCCAGAAAAATCTTTGGACACATTATTTGACTTATGTTTGATAGCAATGTATATGGAGTTGAATAGACGTGTGTAGAAACCAAGTTGTAAACTTTTCTCAGTCTTCTCTGTGTTTGTAGCTTAGTTGATAACTCCGCTCAGTATACCTAATGTTCGTTTCGAGACATTTTTCTTCTTTAGGAGATTTTAATTCGTTCGTTCTTATTCATTTTGCATATTTTAGCCAGAGAAACAATGAAAACAAATTGTGCAGATTGATTATGTGGATCTATAGATTTTTAAAATTTACAGAAGAAAATTGTAATAATATTTTAACAGAGTAGTGTGTAAGTAACCAAAATGTGGTGTGCCCTTACCTGTGAAATACATATTTACGTAAAAATATATTAATGAAAGTCGAACCTGGTATGCACGTATTCGCCCATATGCTAAGCACTGTTAATTAAGAAAGGACAATGTGAAGTGCGATGAATGTAACGACCAAATGACTTTAACAAAAATACATCTTTCTAACGTGAAAGCAGTTATTTTCCACAATCTTCGTTTACGCGCATACTCACCAACGCCGACTCCCTACGGATGCACCCACGCGCTACCGCGCAGGTACCCCTGCTGCGCTGACTCGGTTAGATAGCATTCGTGGTTTTTACAAGACGTGCACTGTTGAATGCAACTGTGCACAATCCACGTGTTGTCACAATCCATGTTTACGCGTAAACTCGTCACCACTGACGCGCCTGCTCCCTACAGACTCACCCCGCGCGGGCCTTCTGCTGCGTTCTTAATCTGACTCGGTTAGATAGCATTCGTGCTTTTTAGTGGCAACCTAGCAGAGGTTGGTCGATGTTTATGCACAAGACGTCTTAAAGTGAATCTCCATTGGGCAATGTAAGTGCAGACCTCAAAAATGATTGCTGAAGGTACAGAAAATGATACATACAAAGAAGTATATATTTCATGAATTTCTTTATGGATCCGTATAATCAAACTGCACGCTACAACGTATCTATATAGTTACTATAGAGAAAAAATATATAACTTACGTATTTCTTTATGTTCCCCACAAACCTTTGTAGCTGGCTGTACGTCGGCGTATTTACAAATATAACAGCATTAGAAATACACTCAACAGCTGTGAATATTTATTCTCTGAATACTAGCTAGTTACATGACGACAAATTTATCGCGTTCGGAAATAACGAAACGAACGAACTTACGAAAACAACTGCAACAGATTAATGATAAATTTTAATTATATAAAAATACTTACCTTCATTTCGAAAATCTTCACAAATCTTTTTGTTGTTGTCCCCATAATTCATTTTCATGTGTTTCTTCATTGTGCGAATCACAACTTTCTGTTCAAGTGAACCAATATCTTGTTTAGGTGCAGTATAGAAATGACACAGGAATGCAGTGTTGTTTCTCGTGGTTGACATATTTCTTCATAAATAATATATTAGACAATTGAGAACACATCGCGCAGTTTGTATGTTGAAATTTTGTGAATATCTGGATTTGTTTTAGTATTTCTTTCTACTATGTTTGTTTGTACCTTCAGTACATAAGTCTTGATAATTAGATGCCCAACATACTTGGCAATCACGCAGAAAACAGCACCGAAAATTCTGCACTTGAGTTAATTCAACACACAGGCTATGTGTCATTTCAAGTACCTGAATTTGACACACAACTCCAAATGGAGGGTGAGTTATTCTAACTACCTGTTTGTGTTATATTTTAACACAATCGCGTGAACACATAGGCATGTCGTTGAAATAACAACGATTTTTTTTACAGTGTACGTACTCTGATTCAAATGCAGGAACAAATTTATCTTGTAAAGAAAATTCCAAATGGAATAGTTTCAAAGTAATTTAAGAGATTTATCGTATCGAAATATTTTAATTATAGTCACCAAAGAATATCATAGTAAACTAGAAAAAAAAATAAATAAAATAATAATCATCAAAGAATCAGGAAAGGAAGAGGGAGCAACGGGAAAATCACTAATATGAATTACCTTTACTATTTTGCGACATAATCAAGTGGTTAGCGTACCGAGTTGCCACGCGGCAGATGAAAATTGCGCGCCACCAACTAGCGTGGCCGGAGATCGAATCAGAAACCTCTCGCACCAAAGGGGACTGTTCCCTCACTCAGTTATTGTCCCCTCTTTACGATTAGCAGTTAGTGTTCAACATACAGGATGAGTCTGTAAATTCGTCCAGTGCATGTAAATCAGAAACGACACTAAATAAGAGAATGAAACAAAAACTGCGATAGGAAAATGCCAGAGAGTTAATCGAATGGAGCATTTTGATTATCTTTCAGGACCCTTTAAAAAGGGATCCTAGAGGTTACTCGAAAGTTTTATTATGTTAATAGTGATCATGTAGTGGCCAGTTATTTTCCTACACAATGACCCATTGAGTGAAATACTGGAATATTAGGTGGTTATTAACTATCTATATGCAAATGAAATCAATGTTGGTTGTTACTTTATTATGAAAAAAAAAATGTTAACCGTTTGAAATGAGTGTCTGAACATAGCATTTGACTCGAGCTGGTTTTTGTTATGTCACTTTCATTAAGGGGAAGGGAGGATTCTATATTTATATTAAAAGTAAAGTTCCTCAGTAGCTCATCATATTACGAAGTTGAACCTCGGTATATGAACTCGCTATTGAACGTACGTGGATATGCCTAGCGTCTTCAAAATTTGCTCTTCTGACTGACAAATGCGGAAGAGAGAGTAGTTTCTCTAACATGTTTCTCAATATATGAAAATTAGATCAGCGTTTCTGTCTCTATTACGGGAAAGAGTTGAACTGTTTAAAATGAAGTTTACAACATAATCAGCGCTTTGTATGAGCTGGGAGTTTATAGTTCCATTTTCTATTCAAGTAAGCTACGTAAGGGAAAGAAAGGAATTCAAATATCTTTCATAAACCTATTCTCATGCCATGGACAGGCATTTCGGCTACTCTTGCCTGTGTTGCTATCTACGTATAAGAGTGCATATTACTGATAAAAAGAATTGCAATTGTTCAAAGGCAATTTCAATTAGTATGTTGCATATCTGTGATATGTATTCTCATTTTCTTACAAGCGTACATGCATATTGCTTGTCAGTTAAATGCTTATGTATTTAATACTAGTGTTCGGTGAAACATCTTTGAAAATAAAAGTTGTGCGGATATAACATGAAGGGAATTGAAATATAAATCTTGATACACAACGTCGTAATTAAACACCAGTTAAAATGTTTTGATTGCATTAGGAACTTATTTCCTGACAAAACATTCTTTCTTGTGGTGGAGAAGTGTACTTAGTTTCCTTGTATAGTTCACCGAATTGCTTTTCTTTTTTCTTGCTGTTGTGAATTTTAATGGCAGCATTGCTAGATGGCTACTTTTCTTATTTGTTGTGAATGTTCTCACTGCAAACATTTCAAATTTAAAATTGCAAATACGTGAATTGTTTTCTAAGAAATGTTACTCGTTTAACACACAGAAAAAACAACTCCCGCGAAGAATCGAACCTAGATTTACGATTTTCAAAGCAAAAGCACTAATTATTTATCCAGAAGAAACAGTGAACATCTGCCGGTGAATATAATACTGTTTAGAATATAATATTGTAGAGAGTCGCAAGTCTCAATAGTGTCAATTGAAGTCAAGTTTGATGTAATGAAGCCTCTGAAAAGAGCTTTATATGTTTGGCTAGGAAATTCAATTATCAATTCAAGCTTTATTCAATTATCAGTATTTTATGTAGTACCCATTAGCTTCTATGGCAGCTCTTAATCTTCTTGGTAGAGAGTTAACTAAGCTGGCGACATATCGATGTCCCTGTGCGACTTTTTCCCACATATCAATAACTAGCTCTCATAAATGGTCAGTTCTCTTTGGTGGATTATCAGACCAGTTGTATTGCAGTGTTTTCGTAAGTTCTTCCCCTATATTTTCCATCAGATTCAGGTTTTACTATATTTTTTTAGTAAACCTTTCCTCGGGATCTCGTCGATGTATTCTATTGGGATAAACTCACCAAGATTGGCTGACGACCTTTTACAAACTTAGCAACATATGATAGACATACAAGTCCGATGATATATATGCGACCTTTACAACAATTTTGCTATTGGATCCGCGATGATCTTGTTAAAAACTAGGGACGTAAGCACGGGGGGGAGGGGTGTCCTCGAGTCTTAACCCTCCGAATCCCGAATTTGCTGTAAATGTTGTCTATTTATGAGGGCGGTTTTACAAAGTTTAATTCAGTTTTTCCTCGTGTTGAATTTGTTCCCCCGGAGAGGCTTTCGATCCTTCCGAAATAAATTTCTTAGTACGTCCCTGGATTGGATGAATCACATGTTACCAGGAAAGAGCAGAATCTTTTCGAATATTCTTGATTTTATCCTGCTGATTTCGATAGATTTTTTCATAAATTACTCCTTAGTTTGGCTTGAATGAAGCTAACTCGGCAAGGTCATGCTTTCGGGAAATTTGAATTGACAGGAAACAGAAACAGATGAATAATCATTGTAATCTATTTGTAGTTGTGATGTTGCCTCTTCTTCTATGTCGGTTGTTTTAATAGTTCTAGATGAAAAATATAAATCATATATAAAATTTGTGAATTAACATTTTACTGTATTTTCCTGTGTGGCACATATTTTTGAGCTACACGTATAGGAAACAAGATTACATTATGCGTTCGGTAATATTGGCATTCAGTTTCTGCCCCTGTCTGCGACAGAAATTCAGGAGAAATGAGCCAGACATAAGGAAATTCCTAAGGATCTAGGTTTATTTTATTTTTTAAATTTATTTATTTATTTATTTTTTTTACGAGCTGTCTACGTTTCTAAAACCAGGACTGTACCAACGTCAATTTTTGTTTTCAGACTTTTGCAAGAAAACCTTTTTTCTGAATCAACCGACCAACAACAACTTCTTGATATTGATTATTATTAATTGTCTTATACTACTATGTACATGATATACACATTATGCCTTGATGATGTTGGTCACTACGTACACTCATGTCAAAAATGATTGTCGCATATCTATAACTGTCTTCTTGTAAGAATATAATTTGATAATGATTTTGCAGGGTACTTTTAATACTGGTACTGTGTGTATAATCGGGAAATGTATATTTGTGGTAAATATAGGAAAAGAAATATAAATACGAAAATTAGAATGAGTAAAGCAAAATATTGCTAAATGGACAAGAAAGTTTTATTTAGTTTTATTGTTCTTATTTACTGCTCTTTTGGTATGAAATTTGCCACATACATGCCTTTGCCGATTATATACTTACTAACATTATAAGAAATACCGGGCGAATTCGTTATCAAATTATATTCATACAAAAACATTTATAAACATGCGACAACAATTTTGGATATGAGTGTACATTGTGTCTCCAAAAATGCAATGAAGTCAACTGCATAAAACGTGGTTAGTTTTCTTGATCAGTTTATAATCTTTTCAGACGTCCCTTCTAGAAGAAGAAACCTCATTACAATAACTGGAACAGACCTGTTTCTATTAAAATTTTGTTCAGTTATGTGTCTCCAGAACGTAAAAGTTGCAAGAAAGCAATTGATCTTTCAGCTCACCTAGAGAAGCGTGAATGAAGCGAAAGATTGATTGATTGATTTTAGAGTTTTACGTCCCTTTCAGCAGAGAGGCTATATGAGACGTGGACCTACTGATTAACGTGGAATCCGAACCACATGAGCTCCCGCCTGGAATCGAACCCGGGTCACCTGCGCCAAAGGCGCGCATGCTAACCGCTTAGCCACGAAAGAGCTCTGAATGAAGCGAAAGAAAAATATAAGAACCAAAATATCAGAGCTTATCTGTTTTGGAGAAGGGGTTAAAAACTAAATCGTTGAAGCTGAGCTGACCTTTTTTTTATTATTATTTAGTGGCTGAAGAAATCGCTTCTTTTCTGAGATAGCTTCAGAAGAATGATCCATTAGCACCTTTTCTTTACGATTCAGTGTTTACACTGTTAAAGAACATATTTCAGCCTAGGGGCGGATCCAGGGGGGCGGCGATCGGCCCCCCAGAAGAGGACACTTTCTTATTTTACATATATAAATAAAACCCATTCCAAAGTTTGGAGCCCTTAAAAGTAGCAGTATGACAAGCCCCCCCCCCCCCCAGAAGTCGGTCGTGGATCCGCTCCTGGTTCAGCCCATACTAAAGACAGCTAAGAATTGATTTTGATAGAGACGAAAAACTGCTGCGTAGCAAAGAAGTTGATACGGGGTTTGGTATGACGTATGCATTACGAAGTTGTAGCTAGGTGTCTGACATAAAAATCCTTTAAATTTTGCGTGGAAAATGTGCTAAACACTTTTTGCAACGATTATAGAGTGAGCACCTGTTGAAATACGAGTTCACGAAAGTTCTAAGGTGTCTAAATCCAGAGTATATAAGATCGTTTGCTAAGAGTGGTGGAAAGACTTTTTAAGTTCTTGGTTGATGTCCTTGTTAAGTAATAAAATGTTTTATTCTTTGGCTAATAAAGTTGCACGAGAATATAAAGCACTTTGTTCAACCCCTGCAATTAAAGAACCAAGTGATTTTTAATTTTTGTAAATTTTGTTAAAATTATGGTGATACTGTCTCATGGCAATGTCAGTTTTGAGTGTAGGTTCTCTTTTTGATTTGATTTTCAGTTTAGTGCCTTTTTCAGCAGCTAGGCTATATAAGACGTAGAGCCACAGCTCAACGTAAAATCCGAACCACGGAAGCTCCCGCCGGAAATCGAACCCGGGTCTGCCACGCAAAAGGCGCGTACGCTAACCGCTTAACTGCGAGGGAGCTCCGTAGATTCTCGATGAACAAGAATTGCTCTTTGATACCATTAGGGTATATTGAAGTGGAGAACGGATGTAACAAAGTGAATGATTCAGACGTTAACAGAGCTCAGCGCCCGCTACAGAGGCCCTTGAGAAACAGTGGATCTTGAACGAAACAAAGGAAAAAGAAAAGGATGCTGAGTTGGAAGGAAAAAAAAGCTGTTGGATGAAAAGAGCCTGAAAGTAGCATTAAATAGAACAAACAACCGAGTATTTGAAAGAGAAAAGTAAGGTACAGTGGCAGACATTTAAAATTGAAAGATTAGTCTTATTAGAAATTGTGGTAGAGTTTATAAGGGTAAAAGTAGTTTCTGATCGTAAGTTCGAGTTCGATTCACGCCTGGGAAGAATTAGATTACTTGATTCAATTGACAAGGAGACTTACGGAAGTGTTACTCACCGATTTGAGTCAAACTTTGGATACTTGTAGAACATCGAAAAATAATCGACCCGTATTTCTTTATTTCGGCAATGGTGCGGGTTTAAGGGTAGAAACCATCCTTTGAACTTTAGGGGTGGTCTTCAAGCATAGACAGAAAACAATAATTTAATGTAAAAGAAAACATACTGCCAAACATACTAAATTTAAAATGGCGGATCCAATATGGTGATTAAAATTACTAAAAGTCTTCTCGTTTAAAATGTTCTGCATTTAGCCAAGAACATTTATAGTTGGCAGGGGTTACTGCGAGAAGGTTGCAGACCGATTTGAAACTTCTTTCTTTCTTTATTTTAACGGGAGGCTTGATCAAAGTGAGTCTCCATCTAACTACTCGGGGTGCTTATTTATAGAGTACCCTCGTTTCACTAGTCAGGGTGCTTATTTTACTGAGTCCCCACTAGTGCTGTCGAATTTTTGTGACATTTGCGGTTTTCGGTTTATGAGAAAACCTGAAACTGCAAAAGCGGTTTTCAAAACTGAAACCGCGAAAGCGGTTTTCAGAACCGAAACCGCAAAGGCGGTTTTCGAAACCGAAACAGCAAAATCCGATTTCCAAACGGAAACCGCAAAAGCTCTTTTCGAACGCGAAATCCGACCCCACCTGATTTTCATATATTTTGTAAGTTAGACCACGAGGAACACAAATCTAAAGGAATTATAATATTTCGAATGTCGGAACTCGAGTCGGAATTCGAACATGAAGTGACCACAGAAGCAAACTGGACCCCAACTGATTTTTATATATTTTGTAAACTAGACCAAAATGAGCAATAATCTGAAGGAATTTTGACATTCCGACTTCCCAAACTCGAGATACTAGAACTTATACAGTAGTTTTATATAATATGTGTAAAAGTAACGAAGAAAATCCTGTCGCTTTTTGACCTATCATCTTAGAGAGTCGATATGTCACCTAAGACGTACCTGGAAGATCAAATATAGTATAGTAAGACACAGATGACGTGATTTTGTGAACTCCAATTTCAGTGGTGGCGCTAGGATCAATTAGGCGGTCAGAACACTTTCCGCTTTCTGTTTGGCAAGTCCCTGTTGCCACGTTTACACCCTACCCCTCATCCCCGTCCCTTCCCTCTTCGTTTTACCTAAACGTCAAAAAGTAGGACGAAAGAGTCTTTTTACCCAGGATTATTTAAAATTGTGTTGGTAGTGGATACAAAATTTGTTTATTTTGTAAAACTATTTTCAGACTAGCGCATGCCTCTTAGTATCTATCTTCCGTGTAGGCATTTGTATGAGTTCTTTACTCCTTTTATATACCGGCACGTTTAGGTATGCATTTTGCTGTTTCATTATTATAATTGATTTAATTTTTCATGCACTTCGTTAAAACAAAGACCACGGAAGATAAAAGACTACGGAAAACTTAATGATGCAATAGACGAGGCTTCCTCAATCTATTTATTTTATATCACGACCCCCTTTTATCACACCTTCTTGCCTGCGACCCTTACAATTAATTTTCTGTTTATAAGTTTATTATTATTATTATTATTATTATTATTATTATTATTATTATTATTATTATTATTATTGTTCATCGCTTAGAGTTGTAAGTTCTATTTGTATTTTTCTTGTATTTAAATCTGCAGATTTTAACGAGTTTCATTCCTTTTATTCCAATTGGTTTAATTGTATTTAATTTCAATTGGATTTTTAATTGTCCTGGTCCTTTTTGTGTTCGTGACCCTGTCGTGTTTGGATTACACAGAAATTGCACGAACTGTCCATGGCAAATAGTAGGGGAAGTCAGTTGAATATGAGCATAGTTAATGAAAATGCTAACATATCTTAAAAAAAATGTATTACAGAAAGTGAAAGTTATCACCAAAAGAAAGCCTGATCTTTCGTCTACAAACGCTAAAATGTACAAGGTTATACACGCTTGTGTTTGTGAGTAATAAACAGGTTAGTAAAGTAGGTGAGCAGTGCTCATATTTTTTCGGAGTACAAGGGTAATATCAGCACTTCATATGGCAAATATGAACAGCGTTTCTCTTTTAATATTTTCACATAAAATACAAAGTACATACAAAAAATGTACAAAGGAAGAAATAAAACGTAACTGATTACAGTAACGAGCAAAAGATAGTTCTACATGCACGTAAACACAGTTCATTTCAAGAGTCCTGTCTATTGGTTTGACGTAAATAACTGGGCACTAAATCTTCTACAATAATCCCAAAGAAAGAAGTCAAGGCACTGAACATTCACACAAAAAACATAATACCAGTCTTGGCACATATAATACTTGATGCATTCTTCCCTTTTGGAGTCTTCATTAAACTTTCCTTCACAAATATGGCAAATACTATCATTCTCCTCACACTGTATGAATGAGCCTGTCCTCATTCCTAACGTAGCATTTCTGGCGTTTTCTTCAATAACACTATTTGTATCCTCTTGTGCTCTAGATTTATTTACGGCTGTCTGCTTCTTTACCTTTACAGGAAGTCTTCCTTTTGAAATTTCTTTGGACTGAAGCTGTATTATCAATTGCCTTGATGTAAGTTCTCGTACTTTCTCTCTATGTCTTCCTTTTCTGTTGCTTTTGCTCTGAATAGTAGACAGAGGAAAAAGTGATTGACAATTTTCCGCGGTGTTTGAGAAACTTGGTTGATAGAGTTTCCTGAGGCGCTTGATGGTCCAGGTTGAAGTTCAGTGTTTGCGAAACAGGCAAGTTCTTGACCTGTAGATGTATTGGTTGGTGATGAGTGCACTATAGCAACATTAGGTAGTGTAGAAGAGCTTGTTGGATTATTATTACCAGCAGATGACCTTAAAGTTTCTTGAGAAACATCGAGAAAATAATTCTCTGCAACATAAGTGTAACCAGGAATAGCATATACATTTACAGGCCACAATCCAGTTGCTTTAGACGCACTTGAAGCAATTCCAACAATAGCATTAGTATTCCATGCTTTCGTGATCATTCCAGCAAATTGTAATTTGGTAAATACATTGCTGTTATGAACTTGAAGATTGTAGAATGGGCCATCAAAGACGGCCATTCGTATGGGCCATCAAAGACGGGGAGTACAATTTATAAATTGTAGAAAACATGGAAAATTGTCAACTTCAGAGCCCCACCATTCAGCTATGAAGACAAGTAGAGTTATAATTCTTGTTGTGGCATGTACTCCCATGCGCAAAAAAATTGCGCGTATACTGTAACTCACGATTTTTCGCAATTATTTCATTTTCCATATGTTTATGGGTAAAATTTAGTTATTAGTAAGTGGAGATAATAGAAAGCAATCCATCTAAGAAGATATTTCCAAAAAATATAATAAAATAATAAAAATATAAGCAAAAAACAAAATTATGTTCGGTTTTGTGTATACTGGCAATAATGTTTTCGAGGGAATTTTTGGAGTAGCACAGCACGATTGCAGAGGGAATAACAAGATTAGCTGAATCAAGGAACTGGAAATTGGAGTAAAATATTGCATTTATTGGCTTAAATCTATGGTGTAAATTGTCTGCCAAATATAAATTAGTTTCTGTAAGCAAGATGTTATACGGAAATATATAAACAAAGAGAAAAACTGTTGTCTTAAGTTTGGAAGTGACATGCTCTATAGCCATGAGCATTTATTTCTTAAAAAAAAGATAGGCAACAAAAGAAAATCTGTGTGGTCAAGTGGGTAGAGTAACGGACTAGTAATTCTTATACTGTTTTGACACCAGATCGAATCCCATCCGGTCCTGTTCAATTTTTTTTCTTTACAAAACATTGTAGAAAGTGTATAATTTTTATGTTAATAAAACTGAAACAATACAATTAGGAAATAACTTTTTGTTTCCTCTGATGACGTATTTATTTAGAATTAGTGTACTATTAGTAATACCGATTGCTTTCAGTTTATGGTGTTGTATAGCTTCCTTTATCATCCTCTTTTCTTTAAAAAAAATTGTCTCCAATAAAGTATGAAAAATATATATAGTCAGAAACAGACATCTTAGTATCAAACGTGATTTATCGTGATGAAATAAATAAGTTTCCCGTTATTAAAAAAGAAAACTATAGAAAATCATTGAATTTGGTCTTAAGGTTTTTATTATGCTATATATATTCTTTATAAGACTATATACTTTATAAGGCAAGATGAGCGATCATACCCTCAAATTTAGCTAGTGAGTGAAAGATGTTTTCGGCACAAATATTTTACAGGTTTAGGTGCATGAAACACCAATACGCCATGGTCTTGACCTTCGTTTATTTCACATTATTATCCGACATATCATAGCAGGTAAAAAGCAGCATCAATCGGCAAGAAGAACTGCAAGTTGTGGTCTTAGTCTGTTTTTGATGCTCCGGACTCGATCGCCTAGCACGCTCGTCTATACCTTGACTCATACGTCTATCATTCAGTGTAGGCACATATCCAGCTTTTCTTTTCGGAGGGGACCCGACACAAATCCTCGTAAGCACGTAATTCTAATGTTTCAAAAATATCAATAATAATAATAATAATAATAATAGTAATGCAACAGTTCTGTATTTCTCTTAAACGTTTCTTACTTGTCATTTATGAACCGGTCAAACTTAATTCTAACTCTCACGAAATCAAAAAATATTTTCTAGAGACATGTAAGGAAAACTGTTTGCTACGTATATCACATAACAAAAATAGCAAATGGCAATGAGTGTATCGTTCTAATACAGTAATGTTATAAACAGACCGAAAACGAAATTGTAATCCCATTTAAAAGTGTTCTTTAATTCCACCTGGTATCAATGGCATTACGGTATATTCTTACAAGTAACACTTCCCAAGTATAACACTCCGATTTTGATAAAATTTGACAGGCAGATACTACACATAAAATAAACGAATACATGTTTTTTATTTTCTGCGGAAAAACTGTTTTACGGGGGCAAAAGCACTCACCCAAAATTTTGAAAGTTGACGCCGGAAAGACAAAAACAAGTGGACCAAAGTGTACGAAATTGTGCACAGATATGGCAGACGTAAAATGAAGGAATACGTGTTTTGTATTTTCCTGGAAAAAACGGTTAGGTGAGACGCAGACCCCTCCAAACCTTTGATCATGAAATATCAAAAGTGCTAGTAACAATATGTCTGATGTGTGTAAAGGACGAAGAATTCCGATGACACTTTGTGTATGGACAATACGCAAAAACTAAACGAATACCTGTTTTAGGGGACAAAATCCCCCATCCAAAATGATGAAAGTTGACGCCCGAAAGGCAAGAAGAAGTGAACCGAAATGAATGAAATTGTGCACAGATATTGTAGACGAAAAATGAGGGAATATGGGTTCCGTATTTTCCTGAAAAAAAAGAAAAACGTTTCGGTGGGACACAGACCCCTCCAAAACTTTGATCGTGAAATATCAAAAGTGCTAATAACAGTATGTCAGAAGTGCTTAAAGGACATGAAGAATTGGAACGACACATTGTGTAGGGACAATACACAAAACAAAACAAAACAAAAAAACAAAAAAAAAACTGGTTTATTTTCTGCGAAAAATTGGTTTTAGGGGGCAGAATTCCCCACCCAAAATTTTGAAATCGTGCACAGATATTCTAGACGTAAATTGAGGTAATTGTGTCTCGTATTTTTCTGGAAAAAAGCGATTGAGAGGGGCTCGGACCTTCTAAGCTGTTGATTAGGAAATATCAAAAGTGCAAATAAGTATGTATACGTCAGAAGTTCCTAAAGAGTATAGAGAATTGCAACAAAACTTCGTATAGGGACAATTTGCAAAATAATAAATGAAATGCATTTTAATTTGTATGAAAAAACAGTGTTGGGGTCTAGAGCCCCTCCAAAAAAAAAGTTAATATTACCGTAAAAGTGCAGGAAGGAGTGGACCGAAGCAAATGAAATTGTGTGTAGATATTGTATAGACTGTATGTAAAATAAGGACTTTTGTGTTTTAAAGATGCCCCTATCAATTTTGGCACATCAACAGCAAACAGGAAATCAATCGGCACGTGTTTTTGTTCATGCGGAAAAACATGGTAAGGGTTAAAGTTGCCTCGTGAAATACTACAAAATACGCTATACTGTTTGTGCTTGTTGTTGATCTGCCAAATTTGAAGAAATCTGATGGAGACACTTGTGAAACACGAGAGGCTTTATTTTTCATATCCAATATGTACAGACAACTTCATTCGCTTCGGTCCAATCCTTCCGACACTCAACGCCTCGGTCCACTCAAAAGTTTTTTTTCTCTTTTCAGGAAAATACGAAGCACGTATTTCCTCATCTTACCTCTACAACATTTGTGAACAATTTCATTCAGTTCGGTACATTTTTTCTTGCCTTTCTTGCTTCAAATTTCAAAATTCATGGGGGGACTTCTGTCCTCTAAAACCGTTTTTTCGCAGGAAATAAAAAAGCCGAATTTGTTTATTTTTTGCTTATTGTCCTAACACAAAGTTTTGTTCCAATTCTTCATGTAAATTTAGGCACTTCTGACATACTGTTATTAGCACTTTTGATATTTCATGATCAAAGGTTTGGAGGGATCTGTGCCCCACCTAACCGTTTTTTCCAGGAAAATACAAAACACGTATTCCCTAATTTTATGTCCGCAATATCTGTTCACAATTTCGTTCACTTTGGTCCAGTTGTTTTTGCCTTTCGAGCGTCAACTTTCAAATTTTGGGTGAGGGCTTTTGCCCCCTAAAACCGTTTTTCAGCAAATAATAATAATAATAATAATAATAATAATAAAGCACTTATTTGTTTATTTTATGTATAGTATCTACCTGCCAAATTTTATCAAAATCGGAGTGTTACACTTGGGAAGTGTTACTTGTTAGAATTATAACAACAACGCATTGTCCACAGTTTGGACACTGACTCAAAGTAATCTGACATTAAAAAAAAAAAAAACCTCAAAAGGGAAAAAGTAGGTTTATTAAAAAGTGCTTGAGGTTTGGTAAGGGACAGCTTCCAGGACCTCACGCTGGATACGTCACTGAGTCAATGCATTATATTTGTTTCTTACAAAGATAATAATTAGATGCGTAATGTGTAAAATTATATCATAGTTTGACTTTTTATAGGTCTTTCCTTAACACATCCATATTATCCGGCGTTCTGCCTGCCTGTTTTATGTCGGATAAGCGAAACTCTACTGTATTTTCAGATAGCATATACACAGGAGCTAGAGGTCTGCACGGGCCGGAATTTTTAGAACGGACCCGGCCCGTTCCCTTTAATTTATAATCTATAGGCATTAGCGGATTAAGGGCGGAGCCAATGGAGCCCAGGGCCCCCAGCTCAGGGGGCTCTTTAAAATCTCTCTGTTTAATACTTACGCTCGCGGTATCGCTAGATTTAAGTCTGCATCAGCAGCATTTACCTGTTAATAATGAATACAATTATTTAATTGTTAATAATGAATTTAACTAAACTAATTATTGTAAACTTGGAGCACATTCAAATATTACAGCATAGTTCTCGGTAGTTCCATAAGTAATTTCAGAGACCACGGTGTTTCAGTGGTAGAGCGTTCACCTTTGGTGCATGGAGTCCTTGGTTCGATCTATGCTCGCGCCAAGTGAACCTTGTGCTGGACAAACACTGTGTGCGTGGGTTTTCTCGAGGTTCTCACGTTTTATCCCACTTTTTTCATTCCACCATTTCATTCATTTCTTATGATCACTGTCTCCTTTAGCCTATCAGGCACAATCCTGGGACGTAAAATTTAAAAATTTCATTTCAAATCATTTCAATCAAAAAACAGTTGCAGGAAGTACCGGTATGCAATTTCGAATAAAACAAACTACTATATACAATTCTGAGTATATTATTCTTTTATGAAATTCTCGCGAACCTTATTTCTAAATTGAAGGGTAAGAAGACTAAATTCATTCTCTTATTATTATAGATCCATTTCAATTGAAGCAGTTGGAATAGTTGGGAAAAAAAAAATACCAAAAAAAAAATACCCTATATTCCAGTGTGCCACAATCGGTATAGCGCGCCACACTGGTGTGTCCAGCAAAGTGAACAGTGTGACGCAAACTTTTTCCTATTATTTACAAGAATATTTGTTGAGTTCCTGTTATTTATTATTATTATTATTATTATTATTATTATTATTATTATTATTATTATTATTATTAACAATTTTTCCATGGATCAGCTGTCTGTGTACGGTTAAGCAACCACAAGTATCACATTGAAGGAATGAGTGTAATTATTTACTTTAATACTAATACAAAAGTCTATTTGCTTGTATATTCTACCGGTAATAACTGCATCCGTCTAGAAAGCTAGGACTAACAACAAAGGGATACCAAGTTGTGACCACACACCGCCCCAAATCGTGGGTGCCACAAGTTCTCTTCTACGCCTTAGAACAATAAGGGCTGTAGCGTTCAGAGAGAGAGAGAAACAACTTAATTCCTTTGCAGTTATATGCTTATTAAATGTTAACTTATATTTATAAATTATGTAAGTGATCGTATCGTTTTCTGTTTATTATTATTATTATTATTATTATTATTATTAATAATAATAATTCTTATTATTATACATTTCTTAATACGTTGATTGCCATGTGTATGGAATTCCATACACACGGCTGTCCTGTACAGTAGAGCGTGATTATTTTCCATACGCAAACAATGTAGATATTCCAAGTTTGTTGTGTTCGTTCTTAGGTGTGTATGTAATTAGATACATATGGCGTAGAAATCAAAATTTAATGTCCATGTCACGTATATGCAAAACCATACACAAAGACATTTATGAGCAAAGACATTGAGTTTGAGTTTAACGTCTCGTTCAGCAACGAAGCTATATGAGACGTCGGCCTACTGATTAACGTGGACTCCGAACCACGTGAGCTCTCGCCGGGAATCGAAGCCGGGTCTTCCACGCCAAAGGCGCGTACGCTAACCACTAAGGAGCTTATGAACAGAGACATTTATGAGCTAAAACAAAGGCGAAAACAAAGATGTGTGATGTGATTTTGAGTTTATCGTCCCTTTCAGCAGCGAGGCTATATGAGACGTGGACCTACTGATTAACGTGAAATCCGAACCACATGAGCTCCCGCCGGACGAAAACAAAGACCTTTGGAATTGACAATTGTTTGGACATTCCAGTCGAACCTACCTAATATTAACAACGTTTCTACGATAATTTCGTAACATTGTATTATTTCTTTTGTTGATTAGCTTGGTTAGGCTTATTTAAACACTTTCTTCTTTGCACCGACGTGTCACATCTCTTGGATGAAGATACACTAGCTCTCACTGGAAATCTAATCCAGAACCAATGCACTTGAACCATTTGACCACAACAAGGCACATTTAAAAAGAAGTTTCGATTTTGTTCGGAAAATTGTGATTTGGTGTAACATTTAAAAATATATTTAAGAAAGGGTACGGAGTAAACGCACTTTACTTTCTCGCTCGAATTTTTTACACTGACTTATGTTAGGCTGCAACTGTTATTGAAACATTTATTTGGAAAATTGCGAATAAAATAATGTTTTGGAAAACTTTGCTAGAAGAAACTTCAGGCCCAAAAGTAAAGTACCCATTGGTCATATTTCCGTTAGAAATAACTTGATCCATATATTAGAATTATAAAGGATATAATTGTATGTGAACTATAAGCAAAAGCATCTGAGTAATTTCTGAGATAATTATGCAAAAAGTCACCCCCAAGAATAAATTATCCCTTGTGGATCTTTTCAGTACAAACAAGCTATGCTATATTGTTAGTGTTTTCATAAAACATTTATTTATGAAATACGAACACAATCGCCTGAGTCGTTCTTGAAAAAATCGCAGGGTAAAACTTACTGTCAAAAGTAATATACCATTTCTAGATTTTCCGGATGAGGGAATTATACCATATAGCTAGGTTATTTATGTAACACGTATTTATAAAATATGAACAACAAACATCTGAGTTGCTTTTAGGAAGGTCATCGGGAAAAGCTTACCCCCAAAGGTAAACTATTCTATCTGTAATTTTGACAGTATATCGAGTAATTTTTAAGCATATCGTCGGGGAAAATTTCACTGTCAAAGTAAACTATCTCTTTTGGATTTTTCTTTTCGGAACAAGCGAGTTATACCATATTGTAAGATTATTACAGAAAATATTTTTACTGAAATTAGAACAAATTTGTCTCAGTTATTACTGAGACAATTGTCCAAAAAAAAAATCAACCCTTGAGAAAACCACATCTTCTGTATGTTATCGGAATAAACTATTTATGCTCTATGTTAGTTTATTAATGAAATATTTCTTTACGAAATATGAACAAAATTGCCTGAGGCGTTAATGGGAAAATCATCGGGGGAAAGCTCACCCTAAGATTAAGCTACTCCTTCGAACGAGTTGTCATATCGTTAGGTAATTAATGATACGTTTATTTATGAAATGTGGTTGGGAAAATTGTGCAAAAAGAACGCATACCATACAGTAAATTACACCATATATATTTTTTCAGAAAAATTATTCATATGTGGTGGAGATTTGTTAATAAAATATATATTTATCAAAAGTAAATAAAATCGTCACAGCTTTTTTTTATTTGAGAAAATTGAATTATTTTAAATTTTAATCCTTCAGTAAATTACCCTTGCTTTTAGGTGTCGAAGGACATAAAATTCGAAAGATATTATGTTATTAAAACGTTATGTCTAGAATTCGGTGCAGATACGTTGAACAGTATCGCCTCTATTTGAGTGCGTGTAAAAGCGTGACGAACCAAGAGACAAATAGATGGACAGACATCGAAAAATAATTTTTTTCGATATGTAGGAGCCATGTAACTTGAATTTATTGAAATCTGGTATTCGGTTTTTATAACTATCACCACACTTTCTTCTTTCGCCGCTCGAATGTGAAAACGAATAGGCCTACACCGACACGTAATGTGATAATTTGTAATCCCAAAAATTTAATTTGTTATGTTTAATGTGTGGTTACTCTAAAAAAAAAAATGCTTATGCATGTTACATCATTTTATTATCAGTTTTTCACGCTACTGTATAATTCGGTACGATTGTAGTTAATATTCATGGCATCTTTTGGAAGCATTCGCGTTCCTCACAAAGAGAGCTGTAAAATTTAGTTTTGTTTAAAGAAAGCACTCTTGATTTTTTTTTCACACAGACTTGCATTTGTTGCACTTGTGGATATGAAACAAAAGGAGAGAGAGAGAGAGTCAATATTTTAAAAAGAAACACACACACAGAAACACTAGAACAGTTTTTTTTCTTCATGACAACGAGCTATCGCTGTGACTGTGTTCCTCACGCTGTGTGTAAAGCTGTAGCTTGCTCTTGTTTTGTTTTTTCCTGTTCCTGACTCACAGACACTCGCAGTGAGTTGAAGCTGTGTAAAAACGGATAGGGAACGGTTAAGCATACCATACCATAAACTAAAAACAATCGCTATTAGTAATAAATAGTAAGCTAATTCTGAATAAATACGTCATGAGAAAAACAAAAAGTTATTTAATTATTATATTATTTCGTTTCTTATTAACACAAAAATTATACACTTTCTACAATGTTTTGTAAAGAAAAAAAAATTGAACAGGACCGGATGGGATTCGATCTGGTGTCAAAACAGTATAAGAATTACTAGTCCGTCACTCTACCCACTTGCCCACACAGATTTTCTTTTGTTGCCTATCTTTTTCTTAAGAAATAAATGCTCATGGCTATAGAGCATGTCACTTCCAAACTTAAGACAACAGTTTTTCTCTTTGTTTATATATTTCCGTACAACATCTTGCTTACAGAAGCTAATTTATATTTGGCAGACAATTTACACCATAGATTTAAGCCAATAAATGCAATATTTTACTCCAGTTTCCAGTTCCTTGATTCAGCTAATCTTGTTATTCCCTCTGCAATCGTGCTGTGCTACTCCAAAAATTCCCTCGAAAACATTATTGCCAGTATACATAAAACCGAACATAATTTTGTTTTTTGCTTATATTTTTATTATTTTATTATATTTTTTGGAAATATCTCCTTAGATGGATTGCTTTCTATTATCTCCACTTACTAATAACTGAATTTTACCAATAAACCTATGGAAAATGGAATAATTGCGAAAAATTGTGAGTTACAGTATACGCGCAATATTTTTTGCGCATGGGAGTACATAGGGATATAAATAAACTGTATTTTATTATAGTTAGGTTTGCGCATGCGTATCTTTTTGTACATAAATTAACAAATGAACCTCAATTTATCTGAAAAGTCGAAGCTTGCGATTTTTTTCGAGCACTTCCGGTTCGAATTTTAAAATTCTGTTTTCACGGTTGGAAGACTAGTTACCCGCTTTCCGAACAAAAATTTGTATCGCTTCTGTGTGCAACCGTTTCGTCGCAAAAAATTCTAGAAATTGTTAAATTTTCAAAAATCGCCACTTTTGGCCGCCATTTCCTCGAAAACACCATTTTTTTAAGTTCTGAAATTTTGTCAGATAGTTCAACTTTACATGTATAAGAAACACCAAATACGATTTTCGACAAATGCGTCATAAATTAACTACAGCCTTTTGAAGTTAGCGAAGTTTTGTTAACTTTGATGTCACAGTTGGCAACACTGGAAACAATAACTGCAACAATTTGATGGTGTTTATGATTAACATTCATTAAATAACGAACAAAAGCTTTTCCTAGGCTGTTTTTTTTTTTTTAAATAAGTTTGAACAGAAAGGCTCTCTGAAATAGTAAAATGAGCCTCCCTCTACTCCGTTTTCTTAAACCGAAGTAATCTGACAAGTAAAGGTTCTCTCCCAAGAACCGGGGATCCGGAAACTGCGCATATATTTAGATAGAGGAGGACCACGAAGGAATACTGGTGAAATATGCCGGGTCGACAGCAAATGATAAATCCAATATGGTCGCCCGAAGATCATGCCAATCGACTTTTGCAAGCAACCTCTCATCCACTTCCCATGGGCAGATTGACGTAATGTTTTGCAGATTGATATATGTACGAACACTACACATCTATGGGTTTGAAATTTCGCGGACGTTGACGTATTGAACCCATATAGACGATCAGAATGTCAGTGACTCGTGTGTGGAAAACGAATCGTACTATGGAAGTACAGTATCACTAGACGTGTACGAAAAACATTAAACGGTTCAAAATATCGTCATCTGAAAAGCAATATGGCCAAACAAAATCCTGAATCAAACAGCTCGTACTAGAAAAACGAAATTTGGTGTAAAGGTCCAGTACCACTAGTAGGTGAGGAAAATAATACAAATGGATCACAATTTTACATCGTGTATCCAATATAGCCGCGAAATACGCATCTAAAATATACACTGTAAACAGTTCAGGTGGTTTCCCATGAAAATCATCTACAATTCACTGGAACAGATTTTGCAGGTGAAATGCCAGTAAGTTAAAAATGTTGCATTGTGAATATTTTGTCATGTGTTCATAACTTGCACGTGATAATACACCTTTACACCAAATTTCGTCTTTGCACTACAAGCTGTTTGGTTCAGAATTTTGTTCGGCCATATTGCTTTTCAGATGGCGATATTTTGAACCGTTTAATGTTTTTCGTTCACGTCTAGTTATACTGTACTTCCATAGTACAATTCGTTTTTCAGACACGAGTCGTTGACACATTGACATTTTGATCGGCCATATTGGGTTCAATACGTCAACGTCCGCGAAATTTCAAACCAATAGATGTGTAGTGTTCATACATATATCAATTTGCAAAACATTAAGTCAATCTGCCCATGGGAAGTGGATGAGAGGTCGCTTGCAAAAGTCGATTGGCATAACCTTCGGGCGGCAATATTGGATTTATCCTTTGCTGTCGGCCAGGCATATTTCACGAGTATTTTTTCGTGGCCCTCCTGTATCTAATTATATGCGCAGTTTCCGGATCCCCGATTCTTCGGAGAGAACCTTTACTTGTGAGGTAGAAATTACGAAACACACAAATTTTAAGTTAACTTAAAATGGTCTTGGAAACAAAATTTCACTGATTTATTTTTCACATGAAGCAATCATTTCCTTGCTTTGTGTCTTCTTCGCTAACAGCATGTAACCGTGCAGATGCTCCAATAGGTATTGGTGCACTCACAACTCATACGTAGCACATTCTCGATAGTCACAAAACACTTATTTTCACTTCTCTTATGCTCTTCTGCAAACCTGTACCTTGTTGAAGGCCCATGTGAAAGCATAAACAGCACTTCAACTTCACGTAATTCATGATTTATTCTTAATATTTCTGCTACCCACCTCTGGGTATCATATATGCATGTAACAAAAGTTCCTTTTTGCAGACTTCTTAAATCTACACTTTGAATTGCAGAAGCTCGTTTTTGGGGGAAGCATTCATGGTGACCCGTTACTGCCATAAAAACTTCGCCATTTTCTGAAAGCCAAACGTGACTTCGTTGAATACCAGTTACCGATCGCACACTTTCCCATCGAAAGCCAAACGTGACTTCGTTGAATACCAGTTACCGACTGCACACTTTCCCACCCTTGCATTTTCTTTCTCTCTCTCTCTCTCTCTCTCTCTCTCTCGAGAATTGTCAAATTCAGTTCCTGGCAACAAAACAAGAGTAATACCCGGAGTTTGTGCTTGCACTATACTTACGAATTCTTCTGCAGTTTTAATACTGTGTATCTGTTTTGCCTGAGGTTATGCCGCGTTTGTCACATTTTTCAACCCTCTTCCCCCCCTTCCCCCCAATACCGTCGCAGAGACCTTTGAATGGCCGGTTTCACTAAAAATCCACTGCTTTATCGGACCTGTCTGCATCTTGGACATCTAAAAACAATTTTTAAAATGGGATGCAGCACCATCAGAAATCACGGACACGGTTTGGGAAATTGTACATACTTATTTTCACGTATTCGAACCTTTCTCTATGACCTATATTTTTGCTTTTCTTGGAGTATTTTTAGAATCTTGTCTATGGCTTTGAGTACATGATGTGTTTTACAACAAAACTGTCAGTTGTTTCATAAGAATATACCACTGCCGTAAAGATGGAAATCTGCTCGTTTTTTCGGTGATAACTCTGAATTTCACTTTGCAGAAAAATAACAGTCCAGTTTTCAGCGAAGTCCACATGAAGTGAAATAGAATTTGTATCTTGAAATTTTATACGATGCTCTTCGGTAGTAGTTCTCTTTGGACTATCTTGATGTAGTCATGAATTACAATTCTTACAGTTAAACCACCAACGTACGATACAGAAACACAAAGTGGTACAGTTTTTTTTAACGAGATCATTGTTTTCCCATATGGCATACGTAACACTTTCATTTTCATCAGGATCAGTAATTAAAGACTCCACAGTTATTCCTTCCACTCCAGGACATTCACCACATTCTTAAAGAAGACAACTGTCATTTTCTACGGATCATACTACTAAAGAAAGTGTCAGGCATGACAGCTTCAATACGGGCTGCACTTTTGATTTGTTGCAACGCGGTAGCAGCTAACTTAAAATTTGGACAATACACTCACACTCGTCCCTCGCAGGTTGCGGGCCCATTTTGGTCGAATACTATAAAATTCCGAGTGACCCATTCTTATGCTGCGATTGTTCTGTTTAAAAAGTCCGTAAATTTCTTTGGTGAAACACGTAAGAAAACGTTTCAATTTTGTAACTTTTTGTCCATTTTCAATCACTGTAATGACATCGCACTTATTCTCTGCCTAAATTGAAATGGAAGGCACCTGATATTAATAAATCGTAAATTGATTAAAATTTAGTGTGATTGATTTATGCTTTCGCTTTTCTTTGGTATTTCACTGCGCTGATAAGAATTAACAAAAAAAAATCCCTATATTGTAAAAATGTCACGACGCGTACCAGCGATTTATAAACGCGAACGAACAAAACGTGATAAACGTTTCAACAACGAATATTTTACGAAGTCACATCCCACGGTTTTAAACGCTAGTCAAACATATCACAAGTTCTAACTTCACACATTTTGTCGATTTGACGAATTTCTGTATTTCCTTACAGAACAGTTTTAAAGCTGCTGATTTTCTTTAGGGTTTGGCACACAGTTGTATCAGTTCTTTGTGTTAAGCTGCCCAATTTAGCGGAAAACACATCACTGATTTCCTTCCGCGTGTAACAAAATTCAGCAGACATAGTAGCGGGAGGTGAAAGAAAACTTCCACAGAATAAAATATTCACTGGTTATACGTGCCAGAATTGAATAATAATTAACAATGTTTAATTAGTTTCCAATATTTTTCTTTCTTCACTCTGATGTTTACTGACTTATCTTTTGAGAACTAACTTCACACACAGTACAACGTCATCGAGGACATGTCCAAAACAGAAAATATAAATTCTTTGACTGTCTGTGGTTTGGTCTGTTGTTCAGAGAATGAGAACGAACATATAATTGAAGGGGCTTCTTTAGTGAAAGTGACTGAGCTACAAATCCACGACTACCTTTTGAACGAAAAGAAAAATTATCTAGGAGTCTTCTCTAAGGTTGATAATGAGTACAAATGGCGTACAGCGGACTAATTACTTTCCACTAAAAAGTAGTTAGAATCTTGGTCCGTCGTGAAGTTTGGTTTCAGAACTCCAGAATTGAAGATATGAACTTCTCTGGTCACTGTTTTTCTCTTCTTGGTACACTAAATCGGAGTTTTGAGAAACATTTAGTTTGTTATGCACTTAACTACACTTTTAAAGTACTGAAGAAGGTACGAAAGTCCGTTTAAAATAATACGACACGTAACAGAACATGTATAGGCTTTTATTAACGAATGGGCTACACGGCTTTAACTCTTGGTATAGATTAGTAGTTTCGTACTGTTTTAACTTTTAGTCTGTATTATTATTATTATTCACCACACTGATGTATTTAAACAAATGTTTAAACATCCGAAGAATACTAACAGATACAATTGTAAAATTAATCTTAAGTTTCTTTGTCTGTAGTCATCCAGTACTGTTATATTCCAATATGACATCAATTTTACTAAAATATATTTATAATCAACGGGATAACATAGTACTTAATATTATTTATCAATGTGCATGGATATAATGCCGTGTTACACTTAAAAATAAACGTTTAATGAAAAAAAACAAATAAACATGTTTAAAATCATAAATTTTTGTAGATCAATACTTATATGTAAATGATTGGGGCAAAATGATTTCATCAAAACCTTTAAAAATAGACAACATATTTAAATGAAACAGATGACAAAACTTATAACTGAACATATTTACGTGGTTAATGAAACTTTGAGATGTTAATTTGTGATAGATTATAATCTTTACTATGTAGTATACTAAGACATAGTATTACTTGTATGTAAATATTTGTAAATAGCAGATAGCTTCAGAAAAGGTATAATAAAATTTCTGGAATATCTCAGTGACTTGCCCTTTTTATTAGTTCATGATAAAAACATTATTAACAACGTCAGCACTATGCATATTACGCTTCACAAACTAAACATACATGTTGATACATTAAAATATTAATATGCAATTATAACGTAGAATATGTTTAAGGGTTGAGATTTAAAATTATAGTTTTACCACATTCAAGAATCACAATTGAACTTTTACATCATAATAATTTAACTGTAATTCTTTGGTCACTCGACAACGACCTGCTTCGCTAAACAAAGAAGACTATACCTACAAAATATTTTATCTGGCAACCCAACCCCGGAGTGAGGAGAAAAGCAATAAATGATTTATAAAATTTGAAAGAATATAAATGTCATAATAAATAACCAACGCTGGTCTTTACATAATCTACAAGAGGATGGAATCCTCATTCCATAACTTAAAGTATGTCTTGGTATATTTTTCCATGAAGTGGAAAAGATTACGGCCGTCTGGAAAATCGGATAGCCAATCACAGATGCCTTCTTTTAACACGATATGGTTTTGCACTTGATTACACTTTACTGAATTGTGTAATCAACATAATAGTATACCGTAATAATGTCAGTCTTATATTTTCATATTTATTGTCATCTATTATTTTTTCAGGCCGTGCAACATTCTTTCAAAGAAATGGCGTGTTAATACCAGCTACAATAGTCTGTTGCATAACGACTAAGCATACTACCTAGGTATCACCTATAAGAGATGATCCTACTATACTGTTCGTTTAAAATAACAATAATTTTGAAAATTCAATAGCACAAATTTTAAGGCATCTGCAGAACACAAATTGTAACTATGTAGAAAATTCAAATATTTGTCGATTTCTAATGTATGTATTAAAATCTTGTATACGAGTTTTTCATTTTTTCTATTTTCACGAAAATTTACGTTTTGTCACGTTCGGGAATAGCAGTGAATGCATTACACATTACCGTTTTTACACTTTTCTAATTCAGAATTCTTATATTCATTAGATTCTAATCATGGGATTGCTCTGAACTGTGTTTAATTACAAGGTCTAAGCGAATTTTCCTTGTTTGTTTAGTCAGTTTTTACTCTTTGAGACGATCTACTGAATGTGAGCCAATTGATTTACCTGTTAGCTGGTCAGGTAAATCAAAAACCTCAAAATTACATAGTCGGTTAACAGGAGATACGGACTCTTAAAATATTAAAGAACAAACTAAGATTTGTATGCTTTAAAGAAAACAAATCATTGACCTTTATCTTATACGTATTTTCTTACTGAGTTTCTCATTTCTATGTTTTTCATTTCTCTTTCTCATAATTTTTTTCTTTTAAAATGTCTTATACTAATATATTATCCCAATTTTCGCTTTCGTCATTTAGAGTTTCATTTACAAAAATACCAAAATGTCGAAAAATTGGATTTTCAGATTTTACATTTAAGTGAAGGCTAGCTTGACTCACACCGAGACTATTCGAGATTGAGTAATTCAGTAGAATAACAATTTGAGATATGAACTTCTCCCAGGAGGTGTGGTCATCGTTACAAAACAATTTAAATCTTATTAGGCTCACGGTGCAGCCTCTTGACCGCGCTTGAAGAAGGGTGATAAGAAATTATATAGAAAATTTTAACACTATATTTTTCCATTTTTGTCTAAAATTTTTAGAAGCAGAACCATTACCTAGTAAAATTCCAGACGGAATGCGTAAATATACGAAATAAAGTGATTACAAACATGTAATATCAATTTGGTTTTGGTGCTTCTAATAGGATACAAAACAAAGTAGCGTGTATACACATTGGAAAATCAGTATGACTAATTGCATATCAGGAAAAATCTCAAATTTTCTGGTAAACCGTGAAAAGTCAGGTAATTCTTTCCCGTAATTTTTTTTCGCCACCTTGATTGCTCAGGAATTGGCCGATTTAAATGCAATACGACTATATTCTGAGATGCTTCCCTGACATCCCCATTGCTTAAGACCAGAATCGATCAAAAGTAAGGAGTGGATTTTATCATGTTTCGTGGCTAATTAGAAACAAACAAAAAATGTCTAATATGCGTAAAGCATAGCGTGGTTTTCTGTGAAACTGAAGACTTGTTTCTGTTATGTCGAGTTGAATTTCGTCTAAAATTTGAGAGAACTCACTTCCACCTTCTTTTCAAATAAGGTTATAACAATGTCATAGTTTAATAGTAATACCTTTTAAGGTTTCTGACATGTATAGGGAGCGTGTATATGTGCATATGCAACATACAGTATGTTCCATAACTTATTTTCTGGAGACATGAAATAGTTATCCTTCATCATGGTTATATTCCTCATCATTACCTTCAGCTCTGTGTATGACAGTATATTTTATTTCTGTGCCAGCAGTTTCAACAATTTCTTGACTAATGTTATTGAGTTTTCTCTTGGTCTCCCTACGGGGCTACAAGATCGTAATAAACATCGTTGAAGATTCTGAAGTCATTCTTTCTAATAGGAGGAAACATCTAATGTAATTTAGTGCCATTCAAATATAGCAATACCTTACCTACGTTTCGTCTAAAGGTTTTTGTGTGTATAGAAACTAGCTGGCAATTAAAACTTGAGTTCACCGACGACTGCTTTCGACAACTGTTTAGATAATGCTACTCGTCTGTAATGGATTTTATGTTGAATCTTTAGAATAATTGAAATTAGGTCTTTTTAAAATTGGAAATTAAAGTGATTGCACTATGCCGTGGAAGAAATTTCATTTAATACTGATACTTCAGTTTTCAAGGAATAGAGGATGACATCTTTGGACGTTACACCTCTTTTGAAAGTAAAATCTTTGATATAATTACGAATTAAAGACAAAGCGTAATACTGTTTTTGTAAGCATGGTAAAATGGAAATTTGAAGTATTTGTTCTGTTGTGATCAGATGAATTCTGATCCATCGCAAGTTGGTTTTATTTTCACTTCTTAGTGCTTATTTTCTGTGGTAGTGGTGTAATTCGCAGCACATTAACCCATTCTTTCTAATGTATATTATATTTATTATAGGATTCCCTACATGGCACGTAGGCCCTGAACGATCCGGGGACGAAGTTTTCTTAGCATCCCAGGAATCTAGTACGAGAGAAGGTCAAGGTAAGAGATTAATTTTCTCATATTGAGTTGAAAACAGTGAACTCTTGCAGATTAAAAGCCACAAGAGATAATAATGTAATAGTTCTAATTTCAAACACTCTTGTATGCATAATTTATAAATATCCCATTGTATAGTATATAAAATGTAAACTTACCGGTAATAGCTCCATGGAATGCTGGTAATAATAGTATTTTTATTTTCAAATCTGCTTAGATTTCTGTAGTTTAGTTCCCAGGACAGAGTAGAATTAAAGTTACCAGGTTCGGAGAATTTTGGCCAATTGGGAGGGTAGAGATGTGACACACTGAAACGGTCAAGTTTGTTTCAGTCAAAGTGATGGCGATTACTAGGCTACACATCCAGGAGTGGCAAGTATTTCAGAAACAAGAAAATTCGGAAATGTAGTTCCGGCCTTTTTTATTATTATATATGTAGCTACTATTTTTACTATATTAATATGACGTTGGACCACCTTTACCCTCAGTACAGCTCTGATGTAACGTGGAATGGTAACAAATGAACTATTACCAGTGCGCGTAGTGGATCACGCAATTCCATGAGAGAAGATGAAGGCGAAAGTCTGCGCAGGATTCGTCTCCAAAAGAGACTACGAAATGTTCTGAAACAACGTCGCAACAGCACCAACTGTGTGAATAGGCGCATTATCGTCCGATAATATAGCGTTATTTTGTCTGGAAACATTTGGACCATAGGATACACATGGTCTCCTAAAATGGTCATAATCAGGAGCATTGACGTGATCCGTAAGTGCCAAAGTAGGCTCCATAGAAATACAGAATATTGCGGCCCACAGCATCACAGAGGCCTCGCTGTGTTTGACGCTTAGACGGAGACACTGCGGATGATATTCTGCTTTGGGCGTCCGCCACACGGAGACAGAGCTTGTGGTTTGAAATAAGGTGAACGAACACTTCTCGACCATACCATACATTTCTAGTCATCAGTGGCCTATGTTGCAAGTTTCTGGTACCATTGATGTAGTGCTAAAGCAGTATGGTCCTTTATCAGCCATTTTGCCCGTGCAATGCTGCCTCGTATGTCCTGTCAACTAAGTCGCGATGGACTGATTACATACAAGCTCTGGGAGGTGCTGCATGAGTTCCTCGTCTTTTGCACCACAGTCACACGACGTTTCTGACTGTCAACTTCGGTTTTCTTCTGACCACTGTTGCTCTTCGCCTATGTGGTTTTGCTGTAAGTCTTGTAAGCAGTCATAATCTTTGACACTGTCCCTCGCTACACATTTACATAACTTTCGTCATGGTCGCACCACAACAGTGTGCCCTCGTTGGAAATGATGAAGGTCGTCTATTGTACACTATCACCGTCAGCTCAGTTTACTGTACACTGCCGTTCTACTGCTCTTTACGTAGTACACAGTTTATCCAACACATAATCACTAACGGCCTAGTGCTGCGGTCACCGCTTGATAGTTGTCATCCCAGATATCTGACTTGTTTCGAGCTCCAGATACTTCCATTAAGTTGAGAAAAATGTGTAAAACTTACTTTACACAGAATTTGTTTTCTATCAGATTTACTTCCCTTCAGTGAAAATGAATTATATAGTGCACTTCGTGAAAGTGCTTCGCCCAGAAGGAATGACAGTCATACATTTACACTGATAGTGTAGAGAAAGTGTGATGTGCACAGTTACAATTTCACCGTGATGGCGCGTCCTTGAGCTCAACACTATCCTCGAATCAGTACTCGACGAGATGCATTACTTAGGTAATTGAACCATGAAGAAGCGAACAGGGAACGTGTATGGCAATATGAACAGACGACGTGATTTAAACGGTGCCGCATGGTCGATCTACTAGGTGACGGATTCTCGTACCATGTAAGAACATGCTACTACAACAGTGGCACGTGTCTCGATGCGATGTGACTAAATTACGGAATGACATGTACGCTGAACATTGTAACGAGTGTGAATTTGCCTGCGTTTATGGTCTGGCTCCTTCTGGTAAAGATTTGACTACCGGTTCACATGCCTTTATATAGCTCGAAAATCACAAATGCTTCAGGCTACAGTGGATGAATGGCGTCGTTCTAGAGTGGCACACGATCGTGTTTTGGGACGGATCCCTCTCTACTGATGGCTCGTACTAATTAGGTGATATTACGATGCGCGGAATCTTCCAACGTGCATTGAGCATCATAACAGCTGAAGGTCAGATGATGTATGTTCTGATTGGGTAAAACACTCAATCTCGGCTGCTACGCGTTGATGGCTGCACTAGTGATCGTTACATCAGGAAATTCTACAGATCGAGATCATGCTTTTTCTTTATACATAACTCCTGGCTGAAGACTCCATTGCATGCACAGTTGCCTGATATGCCACCCATCGAAGTGCGTGGAATATGTTTGGTCTATACCATTTCTAGCAGAGGTTTTGAAGTTGGTTATTAATGCACTGTGAGCTCTCATAGAAGCCGTGTGGTAGGCGATTCCTCAGGAACACAACCAAAGCATATTTGATTCGATGACACATGTACAGAAGCGTAGATTGCAGCACTTGGAGGTTTCACATCAAATTGATATATCAAAGTTACAAATTGTGTATAATTCCGAAATTGCAGTCATTTCTGTAGTCCTATAACGAATCTGTGATCTTCTGATAAATTTCATTTCAGTCATGCTTGTCTTTCTTATTTGTGTCTTTGTCGGATTAGAGTCCCATGGACCGAAATTTTAAGATGGAATTTGCATTGCTTTGAAAATTTTCAAGGCTTTCTCACTGGGAATTGAACCCGGGACCTCATGCACCAGAGGCGTACGTGCTAGCTAGCAGACCAGGGAAGGAGGGCTAAATTTTTCTTTGTGTTGCAGTTAAGTAGCTCAAGAACCAAAGTACCATACAAACATTATTATAACTAGCTGAAATGTCCGTATTTCGCCTTGCAAGAATAAGTTTAGTAAAACTGTTTTAACTCAACCACCCGTAAAATGCGCATCTCAGTGAAGATGTAATGACAAAAATTCATAAGGAACATATTTTTGGTACAAGTGTTAAACTCATCTACCTCGTTTAAGATACGCGTGCACTCTTTGCTGGAACTTGCCTGCACATACTCCTAACAATTATAACTTTCCGTAATTAATAATCTTGTAATTTCGTATTTAAAGGAGAATAGTAATTATGACGTTGTAATAGAATTAGTAACACTAAAATCTCAGGAATGAAGTTTAAATGTGTTTGAAACAAAGGAAACTGGTTGCTATGCAGTTCAAACATATAAAATGAACGCATTGTCGTTAAATTTTACCTCACATGTTAGCATTGGAATACCATTGCTAAAGACATTTCTCCCCCCACCCCCCTTATAAGTTAGGCTTGGTCCACTTACATGCCAAAATTATCAAAATCGGTGCCGTAGCATGGGAGGAGTGAGTCGATAAAGTCGTTCGTTCATTTTTATTTATATACTTTTACATTAACTATATAGACACCTCTATTTAGAAACATTTTCCTTTATTGAACTTTACTTACATGGTACAGAATCCAGATGATAACGCAGGGATACGAATTAATATCTTGTTGATCAGTCTTTAACCTGAATCAAAGTATTGGCCCGTTAGAGTACGAAGCTAGTGAGTTTCGTGATTGTCTTGGTGGATTTTTGCCCATTCTTCACGCAGTCAATGAAGAAGTTTCTGAACACAGCATATAGTGGTATTTAAAATAGTCGTGTCGTATTCAGTTGGGTTCTATCCCTAAACTGACTCATGACAATCTTTGGATTCCATTTTAGGTTTGGTTGTTTTTGTAGTATGGCAAGGGACGCCATCTGTCATAAACAGACTTGTTTTTGGAAATAAAAAAATGGAAAATTTCAGTAGAAAACCTCTCTGCAAAATGCCAATATATCCTACGCTTCTGAATGTGCCCGCACATTCCACAACTCGGAACGTCCAGAGCTCCAAATGAGTCTCCACACTATCAATGAAAGCTCTCCATGTTTGACCGTTGGTTGTAAACAGTCCAGTTGAATTCTTGAAAGGGTTTTCTCCAGACCCATGTGGGTCTGCTGAATAAAAATTGGGAAAACATCCCTATCAGAGAAAATTACTTGCAGCATCATGTTTATTGCCCAGTTTCCGCTTACAATAATGGCTGTGATACCAAACGTTTCCTGTTTGAACTGTGCCATCATTGGTAGATGCAGATATCTGGTAAGTGTAAACCAGCACACTTTCAGGTGTTGTATCGCATCTGCAGCATTGCACTTGGAATTTTTGTTCCACACATCTTTTGGTAGCCCTCAACTGGCGTTGCGTTGGACCTGGTCAGCCAGAACGTGAACTTACATTTTCGATTTGATGTCTTAAACCAGGTAATAACCCGATTGACGGTGGTAAATGAGATCTGCAGGCTTCTGAAAATTAATCTTTTGCTTACCAAGGTCGCATAGTCGTACTATCTGATCACGTTCAAAATCATCCCACTCTTTTAACTCCTTTAGGTCACGGTATCGTGGTTTCTCTGTTGGAATCTTATGGAAGCTTCATACTGTTTACACCTGAAATAACAAATTATTGATCATTAATAACCTCCAAATCATTGATTAAATTTCATTATAAAAAAATATTGCAAGGTGTCTATTTACTTACGTCTCTGCAAATATTTTTTTTTTCAATTCTAGTTTTGCACAGTATTGAATGAAAGGTTTACCATTTCCAGCTTTAAAAAAATGAATTGGAATAAAATTATCTATTCCAAAAGGACAGGAATAATCAATAATAGACGAGAAGTCATTGCGTTACTTTCATTATCAATGAATATACAAAGTTACAAAAGTTAGATTATGGATTTCAGACTGTTTGGCTGTTAGGAAAGGAAAGCATATGTTCTTGTCTGTCGTATTTATTTTAATGCCGACACATTCTTGTATCTGCCTTACGTTGGATCCAAAAGTTTCTTTTGAGGAGAGCAAACGAATGTTACACTTCTTTCTCACTATAATGTTTGTAGTGAGAGTATTGTAATATTTGTTTCCAAAAGGACAAGCACATTATTTTACGTTCCATATCTAGCGTGTTTCTTTAAAACTCACTGGAAACGCAGGGCCCCTAGAGTATTGATGAGAGTATTAAATGCTCGGCTCATTCGTTGGTGCACTAAGTGAGTTTAAGATGGCGGCATGGCGCTACTGGAAAATGAAACTCTATCTTCAACGTATTCGAAAGTAATAATTATTTATTTTGTTAACTTACCAATAAATACATAAAATTTTGCGTTAAAACATCACTGAGTGGGAAGTGTTTTTCGTTTGTTACCATTTTATGTAGGAAAAAGGGGATATTGAACTGTATTCTACATGAACTATATTTAATTTTAATTTTGCCCAATCGACGTCACCAAGGCTTCTAACAGTTGTTTTACTTGTCTTTAAATCTGCTAGGACAAATTGTAACAAAATTGCATTGATACTTTACGTGCGTGTTATACAGTAATTAAGAAAATAGGAAGGGTTGGGATATGGATTACTAGCGTTTGTTCGTATGGTAGTTAAGCTGCAGCGAACTCTCTTATGTTGTTTCTTTCTTCTAACAATATTTTGCTTTTCCATTACCTCTAATACCACAGGTAAAAATAATATTCAACGAACGAATAATTTGCAAGTTTTTTCCAACTTTTTTTCTTCTTTGGTGGTGGTGGTTGCGCGAAGAGAGAAACTTACAAATTCGTTAAAACACCAAAGTGTGTATATACACTATGTGATTAAAAGTATCCGGACACGCCCAAAACATACGTTTTTCATATTAGGTGCATTGTGCTGCCACCTACTGTCAGGTACTCATTATCAGCGACCTCAGTAGTCATTAGACATCGTGAGAAAGCAGAATGGGGTGCACCGCGAAACTCACTGACTTCGAACGTGGTCAGGTGATTGGGTGTCACTTGTATCAGAAGTCTGTACGCGAGATTTCCACACTCCTAAACATACTAGGTCCACTGTGTCTGGTGTGATAGTGAAGTGGATATGTAAAGGGACACGTACAGCACAAAAGCGTACAGGCCGACCTCGTCTGCTGACTGACAGAGGCAGCTGAGAGTTGAAGAGGGTAGTAAAATGTAATAGGCAGACATCTATCCAGATCATCACACAGGAATTCCAAGCATTAGGATCCACTCCAAGTACTATGACAGTTAGGCATGAGGTGAGAAAACTTGGATTTCATGCTCGAGCGGCTGCTTATAAGCCACACATCACGCAGGTAAATGCCAAATGACGCCTCGCTTGGTGCAAGGAGCGTAAACACTGGACGATTGAACAGTGGAAAAACTTTGTGTGGTGTGACGAATCACAGTACACAATGTGGCGATCCGATGGCAGGGTGTGGTTATGGCGAATGCCCGGTGAACGTCATCTGTCAGCGTGTGTAGTGCCAACAGTAAAATTCAGAGGTGGTGGTGTTATGGTGTGGTCGTGTTTTTCTTGGAGGAGGCTTGCACACCTTGTTGTTTTGCGTGGCACTCTCACAGCGCACGGCTACATTGATGTTTTAAGTACCTTCTTGCTTCCCACTGTTGAAGAACAATTCGGGGATGGCGATTGCATCTTTCAACACAATCGAGCACCTGTTCATACTGCACGGCCTGTGGCGGAGTGGTTACACGACCATAACATCCCTGTAATGGGCTGGCCTGCACAGAGTCCTGACTTGAATCCTATAGAACACCTTTGGGATGTTTTGGAACTCCCACTTCGTGCCAGGCCTCACCGACCTACATCGATACCTCTCCTCAGTTCAGCACTCTGAAGAATGGGCTACCATTCCCCAAGAAACCTTCCAGCACCTGATTGAAAGTATGCCTGCGAGAGTAGAAGCTGTCATCAAGGTTAAGGGTGGGCCAAAACCATATTGAATTCCAGCAGTACCGATGGAGGGTGCCATGAACTTGTAAGTCATTTTCAACCAGGTGTCCGAATACTTTTGATCACATAGTGTATATACACACTTTGGTGTTTTAACGAATTTGTAAGTTTTTCTCTTCGCGCAACCACCACCACCAAAGAAGAAAAAAGTTGGAAAAAACTTGCTCTCTCTCTCTTCTCAAGTGCTCTCTCACAGATAACTCATGGCTACAAGTATCTCTCCCTGTGGATCACGGAGGTCTAGGAATTCGTCGAGCCCTTGACTTGGCTACTCCATCTTTCCTTTCATCCATGTATACATCTATGCCTTTGATCACTTCTCTTCTTCGCCAGGATATTCATCAGAATTCAGAAGCTGAGATAAATGATTGTACATCCCAGTGGATATCGTGCGGCGGACTCGATCTACCTGATTTTGATAAGAGAAGTTTTCAGACTTCATGGGACGCTCCTCTTATAGACTCCAGATTGCCTTCTATTCTTCAGTCCTCCACCAATCCTGAAGATAAGGCACGTCTTCTTGCTACTTCTTCCCCTGGAGCAGGTGCCTGGTTACAAGCTATCCCATCTTCATCCCTAGGGCTGCATCTTCCCGACGACTTGCTGTAATGGGCTGGCAAGTTTTCGAATCGCTTGTGCGTTACGTTTGGGAGCAGATGTCTGTGAACAACACCAGTGCCCTTCTTGCGGAAGTTTAGTGGATAAGAAAGGTATACATGGCCTATCATGTGTTCACAGTGCTGGCAAATACTCTCGACACTCCGCTGTTAACGATCTCATTATGAGAGCCCTCATCTCCTCTGGAACGCCTTCCGTGAGAGAGCCAATGGGGTGTAGTCGCTCTGATGACAAGAGACCTGACGGAATGTCTTTGGTGTCTTGGAATCGAGGGAAGGCTTTAATATGGGATTTCACTTGTACCGATACCCTAGCCCCCACTAATCTTCCTTCATCTTCCACAAAAGCTGGGACGGTTGCAACTCGCAGAGAATATGAAAAGAGACGAAAATATAAGAACCTCTTGGACAAATACCACTTCGTCACCGTAGCCATTGAAACTTGTGTGTCCTGGGGTCAGGAAGGTCTAAACTTCATTAATGAAGTTGGGCACCGCATAACTATTAACACAGGAGACACCCGAGCCTTATCCTATCGTATACAAAGAATAAGTATGGCTGTGCAAAGAGGGAACGTAGCAGCGATGCTAGGAACTCTCCCTCCGGGAAAAGCTTTGGACGAAATTTTCCTTTTGTAATCACTCTCCTCTCACCAAACTCTCGCAATTGCTACTAGAAGAAGAATCAACCATTTTCAAAAAATTTCGTATATTTATAATTAAAATGTAATTGGCCCTAGGACCGTTCCTTGTGGCATTCACTTCGAAAGTTTCCAATTTTGGACAGTATATTTTATGTTACAGAAATAGCTACAATCCTCATCAAATAATAAGTGATAATTAATAAAACTAATATTTATATAACGTTCTAAATTAGAATATTGACAAATATACTGGAAACTTTGCAGATTAATGTTTGTAGATTCTTTTGTTATTAAATAATTATGTATATAAAGGAAAAAAATAAAAGTCATATATTTCAATATATATATATATATATATATAGTTATTCTGCCCTTACTGGCAGGCCACTTGCAGCAGCTGAGAAACTTCCATGCTCCACGATGCTCCGCTAACCTCTTCGTCTTCACGTATGATCTTTCTGTTTTTATATCATCCATTAATTGTAGTCTCCTTCGCCCTCTACCTCTCTTTCCCGCCACCATACCCTCTATGACGTCCCTCATGGTACAATTTCTTCTTAGGCAATGTCCGAACTAGTTTCTCTTCCTTTTCTTAACAATATCTAAAAGTGTTCTTTTCTCCCCCACCATTTCTAACCCCCACTTATTCGTTTTCCGCTCGACTCAACTAATTATTTCCATCCTTCTCCACACCCACATTTCGAATGCTTCCAGTCGCTTTTCATCACTGTTACGTATTAATGTCCACGTTTCCGCCCCATACACTCCACAGGAAGCATTTTATGAGTTTTTCTCAACTCTCTATTCAAGGTACCACAAAACAGATTTTTCTTCCTCCTAAAGGCTTCTTTCGCCATTCCTATCCTTGCTTTTATTTCACGTTCGCACTTCGTCATTACTAAGAATACTACCCAGATATCGAAAACTGTTCACTTGTTCTATTTGTTCTCCCTCCCACTTTTAACATCTGTGTTATATTTGACACAGGCCTCTTCGTTCCAATCACCATGGTTTTTGTCTTTCTAACATTTATTTTCATTCCATATTCTTCGAAGCCCATCCTCAGGTTTTCTAACATTTTATTGATTTCCTTTTCAGATTCTGCAACAACCGCCATATCGTCTGCAAATCTTATGCATCTAATCATTCTACCTCCTACCGAAATGCCGTCATCATCATGTAAACTCTTTTTCACTCGCTCTTCCAGATAGACATTAAATAGTGTTTGCAAGAGACAGCATCCTTGTCGAACCCCCTTCCAATTGCCCTCTCTTCCGTCAGTTCTTTCCCTATCCTAACACTTACTTGTTGGTTCATGTATAAGTTTCTTATGAGTCTCTTGTGCCCTTACCTCTTCTGAACCCGAACTACTCCTCCTCAACTTCTTCATTTGTTATTCCATATAACCTGTTCAGTATTCGGAGCAAAATTTTAGCTGCATCAGATATGAGACTAATAGTTCTATAATCCTCACATCTCTTTGGGTTCGATTTCTTAGCCATTGGCATCATGATCGTCTTCAGGAAGTCTTTTGGCCATTCATTTATATATATTCAAATAGAGCTCTATTATTTGGGATTTAACCATTTTTATATTTAATTGTTTTCAATGAATACTTTTTTCTAAAACTGTGTCATTTTGACATGTCTAGCTTGTAAATATAAATTAAAACAACTCTTTGACGTACCTAAGTCTTTCATTACCACTGTCATTTAACCATTGTGCAATTTGTCTATAGGAATTATATTCATATAATGTATTATGGATTGAAATTATGGTATAAATATACTGCGCAGAAATGTTCAGCAGCTTAAGCAGTTTATTATTAGTCTTAAATTTCTTTTTTTGACAACTGGCGGTTCCCTTACGTACACAAATATATTAGTAATATGTGGACGGGATATGGTACTTACATTCAATTACACTGTGTAATTTGATGATAAACGATGGTTTCGTATTGCCTGTGGTTTCCCCTTTCAATTACAAATGGAAATAAAATTTTCTCTGTCGACTCCGCACCGTGAGACAACAGGAAGTTACTTAAATTAAGATACAACTAACTCTGGTTCAGGAAAAATAAGTTACACACTTAACACACACCGCCCAGCTGAATACGGATCCATTTATTTAGCCATATTTGACCGTGAATCGTTGCATTGAAGAGAATCAAAACTATTATATGAAGTTCAGAAGAAACTGCATACTGGCTTTGCATTTTCTGCGTCTTCACATTTAACAGTCTGAACTGTAACATCCATTGGAATAACTTGAAGAAATCACTACTGCTGTTGCCGACTATATTGTTCCTATGGCATATGTAATAATTATATTCCGTCTTTATTTGCTTTCTTTCTTAAACGAAAAACATTTATGGAAACAATTTAGACAAAATGAATTTAGACAATTTAGTGATCTAAAGTTTTCATTTTATGTTCCTCTTAAATTTGATTTTATTTTTTTACTCGAATTCGGAGTTATTTTCGATATTTTTTACTTCCAGGTTACTTTCAGACTTACAACGAAAAATTACTTAGACGTAAAGAAGCATGAACACAGGTATCTGACCAATGGATTAGCATTGCATCACGATTTTGACAGGAATTCTGAGAAAATGTGGATAATTCTTCGTTTGAAATCTCTTTAAGCTTTCATTTACATATAATACAATTTAGCATTTTGTGCAATTCGCTTACAAATAACTAACTCACTCTATGGCCTATAGAACGCGGACACAGAAGCTTTCCATTGATTTCTGTCCTTAGCCAACTGGATCAATTTTCCACTTTGTATTGCTATTTTTGAGAGATCCACCTTAATATTTTCCTCCCATCTGCGCCTAGGTCTTCCTAACTGACGTTTTCCGAGTGGATTTCCAGTCAAAACTTCGAAAGCATTCCTACTTTATTTCATTCCGGCTGCATGATCTACCCACGTGAATCGCCTAGACTTGATGACCCTAACAATATTTGGTGAATTCGCTTACAAATACATAAATATATTCCCTCTCCCATGCGCAACTCAACAGAGAAAGATTCTGAGTCACAAATGACACTTTTACAACAATAACACTAAATTATTTGCTTTAGATGAACACATTTGTGTGTATTTTACTTCGTACTAAACATATCTGTCCTCTCTTCTCGAAGAACAAAATTGTTAATGCTTCCACAGTTTGTTCTGCGAGATTTTGCATACTCACTATCACCACACTATTATACTCAAATCAGAGTCTACGTTTGAGGCATGTAATAATTTGCTCGAATAGCGTAAACAGAGAAATGTTTGTGAACAGGTATCAAGTGCACACAAAATTTCTACAAGGTTCACGTGTTTCTCTCAAGCAATCGCTTCATAATGTCTTTTAAAGAAAAACAGTTTCATTAGCTCCTGAGGTGGGGTTCTCTCCATCCTCTTAGATTTTTGAGTTGATCTCGTATTTCTGGTGTTGTCATTTTGCAGAATTGACTGAGATTGATCATGCAAACAATTGAAAGATTTCTTCAGTGGCCTGTTTTCATAAGAATATCCATGGTTCCCACCGACCTGTAAAACCTGGAAAAGTCAGGGAATTCAGCGTACTCGTAAAACGTTCTGAAAAAGTCAAGAAATTTTAAGTATGGAATTTTACTACACAGGACCCGTTTTTCTTTTTGCTTTATCTGGCTTTTTGATAGGGGATATATTATAAAGTAACTGTTTGTTGTGCAATGTTTCTTCACTTACACACACACACACACACACACAGTATATACATATAGATGTATAGTAAAGGAGGAGCTCTGTGGTCGGGAAAATACAGTTTTTTTTTTAAATACATTATATATAGGCCTGGAAATTTGTAAATCGTGACCTGGAAAACCTGGAAAGGTCTGGAAATTTTCGCTCGTCAAATAACTGGGAACACTGATCCAGTTTCTGTAGTTTCCAGTTTCTATATGATTGAAGTTCTTGGAACAATGGATTTTTAACAGAATAATTCTTAGCGATCTTATTCGTGTATTAAGTTAAATTAGCTGTTACTCTGACATTGCCCATATTCACAGTATTTTGTGATTCAAATACAACAGAAGTTTACTCCTTCTGTCTCTCTAGAGGTATTTGTAAGATTTATTTTGTTTTCCTTGCTTGGTTTTTATTTTGCTTCTTTTATCATTAAATGAAATACGCAAGTCCCTAGTTATGTTTTAATATGATAATTTTTCTCTTTCTCTCTCTCTCTCTCTTTCTTTCTCTTTCTCTCTCTCTCTCTCTCTCTCTCAATCTTTTGTATGTTGGAAAATATTTCTACTATGTTCCAAAGGTGGAAAATCCATTCCAACTATAATATATGTGTGTATCCTTTGTGTAGCAAAAGCCTAATCCAGATAGACCTACGTCCAACATGCCTCCCAACACGATTATTCTTTATCTTATTGCAGGATTTGGAATGCACCTTTATGAGTAAATCAAGCACACGAAATGACATATATATTCCAACGAAGCAAATACTTTTAAACAATATGAAATGGACCACATTGGCTCAGTGGTAGAGCGCTCATCTCTGGTGCATGGTTCGATGTCATCACTCACCAAATGGGCTTTATAGTGGTTTAACACCGTGTGAAGAGGTTTTCTGTGGGTTTTTCCTTTTCTCTCACTTTCTTTATTTCGCAGTTCCTATTCTTCGCAATTCCTATTATTATCTCTTTCTATAGCCTCTGATCATAATTGTGGAACATTAAATTAAAAAATAAAATATAAACATACACTACAGGCGCAACTTTTTATTATAATAAAACCCTATTCTGAAATATTCAGTACCTCTTAATTTTGATGTTTGATTCTCTCTGAGCTTTTCGGAACAACAAGTAATCGGTAAGAGAGAGCATTTTCGTCACTGTTGTACTTAGTCCACTGTGCCAAGGTCTCATGCCCTTACGTCCCAGTTTGGGATTGCGCTCCCAGGTAGTGGTCAGTTTTATTCATGCGAAAGATGATGAGGATGATGTCTAGGTCAGAGAATCCTTATCTCAGACTTGGATTTTCACCCTAACGACCAACCTACGGCAGATCACATGATCATAAGGGATACAAAATTGTTCCAGAAATATTAACAATAGTACCTTTTATTGACAGGTGATTACTGATTCAACTACTAACAGGCCTGATATCGGCGTTAAAAATCAGATCATCGCCGATTATGCCTGCTGGATACATTTTAAATGTACATCTCTTCATCTGCATCTACTGCTCATACAATAAGTGACTGAATTCAGTGTAATAATATGCTTATTTTGAGAACGTTATGTTCCTCTGGACTCAGAGACAAGAGTGTTTGAAAGTATTAAAAACTATCATTATTTTTTGGTAAAAAATATGCATACAAAATACAAGAGTTCACTGTTTTTTTGCATTTTCGGGGAAGTGATTTGGCAAATGATTGATATTTAGAAAAGCCTAAATAAATATTCCCAGGTCATTTACATTATAGTATTACGTTATTATTGTAAACATTTTATTATGAATAAAAAATACGTTACTTTATGTACTGAGCTTTTAAAGAAGCACATCACAGCTATGTATAAATACAAGTACAGAATGCAAGTATTCACTGTTTTGTGCATTTGCAGGGAAGTAATTTGGCAAATGATTTCATGATTAGGGAAAACTTGGTAAATTTTCCTATGTCATTCACATTAACTGTAAAATTACGCTACTATTTATAAATACTCGAGTATGGATAAAATCTCTGTTCATGTTGTGAGCGTTTTTAAGAAGCTAATCAAAGCCTTATTTAGAACATGCAACTTCGCACACAAGATAAGGGCTTTTAAGATTTCAATATATTAAAGAGGTTAAGAAAAATCCTTAATGGCTATGGTACTATCCAAAGGAACTCAGATGAGGAAAATATCTTCAACATCCAGGAAGTAGTTGTATCGTCCTTTTTGAGATATGGGAATCATGTCAGAGTCGATATGTCAAGAAGACATGTGGGCAATAGGATAACACCATTTAGAGACAAGAATACTCAAAAGTATCCGTAGGCCAGCGTTGCATATTTGAAACTTATTGAAAACGGACAATTTCTAGGAATCCCATGAAATGTTCCATTCCTTCTTTCATTAACGTGGATGGATGTTTGAGGATATTATCTAGTGTGTGAGCATAATAATGTGACTGTGGGAATAGGTTGAAACTAATAGACTTGAAGAATGTCCACATATGTCTTAAAGATTCGTTCAATGAAAACAGCGAAAAAAGAGAACACCTACTTCAGCAGAAAACCGATCTGGAAAATCTGGAAGCCTAGTAAAGTCAGAGAAGTTCAAGTACGGGTTTTTACATTTCAAAATCCATTTCTCTTTTTACCTTGTCCGGCTATTTAGTAAGGGTATTTTATAAAATAAATTACTTAAAACCCCTGGTTGGGAAAAATGTGGTTCGTTTTTTACATTGTATATAGATCTAGAAGTTCGTGAATTATCACCTGGAGAGGTAGATAGAAGTCGGAATTATGTTCAGCAAATAAGTGGGGGCCGTGAGAGAAGCAAGATCCGACCTTGTCTCATCCTCTGTCATGCATTCTAAATCGAGTATACTTCTATTCCCATCACCTGTTGTCATTCTGAATGCATAAGTATCTATAATTTTGAAGCAATGATGCTATGATCGGAAAGCTTTGATGTATGGAGAACGACTTTCTCGTATCATGTTGCCATTCCATTGACTAAAATTCAAATCTATGGCTGAGAACTAAGGAGAGGCACCGTACTGACTTTATTTTTTAAATATAAGCTTATTACTCAAGGCATTATAACGTTTCATAAATGTCATAATGCGGGATTTGTTCTATTGCTTCTCAAGTTCAGATATCTCCGTGTTAAAAGAAATAATAAAATTTTTAAAAAAATGTGCGTTGACCAATGTGCGCATGATAGTTCCCACCTCTAGTGTTGACACATTGTACTAGTTTCTTCAAACAATAGAAATAGTAGTCACTGGGCTCAGGTCGCGACTGTAATGCAGTGGTCCAAGCATTCTCAATCCTACCGATGTTTGCGAGATGGTTGACACTGCCATTGTGTGGTGTCTCACGCTTGCAATACTTCCTTTAACACAAATACCAGTTATTCCTTATTTGGCCAACACGTATTATCTCAATTCCTGTGGCAAATTCTTTTATACACATTGTTTAGCAATTTCTTTTATAAGCACTAAATTGTTGGCATCATCACGGGATAGTTCGTGCACTACAAATTGTAGTATATCTGCATTGGCGCAGATCATTGCAAACCTTGTACAATCCGCGGCAAAAAACCTGCAACATGAGCCTATAAGTTTATTGTGAAATGACGAAGTCTTTTGCTCCAAAATAAGTGTGCACGGGAGGAGGCCGAGGTTTATCCTGGCATAATTCGTTCCACTTAGACGTTATGTTCATTCCCTGTGCTGTTAGGCGTAGTTTCACAGTAAACTTACATCCTCATGTTGCAGGTTTTTTGCCGCGAATTGTACATAGAGTTCTTCGAAGGAAAAGAAAAAAAGTAAAACATTTCAGGTCTGTGCCTCGTATTTGAAACCTATTGTTATTTTTATATTATTATCAAGAGCAGCTGAGAAAAATCGGATAGTCTAAAAGGCACTGAACTTTTTGCGCACGAAATGGCGTTATTGTCCCAAATCTCAGGGTAAATGAGTCCCAGTCAGTCAAACCTAACGTCATTTGACAGTTTAAAGTTGGAAACTTTGCAAAAAATGCTAGAACTATTATAATCAGAAGTAAGGCATTGCATCGTGAAAACGTGTGAATTTTCCGCAAACCTTCGCTGCATTTTACAATTTTGTTTCGATAGAAGCTCAAATTCTGTGCTACTCCGTAAAGAAATTTGTGCTCTTTAATAGCAAGATATGGAATCAAAAGCAACAGCGAGAAGATGGTTCAGTCACTTTCGTTTTGGAAATTTCGACATCCAAGATGCTCCTCGGAGTGAGTGATCAATCACACCAAAAGTGGATGATGTTCTGACAAAAGTTGAACAAGACCGCCATGTAAGAAGTCACGACGTTGCTAATGACCAAATAGTGTTAGATCATGTGGAGAAAGCTGGGTAGAAACAGATAAGCTTGAGTGCCACGTGATCTGATTTCAAAACATTTTACTCGATGCAAAAATGGATTACCTACTACAACAATTTGCGGAAAAAGATTGTAGATGAAGCGAGAAGATGCACCTCAATCTTTGGCAAAGCCCACACACACCCAGAAAGCTTATGCTGTCCGTTTGGTGAAATTAGAAAGGAGTCATGCATCCCGAGCTGCTGGCTCCGGTACGACGGTAGACTTAGGCCTGTACTGCCAACAGTTAGCGCGAGTATACCTATCTAACAGTTTAATAGAAATGTGCGGAACTGGAAGGAAGAGTGTCATATACCACACTAAGAACAACAGACCGGCCGTTTCTATAATGCTGCCTGTACAGTAGACACATCTTTAACAGCCCGTCAGAAATTGAGAGAACTTTGCTAGGATGCTTTAATATATCCACCGTATTATTCTGACCTGACACCGTCCGAGCATCATTTGTTTTGGTCTCCACAGAATCTCCTGTGTTAAGTTAGTTTCAGAAGAGGCTTCTGAAAACAGTGTGTGACTTTTGTTTTTTAACCACAAACCGCAGAAGGTGTATAGCAACGGGATGTTTCCGGAAAAATGGCAGGTTATCGAAGAAAATATTGCATTTGTGCTTCCATGATATTGTTTTCAAATCACAATAAGTATGTTCTCAATTTGGCCTCCAAAGTTTCAGTGCTTTATAGACAACCTGATAATTCATGATTATTTGTGGCATGATGATAAAATCTTACGTATTTCTCAAGTATAGGTAACGGATTTAAAATTTCTACCAATCCATATTTGATGGCAATGTTGGAAAAGTTCACATTCAAAAAAGCTTCTTGAATTTTAAAATAACAAATAAAATGTAAGAGAAAGTGCATATACTATTGCAATGCAATATCTAAAAAATTGTCTAGTGAGAACTTTTTTATTTTTCAGCTTAGATGGGGATGCAAAGCGAGAAAAATATTGAGAAAGGATTGAAGTTATTTTTTAAAAACAAATTGCAGGTCGATATCCTAGTGTTAAGAGTCAACTTTCCAAAGCGCGCGCATCTGACCAGAAGAAAGGCAGTGACAAATCTTGCCAATGATATTTTCCTTGTAATGTTTGTTTTAAAGTTACTGATGTAAAGTGTTGTGCTATACCGATGAGTATTCACACTTGATGCTATGCGAGAACGAATCTACTGCTTAACGGAAGATGATCGCAAAATTGAATCCTGGACCACACATACGAGAAACATTGCATCAACTCCACTCAATCTTACATTCCATTTACTTCGCTCCTTTTCCTTGAGTTACACACACACACACACACACACACACACACACACACATATATATATATATATATATATATATATATATATATATATATATATATATATATATATATATATATAAAAGACGTCGGGAGCGTATAGTTCGTATTTTCTCTCTTCTAAGAAAGACAAATTTCAACCGCCGATGAATAGTAAATACAATAAACACTTGAATCAGGTTAGCAATTCAGTTAGCAATAACATTAATCACAAAAATGCAGTTGGGAACTCAAACAAAACAAACTGTTTCTTTAGAAGATCAATATCTATGGAAGGGGAAAAAGCAGACCAATATCTGTTAATAATAAAACTTCTCATTCCTCGTGATAAAAAGTTATTTGTTTTTGTAATTGATTCATTTACAGTTCTCACGTAGTCCCTAATGTTGTTTCGAATGCTGACAATTTTGACAATAAAAGTTGGTTTCATTTGTAGTTCCACTTCTTTATTTACTTTGAATACGCAGATGAAGATGAGAAAAACATTAACAACAAATAATTTCATGAGCTCACAAAGCAGAATGAAAAGGCTCTTTGTTATTTTCCCCGATGTTTCTTTAGGAAGCATGAAAGAAACAAAATGAATTTTCGGAGAGTTTGATAATTCTGTTTGCGTTTGTTTCCTCGTCCAACGATCTGTACCTTGTTGGCTGTCACTCTACGTGATTTAAAGTCACAACTTGTGCGTTTGTTAAGAACAGATATAATAGGGTTTATTTTCATTCTTCTTTTGTTTCCAGACTGATATTGTATCTCTGAGGTGTCAGAAGTGAGTATAGAAACCAGGGAGGTTCAGTGTCTATTCACTATTACGTTTTGTCATCATCATCATCGGTGTTCTGCCATTTTTAGCAGGTCACTTGCTGCTACTGAGAAGCATCCATGATTCACGGTCTTACGTTAACTTCATGGTCTTCACGTGTGATTTTTCTATTTTGATATCGTCCAGTAGTTGTAGTTTCCTTTGTCCCCTCCCTCTTTTACCTGTCACCATACCCTCTATCACAATCCTCATGATAGAGTTCCTTCTTAGCCAATGTCCCAATCAGTTTCTCTTCCTTTTCTTAATTATATCTAAAATTGTTCTTTTGACCCCCACCATTTCTAATATTCTCTTATTTGTTTTTCGTTCGACCCAGCTAATTCTCTCCATTCTCCTCCACACTCACATTGCGAAAGCTTCCAGTCGTTTTAAATCATTTTTTGAATAATGTCCATGTTTCTGTCCCTTATAGTACAACACTCCACACGAAACATTTTATGAGTCGTCTTCTCAACTCTTTATTCAAGGTCGCACAAAACAGACTTTCTTTCCTCCTAAAGACTTCTTTCGCTATTCCAATCCTTGCTTTTATTTCAAGTTTACATTTCGGGTTTATTCCACACATGCTCTTCGGGTTTTCAACTACAGACTGAATGCATAGAAGGGATTTCACCTTTAAGCGGAAGTGATTAAAAGCTATCTAGCATGCGTTCTATTCTTCTTTTTTAAATTTTAAATTTACAGATCCTTCGTTAATATTCACAAATGGATTTATAATTTTTATTATAGTGCTATGTTCCATTTAGACCTCCTGTTAAATATCATACTGTTGTTCCGCGGGGAAAATCAGATATAAACCATCGGAAGTGGGTAGCAGCCGCCTACAGAATATACTTTAATGTACTTAAAATGTAACTTTTGTTTGACAAACGAAATTAGTTTTGCGGATATTTTGCGTACACAGACAAATGAGCGTTTTCGTACGTCATATTTTCTCGTCACATATTACCATCACCCCTACTCCCAACACTTTTATCCAGGTTCAGTAGCAGTATTTTAGCCATTGCTATTTCTTAGCTTGCCGCACAATCGGTACAGGAAATTTCTGTGAGAAACAGTTTAGCCTGCCATTTATTTCAATTATATGTTTTCTATTCGTTTCATATATTCGCTCGATTTCGTATTGCTCCCATTAAAATTTTATTGCAACGATTTATATAAAAGGAAACCCCCTACCTAACACATAATTATTAGACTGTTGTTTCGTACCCTCCAGTTCGACGTTCCAAATCAGTGATGAAAATTTTCCGGAAAATTTTGAAACGGAAAATTTTCCGATTCATAAAAACATACTCCACTTATTCCTGAATCGTTGTATAGCCGTGATCTGAGGTGGAAAATTTTCTTCTATATTTTTCCGGAAAATTTTCCGTTCTTAACAAATATCAGTGATCAAGTAACAATTCCTCAGCAATCATAAAATTGATTGAATTTATGTATAGAAATGTTAAAGAGTGAAATATTCTTAAAGAATCTGAAAATTTTCATGGCTCAGACAATTTTCAGTACTATGTAGGAACAAGTGGAAAAACTTTTCATGAATCGAAAAATTGTCTGTCCTGTACAGTGATGAAAACTTTCCGAAAAATTTTGAAACGAAAAATTTTCCGATTCATAAAAACATATTCCACTTATTCCTACATCGTTCTTTAGCCGCGATGTGAGGTGGAAAATTTTCTTCTATATTCTTCTGGAAAATTTTCCGTTAACAAATATCAGTGATCAAGTAACAGTTCCTCAGTATTCATAAAATTGATTGAAATCTTGTATAGAAATGTTAAAAAGTGAAATATTCTTAAAGAATCTGAAAATTTTCATGGCTCAGACAATTTTCAGTACTATGTAGGAACAAGTGAAACAATTTTTCATGAATCGAAATATTTTCTGTCTTGTATGGAAAAATTAAAGAACTTTTTATGAGTCGGAAAATTTTCATCATTTTGAAGCAAAAAGTAAAATAACTTTTTGTGAATCGGAAAATTCTTACAACGATGTAGTAACAAGTGAAAAAACTTTTCATAAGCAGGACAATTTTGGATTTTATGTATAGCGATATTAGGTGGAAAATTTTCCACTATATTTAACTGCACATTCAGCTATAAAATTCAATTCCTGTAGAGGAAAGTTACACAGCAACAAATTATCATTTTCCAATTAGCTTTCGGAAACCAGAAATTTTCTGATATTTGAAGCTGGGAAGTAAAAACACAGTGTTTCTCTCTCTCTTTCTCTCTCTTTCTTTCTAAGAATAAAATAAATATTTTCAATGTGAAGCTAACATTACGTTTCGAAGAGGAGCTAAACAGAAGAATTTGTTACTATTTACATCAGTTTTCAGGAAATTCAGTATACTCTGAAATGGGAAGAAGTCAAACTTGGAAATATTTTACTAAAGAGACTTCGACAGAAAGTGCAACATGTAAATATTGCAAGGTTAAAATAAAATAAAGAACAAAGGTAGCACATACGTGTTAGAAAACATTTAAAAGCACAGCAACCTACTATATTAGTGAATCCGAAAAAAGTTTTGACGAATATTCAATTTTATCACCACAATTTCAGATGTAGGTTCGGATGCGAATAAAGATCTGAGATCCGGATCTAGGTCCGGATGCGGCAAGATTCGGATCTGGATCTCACTGGATCCGGGATCCGAAAAATTTTGGCCATCCCTAGTTTTAATAGCATTTAATAATTCTAGGTCTGTTCTAAATAATGTATTCAACGTCTTTGAACTTATTGTAGAAAAGTATCAATTTCTTGTGGCGTGCATGGCCGCAAGCTTGTCTTCGCTCTTCTGGTTTAGTCTCATCTTCTAGATTTCGTCGATTCCTTCACTTGCCTTTTCCAGTTCCCTTTCAGTGAGTTCTCTTCACTATGTGAGTCCTTCTACTTATCCGCCTCGAGTGCTTTAAGTTCTGTGACAATAATATTCCATGCGTCCTTTTACCAATTCTTATTCACACATATTTTACACTTTTCACTCACTACAAGCAAACTAGATAATCAACTAGATTAAATGTTCTATATAATTACAATAGAGCAGACATTTCCCTTCCTTTCTAACATCAGGTTTACTATGAAGCGCGACAGGTTAGATTTATGGCATATGCGTGGAGTTTTAAACTGCGGCGCACTAGCTTCTTAAAATACAAAATAAGTTTTTGATTTTCCATTAATAGAAGTCTGAGCGGATATAAAAAAAAGTGGTATCCGCATTCTTATTGCATCCACAGTATGTATCTGAATCTGGAACATCTCAATCCGCACCTGCATCCTCAAATAATGAGAATAACAAATATAAAAAAAATTGTTATTTCTATAACTACGATTTGAGAAATTGTTCTTGTTCTTACAATAATAATTCTAAATACCTCCTTTATAGTGTCGTAAATTCTGTGATATATCAATAAAATTGAAGCTAAAGACGCAGTATTATCGGTTCCTCCTGTAAGTCAAATAAACTAATAAAATGTAATAAAAGTTTATCGTGCTGAATGTGTGCAACCAGTCATATCCAAGAATCTATCTACTAAAATGCTGCAATAGCAGCTAAAAACGCTTGAGCTCCAACCTATAACTTTGGCTATCAAATCTTCCATTTACGGTTATATGTGATTTCACGTATAGCAGAAACAAACATTTTAAGTGTGGGTATTTTAAATAAATCTTTTTCATAAAGTTTGTTTTAAAATTATTGGTCAAAGCCTTTGTATTTTAATAAGCCTTCTCCAAAATCAATGCAAATGAACTATGCTGCCATCTTTGCAGTTCTTTTAGACTGTATGTTTGTGGCCAATCCTTTTGACAATGAGATCTCAGAAACTACAGGCTCTAGAAAGATGACGTTTTCACTGATCGATTGCAAATTTTGCGTAGATTGTCCAGTTTTAATTGAATATTTAAAAAACAACCATTATTTCATTATTACACTTTTACGGGTACACTGGAAGTGTTGAAATTAAAAAAAGAACTAAAGCACCATATCCTACGCATTATACATTCTAACACATATAGTTGTATATTATGGTTGTATATATATATATATATATATATATATATATATATATATATATATATATATCAGGTATTTGTTTCATGGCCAAATAATAATGAAAAAGAAAGGATAACCATTTCTCCAGTCTAAGATGAATCTTTATTTTTACAGTGTATTGCCCAACGAACATCATATATAACTGACATTATAATTAATTGTGTATGTAATGTATTTGCTTATTACCAGGGCCCGGATCTTGTTGACAAGTCAACTTTTTTCTGTTACGCATAGGACAAGGCAACTTCAAATAAAAACGTTATCCGTCAACTCAAGGTTCTAAAAGTATATTGTTTTAGGGTCAACTTTTGGTCACTTTTTGCCGTTTTGAAGTTTCAGGTCATTTTTTAATATTTTAAGGTAACTTTCAGGTCACTTATGGTCTTTTTAGTCTTTTTCTTCTACATAAGGAAATCTTAAAATTTGCACTGTTCACGGATTTGAAAAATAAGAAGTTATCTCTTTTCCTGGTTCCTGATTATTGGGGTGGAAACTGCATTCCTAAGAAGGTAATGAACACTAAGTTGTAGCTGGTTGACTAGGGGTAGGGGCTGGTCGGTGACCAAACAGATGGTTTTAGACCATTGACCACAAAGGATGTGATCACGTGAATAACTAACAATGGATTAGAAGACGTACAAAGATTTTAAACGGTGTTTTTATCTATTATTCTCATGTATACAGTCTACACTTCCGAACTTCTATTGTTTAAGTGTGTTTCCTAGTTTCAAATCGGGAGTGAATTGACGCTTTCAGTACGTATAATGCCGTACAATGGACTGATCAATAGACTGCAACTAACTGAAAGAAAACTTTGTGAATATGAGTAAGAAACGTTAATTAAAATCTAATAGATATTCAAAAATGACAATGTTTAACGAAATAAACGTTTAAAAAACAAATTTTAGGGTCAACTTTTGTGAATTTTAGGGTCATTTTAGAAGAATTTTAGTGTAATTTTATAGGTCACTTTTTAGAAAATTTTAGGTCAACAAGATCCGGGCCCTGCTTATTACTTACTGCATGCAAGAAAAAATACAGTTATCATACATGAATTAGAAACTTCAACCGGAAGTAGGCTCAGATCTTGCAAACGGTACGAGATATTGAAAAAATAATCGAAAAAAATCTCCCTTTTATGGTATCCTTTACGATTTTTGTCACGACGTCTTCAACTTTTGTCTGTAAAGGGACATGTATAAATGTTGTGAGGAATGGCAAAGAGATTCATGCTCATATGCGAATGATGCGATGTGTAGAGAGCGCAGGTTCAGCTAGTGTTGTATATAAAATTTTCTTGGCACAGGTAAAATTGACCGTAATATTTTGTTCCGTATGCGGTAAAAAGTAAGTCTTTCGTAGCGATTATATTCAGAGAACGATTACGCCAATGTATTCTGTTCACAGAAATGGGTTCTAGCTTGATTGTGTTTAGATAGTTTACATAGTTGAACCTAGATATAACGGAATATTAAATGTCCGTTTCCGTTACAATCAATAAATGTCCGTTTTAGTTCCATTGCAATTAATTAAATATTAATTCGGTCTGGGTGAATTTCATTAATCGTCTGGGAATCCATGGTTGGATATTTCATAATCAAATTTCGAAGGCAAAACTGATATGTATTGTAAATTTCAGTACATAGGTAGGTCCCTGTCTTCGTAAAGCTATCATAATCATTCCAGGATTAAACAGCTCGGACTCTTCACATGTTTTGTTGCTTTCGTGATACCGATAAATTGAAATTCTTCTGATAGAATTAGCACATGTACTTCCTGCAAGGAACACGAAGCCCAATATCCAAAGCTTGTTGAAAGTCTTGGGAAGTTGTATTTTGTTATTTGATCTCCATACCTGATTCATCACTTCGTCTTTCATATAACGTGTTAGTAGCAGTTTGCTATTTTAGTCTCCGCGGGTAGCACGCTGCAAATCATTAAAAGTACCACATCTTTTGCAGTTAACACCTTTAGCTTGACACTGATTAAATCTGAGTGGTTTTCCGCAAGATTTACATATAGGAAACAGTAATGTAGTAGCTTTCTGATGACGGTAGTTACTTCGTGATCTGTTGGTTTGCTTTCCGGTAGATAATATAAATGATTTATTTTTCGGTAGAATATAGAAACTTTTTTTCCCTAGAAGTTCAAACTGATTAGTAAGAGCATTCGAACTGATTAGTAATAGCAATTGCTCTGGACAGTGTCAATTCCATTGTAGCCAATAATTTCTTCCTAGTAGCGTCATTGATAGCCCGACACATTAATTTGGTAGTTAGTGCGTCTTCACGGAATGTACCAAAGTTGCATCGGTCAGCTTGTATTTTTAGTTGTAAGATGTAGTCCTGAGCTGATTGACCAACGCTTTGTTTCATATTATGAAATCTGTACCTCTCTACTATGTAATTCGGTGCTCTCTAGTACTGTTTTATTACTAGCTCGTTAATTTGTTTAAAATCTAATTCTGGTACCCGTTTTGGAGCTGCCAATTCTTTTAATGTGTGGTAAACTTCATTACCCATAACTGATATTACGATGCAAACTTTTTTTCTTGTTTTATTTTAGTTTCTGGAACGTCATTTGCGAGCCAATACTGCTCGAATCTCTCAATATAAGAATCAACATTAGTTTCTTCTGGATGTAAAAGTTCAAAAAATTGTATATGTTTGGATTCGGCAATAATCGAATTAAGTAAGTCACAAGTTTAATAAAACGTTACAAATAATAGATATTTCCGTTCGGAAACGTAACACCACAAAATGGTCAATATTTAGGTTATAAGAACACAATGAGGAATGAAAGGTTTAATCGATGAGGTTCGGTTCCATTACAGACACCTTAACCCAGGCAATATGAATGTAAAGAATCAAGACTTTCCATACTGAATGTAAAGACTACTTTTCGCTTTACACAATTGTTAATCTAAGTTGGATGAATTCACTGTTATTAGAACAAATAATTATCTGCGTTCCAAACCATGCTCATTAGCCTGTGTATCACTCATAATTCATGTGATTTATGAGATATTTCCTTTCTTCATAAATAATTAATAGAAGATTCTTCTGCATTAAGAATATAAATAAATTAATTGTAATTCAGCTTTTATAGGATATACGCGAACCGATGTTTCTTCTTCCTATAAATTTAAATAGTGCTTTCTGTCCTTTCAACTGATCATTTCCCTACTAACACTACTCTAGCCGTTAAATTCATTTTCGGAGCTATTCTGAGGTGTGGAACTGCGACTCCATTAAGTTAGCAGACTCCAATAAATGAGTGTTTATATTTCACTGCTTTTAGACCGTATTTAACTTGAGTACGCTTAAGCAGTAACATCAGTGTGTACGACAAAAACGAGCATTAATAAAGATCTTGTGGTTAGCATGTTTATTTGGCTGATTTGAATAAGGTGATTCTGTTGAATGACGTGGCAGACTAATGTTCTCACGCTAAGAACTGCACGTATAGAAGCGCTAAAGTTAATATTGATGGCACTAACAAGCACGAACACTGCTCTACAGAAGGCGGTCCACTTTGATGGAAACGAAGTGGAACGTCCGCCAGGGGCGCTAGAATCGCACAAGCAGTAAGCACAGCAGAGCAATCAGAAACCAGTTGTATGGGGAATTCGGTAGCAGGAAGCGAAGTGCTCCGCGGGTAAAATGCCTTCAAAAGTGACCCCATTCTGGGACGGGTACATCACCGCTCTTTCCGACATCGGATACAGCTACAATGCAATTGTGAAACAGTGTTTGTCCATTTCCGAGAAGGGTATTGCCAATGTACCCAAACGCAACGAAAATGCACAGCCAGAGGAAGTGGGTGTGCGCACAGTGGCACGAAAACAACCACCCCGTTCTAAATGTACAAGGATGTGGTTCGACAAGTGCAGAAGTTGGTGACCCAGGAGAATCCGCCGCCACAAATAGGGATTGACAGGAGTGTTAGAAGATCCAAATGCAGAGGATGCAGAGGATAATCAACCAAACACAAGGATTTACACCTGCAAGTGAAGCATAAGTCACATGTTCGCACACTCACAGCCAAACACATCCGGGAACTCAGGGTCCATTGCAAACGGCTCTATGAACTGTGTTAAGCGGGTGACAAATTGAAATATGTAGTCACGTTAGACGAGGCCTGGATCTATTTGTCAAACTTCAAGCGGGTTCGAGCTATTCACTATCATCCCAAGGATGCCAAGGACCATGCCAACTGGGTCCGCACTGCGGCGAAAGTTTTCTGCGTAGCTTCATGGTGGTTGCACGCTTTGGCCATAAATGATAACTTCTCCTGCACGAAATGTAAAAATTAACGCAACATACTATCAAACAACACGTTCTGGAGCCATCATACTGGCAGCATATTCCGTCGTTGTATGGTGCTGTGTCGAAAGTCTTCATTCATCAAGACAGAGCAGCCAACCACACAGCTTGAACAACTGTGGCATACATGGCTCGCAGAGTGCGTGAAACTGAATCAATGCTATCCCATATTCAGACATCTCTGTCAAGTCTCCCGATGCTGCACCAATGGACTTTGGTGCTTTCGGGTGTTTGAAACTAGTGATTTCCTTACGTCGCTCACCGCATTGACTGGCTTGTGGAAAGTTTGCAAAGGGGAGTGGTCCAAAGTTGATAAGATTTCTCTGAACAGAAGCCTGCTCTAATGGAAACTTCAGTGTTGGGCTATAGTTTATATTCAGGGCCGTTATGTCGAGTACAACCGCTGGTGGAAATACGGCTTTGCGCCCTAGCGTAGGGGACACAAAATCGTTTCCATAAATGTGAACCAACCTTCTGTAGTTATTAATTCATTTTTGAGGTAACCTTGTCGTTAGCAGGCCCATGATGATTATTTAAAAGGTACACATTATTTGTAGATCTCAGTCAATGTGATATGGCGGCACTATGGAGCACTAATGATGATTCAAATCGAAATTGGGGTCTACTGTAGGTTGCCTGTCAACTTCACGAACGTCACCTTCTCCGTAGTCTCATTTCTAGCTGTTTTTTTGGATCTCTTCCCCCGTATTTTCGTAAAGGGATCAAAATGAATTTAAAATGGAACACTGTTACAAATATCTTAAGGTTTTTTTTTATATATATATATAATTAATATAAGCACATAATGATGCATTATGGTCTGAGGGTCTGGCTGCGTATCTTACTGAATCTCAGTCCCCCTTTAATTCGTGAATCTGCTATTTTCCTTGTTATATTTTCACAGTACTAGAACCTTGTCTTATACTTTGTTTTCTATCTCTCTCTCTCTCTCTCTCTCTCTCTCGCTTTTTTTTTTAATCTTAGCCTATTTACGCCATTTCATTTTTCCTTGAAACCTTAATGTTTGTATTACTTAGTTGATGTCTATATTATTTATTTTCTTTTCATGCGGAATTAGTTTGCTTTGTGCATCATACGCTCTTCGTATTGTTGATTGTGTTAAGGCTAAGCCAGTAAATTGAGACTGTAAGACTGTAGTGGTATGCGTTTAAAATGCCCTGGGAAATCACATAATAGGCATAGGCATTTCGTTTCATTTGGAATTTGTCCCACTTGATTGTGCTTAACAGTCAAAATACAAATCATTTCCCTGGAATGCTGTTTAGAAATTGAAAGTGTTTTGTGTGTACGTTATGTTAATTGTTGTTACGTTTCCAAGAATGTTGGTATATTAGTTTTTACTCTCAATAAAATGCCCGTTAAAATGGTAAGTAACTTGCACATTCTTGGAAAATACATCAGTGACTATTGTAGCGTGTAGCTATTACGAAAATGTGTGTTCAGTGTTTATGTAGTATATGAATTGTATTTTACTTTTATGTTGAAAGTTCAGAATTTGTGTATAGATAGATAGATATATTTTTTCACACCATTGGATTGTGTCGTGCATGAAGACGCAAATGCGAAGGTTTACTCGCAGCATCCGGTTAGGGTAAACAGATAACAATGAAGTTTAGGTTTTGAGAATCTTAGAATTGAATTTCTCACTATATACTATAATTATAAATACTGCTCTTTGGGTCCAATCCATGGAGCCTGTTTGAATTGTTCTAGTTTTTTGGTCTTTAATTAAGGATGTGTATGAACTTCTTAGTTGCTAGTTACTTACAGTTCAAACTTATTTGCGGTTACGAGTGTTGATTATTTAGCTACAAATATAAAGAAATTTACAAGCCTATTTAGAAAGAGGATTTGTTAACTGTATGCAATAGAATTGCTGGTGTGATGATAAATACCAAATGTCGGACCTTCAGTTTCGTGCAAATATTTGCATCAAAAACAGATTACAAGAATGTAAGACTTGAGAAATAATAATAATAATAATAATAATAATAATAATAATACCCAGGTTTTAAAAGAAAATGAGATTTCATGAGTGAATAATTGTACCGCGGATTTAGTTTACAAGAGTAAAAAATGTTTAAACACTTTGTAAAGTGTTTTATATATGCACTAATTTTTGCATTGCTTTTAATTCAGCCTTTTTGTTTTCTTGGAAAATATCAATTTCTAAACCGTTATCAAATTTTCAGACCATTTTTTCATGTCTGTAACATGCACCGAGAAGTACACAATAGAACTATTCAGTATTTAGGAGAAAGGAATAGAATTCTTCGCTCCAAATTCTACTTCGTTAAAAGCCTGTCTGTATCAGTTTAAAGTAACATGGCTTGGAATTTATTGTGCCTTCCAAACAGGAAGAAGTGCTTCTGTTCGTCACATTGTCTTCTTACTATACATGAACCATGATTGAATGTTTCAGTGAAGATGAATTTTGCAGAATATGTGCTGTCATTCTTATTTGCAGCTCTAAATAAGACATGCAACTAATTGTGGAAAACATTAAAACGTGATTTGTCGCGCCATTAAAAATAGTGATTCTTTCTTTATATCAAGATACAGCACATATTCATCATCGTATCTTGCTATGTAACATTTTATTGGATACCTGGGAAAGGGATTCTGTTATTCTAGATCTTTTATTTGTCTTTGCGATGGTCAGTGATGCACTAAGTTTTCAATTATTTTTGTTAAATTTTTTAATATCGGCTGTTTTTAAATGTGCTTCAGTGCTTTTCTGCTAGACTTTTATCCTTCGGTAAACTTTGTCTTCCACTTCTTGTTTTTCTAGCTAATATTGTGGGCTTTAACCAGTGTAACTTTCTACATGAACTTCGTGTAAATTATCTCGGTTACTATCAAATTTATTTTCATATTAACTTATATTTCCAACTAGGAGCATATGATTGCGTATTTTATGTTTCTATTCACAGTCAGTCTGTAGGGAAACAAAATATATAACAGCAGTTAGACACCAAGTGGACTTCTTTAGGTCAGTGATTAATGTGCGTGTAGCCAGATTCAATCCTCACTTGTGTACTTCAAATATAATCCAATTAGTGACTTGGGTTCAATTTTTAGCGTTAAGCCACTCGCAGTGTTGGTACTGGAAATTAACACTAACTTCCAGCTACTGTAATATTAAGTATGGAAAGTGTTGTAGCATGACATTGTATGTACATGCGCAAAACTTTTTGGTTCTAGCTGTATTATAGAAGTTTTTACAAGAATTCAGCCATGCCTGAAAATTATTTCGATTGAGCTTTTGATAACTCCAGTAATGATATTCAGATTTACGCTGTCTCATGAGATGACGGGCGTCTCTGGCGGGGGAGGGGACAGTGGTAGCGTTCTCCCAAAAGAAATTGCGTAGAAGAGGAATAGATGAAGGCTGAAAATACCTCTATGAAAGAAGGAAAAAATAGGAGGAGCACGTGAATATAGCATTTGTTAAGAAGTAGTACCACGTTCTGTATATATACTCGTATGCTTATATGAAACTTCGTCGTCTGTGAAGGAATTGTCTTCTTAGTGCCGTGACATAATTAAATTAAACAAAAGAGGTAGAGAAAGATTACATTCAATAGATATATAATGTTAAGAGAAAATTGTTGAACGCGAATAGTAAGAAAAACAGCAAAAGTTATCAGATCACAACCTTTACTGACTGAGATGGAATCACACTAAAAGCTATATTTAGGAAGACGATAAGAGATAAGTTTGATACTGAGAAGTTTAAAGATGGAAAAGTTAAAACAGGTTTGTTTGAAATTTGGAAACGTATGTATGAGTTGAGAGAAGATAGATACAGGCACTAACTAGTTTTGAACTTAGTGGGTAAAGGTACGATATCATGAAGGTAGTATAACTAAGAAACGTCTTATTTTAGTTCTTTCTATTATTATTAAGATAATATCTTTCTATTATCTTAATAATAGAAAGATATTAGAAGAAGCGTCTGAAAATTAGGAAATGAAAAGTATGGAAACAAAATTCCACTGGAGAATGTAAAAGAATGGAGAGAAACTTGAATACAAATTAAGAAGGGAAATCACCAAAGAGAGGGAAATGTACGATAGACATAATGATGATAAATAGTATTGAGGGATGTATATCGAGGTAAATTAAATGGAAATACAAAAGAGAAAAAGTGACTACGACAATATGAAAATTAAGGATGGAAATGGGTCTTCAACGAGCTAAATGTAGCTTGAGACGATGGAAAGAATACATTGAGTTATATGACCAAAATAAATAAATAAAAATAAAAATAAAATAAATAAATAAAAATAAAAAATAAACTGTGGGCTTTGGACATTCAAAAAGAAAACGAAGTAAATGAAATCGTAAACGCATGTGCTATACTAAGAATATATTGCGAAATAAAGATAGATAATGTAGTTATTATACTTACTACATATTTTAAAAATATATCGGAAGAAGAGTAAAATCAGTATTCGAAATTTGCAATGAAATGAGAGAGTCATCATTAGACTCCTTACAGAGAATTAATACTTCGGTAACTAGAAAAGATCAGATTAAATATGTAAGAACTGTAGAACTACACTGGCATAATCGCATTCAAAAACACCCAGTAGGAATTCAGGGGTCTGATCCAAAGTTATTACCCAAGAAAATGGCGATGGTTGGTGGTACTGTTCCCCCACATGGCAGCCATGATTCATCCTGAACATGTTACAGTACTGGCCTTAATATAACATGTAACTACCATAACGAATACACAACTGTTCGGATGCGTAACCGATCAGACGCTGTAGGCTGTGTCAGTCTTAGGAGGCCGTCATTTCCAGAGTCGGCAGATGGTAAGGCTGCGTCCCATTATGCCCCAAACGTGCTTCGTAAGGCTTAGGTTCTGAGCCTAGAAGGCCAGAGTAAAGATGTATACGGGTAGAGCACGCTGAATCCGTCTGGCAGTATGGGGATGCACAATATACTGCTTAAAGGTGAGATCCCCAAAAATGTCCAAATCAGGTCGGAGGACAGGTTTTGACGACATCACGAAAGTACAACGTACTAATCATAATCTACGGAATGAAGACAAGCGATAAGTGGGATCAAACGTCAGAAAGTGAAGTGTGGGTCTTATATGACGAATGAGAACACACTGGATTTTCCCTCTCATTTGCAAGTTTACATACCCGCGTAGAACCATCTCTAAGATAGAAACTACTCTCATAATCGAATACCACCATCTCTCATTCGCCTTGTCACCGCAACCTTTACTAATAACACGTAAAACGTTCTTGGCGATGACCAGGGCCGAATATAATGTTTTTTCCACCCCTAGCCCGATAGCTGTTTGCCGCCCCTGATTTACGTCCCTGCTTTTACGTAATTGTTTACTCCAGCCATAATGTTAAAATTCCACTCAATTTCAACTACCAAAGATTGAAGCCAGTAGATTTGTTAAAAGAAAGAGAGTTTACTCTGATTTGAATCATATTATTATTATTCAACAATTTTCTTTTTCCTCTTTAAGTTTTCATCCAATGTGTGTCCCTAGGCCCAGGTCTATTGGGTCTAGTGGTAAATCGGGCCCTGGCAATGACCCTGTGTCAGGAGTAGTTATGCAGAAGTAACTCAGGGTGGTACATCAGTATTCAACAATTGTTTGTTTAGTGTTCGGACAACTATGGTGGCTATAATTGTACTAGTAGTCGCTGTCCTGTCAGTTAGGACGGGTCAAATAATCCTTGTTTCCAGGTGCTTTTCGGTACGTCGCGGAGCTACTGAAGAGGGCATGTCGACGATGCAAAACCCTCTGCTTACCTTCGTATAGCTACCGGTGAATCACAAACACAACATGACACGCAAGTGCCAATTCAACAAACGCCGACCATTCAACCTCTTGCTGGCGTCGTCTTCGGAATGCTTCACACTTAATTACATGCTGTAGTGCGAATTCGTTCGAATCAAGCGATGTATTGTATGTTGACAGATCTAAGATATGTTAACGCTTATGTCTTAGTTTAACATCACACAGAGTAAGAATTGAACTTCGAAAATGAAAGAGATTATATGAATGAAGACTACATAACTGTTAAGAAAAAAAAACTATCACAAGAACAAAACAAACTGTTTCTGGAAGATAATTTGGCCATGAATCCAGATCAAATTACAAAATTTTTCCATCGGCCTCAGTTTTCATGTGAAAGGGGTTTTTGTTCATGCCTATGGCAGCTTACGTATTATATGTATTTGCCTTAAAGTCATGATCTCGCAGCAATAGTTTCTTACATAAAGTTTTTAAAAATCCGTATTAGTACACAAAGAAATCAAAGGAATGAGCAGCATAGAAATAAGTAAAAATTAAGAAAATTACCTAAAAATGTTCTCTACCTGATTTCCTGCGAAACTTTGCCTCAGGAAAGTCTCGTTGTAAGGTCCAGCAATAGTCAGAGAACATTCCTGCACTTCACTTCACTTGATAACGTTTTTTCACGTGAGAAATATTCTTGTGAAATCGTTCACCATGTTCGTCACTAATGGCACCAAGGTTATCCGGGAAAAGTCCAAATGGTCATTCAGGAAATACAGTTTAAGTGACATGTTACATCCCATTCGGTGATAAGATCTCACTAGTTCATGTACAATAACGTCATAATTATCTGCCTTATGGTTACCTGAAATGTTCTTGACACACTTACAAAGGACAGCCATACCATTTTCTCAACATCACTCAACAAGTCAACAAAATTCTCATCATTGATTAATTCCCTAATTTACGGCCCTACAAATTTTTCTTCCTTTATTTTAGCATCACTGATCTTTGGAAACTACCGTCACAAGTACATAAATGCATGTGATGTTTCCGTACCTTTCACAAAATTTTTGATAAGTCCCAATTTAATGTGCAGTGGAGGTAAATACACATTTATAGGGTCAACAAGAGGAGTATTCGCCACATTTTTATGTCCAGAGCAGTTCATTACGAGCAGGCCATTTTTTCAACAATAGTGATTTGTCTGTCCCTGCTGTCCCACTCGCATAGAAAGTAGCAGTACTTTGTATAACCTGGTTGCTTGCCAAGCAGAATAGCAGTTACGTTTAGACCTCCACAGATAATTCCATTTGTATTTGTCATATTGGATAAGAGTGAGAAGCAGTTTAAAAGTCCCCTTAAGATTAACTGCGTGAGTAATCGGAACAGAAGGAAATTTGTTCCCGTTGTGGAGAAGAAATGCTTTGAGACTCAGTTTACAAGAATCTGTGAACAGACGCCACTCATTTACACTGTATGCATGACCAAGAGTCTCCATAACGGATTTGATATTGTTACCAAAAACCACGACACCTTCCTTCGAGAAATATTCAGAAAAAACAGCATGGTGATCACGAAAAACGCTCACTTTTGCATCGGGAGAAAGAAAATTCCATCCTTTTAATCGCGAAGCTAAAAGCTCAGATTGCTGTTTAGACTAATTTAAATCGCGAATAAGATCGTTGAAATCACCTTGTATCAAAATGTGTGGGGTATTTGATTTACAGGGCAATTCAAATGTTGGGTCGACATGAGTGGATCTCCAATCTTCTGAACCTTCTTCATGCTCGTTACCAGACTCATTGTCACTGACTATCACATTTTCTCGAGGCACTGGTACCGGTAATTCGTCATTGTGGCATACAGGTCTCATAACAGATGGTAAATTCGGGTATTGTACATTTTTCTTGGTTTTCAACGAGATTCCAAGTGTTTTTGTTAGACAAAAATAACAGTCTGTTGTGTGATCTGTTGGTTTCCACCAAATCATGGGAAGAGCGAACGGCATATGTACGTGAACCTTGTGCACAGCTTGTCAGGAGTCTAACACACGTGAAGCAGCATATGTTGGGAGTCCACTTCTTATATTGGTCGCCAACCTTATACCCGAAATTAAGTTCCTAGCAGTTCTTTACGAGCGGGGTTAATTGTTTTTGCCACTTGAGAGTCATCTCTTCACAGATATAACAAAAAGCATTTGCACTGTTGACACAGGTACGAGGTATTTTCTTCTGAATAACCTTAACCTCAAATTTTCACTAACCTAGAACAACATGCAACCATTTCCCACGCTATCAGAACTCACAATGCTGCGACACAGGTGGCAAGAATCACAACGCAGTTCTATGTGATTGAGTATGACTCATCGGCAATGTTACCAAACGTCACTTATTTCCTGGAGTATGTTCCTTGACCTCAGGGGCATGCATTGAAATTCCTTGCACTTTTCTCGATTTTATCTCGCTTTCTCTCAACTTTATTTCAGTCAATAAATCTGCAAGTTACTTAAATTAAGCCATGGCAGAATAAACCATTTGCAGTATTTTTTACCGATTTTCAATAAGGAGGGGGTAGCGTGTCACAAGAAAACTGAGCCCGATAGACAAAAACTGATTTAAGTTTTGAATTTAGCACCCTCGACTGTGACAAAAACCTTGTTGACGTGTGTAATTTATACGGTTTAGCAGACATTGTTTAGTGTTATCAAATCTAGGAGACTCAGGTGGGCAGGTCATGTAGCCAGCATGGAAGAAAGTAAGAACGCTTTCAAAGTTTTAACTTGAACACCAATCGGAAAACGACCATTAGGAAGACCTAGGTGCACATAAGAGGACAATATTAAGACGGAGCTCTCAGAAATAAGAATGCAAAGTAGAAACTGGATCCAGTTGGCTAAGGATAGAAGTCTGTGGAGAACATTTGTGAACGCAGCATTGAACCTTAGGGTTCCATAGGCCAAAGAGTGGGTTAGTTATATGGATGAAGAAGTAAGGAAGCTCAACAGTTATGATTTGGAATAGACAGCATTAAAATGGATTAGTTCCCATCGAATAAAGGTGAAAGCTTTTCAGACAAAGGAAAAAAATGTATGCAGTGTTCGTTGACTTTGAAAATGTTTCTAAGTGCTTGAATTGGGTAATCTGAAGGATGCTTGCAATGAAATTAAAGATCAGACTGGATATAAACTCATATATGAACCCACCAATAAATGTTGGAATACAAGAAATGGTATATGATAATAATTTTAGAAGAAGTGTTCGACAAAAGTTTTGCCTTTCATCGACATTATTTATTATGTAGAAGGACAACAAAAAAAAAGTTTGATCAAAAAAAGGCAATTTAACAGGAACTAGAAGAACTAATATAATATGTTTGCTTTTCGTATGATATTGCTGCCGTTGAGGAATTTAAATCGAAGATTAACATAGGAAATAAAGAACTTCGAAAATAAATTTGTGATTAAAATAAATATGAAAAAGATTAAAGCAATAATGGTTGAGGTGATTGAGGCTGTGATAATTGTAGAAGTTTGAGCAAGTAAAATAAAATAGGTGGCTAGTTTTCTATACTTAGTATTATTATCGAAGGTATGAAATCTAAACTATAAATAAATAACAACTTGTGAAATGGTTCAATATCTTGAAAATGATTGTAGTGAATGATAAGGAGCACGCTATGTGGACCACTTAATGAAGAGTTACAATAAGAGGTATTTCATTGTATATAGCAGAAATATGAACATTACGAAATGACAACAAAAAATATTGCACTCAAATTTTCCGAAATTTGTATGTTGAGTAACTGATTGGAATGATAGACCAGTAGTGTGCTTTAGGATTAATAGAGGTGAAATAATTAAAAAGATGTTAGGACATCGCTATAATAGAAATTGTACTTTGTATAATGTGGTAGAAATTATGATGGAAAGAAAACCAGGAAGGTAGGGAAAGAAAATAAATGGATAGTATTAAGGGCATAATTTGTACATCAAGGCGAAATTCCGTACATCGTAATATATAGGAGCTTCTAACATGTAGCAAGTGACTTACCAGTAAAGGAAGGATATTATTATTAATTATATTGGCAGACCTCACTTTTGGATATAAATGTAGTTAGAATCTACAATCATTCTTTGGTCTAGTCGTACCTCTCAACTTTTACACGCCAGAGACGCCATGAATGAGATGGAATGTGTGTCGCCAACTTCCTTCTACTTGCGTATACATTTACGTAGCACGCGAACCTGTGTTGACAAGAATTTAAAAGTTACGTAAAACACACTAACGTTAATCCCCTTATATAATATAACACTGCAAAGAACTTCCTCTGACAACTTGATAATATCGTATTTTTTGAACAAGTGGTAGAGCCAACTTTCGTTTAAATTTCAGAATGAAGTATTTTATATACGGTAATTTGATCTCTCTCTCTCTCTCTCTCTCTCTCTGTGTGTATGTGTGTGTGTGTGTGTATGTATGTGTATGTGTATGAAGAAATGAGTAAAGTCTTAGGCTTATGCACACTACTGAAATTCCATGTATTCTTCATGCACCCATCCAGAAGTATTCTGTAAAATATTTACATAGTTCTTAGTTTTGCATTTCAGCTATGCTTGTTTATAGTGCTTTGTTTTGATCTCCTGTTGTAGATAATCTTGGTAGCTTCTTTCTTGTAGAGGCCTGAATATGTTCTTCAGTTCTCGTACATCATCATGAATGTGCCTTCATGTAATGACTTCTTTTTCCTCTTCTTCCTTCGACAAAAGATACTCGAGACTTAACTTTTCTCTGTGGGGGTGATAGTCCAATATTTATTAGCTTTCAGTTTAGCTGTTGGTTACAGCTTCGAATGACTCCGTGAAGTTTGTAGGCGTAGACTATACAAAGTTATTATCTAAAGTCTGGTTGTAAACCTGCTGTCGACATTCTCGCTAGCAACGAGGTTTTCTGCTTTATAAATAATGATTTTACAACAGCACAAATATATAATGCGTCAGTGGCTGTTGGTCTTAAGATCAAAATCTGTACAGAAAAGTAAGAATTCAATAGCTGTCATTGTAGAGAGGTTTACAGTTCATAAAAGGATCATTGTTGTCATTTGTTTCATCTTTGTACGCTGAACTTATTCCAGTGATATTGTCACAGTCCCAGATCCTCAGTGTGCAAGAAAACTTCCAGTATTTTCTAACCACTAGACGTCTCAGTACTTCAAGGAAAATATTTTACTCCTTTCGTCTTTTTCTCGAGTGAACTTTTCTCAACGGGCTGGAGAGTCAGCAAACAAGTAGAGAAGGTACCGTAGTATATCATTATAAGTATTCCATTCTAGTGATTGAACAATAGTTTCCATTACACCTTGAATGACATGCAAATTGTGTGTATCAATATTTGCTACGACCATTCTTTCATATTTGTTAAGGGATGAGATGTTCGCAAGATGTGAAATTTTATATTCACATTAAGCTTATCCGTAGAAACGTGTTATCCATTTTGAAAGTAGTGAAGAAAAATGTTTCAGATACCGTTGTAACAATATATCTATAGAGCATTTAGTCAACAATTTGACCATCTGTAACTAGCAGCACTTTATGGTTATCATTGTCTGACTGTCCGACGATTATAATCATTTTCTCCTTCTGAGTAATTTCACTCAAAGCCATATCGAAGAAATGAGTAAAGTCTTAGGTTTTTCAAACTGTCCAGCAATTTGCAAACAAGATTCTGGTCCAACATTGGAAAGCTTCTGACGATATGACCGTTAGGAAATATAATTTGGAACACTGCTGTTAAATGAATGAAGTTCATATAACAATTTGGAAGTTGTAATATGAATTGAGTTATTTATCTTGGAAATTGAAGATCCGAAATAATTTCACTTTCATTCTAACTTCGTTGAGTTATATTCGTAGCTTCACTTCAGTTAGTAGGGTATAAGCCACAGTTTCTATTGAGCAAATGGAGCTTATAGACTGTGAGGCACGTGGCTTCGTTTTTAAAAAGTTTTGACTTGGTGGTTGTTTTCAATTTTTTTCTGTAAAGTTAGTCTTTTGGCTTTCCTATATTGCTGAACACACACGATTTTTCTGTACATTTAACAATACCTTGTAAGTTTATTAATTTTCACACGAATAAGTTACTGTCAAAATGTGGTAGACTGTCAATTAGTTAAAAATTTTAGTTGAACTCCGAAACCAATTACTTCTCCCACGGTTGCATCTGTGGTTTCTTTACCTTCGAAATAATATAAAATCAAGTAAGATTGTCAGTCGTTATATTTTATCATTCGAAGTGTTGATTCTCAATTGCGAAAACAATAAATACCTAGCATGTACCAGGTGAAAGTGATACCATTTTCACTTAAAAAGAAACTAATAATATTTGAAGGTTTGTCGTAAAGCCTTTGCTGACAGCAGAAAGAGAACGTAGACCTAGTAAACTGGGAATTGTTGATAACAGTTTTAAGGAAGGTTTGATTAGAATGATAAAAACAAAGGACTCACAAGAAACTTATAAATGAGTCAACAAGTAAATGTTAGAGGAGGTAAAAGAAACGACAGAAGAGAGTAAAGTTGGAAGGTGAGTTCGAGTTGATATCTCTCGCTTACGTTGTCTAATATCTATCAATGAGGAATAACAAAAAAGAACCTACATAATGAAAAATGTATTTCGGTAGAAGGAAGAATAATTCAGGTGTACGGTTTGCAGATGATATGGCGCTTGTTGGGGAGTCGGAAAGGAAAATCAATAAAATGATAATGTGAGAAATATGGGATGAAAATAAATGTCAGTAAACAAAAGCCATGGCGATCAAAACAAAGCGATTAGTGTCAAAAATAGTAGTAGTAGTAGGGGATAAAATAGAACAGGTAACTGGTTTTTGATAGCTGGTCAGTATACCTATTATTAATGCTGGGATAAAGGGTGAGCGTGAAGTAAAAGTAAGGATAGAAACAGTGAAAGATTATTTAGGAGGAACAATATTATATTCTCAGTTGCGACAAGTGACTTGCCATGATTCGTGAAGTTTTGCAGTTTCTAAGAAATCGTTATGGCAGGCAAGAGTGGTGTATATCATTGTTAATACGTACATATATTGCTTAAATCTTCCCCGGGCACAGATGGCGTTCGCAGTATACCATGGGACAAAGAATTGACGAGAAACTAGTCCAGTTGTGTATGCAGTGACAGCAATACACAGAATGCGAGTTCATTTCATAATAGGAGCAAGACCAAATCCACCATGTAAATTCATGATTAGATGTTCTATGTCTATACCTGTCCGTTGGAAAAATGATGTTTTCATTTCCAAAACATTCAAGTCGTTAGTGTGGTGTGTCGTTAAACTGAAAATATGGTTCAGGTCCAGACATACGAATTATACAGTGAAGGCATCAGGAAATAAAGTGAAAATAGGAATGAATATATATAGAAAAGAATTGAAGCTCTGAAAGATTTTCAGGTATGCTCTTGACGCCACATCAAAATGCAAAAGTTTCCAAACAACCTTATAATCACTAGGTGTAATATAGTTTATGATTTCCTAATTAGCAAGTGTGGTTAGAGGCACAAATGCCTTCTAATTCGATAATACACATTCGAATTATTTTAAAAGCAATATCCGCAAGTTATTTAGGATAAGGTTGTCCGTCTATGGAATGTCAAAACATGTGTAGAGAAAACAAACGAATGACAAGAGTTAAAAGATTCGACAAAAAGAAACTGAATAAGTATGTGGAAGGAAAGTCATGCGTAGTTCAGGTATCCGCAAGATCGCCATCCACGAACTCGTAAGATGTTGAGCTCTGAGGGTAATAGTGTAACAACACGTACGTCTCTGAGGTACAGAACAGTAAGTTTGTCGTTACAATCCCTCAAACACTTATTGTTTCTTATTCCTGTTTTTTAAAAGACACATTTTAGTCAGTTTTTAAGTATTTTCGTTCAGCAAAACAAAGATACTTCAATCTCCTTACTTTCCCTGACAGTGCTTTTTCCATTTTTAAGGATCCTGGGAAACAAGATAGCGGTCATGCTCTCAGAACTTGAACAACTTACAATGTTCATCAGACAGTTAAACTTGAAAATGACTACTGGGGATTATCGAGCACTAGACAGTAGGGGAGCTTACGGGAAGTATCCTGCACTTTGTGCTAAAAAGGTACCACTTGGATATGTTGTTTCCCTGATCCAACTAAGCAGGAATCGAATGACCCCACTCCGACAGATGGCCAGAATCCGAAATGACGGCTATTAGATGGCCGCCATATTGGATTCTGGTCATCTGTCGGAGTGGGGCCACTTCGATTCCTGCTAAGTTGGATCAGGGGAACAACATACCTGAGTGGCATCTTTTTAACTCAAAGTGCAGGGTTTGGCTTTTTTTTTTCTTAAGAGTCTTCATCCCGGCGAAATTAAAATACCGCTAATTTTACAGTAATTATATGATATCTTCAAATAGATAAAAGGTAATTGAAATATGGAACAAGAGCGCCCTAGACAATACTATTTTGCGTGAGGTGCCGTTATCACAAGTCACCTAGTGGCTTTCCGTTTTCAGCTGTTTAGAAACACGAAAATAAATGCCTATTTTCAAAATGGCTCGAAATCGAAAGCAGATAAGTGAGTCGTGATAACGGTTTCTCATGTAAAATAATATTGTCTAGGGCGCTCTTGTTCCACATTTCGATTTTTTTAATCTATTTGAAGATATCACATAATTACTGTAAAATTAGCGGTATTTTAATTTTGCTCGGATGATGGCTCTTAAGCTCCACTACTATTGATGGCGAGATGGCGAATCATTTTCAAATACTGCTTAGTTCCCACGAAGACATAATCTCGTTTGCCGTTCAAATGAAAATTCTTTTTACATCTTATTATATTTTGTCACAGAACGGTTCTCGTATTTTGCTTCATTTGTTTTTGTGTTTTCATCAGGATTTTCTTTCCTACACATTATGTTTTGAGTGAAGAATTTCTTGGATCTCATTGGCGTCCCAGAATACTGTGAAGCTAGGTTGTGTGCGAAAAGGGAATTCAGCATGTGTATTTGATATTTTGTATCAAGGATAATATTATTTCATTGACATATTTAGCTGATGATTCGTGTTGGCTCATTGAATATGAAATCGTTTAAAGAGGAATGTACAGTCATGTCCAAAATTATTGTCGCATGTCTATAAATATGTTGTAGAAATATAATTTGATAACGAATTCGCCCGGTATTTCTTATAATGTTACTATGTTTTTAATCGACAAAGACATGTATGTGACAAATTTCATGTCAAAAGAGCAGTAAATAAGAACAATAAAACGAAAATAAAATTTTCTTGACCATTTAGCAACATTTTGTTTTGCTCTTTCTAATGTTCGTATTTATAATTCTTTTCCTATGAAATTTACAACAAATATACATTTCCCGATTATACACATAGTATTATTATTATTATTATTATTATTATTATTATTATTATTATTATTATTATTATTATTCTTGCACGTTCTGAATCGATTTATTATGTAAATACAAGGACAAATTTTTACTTGACAGCTATATGAACATTTTAATGTAATGTAACATTGACTAAAATGCCACACTGCGTTACTCGTAGGGATAGGCACGAGTGAGTTAGAGCAAGTTTTCTTTGAAACTCGATTCGACTAGAAACAGACATCTTTGAGCTCGACCCGAGAACTCGGCTTGAAAAATTTCCTTCAACTCGACTCGAATTCGGTCGAGTTTTGAGTCGAGTCGAACCAAATCTGGTGTATGGTTTCGAGTACTCTCTTCAAGTATCTTACATAGACAATATAATTATATTCAATGGTACTACTACAACTTACTATTATTATTATTATTATTATTATTATTATTATTATTATTATTATTATAACAACAGTGTGTATTGAAAGATAGGCGGTTTATATCTGAATACTAAGAAAGTTGTTGATTGCCAACCTCGGTAGTCGTGAAGTCTAGGAGTCAAGGACATTGTTCACGAGCTTCTGAATTTGGGTTGAGGGTCTAGGTTGAGTATTCGGGCTCGAGCCAAACATTGTTAAAAGTTATAGGGCACTGGCCAAATATCTTCAAAACTGGTCGGCTTGGGTTTAGAATTGTCAACGAGTCGAGCAGATCGGCTCACAGCTCATTCAGTATCGACCCAAACCGAGAAGTGAGCCGAGCCAACAGCTCACCCAACCGAGTCAGCTAGAGCCCTTCGCTCGGTTAAATCGAACCGAGCAGATGGCTCATCCCAACCAACCAGCTCGAGCCGATGGTTCATCCCAAGCGAGCCGGCTCGAGCCATCAGCTCAGTTAAGCTGAGCCGAGGTAAGCTTGTTATTAAAAAAATCTCTTGTAGTCTCGCTATCGACATGAGACTAGATGCGAACAGTGTCCCCTTTCGTGAGCAACACTGAAAGTGTTCCATATTACTACTTAGCTTACATTTCTCATGGCTTTCGCTTTCCAGTGTAATCAGACCATGATTTCAAAACGAGTTAGAACGAGCGAGCAAATTATCAAACTCGACTCGACTCGAAACTCGACGCCAAAAGCAGTGAATCGGCTCGGAACTCGACTCGAGAATATTACTTTTGACTCGACTTGAAACTCGACTTGGATTCGAGTCGAGTTTTAGCTTGACTTGTGCCCATCCCTTGTTAGAAAAAATGGTTGCTTATTATTATTCTGTTTAACAATGTTGCTATGTAAAATTAAAAATACAGAATATAGAGAAACATTACACTACAACTTTAAATGAGAACACATGAACTGGGGGGTGAATCAAAACTTGCCAGTAACTCTAAAATCGATACATGCTTTTTAAAGCTAGTTGTTCCAAACTCTATAATCAACGGGACTTTAGAATACGCAAACTGATCTCAAAGAACTCTAATATTACATACCATCAACATTACATCAATAAAGTAGGCCTGCTTATCAGAACACAATTTATTCATATTAACTCCTTATTGTGTGTCGTTAATTATGGCACCCTAGTTGTTGATAAATATTTCCCGCCGGGGCACCACTTTACTTTTAAATTCTGTTCACCATCAGCTTTTAAGAAAAGTATTCTCTCAAATGTTCAAACGATAAAATATTTTCGTTCTCCATCTTTATAAAAACAACACCAATCAAAGTAAAATAGACTACCTGTACCAGTACCATTGCACTTGTAGTTCACTCACTGAATGTATTGATTTGTAGCTTTGAGAAACTAAGACAAAATCTCTTCCAGGTGCTTGCAATCAGTACACGTTATTTCCCTGAGGCTGTCCTGATCTTCCAAAAAACAGCAAGTGGCAGTATATTTTCTTATATAAATAAATAAATCAAATTGTATCTATGAATATATTTGCAAGCCTACCAACATAAAGTTCGTAAGGCGAAACGGGAAGATGCACATCGAGATTTCCCGTTCCGCCTTGCATTAAGATGAAAAGTGATAACAGGTTTTACATGCAAATTTCATTACTAGAGGTCATAAGGCGAAACGGGAAAAGGCGAACAGTGCAGGAATCGTCGGTCACTGACATCGTTCATGCTCCATTGTTCCATTCTGAGAAATTCACTTACAGGAAAGAAACATTTGTTTCCGAAAAAAATATACATATATTGTAGTTAAAAAATTTGTAACGCGTTACCGTTACAGTTACTTTGTAAAAAATGTAACGCGTTACTAGGAAACGTTACTTAAAAAGTAACGCGTTACTTGCGTTACGTTACTTCCCAAGACTGTGGGAAAGTTTTCTTATTTTAGTTTGTACTTCAGTTTGTGGAAGGACAGATCATTAACCTACCAGAAGCTTGTATTTGTTGAGCATTATATTCGTTAAATATGTAATTCTAATTAAATTGGGTCTTATTTTTACGTCTTTTTAAGGCAATTTTTAGGTCTTCAACTTCCGAGCCCTAATTATTATTATTATTATTATTATTATTATTATTAATCTAAGTCAATCTATCCGCTGGAATAGTGACTAGCACACGTGCCTTTGATGGATGGGAGACGGGTTCGATTCCAGTGGGAGAGCTTTGAAATTTGAATTCATTATAATGGTTCGGATTCTACCTTAAACAGTACGTCCAAATCTCGTATAAGCTTTGGTGTTGGAAAAAATAAAGGTAATCATCAACCAACCATTAAAAATAATCTAAGTCAAAAACGTACATCGGGTCGTAACAGTAGATAGGTCATTATTTTAAACTGCACGCACGGAAAATTCATTTAATGGACTGTTAGAACTGGCCCCTTTTCGAAAGGTATTGGGTTCGAATTGCACGGCCAGCCATTCTGATATCTATTTTCCCAGCTTCTGCTTCAGTTTCATACGGAAAGTAATGAGGTGATACTTATAATATTATCTAGACCTAGACCGAAAATCGTTCCGGAATATTTTTTTCAGTTTATGTTCTTAACTTCTTGGACACTTAAACTTAGGGGTCTACACGGATGCGGATATCCACAATAATATACCTTTTAGCGAGTGTAGCTTGTTTCTTTGGAAAGGCGGATAAAATTGTAGATATTCTTGAAAAGTCGAGTATTGACGTCCCAAATTAGTGTATTTATCTTCAAGTAGCAAATAATTGCCAAAGGAAAATTGTATTTTGCTGGATTTTCTTTGATCTCAGAAACCTATTGCAATATCTCCTCATGTTAGTAAACAAAACCGTTCTTCGGTACATGCACGTACAAGCAGCCGAAGGATCCCGCCACTGACGGAACACGACGGGATACGAAGACCTTCAAACCCTCCACAGGCTCCACCTCCAAAGACTGGCTATAAAAGCGGACACCTCGTTGCAGTAGACATCAGTTAGCAACTGGTCACTTCTTCCTACCTCTCCAAGTTGCATCGGGCAAGAGGTACTACCTTATCCATCTCCGTGCTGCAACGGGCAGGAGATGCTACCGTACCTCTGACCTACATCGGGCAAAAGGTTCCTTTAGACCCAGCTGCAACGGCAGGGCCATTCTTAACTAACAAACCTTAAAATCTCCGAGCTGTTATTGGCAAGAGGTCCAATTTATAGAGGTAAGAACTATTAGAGAAATTACTTATTTGTAATTTGTTTATAAAATGTATTACGTCTTTTATAATAATAATAAAAAAATGGTGAGGGAAAACCCGTGTACTCTTACACTACCACATATTACACCATTAAAAATACTAATTGATTACGTGATTGCATGTGAGTTTCTTTGGAGCAACTTATTTTTGTTTCTGAAGGACATGTTATCTCCATTTCACTTTTGTGTTCTAAGCAAACACGCTCATGTCTTACAGTAATCCGATTAAGGTATTTTAACAAAATACTCTGAAATTAACCGACAGATACGTTATTACCAACTTCTGGTCATAAATCTATTTACGTGGGACATTAAGTATGCATGTTTTCTATTCCGTAATTTGTTCCTGCATGAATTTCACTCCATTTTGTTTCGAATAGTTGACTAACAAAAGGGAAGAATCGTATTTTGTTGATTTTCCATAGGATTCACAAAACAAAACTTTAAAAAAAAAAAATTACTACGTTAGAAACTATTTTTGAAATCGTAGTTGTGGTAAACAAGTTACGTGTATTTGTTATATCTTATCTGCGGATGCGGATATATATATAATATAGGCCTATATAGGGGTCTATATAATATAGGCCTATATGCGCAGATCTCTACTTATGCTTTCAAAAATCATAAACTTCATGAAATGTGAACCTTCTAATTGATCATTTTAATGAAGCAAATAAAGGTTAGAATATTAAATAAATTATTGTTTAATGTGGAACTCGAACTATTTCTCTGGTTTGTATCCGAGAGAAATAATCTTACGACACGCACCGAATGCACGAACGTAAGCCATTCAGCCTTTAAAGTGTTCGCATTGACCTACAGTTTGATATGGAATCCAAACCTCATTTATCCTCACAATGAATCAGATCCTCGACTTGCATGTAATAGGCAATGAAACTAACCGTTAAATAAATAAATAACCATTAAACTTTCTTTCTAAGGTATTGTGTGTCTATTAAATAGCAGCGTTCAGTTGTCTGAAATTTTGTTAGTAAGTAGATGATAATAATAATGTTGAAAAACCACAGATAATGTATATCTGAGCCCGTGAGATCTTTATTTATTGTACTCGATCTCAGATACTCGTAACTTTTGATTTATACCAAGCTTGGGATAAGCTCTTGGCAGTAGATGCAACTCGCCTACGGCAGTTTTTGTTCTATTGCCCACGTGTTCCTATTAGGTACCATGCAAATTTATCGCAAACAGGACCCATTTTGGCGGTGAGTTTGGAAACTTTGTTTCCCATATCCGTACTTGTTTCCTATCACAGTTGAGTCGTTTTCGACAATATATTGAATGATATATCACTCGTCCTATGTTGCCTTTGAAAAGTTCAAGTTGACCCCAGGGGCACTTACTTTTCAGACTTCTATCGCCCTTTCTGCGCTCTTCGTTTTTGGTTCTTATCGTGTGGCTCTCCCGATGTATACTTTACGAGAAATTAGCTTGTAACACTCAATTTGACTTACCCTGTAGACCAGCGTTTCCCAACCGGTGTGCCGTGAATGGGCCGCTGGTGTGCCGCGAGGAATCAACACAAAATTATTAATTTTACAGTAATCAAATTGCAGAACCTAGGGAAAAATGTATATTTGTATTTTTATATTGCTATCTACTGTGAATCTACAATTTTAAGTTTCATACCAGGTTACTGTTCTGTACGTTTCTAATGTTGAAAAGAAATAGTTATCATTGTTATGACCATTATTGCTTCTTTATTGTTGCAGGCTATTTCGTAACTTGAAAATTTAAAATATCATTCAATCCTTTCGACAAATTACCTACGTTTGTGCTTTAAAATTAAGAGTGATTTGTTTCTTCGTTCGTTATTTAGTGATCCTCCTCCTTAGTAAAAGTTTGGATACAGTTTTTAAAAAGAGCCTATTTTTAAAAACCTGAGTCCAATTTTTCATTGCAATTCTTTTCTATTTTTATATCACAATGAAAAATAAGCATAATGATTTACCACGGGTAAAAACATTGATAGAGCTTTCTTCTCTGTGAGAAGATTAATAATCGCAGAAAAATACCACAGTGTTTAATATTTACAAATAATAATATCTATAAGTGTGCTGCGAGAATCAAAGTAACACCCGTAGTGTGCCGCAAGTTGAAAAAGGTTGGGAAACGCTACTGTAGACAGTTGTTCCGCGTAACCTCTTACATAAAATGTGTCTTTTTTTTAACTCCAACTGAAGCTTTAGTTTATTAATAAATTCTTTTTTTAAAAAAAAAGTTTATTCCACTAAGTCCTGCTACAGCATTTCAGAATAGTTATTGCTAATGCTATAATTTGCACTAAAGCATTTTTGTCTGTGAACATTACTCGTCTAGCTTTACAAACAATTTGTTCGAACTAAGAAACCCACGTCCATTGATGTGCCTTTTCTTTCCCATCAATTCATTATGTCCTTGATTGTTGAAAATATGATACTTTTTTCTTAAGAATGCAGTAATTAACTGTTTTTCGTGTTATACTAAGAAGAGAAAGATAAAAGTAGTATTATTTCTACATTAATGTTGAAATTTTTAAAATCCAATATTTTAAAAAGAAGAAAAAAAACTGTATAGTATCGAAGACGCTACTCACTTTAGCGTCGGGAAGTCATGTGGTTCGGATCCCATGTTAAGCTTCTGTCTGGCGCGCATTACGCTATAACACCAGCAAGCACGTTCAGTGGTTTGTGCGGTATAATGTAATGTAATGACCGTATAAATTAATTATAACAGAAGAAGATATGTATAAGACTCAATCCTCTACACGTTTGTTCAAGATATTGGAACAGCAACATTACAGCTGACATTGAAAAGTAATACCTAGCAGACTCACATAGCCTTGTTGCTGAAAGGAACGCTAAACACCAATCCAACTAATCCAGAATATCTGTGTTTGTTGCGTAAAAAAGGTGTTAAGTCCAAAATATTCCTAAACGTTTGAACTAAAATCCTTTTTATAATAACAGTGGGGGGAAATTTATGGAGAGATTTAAAACACTCAACACTTCGCCAGCAGTGTAAAACGCTTAATAAACTTTTAATTTTTCAGACTACACAATCAGAAAATTTTCTATCGTAATCTTTGCCAAATGACTACGATTTATGATTTTTAGACTTAACACCTTTTACGCAGCAAACACAGATATAGTGTCCGCATATTTTAAGAAAAACTGCATTCTTCCATCTGCTCACAGTACCCGAAAAAAGAATTAGAGACCTTTGAACTTGAATGTACCTCATAAAATTACACAAAAACACATTGAATAGAAAGATTAGGAAATCACTGAAATTTAATATATTTTATAGCAATAAAAATTTGAGAGAACGGAAACAATGAATAATATAAACATAAATTATGACAATATTTGTTTGTTACAGATTGAAATATATATATTTCATTTTTATACAGGGTAGCCCAAAAGTAGGTATACAGGGAGCATCGATAAAGTATAACTATTTATTAAGATAATGAATTTATTTGCTTTGGTTTGTTCCGAGCTTAACTCTTTGACGCACGGTGGGAAGTTGTGCTTACCACCTTTGATATTAATTTTTTCGTCCAACTATTAACTGAAAAATTAAATTAAATTTATTTGGTGTCTACATGTATAATTTTAATGAAAATTTAAAAAATTCAAAAGAAGATTTTTTTTTCGTGTAGCAAGAGGTACAAAATAACACTGGCTCCCGTGCCTCAAAGAGTTAAGGTATAAGTGAAAATAAATTAAGAACAGATAAGGAAGAAACAAAGTCAATACCTGTATAAATAACAATAAGTAAATGATGTAAAATTTTATGACCGATCAGTACGGGACTGTATCAGGGTGTCCACCCACCGGGAATTTCATGAACCTGGAAAAAACCGGGAATAAGCCGTAAATTTCTCTAAAGAACCGGGAAACACAACGATAATAGCCGAAGAAGGCCGAAAGTTAAAAACGAAAGGCGTAGCTCAATTGTTTTTTACCGATAAGTCAGTCGGCGCTTCTGAATTCATGATCCGTTGGGTCGGATCTAGCCAAGGTATATAAAATAACAGGTAGCCCCAGTTCGCGATTTGCGTTCTGATTGGCTCCCTGTACGTGACGTCATGTGGAGGTATCGGTGAAGATTTTTTTCGCTTGCCTGCTTGTTACACTTCGCGCTTTATTCGTAAAACTGGATTCAAAACTTAATTATGATATTCCTTGTCTTTCCAAATACAAGTAATGAGTTATTTCTACTCACAGATGAGACAATATAATGTAATAAATATATAAATGCCGTCAATAATGATTAATTATCTATACAAATAAAAATGAATACAATGTTTACTCGCTAATTCATTCTAGAGCTTTGGATCGATTTTTATATTTTTTAGTACCGTACATGAGTTGACCTGGCCCTTATTACGTTGATTAAAGGGCGAATCCTAAAGGGGAAAAGGGGTTCAAAATTTGTACCTAAAATACAGTATCTCACGAACCTATCAAGTTAGAAAGATGAAACTCGGTATATAAACTCCTCATTAAGCTTAAAGAAAAACATGTCCCATTGTTTTTGAAAATTTCCGTTTTAAGGGGAAATTTTGTATTCATTGTAACAATGTTTGATTGCTAACTTCTCCTCGACCAACTTTAACGATTTTTGGTATACTTTAATGCAGCCAGGCCTAACTTAGGATCTTATCATTTTTTCGCTCGGGATGAGAGGAGATAGGAAAGATGTGACAAATAATCAAAAACAGCCGAAATTGGTGTCCAATCCATAATTTTCAGGGTCACTGAAATGAATAGTGACCATTCCGATACCGTTTAAAACCAAATTCATCCTCTTTTGGTGTGGGGAAGGGGTGGCCCACGCCCAAAGAGGATGAATGGTTATGGATTTTTGTCGTTGCACTTTCATTGAAACGTGAATTCTAAGGGTGGAAGGAGTTCAAATATTTTCCATAAAACAATACTCTCAATAAGAACATTTCAGGTAGTAAAATACATAAAGCAAACATTATTAAAAATTTCAGAGGTTCCGGGTATGTAATAACAAATTAGGTTAGGTTGTGTTAGGATAGGTTAGGTTAGTTAGACATCTAATCTACCCTAACCTAATATAATCGAATCTAACCTAACCTAATTTGATTAGGTTAGGTTAAATTAGGTCAGGTTAGAAATCTAACCTAACCCGTTGTACTTAATGTGTATTAACCAAATTGTCAGAAATCGTGACTGCAAAATATTTCCTTTACATTACTAATATTTGTTTATTACTGAATATAACATATTTTACATTATGTATTACAGGTTATAAGTTGCACAGATATCTATAGAGTAGTATACATACATAAATGAACCACTTTCACAAGGGGAAATTTACAGTTATTTGTCCTACACTTTGCCCTTTGATTTATCGGAATTTAGTTTTTATGGCTTAGCCCCCTCTTTCGGCCAGCCCTTCAATTATAAGAATATGGCAAGAGTGCACTTTGATCAGAACAAATGATTTTGTCACACGATGTAGCATTCGAAAAGGAATAAAATCAACGTGATTTGTACGTAACAGGTACGGTTTGGTTAAACAAGATTAGATTAGGTTAGATTAGGTAAAGTTAGGTTAGGTTCGGTTCGTAATAGGTTCCTATGAATGTTCTGCTCAAAGTGCACTTTGCTAGAATAATGTTTCAGATACTTAACAAAACTTACGAATATCATTTAAACTAAAAAATATATGAGAGTATACATTTATATTCTCGTTGGTACCCCCTTCCACTTCGCTTTACGCACATAAACTCCTTAAGCTTCAGACCGTCAGATACAAATGTCATAAAAGTAAAATTAATTATTGTTGTTACACACCTGTTTTTCAACTTAACTAGAGTCTAGTTTATTTTTCCCCATGCCAGTTTGGTATCAATAATGAAGGAACAGCGACAGATCTTAAACACTACTTTTGCAGGAAACTTAAAAGCTCGTTTTTTCAAACTCTTTGATAATCCTCTGGTGAAAAGCGAGCAGAACATATTCGTGCGTTATCCACATTAAAAGTGTTCTTTCGCTTACAGCGGGAAATCAATCTTCTTCGAAGTTCATCATTTTTAGGGAATCGATGGAACATTATTTCATTTGTGTTGCTTCCTATGTTATTAGAATGAGCTACTGCACAAGTAAAATAACTTTTCCCCATCTTGAAACAGTAGTGTTATTGTTTATGCAGAATTTCACTTATTTTGAAAAATACCGCGATACCTCCACCTGACGTCACCGACCGCAAAGTATCCTGGGAAAAATGAGAGCAGAAAAGCTATCCCGAGAGTCCCCTGGGATCTGGCGTCATCCTGTCGGTATCCACCGTTTGGGGCGTCCGAAATCAGCATCAATGATAAATCGCAAGTGAACGTGGCGACGGTTAAACAGGCGATCGCTTGAATCCTATGTTGAGATTCGCTTATCGACCATGTTAGTTTTGTATTTAGAAAAAAGAATAGAGTAGTGACGCGTGAAAGGGGTTTGTTTGAAACCTGAAAGAGCGCTATGTTGTAGTCAACAATCATGTGTGCGGTCTTTGTTTTGGCCTTGGTCTTTTAAGAAGAAAAAAAAATATATGGATAATCATTTAACTATAATTCAACTTTAAGTAGCACGAATTGTTTCTTTGATATATTCTTTATTATTATTTCTGTTTAAAATGAATAGCAATGTAAAGATGAATGCGAGCAGTAAATAGCGGGAATGAGATTGTCTAGTTGGCAGTTATGATTGCTTGTTTAGTAATAGGTCTGGTTCTGCAATCTCCTGGTATATTTAACCACCAGATAAGTTAGCAGTAATTATTTTACAGTGACGTTGCATCTCGAGCCTTATTAATGATGTTACCTCATTTAAAAAAAAAATATATTGCGTGTGTCAAGAAGGACAAGAAAATACCTAGCTCGACAACGTTCTTAGTTGTAGAGAAAAAAATGCACGACAAATATGCTAGCACCAAAATTAGCATTTTTCTCAACTATTGCTTCAATGGTGGAACCATTTCTGACCGAATTTCAAACAGACCAACCCATGGAACCCTTTTTGCATGAAGAGCTCACTTCTCTCGTAAAAAGATTAATGGAAAAAATAGTGAAGGGTGATGTTCTTAATAAAGCAGGTGCATCTGTTCAAAAAATAGATATATCAGATCCAAGCAATCTTCTTCCTGCTAAAGATGTGGACATAGGCTTTGCAAGTAGGGATGCCATGCATGGAATCAAGGAAATAACGGATCTAGACAAGCTAACACTGCGACGAACGTGCAGAGAAGCTATCGCAACGATAATTAGTAAAATAATGGATAGGTCACCATTGAAATACAAACTCACTCGAGCTATTTCGTGTTTCGATCCTGTGCTTTTGGTCACAACCTGACACTAGCGCAGAAGCGTTTGACATTATCTTTGGAGGAGATGGTAGCTAAACGATGGTTTATGGGAAGCAAAGCAAGTAAAATTATGGGACAATATCGGAAGGTATTTTCGTCACCTGAATCTATTAATCACTGCAAAAGTCTAAAAGAAAGGAGAAGCGTCTGGATGCATTTTATGTTGAACTTCTTAGCGTATTCAGTGAGGACAGTGTACGAGAACTCAATGATTTTTATACAATGTATTTTGATACTGTCACACGGAAATGCATAAGTAGAGAGAGTATTTTCTGTGAATTCTGAATGCATTTTTGAGAATCAAACAATACAGCCTTATTGCCATGAGACAAGTGTATGATGGTGTGAGTGCATTAGGTGGATTGGAGTCAGTTAAAATTAGCAAAGATATGATACATGCGGCCAGAAATACACATGCTCGATATACTGAACATTTGAAGAAAAAGGCGAAGGATTTGAGTGAAAAGGAAAAAAAGGAAAGAGAAAGAAAACTTGTAACGCGAGAAAGACTAGAATTGGAAGCAAAAAAAGCAAAGGTAATTGCCGAGGCAAAAAAAGAAGCTGCTCTTCTAGAAGAAAAACATCAATGCACTTATCGGGAAGTAACGAAAACAGGTAAGAAAATATAATTTATTTCGATAGCATAATTTTATATTGTTCGGGTGGGAACTAAATAATAATCCTTCCGCCTCTTTCGTAAAATATTCGTCTTTTAGTGCCCGTTATAACCGGGAATTTATGTAGTAGAGCCGGGAAAACCGGGAATTTCAAAACGCTTTGAGAGTGGACACCCTGTGTATACATCCTTTTGGCCCACTAACACTGTAACAATTACACCGAAATAACTATACAATTGCCCAGATTAGTACAACTCCGATCATAAAGGAAGTCATGTGTTTAAAACATTAGTTAAAATAAGTGAAACACCCATGAAACACCAAAAGTTTCTTTACAGGTACCTCCGTGACATAATACGAAGCGTGTCCGGAAAGTAAGTACCGTTTTGAAAAAAATAAATAAATAAAAGTACTGAAATAGGTCTATTCAAGCCAAATTTCTTTTTACATGAAAGAGCAGACCCTAAACTATTTTCTGACATAGTTTCGACCAATGTTCAAACACTTGTCATAGCGGGTGACCAACTTGTTCAACCTTCTTCAAAGAAACGTCCCACCAGTGCTCTTCATATCAGCAAGACTGAAAAGTGCAAATTGAAACTCGTCATATAGTGACATACGCTAAGTTACCCATTTATAGGACAAAACTCACTGGCAATACTGCTAACAAAAAGTAGCTAAATGACATACAGGATCTAGCTAAAATAGCTTATTTACTTAAAACTGTAGCTAAATTTATACTTCACACAATTCACCAAAAAAGTAAGGAAAACATTCCTTAACGCTAGTCTATTAACATAAAATATATTGTATCGTTTAGGATTTAGATTTCTGGGCTTTCGGCATCTAAGGCCAATTATCCCGTCACGTTTTAAGGGATGACGTCCCTCGGCGAGCACACTATCCGGGGAAGGGGAAGGAAGGAAGCGGCCTGGGACCTATAAGTTAGGTACCACCCCGGCATTTGCCTGGTGTGAATGAGGAAAACCCAGGAAAACCTCATTCAGGGTGGCTGACCTGAAAAAGCATTTTACACTTTTTCGACCGAGTGTCCCCATCGGGAATCGAACCCGAGATATATTGTGTCGTTGTTCTTCCTGGTATACACAAATGAAGATTCCCCTTCCCCCTCTATCGTTCGTACTTGAATTATTTATAGTACGTTTTATTCCGTCTTTGACGAGAAGTACTAAAGTCTCTTGAGAAGTTCTTTTCCTTTCCAATTTTTGCGGTAATGCTGCTATTTGAAAGGTTATTGATCTATCGCAATGCTAAAAGTACACGGCCAAGCTGAAAACATACTGAAAACAAACCATAACTACATTAATTAACAACGTGTTGAAACATCTCTAGATCCCGATTTGCCATGAGACTGACACAGGCGAGACTGATATGACATATAGTGTGTCGTGCCAGTATAAACACTGCTACAAGTAGAAGAATGAGTAAAACAGCTAGTTATAATTCGTTTCATGTAGCACATTTTTAGTAGCTAATCGACATATGAAAATGGGTAGATTTGTCCATGACTAAATTGGCAAAACTGCTGACGGAATATGCGAAAATACTCCTCCGTGGTGTAGCATTGGATCAACAGTTACGTAGCTCCAATCTATATTGCTGCGTAATTAGATACGCTGTCATGAGCAGGCAGCTATCTTCGAATCATACAGACAATAATTGAAGTGAGCATAAGCGAAGTTACAATGTCGAACTCAACTGGCATTCGTTAGCACTAGCGGCTTCAGAGGGGTCATTTGAAAAGAGCGAATCGCCTCTTGAACGATTAATGTAGGCTTCAAATACTGAGTTGTACATTAAATCAAAATAAAGTAGTGCAATGTGTTAAATATAGACCTTTAAAAGGTAGTCCACACGTCCTTCCCCGTAGATCCTGATTGTTCGTTAGTGTGTGTGTTCCACGATAACTGTCGTAAAACTTATTCGATTTTCGCGTGCGCTCACCTCTCAACTATAGGAAGTTCGTCTGTTATTTATGGGATTGAACTTCATCAATAAAAGTCGGTGGAATAGGGTAAAATCGACCCTATGTTGCAAGTTCGCACATATAGGTAATGTAATTTGCCATTATAGTTTTAATAAGGAGCGATCGATTTTGACGCAGTACGGCGTATATTACTGCCTGCTAATCTTTACCACAAATCAATCAAGAAAAAGCTGCAAGACAGGGATAAGTTCCTCCCGACGTTGAAATTTCCTCATTTAAGTATGTTCCCACGATAATTCCCCTAAGAATTATTCTATTTTGACGCAGTATTTTATATATATCATCCAAACTGCTTGGTTTTGAAATCGGTCAATACTGAGGGGGGGATTTACTTCCACCCCAATTTTTAAGAAATTTTGTCAAATATTGTACAAATCTGCTATACTTATTTAACATTTAATTGATTTTCTTTGAGATGACAAACTTAAATTCATATTGTTGAGAAGTCAGAGAAGAGAGTGAATTCACCCCATTTTATTTACATAATGGTGACAATAGCACTCCTAAAAATTACATATTTAATGAAACGTTGTATATGCTTTCATTCACAATTTTCAGACATTTCTTTTTCGTTTATTTATTGTTATCAGTGAGGAAAATGGGGCATATTCATCCCAGCTTTAAGAGCAAATTTCAGAGTAGCTGTATATATATAAAATATATTAAAACAATGCATGTGTTGCCTTAGATCTCAATAGAATAGAATTTTAATTACTTCTGGAGATTGAGATTTAAATTTTTAAAGGGTAAGGCGATTTAAAAAAACAAAAAACTGCAGTTCTGTAAGAGTGAAAACTTTAATTTAAAAAAAAAAAATCCAAGTCCACTGGAATATATATATATATTTTTTTTCAAGAGAAACAAAAGCATTATAACCTCGAATGGTTTTGTTTGAAAGTGCTTTTCTGTGGTTTGTCTTACTAGTTACGTTCCATGTTGACCTCCTTAAAGCTCCAACTGCGTGAAACATAATGTGGAAATACGTATAGGGTAAATGTGCCAGTTGTCGGCCATTTAAGGAGATTTTCAACTTTGTTAAAGTATAAAAAAATCATTTTTTACTAATAACTTTTACTTCATATGCCATTACAAAGAGCAGAGTTTAAATTTTACTTTTGTGTAGCTCACATAGGAAATCTTTCATAAATAATTACACAGGTAAAAGAAAATACCAGAAACTCTAAAATAACCAGTAGTCAGCCTATGAAAACCAAAGGTCAGCCATTACTTTAACCAGTAATCAGCCATATTATAGAATCGACTTTTTAAATGGAATTTAAGACTAATTCCCCAGTTATCAAATGAAGGGACAATTGTATTGCACTCAGACTTCCTACATAGAAAAACTATGTGGAAAATGTACTGCGATATAGGAAAAAAAAAGACTTCTTGTACTTACCACAAACTAAGAAAATGTACCTCGGCCTAGACTGGCCTATTTATAATTAATATATAGTCCTATTTATATTTACATTGACATTTATACTTAGCTATGACATTAATCCTTTAATATGAAGTTCATTAAGCACATTCAGGACACACACAGTTGTTTAGTAGCTTCTCCGTACGATAATTCACTGTGGCACGTGCATTTCAAATGGCACCAGTGATCACAAAAATCACACCCCATATATTTACGTGTGTTGCCCTCAATGTCACTTATAAATTCTTCTTAGGCCTTACAGTTAACACGGCTTTCAACAACTTGTTGCATCTCCTTTTCCGAACTACTAGTGCTACTTGGCTTGACAATCTTTTCTTTCCGTTTGATTTTTTGCAGATTTTCCTTTCTTTTTTATTCTCTCCCTTTTTCGTTTTAGGTGTTCCTCTTAGTTTTCTTTTCTTTTCATTCTTTAACATCTGATAATTTCTCTATTCTTGGTAGGATATCGCACTTGAAACTTTTTCTCTGGGCACATTTTTGATAGTTTTGCTTTTGATTGGAGCTGGCCAGAAAAGATGTTGATCAAAGGCAGATCATATGGAAATGTTTGACGAAGGTTCTTTTCGAATGTCTTCTGAGATCATATGAAGTTATTTATGACACTACCGATTGTAGAAACCGAAGCAGACCTTTCACCTTGCGTCGTTTCAGCATAAGATGCCACAACGGATGTGTTGGTTTCCTGGTTTGAGTCAAACGTAACATCTATTTCTGATATCGCAGATGTATTTGTAGGCTCTAGAAGTCCAATTGCGGAAATCTGGTACGTTCTAGGACTAAGATTATCAAACACTGATGTAGCAGATCGATCCTCTTTGTACAGAAGAATAGTCCTATCTGTGTTCATTAGTGTATTATACAGTATCTTTGGATACAGTATCCTCAACGCACCTGGTTGCAAAATCATCTGACACTGAGTCTATTCCAGTAGATGTCGTCTTTGGACTGGTTGAAAGAAACGCTGACTCACGCGTTCTTAAACTGTTACACGTATTTTTCTGGCGGTGAGCAGTCCTTTTAATTTCTTGAAGAAGACTTTCAACATTATTTGCTTTTTCATGAAAATTCGATTCGAGTCATTCATGAAAATGACTCTATGACTCTTTGGTTTCCGTTGTCTCTCTTTAAGATAGGCTAACACGCATCTGTGCGTAAGTTTACTTATAAAAAGATAAACCACGTTTTTAATTAGGTTTTGACAGAAAGCAAGTGGGTTACTATGAAAAAGTGTAGCCAGGCTATGAGGTACTGAATGAGAAGCATGAGTTAGAATGTAAATATTTATAATTATTCTGTATTGTTTTGGCAATCAGGCAACTCAAGCAACGGAACAGATAATAATAATAATAATAATAATAGTCAGGGTTTGCCCAAGTGGGCCCAGCCCGAAAAAACCCACCGGCTTTTTTCGGGTTGGACCCACCTGAAAAAACCTATCTTAAAACCCACCTGGGTTTTTTACTTTTTTGCTAGTGTATTATTGGTACAACTAAGGTGATCACATTGAAAGTTATTTTTATCAGATTTTAAACTTTCTTTGGGCGAATTATATGCTTTCATGTTAAGATGTTAAGATAGACAACAATATTCAACATAAGACCTTTATAGAGCTCTAAATGCACTGAATGAATGAATAAATAAATTAAAAACCTCACCTTAGCTTGAGATTATTGTAGAACAAATTAATGTGCGGATTATGCTTATAGCCTATTTGAAGTCAAGTAAGCGATTGTGTATTTTAGAAAATACTTTCCGTGAATAGTGTGTTACCTGACTCGGCGCCGCCGAGGGACGTTATCCCTCATACGTTGACGGGTTTAAGGTCATAGGTGCCGGTACTAACAGTAAATATGTAAATACATTAGTAAAACTATTGGGATTATTTCTAACCTTTGATGGTAACAAAAGTATTCAGTAAAATTTGGTTTTCCATCAACAATTAAGTTCAGTCATTTGTTGCTAGCCTTCAAATAAGCATTCTGTAGAATCAACAATAGAAATAACGTAGAAATTCTTGTCAAAATTAAGAAGCTTAATGCTCGGAGCTCCGAAGACAACGTAACGCTTACTATTTCAAGTGCTGCATTCAAACTTCAGTATTAATGGAAGTTTCGATGTACAGTAAAGCAAGCTGCATTTTCAGGGAAAACCCGTCGTGAAAGAAGTGTACGGGAAATTCCCGCAATTAAACCCACAAAGCATCGAAAGTGAATACTTCAACAATAAATCTATCTATTTTACGCTGGAGGATATTTCATTTCATTTTAGACATTTTAAACATATACTTTATAAAATATGAATTATAGGCCTATCTTTGTTAATTGTTTTAAATTAATTTTCGGAAAAGAACGGTCTTGCAACAAGTGCCCGGGTAATTCCCGTAATTGAATGCACAAAGCATCGAAAGTGAACTTCAACAATAAGTCCATTTATTTTACGTTGAAAAATATTTAAGACATTTTGATGAATTATGTCTTTGTTTTAAATTAATATAGCTATTTGGTATTCATATTTGGCGAACGTCACTGAGGCTCCTAGGATGACTCGATCTACATTTGTTAATTTGTCTGCCTTTACCACACAGTGTTCAACTTTCGGTCTTTTAAATTTTCAGGATACAAACCAGAGACACTAAATTTTCTGTTTAGATTTTGGCAGCATACCAACGTAAAATTACAAAATGACGCGCTTTTTTTTTTTAAAAAAAAAAAAATAGCTGATATCCACTGGCGAAAATCCCGGGGGGATGATGGGGACATATCTCCTACAATCTTGGAACTGTCCTCCTCAATAATCCGATTGGAAATGTGTCTTTTAGGAAGAAATGTGTTGATTTGTGTCCAACTCTCACAAAGAGAAGTGAGATGAAATCGATACCTCCCAGAATAAGCCTCAAATCTGACCGCCTCCCAATGTTGAAGACAACTCTGCTCCCCTACCCATGTTGTCCCGGAGTCCCACACAGGGGACATAAAATATGACGATATTATTATTGCTTTACAACTTTAAAATCAGACTGGCAACATTGAAAACTGTTTACAGGGAATGATCATATTTGGATCATCCCTTGTAAACAGTTTTCAATGTTACCGGTCGGATTTTAAAGTTATAAAGCAATAATAATGTCGCCATATTTTATGTCCCCTGTGGAGAGGCCGGAACCGACATGGGTAATCCTCCTCAGCATTGTTTTTCGCCTTCATAAATATTTTGTACATCGCATATATATATATATATATATATATATATATATATATACCGTCTTACCCGTCCCCCTAATGTTGAAGACATATTTGCGCCGCTGCTGATATCCACGCTACAAAGCGCAATTTTAGGTCTTCCAAGTTGAAATTTTCAAAGTAGAAGCACGAGAGACTAAATTAGCTGTATATATTTTGGCGGCATAAAATTTCAAAATGGCCTCCATTTTTCAAAATAGCGGGTGTCCATGCTACAAGGTGCAATTTTCGAACTTTTTAAGTTGATATTTTGAGGGTAGAAGCACAAAACATTCTAAATTTGATGTATAGATTTTTTCGGCGATCCAATATAAAATTTCAAAATGGCGGCATTGTTTTCAAAACAGCAGTGAATAGAAAGTTGTTGCAAGTTGTGACAATGACACTCATGAAATGTAAATCAATTTTAACATTTTTACCCCAAAGAGGTTGAAATATTTCGAAAAAACCCAATTAAACCCGAAAAAACCCAATAAAACCCGAAAATACCCACATGGACCCAGGTGGGTTGGGTTTTTTCAAAAATACCCGGGTTTTTTCAAACCCTGATAATAGTTAAAGAACAGTTGCAACCTTGGAATTAAAAACGTGCAGAAATGCGACATTGTGCGGAGTAATTAAAATTATCAAATCAATTAGATATTGATATCCCTTATTTCCTCATAGTTACCTTAGATAACCTAGGCCTATGATCAAGGTAAAAATACTCATTACCTGTCTTTTAAATTTTAGAGTGAGAATTCAGACCAGCCATAAATTCTTAATCTTTTTTTCACTCAGTTCCAGGAAAATATAAGAATTGAAATGGCTGGTATTATAACTGTAGTATGCGTGCATGATGCAGTTAGTGACTTTATAATAGCTACTTTTTTCATTAAATCGTTAGGAAAGTCTTCTACGTATTAGTTAAGTGTCTCAGTTGTAGAAATGTGCATTTAAATTGAACGAATGATGGGTAGCTGACTACTGGAGTATACAGATGGTGATCAGAAAAATGGAAACACATGTAGTTGGCAACACGTCAGATGTATGGGTTGGCAGTGGTGTCGTGGCGCCCGCAGCGCCGGACCGCTGGTGGTGGTGTGTTAGGTCGGTCTCCATACTACGTCAGGCGCAGTGGAACAGCAGTGTCCAGTGGCTGCAGCAGACGGAGGTAGTGTAAAATGTGAGACACCTCAGATTTTCAAAGAGGGTAAATTGTTGGTGCGCGGTTATGTGGAGTGAGTGTGTGACGGCAGTGGCTACTGTGTTAGGTGTGTCGCGTGGGACAGTGTCGAAGGTGATGACGGCCTACACAACACACGGGAAAACCACATCGGGGAGGCGGAACAGTGGGCGGAAGAAAATTATGAGTGACAGGTCACGCCGGGTATTAAAGCGCATTGTCACGCAGAACCGTCGTGCTACTGCGGAGAAAGTGACGGAGGAACTCAATCAACACCTCCCCCACTCTGTTTCGACAATCACAGTGCGCTGCGAATTACATGACATGAACTTACTGCGTCATGTTGCACGGGCCAAACCGCTCATCAGGGACCATAACGCTTTCGCACGCCGCAAATGGTGCCGCGACCATGCAACTTGGACCGTTGAGGACTGGAAACGTGTGATATGGTCGGATGAGTCATCCTTCACCCTATTCCCAACCACGGGTCGTGTTTATGTGTGGAGAACGCCCAAAGAAGCTTACGATCTGCAGTGTCTCCGCCCAACTCTGAAACATGGCGGCGGCTCGGTGATGCTATGGGCCGCCATATCATGGTTTTCATTGGATCCTGTGGACATGAAGTTCAACACCTCCCCTGGCCCGCCCAATCCCCAGATCTCAACATAATTGAACATCTGTGGTCCATCTTGGAAATACGACTCCGGCGACGATTTCCACCTCCATCCTCTCTGACAGAACTGGCCGATGCCCTGCACGAGGAATGGTGTAAAATTCCACTTGCTACCATTCACGACCTGTATGCCTCCATCCCACGTCGCATCAAGGCTGTTCTGAAGGCGAAAGGTGGCCCGACACCATATTCATCTGGTAAGTTGCAATTTCGTTCAGGTGTTTCCATTTTTCTGATCACCATCTGTATGTATCCAGTAGTCGTCCGTTGAAAGTAATGGGGGATGACCACTGGAAAATGAAGTCAAGGGTCATTTCCAGTAGTCAGCCCCTAATGGCTGACTACCGGAAAACGTTATGAAAAATGCAACCTGTAGTCAGCCCCCCTTTATTTCTACGCAACATCTTGTTTTGTATCAAAAACCACGAATTTTTTTTAACAAACTACATACATTAATGCATCGAAGAAAGCAATAACTCGTACTTTTTTTTTTGTTTTACAATAACATAGTTTTAATTTAACTTTAAAGTAAAGCTTCTTCCTTATTTTTTTATTAACAAAATGCTCACTATGCTCACTTGCATCAGCGGACCTCAAATAATCATTTTTGTTTTCTGCTACGAGAAGTCAAACCAGGCCAGAACAAATGAGGTTGACTACTGGAGCTCTGATTTAGGTTTTAGTTGACTATTTGTTTGATAACAGGTTACCGCATGCTTATTTAATTGCTTGTTACTGAAAAATGGCTGACTTTAGGCACACTCACCCTATATGTCGACTTATGATATTCTCAATTCAGGTTCTCAGTTTGAAATATATTTCTGTTTAGTATCGTTACCTGTTCAAAGTGTGAATAAATGGTTACATTTTAATACACTAATGCAAAACGTGAAATTATATCGAAGAGTCTTGCTCCTCAATCCTTACTGTGTTGTCACTGTGTTGTTATAATATTGTTCATTGATTCTTCTGGTTTTTGTATTTTACGTATTATGATTGTTGTAATAGTACGTATAAAAATATATTGATATCTGACAACTAAATAGTATTGCCGCACCGACTTCAAAAGGCGGGCGAAAGAGTCAAATAAAGTTATTAAATGTCTGAAAGGCAATTAAATTTAGTTTCTCTTTGTTTACGACCCGAATAAAATCTTTCTCAATCATTGAAGTTTTATCTTGCAGTGATGTGATTCATCTGAATGTAAAAGCGTCCTAAATCCTTAAAGTGAATTGGACATATTGACTAGGGATGTTATTCTGTTCAGCTGAAATTATTTTGTATTAAAAATAAAATTTTTAGATGGACTTTGGCTGTAATATTATACAAGTGAATAGTCCTTGGAACGTAGATGCAGACGAATAAAAAAATGATAGTACGAAGAACGTAGAGTTGGGATATTTTTCAACTCAGGTTCTCATTCATTGTACTTGATATAGAAGGAAATGTATTTTTCCACAGTCACACATTACAAAGTTGTACTTCGTCCATGCATGTTCTAAAACTTACACCTTGTTAAAAATCAAAGGAAAAGAAAAGATGGGGTTTATCAGTAAGCCATTATTCCACAGCATTTGATAACCGCATCATTTTCAAACTTCTTCCTTCAAATATTCTATACTGTTTTAACTTGCGGAACAACTGGGAGTAGCTGGGCGCTATCACCCAGCACACTAACCATATCAGCTTGCATGTCCGTTGATGTTAGACCTTTCATATGCTAGTATTTGATTACGGCATGCACTTCAGTTTTCTCCATTTTCATAATTCGGATGCAGTGTTACCTTCAAAGCACAGAAAATACAACCAGTTTCAATATCGTTGCCCTGTACTTTAGCACGCATACTTCTAAAGCTTTTGAGTACAACATACTGCAGTATTTTTGTTCAACTTCTATATCACGGTCAATAATTGCTGAACAGTCCTCATACAGAGTATAGCATCGCTATAAAGCGCCATACTGTTAAACCTGTCTGGAATACAGTACATCTGGCTCGTAGAGGTTAAGATCGAGCCTATTGGGTATCGGTGAATCTCATGTGACATACTTTTTTTTTCCGTTGAGTAGGCCGTCCGTATTTTGAAGGTTGTGTTGCCCATGTGACTATTCAGTGTTTTCTCGTAGAATATCCTGAATGTGATATAGGCCTGCCAGTATTTCGAAATCCTTATCAAAGTATTCGTTAATTTATGAATAAACTGTAGTGAGATCGTAAATTTTGCTTGAATTAAGTCTATATTTTATGTTCTTTTGAAATTTCACAATTATCAATAAAGAAACTTGCAATGTTATAATATATTTAATACGTTATAAGAAGTTCTATCATACGTCGTCTGTGTAATAGGGAGTATACGATATAATTTAGTTAGTGAACTTACGACTGATTTTTGTTAAATGTCTAACAAGGAACCCTAGATACCGATCAGAGCGCGATCTTAATGAAAATTTCTAGAGAGTGCCTCGGGAAACTAACACAGCCAAAATTGTAGCTGCAGTGTCCAAGACGTTGGGACACTAGGACTCGGAAAAAGTTCAAATATGGAACGTCAGTACATTGAGGACATGATGAGAAAATGCACGTTTTCCTTTAAAGCTGGTCATTGTAACGTATCAAATGAGCATACATGGATACGAGATGGTAAATGAAAACTGTTAAAAGTGATAAAATGAATATCCGCCATTTTAAAAGAAGTCATGTGGAAGCTGGTGCGATTGGTGTAAATGAGAAGAGGGTCATGCAATGCATCAATTTGAACGTAAATAGACGCAAAAACGTGGTGGTGAAGTTACCACACCGCACCACACCAATTACATGTAGTATCTGTCACAAATTACATAGTGTTACAATTATATTTCGCTCTGGTTTTCTACATACACTCATCCCACTCATAGCGCTCCATACCCTTCATCTGCTCGAGTGTCATGAGATACGCTTTGCTCATCTTGTATCTAAACCACTCTCCCAGAAGCACAGGAATTATGTAATCCCACGACAGACTTCACCAACAGGTCTCTGCGCCTATTTAGTTCAAATTGATGCATCGCATGACCTTCTTCTCATTTACACCAATCGCAGCAGCTTCAGCATGACCTCTTTCAAGATGGCGGATATTCTTTTTATCACTTTTAACAGATCATATCTACCATCTCGTATCCATGTATGCTCATTTGGTGTCGTTACAATGACCAGCTTTAAAGAAAAATGCGCATTTTCTCACCGTGTACTTAATGTACTGTCGTTCCATTTTTGAACTTTGTCGAGCCCTAGTGTCTCAATGTCTTCGACACTGCAGCTACAATTTTGGCTGTTCGAGTTTCCCGAGGCACTCTCTCTATATACAAAGTTTCATTAAGATCGGACTCTGATAGATACTCAGGGTTCCTTGTAAGAGAGGGTACGTTTCAACTCGACTAATACTTGTGTTAAGAAAATTCACAATAAAACCTTTCTGCTTTCATAATCAGTCCTGTAGACGCAGCTTTCTAAGAGGAAAAAACAAAAACTCAAATAATTCGAGAATATCAAGATCTGGAATAGTATAGAATGGTTATATCTCCCACCTGTTCTAAGTTAAATCTCGCAATAATTAATAATTTTCATACTTGTGCAATAATTTTCACAAAGTTACTGATTCTTGTAAAACGATGCATATATTAAAAATCTTGTTGGCCTGAGAGGAGAGATGAGTGCATGATGTTTCGATTTCACGAAACTAGAATATATTCAGTAAGAGTTGAGCAGCTTATTACAGTATGATAAGGTTCATTATCTCAATTGTTTCACAAAGGAAAGTGTAACATTAATGAATCACGTAATGAGAACAAAAGACCAGGAGGGCAAAATGTGAAGTATGTGATTATATGAGTTTGTTCACGAAAGAGCACAAATAAAATAGTAATAACATATATTAAGGAGGTTACATTAGTTTAGTGAGGAGTACCTATTATTCATATTCCTTTTTTTAAAAAAAGCTCATTTCACCTGAAAAAGGCTCGTTCTTGCCTCTTTGCAGGCGAGGTGACTTTCGACTTTGTGGAGTGGACGGCTGCCAGTTTACCACCACCTCCTCCCCTATTCCCTCCTCCATTCGTTTCACAGCAGTCGTCAACCCAGCCTTATGACGTCCACATATGTCCAAAGTGCGGACGTGGGTACAAGTTCCGCTACACGCTGAATAGACATATGAGGTATGAGTGCGGCACTGAAAAAATGTTCCGATGTCGTTACTGCAAGAAAGCTATTACCAGGAGGGACAAACTTAAACAACATGAATTAATACATATTACTCGATCACCACCGTACCAATGATCCTTATCACAATCTCTTCATATTTTTGAGTGTGTTAAAGAATGAAAATACATCGAACCTTTGAAATAAACACTCTTTGTAGTAGAATAAATGTAAAAGGGTACGAAGTCAAAAGGAAACAATTTAAACACTAAACATAAACCAAATTGCTGTTAAATTTTAAAGATCAGATTTAAAATTGGCGTAATTTCGAAAACAATGTACCATTAGTTACTAAAGCGAATTTCTGATTTTATTGCCTTTTATAAATAATATGGTATGGGGATTCAATTATAAGTGCCTTTTATTGATGACATTTTAAATAGTTCCTATAAACGAACTGTAGATTCTGTTGTTCTTTTTATTTCAATACCTAAAGTTTACGGAACTCAAGCTCCTTAGTTTCATTAATTTGTTTAATATAATATAGAGATAATGCATTTATATTTATTTCATTAATTGTGGGGAAATGGCGTAGAATAGAATATATATATACAAGTAAGTGTGAAACATTGTTATGGAATATATTATAAATTATTGTAATATTGTGACATGAATAGTTTCTTATTCATGAATGTTTATTTTGTTCGTATTTAACAATAAACTGCAGATTTCTGCTGTTTGAGTATCTTCTATGATCTTGTTATGATTGATTTTTGAAATATAATAATATAATGTATTTCTAAAGTATTTTTGTTTTCCTTGTACTATCAAAGCGTGATACCACACATGTGAGTGCTGTACCAGTTTTTTGTCGAATTCATGATCTCGAATTACGAAAGCTATTCAATATTTGAGAAGCTGTGTGCGAAGAAGTATTGAGACACTCAAATCTTAAAAGATGTCTGAAAGACGTGAATCTTGAAACATTAGTCAGTTCTCCATCCTCGTAAAGAATAGGAGGTATTATCATAAGTAAGATTGATAAGAGCGCATTATTATTCTAACGTGACATAACAATTTTGATGTGCTACATTGTCTAAGATTTTATGTTTCCTTAATGTGGATGAACTTCATACAATCTGTAGCATAATTTTGTGAATGTGGATGGAGGACAAAGGTAAGAGAGGAAAATGTACCAAATAAAGAGAAAAAATGAGGAATAGAGAAAAAAGTATTTATCCGTTGCGATAGAAAAGGAAATCGTAAGGAGTTTAGCATTATAATGCTATGGATACGGGTACAGAGCCTGAGATATACAATGAAATATATTGATTATTTCAGCATTATGACCTGAGAAGAAACATGGTATTTACGTAGTAGAACTAAGTAAATTGATCGAAACTAGATGTCCTATCGGGAAAAATCTTAAAAGGTTCAAATTAGCTTGCAAGGTTCAAAAAACATTGACTCCCTAACATTGATGCGTCATTGGCTCCGTACCGTACCTTAACGGTAAGTGTTGAATAAGGAAGAGCGTCGTTTTCACTTTATTATTGTAGCGAGAATCAACATAGTATGACTTTGTTATATATTTGTACAGGATATAATTTTTTCATGTGTGAGTTCATTCGTTACTTGAATTTTAAAATTTCATACTAAGCTTTTTCGAAATCTAGATGTAACGCTGTCGTTTCACGCAGCTCCACAGGTGGGATTGCGTTATAATCGTTGTGCCTCCATGTTCTTTTTCAGAGCTTCCTAGTTCAGGTCTTCGCTACGTTCCCCTTGTATCCACCCTTTCATCACTTTTAATATTAGTGAATACAATAAAGAATATCAAACACTTAAAAAGTGAAGTAGATAGTATCTTTAAAATGTTATTGACTGAATAAATAGTTATTTTTAAGACTTTTTGTGCACTACAGAAATTTTAAGTGTCCAACGATTATTGTGTAAACAGCACATTCAGATTTCCGGCATAGAAGGAGAGATCTCGAAACAGTCATTCGTTATTCACTGAAATTCAAAATGGTGTGGAGCGTAGCAAAGCCGTTTACTCAAAGTAATATAGCTAGTAGGGTAATACTTGAAATTTAGACAACTTCGTTCAATATGGAAAGTTTAGAACAATTTCGTGTAATTTGTTCAGTGTAAAGTGAAAGCTTAGTTACACATCACAAGATTCAGTTCTCCAGGTCAATGAAGGTGTGGGATAATAACTCAAATCGAACCCTGAGTCTGTGTATGCTAAAGACTGTCATTTTCACTAACTCAGAAGTCCATAACATTAATGGGTCCGTTTTTTTTGTTAACCCTTCGTAATTATTAATATTGATTCAAAGTCAGTGATCCTCAAAATATTTTCATATATATATTGAAATATCAATAGAAGACAGCATTAATAGTCAAAACACAACATTCTCTTGAGCTTACGTGTACCTAAATTTCACTAGTTGACAATTGCAGGGGAACAAACACTTAACCGGAAATCTATGTCAATGCAGGGGTGGATCGAGGGGGGGCGATCGCCCCCCCAGAAGAGGAAACTTTTTTATTTGATATATATATATATATATATATATAACCCATCTCAAAGTTCGAAGCCCTTAAAAGTAGCAGTATGACAACCCACCACCCTTCCCCCCCCCAGAAGTCGGTCCTGGATCCGCCCCTGTGTTAATGTGTTGAAAGGATTCAGTGTACCAATGGCGGCGTAGAACATCACTGTGCTTATCAAATCTGTAAATTATGAAGTATATCAGGATAGGGAAAAAGACTGCTCTGGCCAATAATGTGTTTCCTCCAGGCTGATACTAGCTGGTGAGTGCCCATAGGAACACTTATCTCAATTCCTTAACTTGACTACTGATGCCGTTAAGGTTTCACTGAAGAAGCGTCATATTAGAAAGATAACGTTTAACTCGAAGCTTACCTCGTGAGCCAACTACCGTCTACTCATTATGTATCACTTCATCTTCGAGCATGTCTGATTTCAAAGAAATTGAGGGTAGCTTCCAAACTGGATGCTGACCTAATACCAGCAATGTACAGTATGTCGAGTGACGATGGGGTGACCCGTGACGTTTTCTCAAAACCACTACTACGAACATAAATAGCTTTGGAAGGCTTACTAGCTGAACTAAAAACTTTAATGTTGTTTTCGGCATTTTTCAGTCTTCCAACCTCAGCTTCTGTTACAACGTCGAAAGTTTGTGTTACCAAGAGAAGTTAATTATCTCTTCATTACGATGTTTCGCGTCAGCAGCGGATTATCTTTTTCATGACCATGAGTTCGGTGGGAACAGTCGCTCGAAAAAGTTTGTAAGCTTTTTCGTCAGCCATTCTGAGTGAGGGTTTCCTGGGTTTTTCTCATTCGCATCAGGCAATTGGCGGGATGGTACTTAACATAATAATAAATCCTACCTTTCTTCCTCTCCAATTCTCCGGGCAGTGTGATCACCGAGGGACATCATTCCTGTACGTAACGAGCTAATATGGCCTCGATGCCGAGAGCTCACAAATCCTCATCCTAATCCATAACCTTGATGAGTTCCCGGATACGCCTTTCGTGATTAAAGGCTGGAGAGTCCCTTAACGAGGCTGAATGTTCGGCTTTACAGTTTACTGAGAAAAATTTGTGAGCTGTCCAAGGGTCCATGCCTTAGATTTTTTTTTTTTTTTTTTTTTGTGGGCATCTTGTTTCGCGACGTGCTAGTGTACTCATCATCATCATAAAAACAAATTTAAGATTCCCGATAGAGTGAAATGACATCTAGCCAAATGCTAATTTAATTTACCCATGGAATATCTTCATTCTATGGCAGATAATTGAAGAAGTCTTCGATCTTCGTGTATGACGGTATCCCTATGCAGATATTCGTCGGAGGCAGTGGATGCTCCTCTAAGTATTGTAGACGCTGAATGTGGTGGTTAGCCGACGTTCGGGAACGCAGAGCGTACATGGTACTGATTTGTGCAGCTGGATGTTGATTTTCTTTAAGAAACTGAACGTAGGTGCCAGTTGTTGAGGTGTTCGTAGCTTCGTATATTGCTTAGGGATGATGAACAAATCTGGTTGTTCCGATGTAGTGGTAGTGATACCAGTTACCCATTTCAGTGAGTTGTTTTATTCTCAATGTTCATCCTGGATTGGAATCGTCTTCTTTGACCTTAGCGTTCCATTCTGCTGTGTTTTATTTTGCCCTTGTCTTGAGAAGACATTTAAGTCCAACATAGGACCAGGTAGCTACCAGTAAGTATCCCAGACAACGTCTCCCTGCCGATATCTGCATGATATAAAATTTCAGTTCAAAAGTTACAGATTGTTTCAAAATAAGTGGTCAACTCGATATATAGAAAGAAGTCTTTAACTTTTTTTGGTAGGGCTGTTACATTTATGCAAAAGAGAACTATAATTGCGGTTTTTCCTAATTGCAGTAGTGCTAATAAATAATCCAATCCTCCTTACATATTTTTCAAAATTACTTCACTTCCTGCCGTTTGCGTGTAAAATATCGTGTACTGAATAAATACCATGGAAACTGATTGTAACCTAAAGGAAATTGACACATTCATGAGCAAAGTTTTATTACCATATTCATATTAAGATATTACGGCCTGAGGATTCCTGATATTCAGGAGTATTTTTTAACGTCCATGATTGTACACCGAGGCTAAGGGAGACGGTAATGACGAGATGGGTAGCAATTTCGGAATGAAGAAGTGACTGGAGGAACGTGAGGACATCGAGAAACCCCTCAAACATGGTGTTTGTCCACCACAAAGTTCACTTGGTATGGGCTGGATCAAATTATTTTGATTCACTAGTGTGCATAGGCGTGGGAACCAGGATGCTCGGATCCTTTTCAAGTCTCTCAATATTTTAGTCAAAGGACTGACGCCTCAACTGTTTCAGTATTAATTTTTGATGGTATTGTAGAAAGCTATTTTACTGTTATTAAAATATTATTACTTGTGTACATTTTCATTTTTGGAACAAAGTATTTATGTTTGTAAATGATCTATAGTTCGTTGTGTGTGTACTGTCGCTAAACAATTTCATTCTTCCTGACTTCCAGGGGCCGCGGTGGCTCAGTGGTAGAGCGTTCACCTCTGGTGCTTGGGGTCCCGGGTTCGATCCCAGCCCCCGCCAAGTGAACTTTGTGGTGGACAAACACCGTGTGCGTGGGTTTTCTCGGGGTTCTCCCGTTTCCTCCCACTTTCTTCATTCCACTATTTCATTCATTTCTCATAATCACCGTCTCCTTTAGCCTAACCGGCATAACCGTGGGACGTAAAACTCAAAGATTTCTTTTCATTTCTTCCTGACTTCCCCCCTTTCCCTCCCCTTCTCCTTCCAGTTTGAGGGTTTCTGTCGATTTGTTAATACCTAAGTTCATATAACTCCCTTGTTTCGTGCTCCGAAAGATTGTGTTGAAAATTTCGTGACAATCCAGTGTTTTATTTGTGAGTAGTATTCGTAGGGGAATGTTTATTGCAACAATTTGTTGCCGCGTCAGTTTTCTGAGAGATTAATGATATTTTTTAGTTAATTGCCTTATTTTTAGTTATTTCTGGGTGAACTGTGTTGAATACGTAGATCTGTAAGATAGATCATTTTATAGTGAGAAAAAAAATGCTGAATGAATTTTGTCGCTGTCGCAACTGTATTGTGACGAGCTGTCAGTAGTTTATTGGCAGTACACAAGAACGGACACACACACACACACACACACACACACACACATATATATATATATATATATATATATATATATATATATATATATATATATATATATATATATATATATATATATATATATATATATATATATATATATATATATAAAGAATAGTTTAGCGACTGGGAGAATAACTCGTTATTCTGCCCGAGAGTGGAGGGTGCCTGAGGTTAAGGTCCATCGCTGATTAAGATTTAGTTTTCAGCCCTAGTCTTAACTCCCTTATTTCCATTTACAGCAAATGAGCTCCCTGTGTTTGCCTACGTGACAAGAGTTGATGCTACCTAGACATCCTGGTTCCGACGCCTACGCACACTACTGAATCAAAATAGTTGTCAAAGTGACGTCTCGTAGGAAACAAGACAGTTCCTTTGGGTTGGCGTGTAGTGTAGTATATACATATTGTAGTGTGTATATATATATAACATAGTATTTACTGCAGGCTTAAAGTCACTTATTGCATTTAGCTTTTTTTTTTTTCATTTGGTTAAATCGGGTTTGACGCTACAGTATATTCGTCATTGGAAAATAATAATTAGAAAAAAAGTGTAATACATGTAATGACGTATCCAGGAACCCATTAGAACTAGGAGAGGAGGAAGCTCAGGCAATAGCGTGGAAACTCAGACACACACAGTGATATTTATATGAAGGACATGTAGCACTCATTACGTATCCTGGGGCCTAGATAGGCGTTGGAAGACAATATACTGACCACGCGTCATCAGCTGTAACAATTAGGTGGAAATACTAAAGTAAACGCCGTTTCGCTGCAGCCGGTAGAGATCGCTTACCGTTTCGCTGCATATGGCCAGCCAGATGGCAACTCGTTCAGCTGAGTGATGCACGGTCAGCACATCATCTCCAATACGCTACTATATCTGGCTTTCTCGACTAAAGTTCGATGCCTCTTAATTCAGGTATTTCCAGGTTACTTCATGTTGATCTTCATCAACACGAAGATTCTAGTGCTCCCACAGGAGATAAGGATCATGCATACCGCAGTTGTGCGCGTTAACAATCTACTAAGGAGAACTTCAGTATAATACTTTCTATACCTACCTGCAAATGGTGAATTTTTATACATATACTACAAAGAAACAGCTCAAGAAGAGCAAGAATATCGCATTTAGCTAATTTATTGAACTGTCATGTAGAGGGGACACTTCTGTGAGGTAAGTTCTATGTGTGGGGGGGAGGGGATAAGACAAACATCGCAACATCGGGATCACACATGGAACACACTGGATTTAACCAGATTCCATTGTCAATATCGTTGTACATGGAGGATGATTGAGCTGGGTCAGCAACCCCTTCTTTGTAAAACAATTGGACAGGTTCCCGGTGGGGGCACTCGGTCGAAAAAGTGTAAAAAGCTTTTTCAGGCCAGCCATCCTGAATGAGGTGTTCCTGGGTTTTCCTCATTTACACCAGGTAAATACCGGGGTGGTACCTAACTTATAGGTCCCAGGCCGCTTTCCTCCGTCCCCAATCCTTTCTTCCTTCCCTTTCCCCGATAATGTGCTCGCCGAGGGACGTCATCCCTCAATCGTGACGGGCTAAATGGCCATATGCCGGAAGCCCAAAAATCCAAATCCTATATATTGTAAAGCTGGTGTGTTACATTCCATATGCTTTTTTAAAGCAATATTTGTATACACGCACTGATATTTTGCCAAATTAAATAATTCAATAGAACATTTAAAAGTTTGCCAAGAAGAAAGCAAACTTCTGTATTACTGCGATAAAATTTATTTTACCAGTACTTTATAGCAACTGTTATATTGAGAAAAATTATCTTGTATAATTATAGAGACAAGTTGGTAGTCTGAAATGTGTTGTATACAGTATGAAGAATAGAAGTATTAAAAATTCCTTTTCTGCTTGAATTACTGTATCTGCTGTCGGTAAAACTGACATGATTTCTAATTTATGAAGGAAAGTAATAGTTATTGAACGTAATAATAATCAGGTTTGTAACGGTTCCTGTTTTTATAGAATTTCAGTAATTGTTTCCAGGGATAATAAAGACGTCCTTGCCCTTTTGCAGGCAGTGAGGATTTGGAAACTGAAAATCAGCAGTGGACTTGCTCATCATACCGTCCGTCTTATACTAGTGTTCTTCCATCTGCTGATGTGAGTGGAATACATTACTGTCCAAGGTGTGGTCGTAGCTACAAGTTTAGATATACATTGAATCGACATCTTAGGTATGAGTGTGGTTTAGCAAAAAGCTTTGAGTGTCAGATTTGCTATAAAAGGTTCTCAAGACATGATACCCTGAGGGAACATGAGCAGATTCATAAAATGAAAGGCCAGAATGAAGAAATTATATTGTAAGTTTATAGTGAAGACTTCGCTTGATATGCAAACATTTCTCAGGAAATAATATTTCTCCTGGTACGATGTTATTTTCACCACTTCGTTTCCAAATAGATATGTCACTAATTGCAGTGTTCCTATTAAACTGCGTAATTTATGCGTACACGTTCTTTTCGTTTTGCAATGTAGGCCAGTATTTATGTAATGCGAATTTGTATTAAAGTTGAATAAAGTTCGTATGATTTATTAAATCAGTTGCTGTATGTTATACCTTCTGTATGCAAATATGTGCAAAAATGGGAAGAGAAGAGGTAATAAAATACCGTGGATTTCCGAAAACTAAAGATGAATGTTTGACAGATGAGTTGAAAATTCCTTTTTTTCTTTCTTCACAATATCGCCTAGCCTTTTTGAGTTATCTTCATATTTCATACGGTGAAGGTCTGCAAGGGGAAAGTTTTTACTCCATGGTGTTAAGAAGCGACCCTATGTTGAGAAGTGGTGATCTAAAACTGTACCATATACTTAATTTTGAAATGTACAGTCGATTTTTCATCTTCGTCTTTCAATTAACATTTTGCACAAGTGAATACTACTTGTGGCAGTGTGTGTGCACCGCTTTTCCACTGAATTATGCATAAGACTGAAGGTATGTAGCGCTAATATATATATGGTTTCACATAAAATAGGTAGTATTCTCACTTTCATGTAGAAATTAAACATAGAAATGGTATATTTGACGGAGTGAGCGTTGAAATTCGCCATTATGCTGAATACATAGTCAACAGATCAAGTTATTTAAATTAAAATAATGCGCGCACGTTGTTGGGAACTTACAGAACTCCGCACTTCAAATGACACTTTTAATTTATTTTTTCTAGTTCTAGGGAGTTAAATTCTTACCATTCCAAAATAAGGTCCATTGCCATTTTCATTATCGTATCCCAGTCAAAATATTTATGACACATTGTGCGGAAACGGTTCTTTTATGAACTTAGTACACGGAAACAATACAAACTAAAATAAAAGTAATATGTAAATTGAATGTTTACAAGAATTTGAATATTGTATATTTCTAAAGACATCCGCACTAGTAGAGGGTTAACATATTTGTTTATGTGATTGCCACCATTATTGAAGCTTATCTGTTATAGACGTTGCCCCGGGGCTATTCACATAGCCCGTCACCGCCAACACTTTAACACCAGCAGAATTCGCTAATTTTGAATATTATATGCATCCATAGCCGCCTGCAATTCTGTCGGTCGCCAACAGTGACTAACAGTCACGTTGATCTTTGTGTAGAAGAAAATGTTATGTTCGGGAATGAGTGAGTACGTGCAGAGAAGGAAGGAAATCAGTGTTGCCGGATCTGACAATTACCATACATAATAAGATGAACTTTGACTTTTATAAATATTCGACTCTGGTACGAATAATAGTATACTTCTACTGAAAAATAATTCTTTACCCTATGAACACCAAGGTAGTTTGGCTTACATTAAAAACTAATGGGTATGAGCCTCAGAGCCCCTCCCCCTGGTGTTCCTAGGGTTAATGAAGCTGAATTAACTTTTCATGAAATAACAACTGTTCCCAGTGTCGGACTAGAAGATATAGGGTCCCGGCAGGAGTAGTGATGGGTAAATTCCCAGGAAGATATTTTTCGGGAAGATTCCCAAAATTTGAATTTATCCGGGAATTTATGTACAATCAGAAAGAAAATTGCATTCTATTAGTATATTATGATTTCAAAGATGAATTAATTATTATATCACAGTATATTATTACTGTTGTCCTCAGAGGATTCTTTAAAATGTACATTCTGAACGGTACTATATTACTTTATTAACACTTGATTATTTTTATAGAATACGCATAAATGTATTAATATATATATTTACAATATGTTCTATTAATTAAATATGTGTGAAAAAGTATATACTAAATTATATAGTAACAGTTTAAAGTTATAGGTAAGTGGATTTACTCAACTTGACTCCATTACTGATATTATAAACACATTAAATTTATAAATGTTATAAACCAATTACATTGGGTAAATGCTAGAAGATACATGTCTCACCAATTTAGCAACATTTGTGCATACATATTTATGTTCACAAAATTTGTAAGATACTTACTTATTTTTATATTTTAGCACGTAACATTGCCATACACGACCTCTCATTCTACCTATTTCTCGAAATTCCATACGTTAATTCACATGTAAAAGAAGTCCGAGTACTTCTTCAGAAACTCGAGTCAGAGAGAGGAGACAGACCGACCTCTATTACTAATGGTGGTTCAGGGTTTATTAAGAGCACTTCATCTCTAATTACACATAATTCCAAATTATTTTACAAAATGGTTAATTTTCTTCATTTGTAAATTAGTACTTTGCTAATTTTGGCTGTTCTTTAGCATTGGGAGCCAGCTTATGCCCCTACTTTTTTGCGATATTCTATTTCCATGCGGTTGTTTTATGGTTTCATACGTTGAATTACATTATCAACATTAAATTCAGACAGCATTGCACAGCGAGCATTAGCGAATGAAGGCGGGTTAGAGCCCCCCATGGAACGTTGTTTTTTATCTTCGTTACCAACAATTCACTTTCTTTTCTCACATAAATCGCTTCCACTCACCTTTCCGTTTTGTATAAATCCTCTACTGCCCTAAACAAATGTGTTCGATACTTTCTTGACTACTTGAACATCACTATCAACTCACTATTTTTTTGTAAATCATCCTACTTTTTGCTAGTTTTGGCCCCCAATACTAAACAATTACCTTACTTTTTAGTGCAAATGGAAATGGAACTTAAAAAATCATATTATTAATTATATAATGTACCGCCAAATAATTTTAAATTTTTTAACCTCCAAATTCTTTAAAACCTAGAAGTAAATCATAATATATTAAAATAAAGTAATTAGTCATATTGTTCTTATAATTTGGAAGATAAAGTAAAGAAATGGAAATAAATTCCTTCCCGGGAATTTATAGGCCAGGGAAAAAACTCGGGAATATTCCCATTTTTAAATTCCTTCCCACCGGGAATATTCCCACTGCCCATCACTAGGCAGGAGCCTCACTTGGAGGGCCCATCTTCTCTTCCCATGTAAGATGTAGGAACCTCACAAAGTATACGCGTGGTGATGGCGCCCCAGGATGGAACCTGTTCTGTTTCTTTATGGTATTGCAATAACTTGTCAAACGACTAGCAGAAGGCCCCAGCAGTTTTTTTTTTTTTATAAGTCAGTCGTAATTCGGCATTCATGGGGCCCCAATATACTTTTAGATAATACTATGTTGCTACGGCTCCATTCTTAATATTGTTGAAATATCTTCTTAACTAGGCTACAAACAAATTGCTCAAACAGGACTTTATAATACTGTTTTATAGAACGTTGCTAATGATGCCACAGTGCATAGTGCAGCGAATCGGTAAAGAAGCTCCAACATACGCATTGATTTCGCAACTGTTGAGGAGATGTGGTCAGAAAACATGAGTTTCGAATCAAAGATGACACCAAGACCATCATGATTAGCAGAATGTGTTGTAGGGGAATCGTTAATATGATACTTGGAGGGAAGAGGAGACTTTTCCAGAGTAATTGTAATACTGTCATATTCCTTATTGTTAAGTTTCAAGTGCCACACTTTACACCAGTATGTAAGGTGATTTATGTCTTCCTGTAGAGCATTCGCGTCACGGAGAAACGGTATTTCTCTATATAACTTACAATTGTCAACAAAAAGCAGAAGGCCACAAGGATTAACTGGTAAGTGCGAGTAGAGGTCATCCATATACAGGACAAATAGCAGGGGTCTAAATATACCCCGCGGAGATCACGGGTTTGGGGGTTAGAAGTCGCCTTCTGAAAGAATAACTGTTTACGGCTCTTTAAATAGCTGTTGATTAAAGAGAGAAATTTGCCATGTACATTAAACCTTTTGAAAAGCTTATGAAGAAGATGAATCTGACTCACAGAATCAAAGGCCTTGGAGAGATCAAAGTAGAAAACATCTAATTGAGTATTGTTACTCATACATTTAGCTGCACAGGAAAGAAAAGTACTTAAGTTTGTAAGTCTTGAGCCATTAGGTAGATAGCCGTGCTGAGAAGTGTGAATGTAAGGTGAGGTGAATATAAGTAGCCTGTCTTCGATTTTTTTCTTCAGATAATTGATATTACAGAAAGAAGAGACCGGCCTGTAAGAGGATACATCTTTAATTCAGAGATTTATATATTTTGCTCACGTGAGCTAGTTTCCACCTTGTGGGATAATAACCTTTCTTGAAGCATCTATTGAATAAGATGGATAGAGGAACCGCAATAACTGAAGCAGTTTTGTTGAGAAAAAGAACCAATGTTGTCGGGTCCAAGTGATCTATGTGGTGATAGCGATTACAAGAGATCCAAAACTTCGTCCTAGGTGGTAGAGAGTTTAGATAAGGTGTTAGAACAAATGGAGTGAAGAGGGGGAAGATGTTTTTTTTTTTTTTAATGTTTCTCAAACTCATGAGACATTTACCCCTCTGCCCTTCCCAGATGACGACCCTCTTAAAGTGACGTTGAAGTGATAAACGGTGGGCGCTCATTCTTGCAAGGAAGAAAATACGTGTGAACAATTTAGAAAAAGATCACCTGGCAACTCTGATTAAACCCATGAGAATCACGCCTTACTTTATAGAAATCTGGTGAAATTTGATATTTTGTGGCCGACAGTTTTGTCGGTGTGTCTGCAGAGTTTATTCATATCCCACACCATATCATTACCTTTTCCGCAGCAGTTACCTTCGAGGTATCTGTCCATGCTGGGTTTGTATCTGATCAATAACGGTGGTTCTGTTTACTGACCTCACCATTCACATAGAGCAGAGCTTCATCTCTTGTTTAGAAGATGGGGGAATCCTCGTTATTCTCCCGTCCCATCCCATTCTGCAAATTACATTTTCTTATCTGGGCCATCCTCGGGTAAGTATTGCTGCTGTTGGAGTTTGTATGTATGCCAATTGTTTGTGTGCAACACACGGAGTATCAATCTCTGACTTACACTTGAAGCTACACCTAAACATCTGATACTGCGTTTCGGGATTTTCACCAAGGATGCAACAACTGTCGTTGCTGTTGCCTCATCCGTTGCAGTCCTCGGGCGTCCGCTGTGTTGTTTGCCCACTGCGTGGGCTCTGAACAGATCCAAAAACTTTAGATTTCTGCGAAATACGTCACACCGTGGTATATGCAATTTTGTCCATCTCTGGATGACGTGCATTGAAATCATCAGCCATTCGGAACTCTGGCAATGTGTTCCCCACTGATGGGAAGAATTTCAATCCTTTCTTGACGGGTGAGAACCATGTTACATCACCTGAAAAGACCAATCAAAACCTATTCCATGATGAATACGCAATTATTACTTCACAGAATTCCATTACTGATTAAAGTTAGATGAGTAACTTTAGATTCGTGTTTCTGGTGAAATTCTAGCTTAAAATCATGTGTTGCATTCCCCCCATCCCATTTCAAATATTGGACCTGAATTTGAAATGGTGGATTTCAAGATGGCCGCCATGATGCCAAATAGCACATACAACCCAATTACTCACATTCAAAGTTATCGTCATCTTTCCTTAAGTCATTTCAATTATAAAAGTGTACTTTCGACCCAACCTGTAGTTTTTCCAGCCCAAGCACGTTACTTCGAACCTGAAGATTTTTTTTTTCTATTTCAACATTTGCGTACGAAATTTTGATTTCACGTGTCAGTGTTTGTTTGACAGCATAATATACATTAACCCTTAGGAGCTCTTGGCTTTTTGGGCTATTTTTGAGACTTTCACTCAAGCAGCTACTGCATCGTCACTATTTATCCTAGGATCATGGTTCATACCTCATTCTCTTCAGAATAGAGCTGGCTTTCAAATGGTATCACTTGCATGCTCATACCATATACCAGAAGCGAGGAAAAAATGTCAAAGTGAAAATTTTGGGGGGAAATTTTTTTCTCGAACTTTGGCCCCCCTGGACCCCCCTGTGTGATCGTAGCCATCTAAAAAAAATCTGATAAATAGTACTTGGTATACTGAATGTGTGTGCCAAATTTCAAGTTTCTATCGTGAATAGTAAGGGCGGGAGAATTTTTATCAAAAATTCCCACAATGCCCCAAATCACCATAAAACGCTATGATCTCAGGTGAAAAAATTCCTGAGACATCCCTAATTACCCTAGGACTATAATCCGCCAATCATTCTCTTCAGAATAGAACTGTCTTTCAGGCGGTACCATTCACATGTCTCCATCATGTATCTAAGGCGGGAAATTCCTGAAAAAAGGGATTTTTGGGGCAAAATTTCTCTTTTTTCAACTTTTGCCCCTCTGGACCCCTCTGTTTTTACGCAGAAATCGGAAAAAAATTCTGGTAAATACTACTCGGTGGACTGAATGTTTGTGCAAAATTTCAATCTTCTACGTGAAAAAATAGGCCCACCAGAAAAGATTTCCCTACCATGCCCCACTTTTACCCTATACAGAAGTATATTTTGATAAAAATTCACTGAGACGGCCCTAATTACCCTAGAATAATAATTCGACCGTCGTTCTCTTCAGAATGGAACGGCCTTTCAGACGGTATGACTCACTTGGTCCTATCGTGTATGTGAGGCGGGAAAATGACGAAAAACGGGATTTTTGGGGTAAAAATATCCCTTTTTTTAACCCTTTGCCCCTCTGGTTCCCTCCCTGTTTTAACACTGACATCGGAACAAAAAATCTGGTAAATACTACTCAGTGAACTGAATGTTTGTGCAAAATTTCAATCTTCTACGTTCAAAAATAAGCCCGCCAAAATATATATATACCGACAATGCCCCATTTTTCCCTATATAGAAGTATATTTTTCAAAAAATTCCTGAGACATCCCTAATTACCCTAGAATAACAATTCAACAGTCATTCTCTTCAGAATGAAACGGCCTTTCAGACGGTATGACTCACGTGGTCCTATCATGTATGTGAGGCGGGAAAATGACGACAAACGGGATTTTTGGGGTAAAAATATCCTTTTTTTTTTACCCCTTTGCCCCTCTGGTCCCCCCCCCCCTGTTTTAGCACTGACATCGGAACAAAAAATCTGGTAAATACTACTCGGTGGACTGAATATTTGTGCAAAACTTAAATCTTCTACGTTCAAAAATAAGCCCGCCAAAAAATAATGAACATAGGCTTAAAAAGGGAAAAAATACATTTTAAGATTATGACGTCATCACCTCCCATGTCTGGACACAGAACGGTCTGAAACCATACGTAATATCTTCTACAGTGTCTCTGGACTTGAAAAACAAAAACAAAAACAAAAAAAAAAAAACGGACGAAAAAGCTCAAATAGAAGAGAAATAACGCAATGTACCATGAAAAACGCGTATGGTACAAAATGTACCATAAGATCCCCAAAGGGTTAATAGTAAGTTTATCAAGAAATGCAATACTCTGGCCCGGTCCCTAGTTTCTCAATCCAGTTCCTTTGCTGGAAAAGACATGAAGTTCGTCAGTTATGATTTTAGCAACCATATCTGCGTTCATGTCAGTTAGGGCGGAGCGAAAAATCAGTTTTTTATATATCGAAAACGCAATAGTGCGGGAAAATTGACAATTGATGTTGATAAAATATTGTAAAAATTTCGTTGCTGAAATGGAATATCTTCGGGTGGCGAATCGGCAAAAAAGATTTCGTGTGTTTATAGGGTATGCAAACCCGCCGTACAGACCATTCTTTTGTATTTCTACGGTAAATAAACAAAAGTATTACCTACATTTGTTAACTTAAGTAATATATAAAATTTAAGAAATATTTTCTGCATGATTTAGGCGCATTTGGATTCACACAATAGCCAATTTGATCAAAATAACAATCTACTTAATACAATATATATATATATATATATATATATATATATATATATATATATAATATGGATGCAGGTTGGGTCCCTCCCATGCCCACCCTACCATCCATACACGTATGTTCAAAATTAGATCTTTGGTTCTTTGCAGGACATTGTTTGCCTTTGTTTCTACTTTTTGGTGTACAGATTGGGATTTAAGTTTACGTCTGATAAAACCATCTCTGCCACAAACTTCTGCGTTAGCTTCTGTTACAAGTTCTGAACTTTGGATGTGACAGGAATATTTCAAAGCTCGTTTTATGCCTGGATGTTCATGGTTATTACTGTATATTTCAAGTTCTTCGTTGGAAAATAAGACAGCGGTGGGGGATGCGTCACTTCAACTGATTCCCCATTAATAAGGTATGTGTAATCGTTTGCATTTGAAATTGAGCTTTGGTACTTTTTTTTTTTTTTTTACATGTGACTCATTGTCTACTTTAGCTGGCCTTCCCTGTTTAATCTTCGTACTGTTACTACCGTCATTATCTCGACTCTTCTCGTTCCTAGCCTTTCCCCTTGAGTTGATTATGTTTCTCCATGTCTCTTTCATTGTCAACTATAGAGAGCATTATATTCCCCGGGTGTGCGAAATAACAATTATTTTGAATTATATCTTGAACCAATTGCCACTCCTTTTGTAGTATGTATCTTGAAGTTATCATTAGCCACACGTGTTTAGCTCCATCTTTACAAGTAGAGTATATTTTTCCTGAAAAGCAGCGACCTCCAGTTTCTTTCCTGCGTGGAGTTTGATCTTTAAGACCATCAAAGTACAAGCCTGTAAGAACCTTTCCTTTGGCCATTTGCACTTCCTTTTGTCGTATCTTTTCCCTTTCTCGCCGAATTTTTGAGCGGTCTATCATCCGGCCAGCATTTTTTTTAACAAATTATCCCAAACGATTGCAATGTAGCTGTTGCTATCAAAACAGTTGCACGATGAGATGTTCCAAATCGGTCTGCCAGCATAACGAGAGGTCCAAGGACATGGCGCAGCTTGCTTCTTTTTCTCTAATTTCCTGTTGTTTCGCAAAGTAATCATCAACATTTGACTCATCGCCATTAGAAGGTGATGTTTGGAATTCATTAGAAGTACTCGTTTGTGATATGTGAGAAGATTGTAGGCAGGTAAAGTCTTCTCATAGACAATTCCCTCTATTCTGCCTACTGGTGTTGCTCTCTGTTCTTGCCACTCCTTCCTAGGTACTTTGTTTCTCGATTCACATGAGCACATGGAAATTTCATGACATTTACAGGAACATATATCACAGAACTTCTTGTAATCTTGTTTAAATGTATCCATTTTTTCTGGCAACTAGCAGAAGCTTTCGTTTTCTTCTCAGATTTAACAAACTTCTTGTATATTTTCCGTGCAAGGCAAGTAGAAGCTGAACCATACGTTCTAACAACACAGTAAGGATGAAAACATTGTCCTAAACAGATTTCACACACTGAACAACGTCTCTCGCCACCTTTACAGATGGATCACACTTTTCAAGTTCTACCAATTAAAAATAACACTTCATTACATCTGATTTTGTACGCAACTGTGCATTTTGTCCCCGCTAAGTGTCTTCGAACAATTTGTCTTATGTTGAGCATTGTGACGAAAGAAGACTCTTGGCCTACTAGTCGGCAAGTCTATGAAGCATCCCAAGCGATACTTCAGCTGATAAACTTGAATGGTCTACTTTTAGAGTTGAATGTATCTTCATGGGTCGTTATTGGGTTTACCTGTAGTCCCACGAATGCGAAACCATTTTCACAACACTATCCCACTATTCGCTTGTACGAAAATTGTGCGTAAAATATTTTATTTTGATTTTAGCGTCCATTTTCAGCAGCGAGGCTATGGAAGATGTAGACCTATAGCTTAACGTGGGATCCGAGTCACCTGAGATCCCGCCGGGATGCGTGAAAAGGAGTCATGATGTACACTCCGCATCAAAAAAATTGCGACACCTAACACTGCGCAGATAGGCCACCCAATACACGCCTTATCCCATAGTCGTGTCAGGTAAAGAGACCCCCTCTCTCTCCTCCTTTCTTCTCCTATACTAAAATTAGCTAACAACATGAGCGCAATTCTTATTTCAAACTACACGTGTATTAGTTTCGATAAAATGAAATAACAAATTGAGACGAAACAAGATATATAGCTTCATGTAGGGAAAAACTGCAACACACCCAAAGAAAAATTCAAGCCAATGGATGTCTATTGCACAGATTCATAAATGAGGCAATGAGAGAGAAGAGGAGAGAAGAAGAAAAGAAAAGGGAGAACATATAAAACTGGAATTCAAAGGTAAGAAAAGAATCTAACACTATAAAGTTCCGTTTCCAAAAATCCAACAGTAATATAGAAATAACGTGTGTTTTTTGATATTTTTTCAGAACTATTCGAATATATAGAGAGGATGCTTTAAACATTCATTATGTCACTTTCATAATGGATAGCATACTCAATTTTAAGTAGAACTGTAGATCTCCGAGACACATCTGGGATAATGTCAAAAGTTGTTAACACACATGCTTTGTTTCCGCGTGGTTCGATTGCAAATTTGATAGTGTTCATTGGACGTAATGTTCCAAAATACATTCTAATATACCCAGTAGATAGCGTTGGTCATATCCTCCATTTCAGAGTACTAATCCAAACTGAACAAAAAAAGGAAAAAAAAACGAAACGAAAAGAAAAGAAAATTGAAGGGTTCTATTTTACTGCTAAATTTCTATCAGAAATACCCTATATTAAAAGCCCAAACTTTATCGTAATGAAAAGTTACAAAAGTTGGAAAGGAAAAGTTTATGTTCCTCATAGATGTAGCATGTTTCTTTAACAAATGGTGTATTGTTTCTGAGAACGATAACACGAAAAGTGTATACTGCAGATCAATGATGTCTTTGGAATGTCCTGGTAATTCCCTTGCCCTTTCCCAACCAGCATTCGTAAATCGTCTCTATCATGATCTATATATATCGCATTCCCCTCCCCAAGTTCTCCCGTGAAAGTGCAATGATAAAAATCATCTCAGGCTCGAACCTCACCTGTTAAAAAATTGATCGTGATTGATCCTTTATCAAGTTTTATTTATTCTTTTAACTCCTCCCTTTCCTCAAACCCTAAGTTGTATCGTTAAAGTAAATAGAAAAATACCATTTTACACCTGAACTTCATCTATGTTGAAATGGAGATTGGTCGGGTGGTTCAAGAATGATGAAGTCACAAAGTCAGTCACTTTCATTTTATTTTTTACATACATATCCCTCTCTCCGGCCCCTACGTTGCACCGTCAAACTGAGTTGAGTTGATTTTAGTTTAGCGTCCCTTTCAGCAGCGAGGCTATATGAGACGTGGACCTACTGATTAACGTGGAATCCGAACCACATGAGCTCCCGCCGGGAATCGAACCCGGGTCTCCCACGCCAAAGGCGCGTACGCTAACCGCTTAGCCACGGAGGAGCTCACCGTCAAACTGAAATGATAAAAGTCGTCCCAGATCCGAACCTTATCTATGTTGAAAGTTTGATAGAGATCGATCTGGTGGTTCAAGAGTTATTACGTTTTCTTCATTTTTATATATCAGCTCTCCTCCTAACCCTAAGTTTTACCGTTAAAATGAAATGATAAAAACGCTTCCCAGGCCCGAACCTTATCAATATTGAAAATTTGATCGAGATCGGTCGGGTGGTTCAAAAGATTAGTAGTCGCAAACATAGTTACTTTTAATATTATAATATAGATTATTATTATTATTATTATTATTATTATTATTATTATTATTATTGGCGTACTTTTAACTTGCATGACGAAATTACTGCAAAATATGTTTTATTTCTCTATTTTTCCACGATTGTATGTTTTTCCTTTATCAGTGGACACTAATTTCACTCTAGGCCGTCGAATAAATCAATTGAAGGGTAAGGGGAAAAAAGAAGGAATGTCACAAAACTACATTTTCGAGAAAACGGCGTTTTAATATTGAAAACCGCGTAAAAAGAATTGGCTTAGTTAAATCATTGCCCCTTTTTACATTGACATTTCTACATTTACGCGTGCATGACATATACAGTCAAATAGTATCAAGAGTCACCAGCAGATAGGACAAAGCACCCGAAAAAGTACATACATGGACATTCCTTGTTTTTTCCCCGTACCCTTCAATTTCGTTGTGCACTTTCGTGCAAATAACGTTAGAGGAGAAGCTGGTTCGTTCCAAAGATCAGGGCTAAAGTAAGTAACATTTGGCTTGTAATTTCAGATGGCATGATAGTGTAGGGGTAACGTAGTGGCCTTATAAATAATACAGCTCTCGAACGTAGGTTCAAATCCTGAACACGCCAAAGTTAAATTTTATACAAAGTGATTGTGAAGAATCGACTTATCATACTGGACAAGCAATACATAAGAATGTGGAAGCAAACACCTGTATCATGATAGAGACGATTTACGAATGCCGGGTGGGAAAGGGCAAGGGAATTACCAGGACATTCCAAAGACATCATTGATCTGCAGTACACACTTTTCGTGTTATCGTTCTCAGAAAGAAACACTACACCATTTGTTAATGAAAGTTTGGCTAAAGCAATCGGTGGTGTAGTGTTAACGTGCCAGACTTCCAAATGGATAATCTAGGTTCGATTCCCCATCAGGTAGTGTGATTTTTTCGCAAAAAATGATGGCTGCACAGATTTATCTTCTGATGGAGAACTTACAAGGCATCACTGGCGATAAGTCAAATAAACAGTGTGCGTGTTCTATATTATACACTGTAATGATAAGCATGTTTCATGTTTATATTTGTCCCGCTCTCTCTCTGTCTTGACGTTTCCTTATCCTGTCTTTGCATCTTTCACTTCTACCCTTCTCTCCGTCTCTCTCACACATGCACTTCATGTTCGAAAGTTAAAACGGAGCAAGAGCCCGATATACCTGGTCTGGAGAATCTAATTAACTGTTAACTTCGACAAGTGCTCGGGGCATAACATCTCCAGTCCTGGTCACCTCTGACAGAAATAATGTTTAAACGCAAAGGAATAAGTAAAATCTCTTTTTTATCCTCTGGGTTACCGGGTCACTACGGATTTGAATCCTCGACCCACTGGTGGTGTATAACCTAACCAACATCATACGACTGGCACGATGATCCGTTTGAGCTCTTAGCGTGTTCAATCTATCTGTGTAAATTGCGTTATATCCGGAAGAGATTAAATCAATGCTTGATGTTCGGAACAGATAAATCTTCGGAAAAGACTAGAAAATGGTAACTCTTTGGTTATTTGAAAACAAAATTTTATTCATAGTAGTTCGACACAAAATTTGTTCCCATCCTATAATTCAATGAGTTTTTTTTCACGTTGAAATTTGAAAATGCTACATCTATGAGGAACACAAACTTTTCCTTTCCAACATTTGTAACTTTTCGTTACGATACAGTTTGAACTTTTAATATAGGGTAATTCTGATAGAAATTTAGCAGTAAAATAGAACTCTTCAATTTTCTCTTTCTTTCTCTTTTCTTTTTTTCTTTTCGTTTCGTTTCGGTTTTTTTTTTTTTTTTGTTCAGTTTGGATTAGTAGTCTGAAATGGAGGATATGACCAACGCTATCTACTGGGTATATTAGAATGTATTTTGGAACAGTACGCCCAATGAACACTAGCGAATTTGTAATCGAACCACGCGGAAACAAAGCATGTGTGTTAAACTTTTGACATTATCTCAGATGTGTCTCGGAGATCTACTGTTCTACTTGAAATTGAGTATGCTATCCATTATGAAAGTGACATAATGAATGTTTAAACCATCCTCTATACATTCGAATAGTTCTGAAAATATATGTAAAAACAAACGTTATTTCTATATTACTGTGGGATTTTTGGAAACGGAACTTTATAATGTTAGGTTCTTTTCTTACTACGTTTGAATTCCACAGTTTTATCTGTTCTACCTTTTATTTTTCTTCTTTTCTCCTCTTCTCTCTCTATGCCTCATTTATGAATCTCTGTGTAATAGACATCCATTGGTTTCAATTTTTCATTGTGTCTATTTCAGTTTCTCTCTACATCAACTTATGAATCTTGTTTCGTGTTGGTTTTGTTATTTCATTTTATCGAAACTAATACATGTGTAGTTTGAAATAAGAATTGCGCTCATGTTGTTAGCTAATTTTAGTATAGGAGAAGAAAGGAGAGAGAGGGGTCTCTTTACCTGACACGACTATGGGATAAGAAGGTGTATATTGAGTTGCCTATCTGCACGGCGTTAGCTGTCGCAATTTTTTTGATACAGAGTGTACCATTCACTATAGGCCTAACCCTTCATTTTTAGGTCGCATTACACTAGCACCAGCATGACACCACTAAAACATTACATTGGTAACGATGCCCGCCGGTTTGATGTTTCTGGCGCAGCGTCATAGGTGGCAACAACGCTGTTAAATTGGTTGGCTGTAAACCAATCTACGTTCTATATTACAAATTGTGGCTACATAAAACTCGTAGAACAAGTCATAAAATATTTTACAGTTGTCATTGCTTCTTTATTAATACAATTTAATAACCATTTATTTCGTTGCATACTGATTTCCCTTGTTGAATACTGAAGAACTACACTGCTCAAAACAGTTAGGTGATCAGATGACAGATCACGTAAAACGTTCTACGAAATAGTGCGACAACACTGTATCTCGTCCAGTTCGAAGTACAATCGAGTAACACGACTGATCCACACACCTGTGCAGATGACCGATGGCGTTTTGTAGTGTGGCACTGCCAATACGTCCAAGCTCCATGAGTCATCTGTGTTCAGTGTGAGACAGAATCCATGTAGTGAAATGGCTCAACAGCGTGATTTGCCAGAATCGCTGGCATGGCGAGCTATCGGAAGGTTGGAAGCTGGTCAGTCAAATGCCGCTGGAGTGGCACAAAGTGTTATTTCCCAACTGTGGACTCGGTTTCAAGCGACTGGAAGTGTTCGAAGAGGACAAAGACAAGGTCATTCACGAGAAACTACAACCAGAGACGATCATTATCTCTTTGTTAACAGCCCATCGGAATCAGAGGCAAATGCTACTTTGCTGCAGCGAGTTTTCCAAAGAGCAACAGGATGCACAATATCCAGTCAAACTGTTCCTATGGACGTAGGCACATGGTGTGTGTCCAATTAACAGCATGACATTTGTGTTGACCGAAGATTGGGGGCGGAGAAACATCAAGAATGGGGTCGCAATGAGTGGAGCCAAGTTTTGTTCTTTCACGAGTCGCGATTCAAAGTGGAACCTGATAATCGGCATGTTTTAATTTGGAGGTAGTGGGGAACATGAAATAATCTCATGTTTGTGCAAAAAAAAAAAAAAAAAAAAAGTATTGGACTGATGCTGTGGGTAGAAATCAGTATTGGTGCGCATAGTGAGCTCCATATCATCCAAAATTGCTCGCAGGTATAGGGATGAGATCCTGCAAACTTTTGTTCTGCCATATGCTGGTGCTGTTGGTGATTCGTTCGTTTTTATGGATGACAATGCTAGTCCTCATAGAGTTCGGCTAGTGGATGAGATGCTGGAAGCTGAGAGTATAGCTCGGACGGTGTAGTCAGCATGCTCGCCAGATCGAAATCCATTGAGAATGTCTGGAATATGCGTGGCAGACGGGTTGCAGCTCGGCCAGTACCTCCAACAACCATTCCACAGCTGGAGGTCGCTCTACTGGATACGTTTCACAATATCCCGCAAGAACTCATTGACAATCTCATCGAACCTCTGGGAGAGTGAAAGGAAAATAAAGTATCTGCAAGCCCATCATCCGAGGGACGTAAGGATCTGGATTCATTCTTAACTGGAAGGCAGTTTATTTTTTGATCAGAAATATACAAAAGGGTAACCGGATCAGACTCAGATTTTCTCTGGGTTGCTGCAAAATGAGACTAGAGAAAATGTCCAGATGAACTTTTATATCCAACTTAGTGAAGAGGAGGGATGAGGTAGAAGGTAATATCCATCATCTTCAGTTGAGAAGGCCAAAATGTAAATTAGTTAATGAATATTGTCCTGAAGTTTTGTTTTCTGAATTACTCCACCAACTATAATCTGTTTCACGTAACCTGATAGGAAAAAGAAGTTTTTTCCCCCACCACGCTCAAGTACAGGTGAAAGTTGGTGTTCCGTCTTCCACCATCAGCCCCAGCACAAGGAAGTATAGAGTGTATCTAAATATGTCTAAATAATAAATTACAACTTTCAAAACAACATTACGTGTTTTATAACACTTAATTAGTTTTACCTGTATTAGTTTTACCTGTATTATAATAACATATGTTATTATAATGGAAATTTTATTGAACAGTTATATTGTTTATTTTCCTTCGTTTGGCAGTCGGGCTTGTGACATGATGTTGGAATGGCAAAGGATGGCAAGGTTGGTAATTCAATGGGTATATACTTATTGATACAATGATTTCACAATCGAAAACCGAAAATGAAATCTTTATAAGTTTTACGTTCCACGGATATGCTGGCTAAAGGAGGCGGTGATGAGAAATGAATTAAAAGGTGAAATGAAGGAAGTGGGAGGAAAAGGGAGATCCCCGAGGAAACCCACGCACGCAGTGTTTGTCCACCAAAAAGTTCACTTGGTGCGAGTTGGGATCGTACCAGGGACCCCATGTGAAAGTTCACAGGTGGAAGCTCTACCATTGAGCCACCGCGGCCTCAGGCGTGCAGGATAGTCTAATGTTGTAACAAGAGTTAATTATAATATAAGAAAGAAAGAGTAACGATAAATACGAGTTCGTTCAATTATATAAAAATAACGCACGCTTTGGCTTAAAGAGCTCAAAGGCTCATCGTAGCAGAAACAAACATTTCCATTAGATTTTAATCTGCGAAAAGTCAATATACCATGTTTGTTGCCAAACATTCTTCAAAGATCCTGCTTTACATTGTCCGGAAGCCTTCTCTTTCGCCCAGTTAATCGTATCTTTCTCCTAAGCTTTTTGAATAGGTCTTGGTGACTTAGTGCGTATTTCCCATACAAGCAGCGCGTCATGCTTATCTTATACGTATTAACTTTGCTATTTCTAGTACTCGGTGACCTGTAGTTGTTGTGAAATAAAAGCTTGTGTAGCGTTTTAATTCACCTGAACGTTTGCCTGTTTCGTTCCAAATATTTTTATCAACATTTTATTTTCGAAACCATGCAGTTCCCGTTCTTGTATTAGTGTTATGGATCAACTTCAACATTCATATAAAATTGACTTTAATGTTTTCAATATTTATCAAGACAATAAAATGTTTTACAGTGGGGTAAACTTTTTAGTACATAAATAATAACTACATGACAAAAATTAAAAATAGTAATTGTTTATTACTTAGGATTGATAGCTAAAAGGAACAGCAGTGCTTTCTCAACATTAGATGCAAGCGAATTGACGTACGAATTTAAGAGTTTACACGATTCAGTTTATTAAAAATGCTTCCCTCTCTGTGAAGGTCAGCGACTTGTTTTCCCCTTCTGCAGTGGTAAGAGGTAGGGGAGTTTCCTCTCAGGTTGCCTGGAACAGACTTTAATATTGGTTGGTTGATCTGGAGTTTCGGTCGTCTATACCGGGTCTCCCACGCCAAAGGTACTTACAGTAACTATATAGTCAAGAAGTTCTCCAGTAACGAATATACGTTTTTGAGGTCATTAAATTTAGGAAAATCAGTAGGCAGGTCACGTATCTAGAATGGAAGAAAGTAGGAACTCTTTCAGAATTTTAATTGGAAACCTAATCGAACAAACGCACTAGGAATACCTAGGTACAGATGGGAGGATAATATTATAATGGAATTCGCAGAAATATAACTACAAAATAGAAATGGGATCCAGATTGCTAAGCAGTGAATTCAGTGGAGAGTGTTTGTGAACACGGTGTTGAACCTCCGAGTTTCATAAGCAATATAGCAGGTTGTCTAAAAGTTAGTGAGCCTTTGGAGGTCAAGATTTGTGAATACATTAATTGTGATTTGAAAAGAACTTTATGAAACGGCATATACATGATTTTGTTCTATGATATTCTGCCATTTTTCTGGCAACATCACAATCCCATCTATAATTTCTGAGCTAAAAAAAAAAAAAAAATGGCTTTCACAGACCTCTCTTGAAACTAACAATACTATTCAGAGAATTATGCAGACACTGAAATTACAATAGCCTGACGGTGTCAGATCCGGGCTGTAAATGGATGTATGAGGTCTGGCATTCTCGAGCTATACGACACCCTTTCTTTTGACCAGTTCCCTGCGTTCCGTTTTGAATTGCTATCTGAAATATATCGGCGGCATAGCTCGTATGTACAGTGCAGTTCCAATCCCAACAACCACACAGCTCAATGTGGACTTTTAGCTTCGACCACGATCTTTTATCTCATTGTTGTATATTATCCACCTTTCATCATTCATGATCAACCACTTCAAAAAATAAATAAATAAATAAAATAAAAAAATAAAAAAGTTACGTTTCAGTAGAGATTCGCAAATAGAAATTCAGTCGAGTTAATGTTTTTGAGTCTGATCATGTGACACCCGAACGTCGATTTTGTTTTTGTAGACAGATTTCTGCATATGGTTTATCACTGTTCGGTAATATATGTCCAAGTTATTGACGATGTCATGACTGCTTAAATGCCGATCTTGCTCCACTTTTACTGTGATAGGGTGCCCATCGCAAGGAGGGTCTTGGACACCAATTTCCAGAATGAAAGCGATTGAACCATCTTTCGACTTGCTTTGATAACGTATCTTACCCATAAACAGCAAAAATTTCTTCACGAGCCAGCGCATCGTTTACACCTTTATCGAAATAAAATTGTACAATATAACGGAGTTTTGTGGCAAGTTCAGTTATATTCATGGCGCAATACCGTATGTCTAAATTATTCCAAGAATTCCAACAGTTTTTCTACATTACTTTCAACTGTCAAATGACGATAAGCCTGACCCATTGCGACTCATATAGCCTGAGATGATGGCGTCTCTGTCATACATAAGTTTAGGGGGACGACTGAAAAAAAAAAAACTTCTAGATCCCAATTAAATTTACATAAAAACTGTGAGGTAAACGTGAAACTATTTTAACTAGTGCGATCGGATTTCTATCTGTACCAGTATAATTAACCATAATATTATTTCATTATTGGTTGTTCATTTGCTACGTATTTAGAAGCTTTTACACACTATCATCATTAGCATACTTGCTCTTGATTTAGGAATTAATATTTTTCAATTATTTCACATTGTCTTTTCATCCCTATTAGCCCTAATGCCCCTCATTAGTTTAGCGTTCCAATTAGCTAAATTTTTCTATTCTTAAAATACAAATTTAGTAGAACTCAAGTACAATATTTTTTTTGTCGTCTCTGCTTTTCAATATTTCTACGTTTCTGCTGCGTATAATTCAATATTCAGTATTTAACTCCTTTCTCTAACTCTTCATTCAGTAACTTACATAGTGTGCTTCTCATTATTATCACCACACTTATCTTAAAAATATTTCACCACATTTCTCAGGTTATTTTTTTATTAAGATTTGATTATATATCTTCGTTAATATTGAAACCTAAGTATTGGAAACTAGCCTTTGTTTGGTCAGACTTCTACAACTATCACAGGCTCAATCATCAGCTACCATTGTTTAAATTTTTTCCATACTGTTTTCAGTTTATCTTTTATGCATTTTGTTAATTTTCGACTGAATTAGCAGCAGTAGATCAAATATATTAGTCCTTCTAGTTTCTATAAAATTAATCTGTTCCGAAATAAAATTCTTAACTATTTTAGATAATAAATAATGTCGCCGAAAGGCAAACTTTTTGTCGAACACATCTTTCAACTTCATTATCCTAATACATTTCTTGTATCCCAAGTTTTAATGCTGGATTCAAATGTGTTTTCTCTCTCTCTCTCTCTCTCTCTCTCTCTCTCTCTCTCTCTCTCTAGTTTGACCTTTCATTTCATTCCAAGCATCTGTCAGATTACCCTCATCAAACAGTTAGAAGTCTTTTCTCAATCAATGAATACTAAATACGTTTCCTTTTCTTTGTCTGTCATCGACTTTATTCGATGGAAACTAATTGCATCTTGGTGCCATATCTCCTTTTAAATCATTACTCTGCAACTTTTTTCTTCTTCATCTATATAAACTCTCATATTCGAAGCAGAATTTTTGCTGCGTGTGATGTGGAACTAAGTCAAGCGTTTTAAAAAATGTTAAGGGATGTGTATCTGTTCTTAGCATGCTGATCTTAATTTGGAGGTCCCAGCATGCCGGCCATTATAAATGGGAGGCTGATAGTAGTATCTGTAGAGGGCACACTACTAATATGAACGTTATCGAACAACGAGGCGAGTACAGTTGAGTTTATCTTTCCAAATTGATACCAGTGAACGTCTTAATCTTCGAGCGTAGACATGTACCGAAGTAGTGAGAGGCCGGATGGTAGCTCTGTTGAATTGCTGCTTGCGTGTCATGTGTGAGTGGTTCATCGGTGATGTGCACAATGGGAGGGAGAGAGTTCCCATAATCGACGTGCCCTCTTTAATGCCTCCGATACTCCTGGAAATACGGATCGTTCGGGCCATCCTAACGGCGGAACGGCGATCAACAGTACAATCAGTGCTTCGTTGATTCCGCGATCATTATGCATTCTATTGTTGAAGATTGATCTACTATTCTGCCTTAGTTTGGCACGATTACTACCTGATCAAAAAAAACATTTTCATGGTACTGGGAGAGACTGTAGTAGGAAGGCGAATGGAAGGTGGTTATATTCAGCGATTTAGTTTCTGTGTTAGACACACAGATGATTCTGACCATGTATCTAAACTTTCAGGTGTAAGGAAAAAAGTCTTCTTATTTGCCATATAGGACCCACACTTCGTTGTCTAGTATTTTGTAAGAGAGAGGGGGAAATAATTTACGTATCTCGCTCGTCTCTGATTTTCATTCATGGGAGTATTGGGGCATGTCAGTAGTATCGCGTGAATTCATTATGCCATCACTACTGTCCTTCGGCCTTATCGGGGCCCTTTCTGTGATCCTATCTTCCAGCAGCGTATCGAGCATTCCCATACCACTAGCTTAATTCAGAGTGCTCTACAAGGTATAGCTAGTGATGTGCAAAAAACAGGGAAAATATTTTTGTATTTTCCCTGGGTTTAAACCAGGGATTTTCCCATTTTGGGAAAATATGAGGGTTTTTTTCGTATAACGACGAGAAAAATATATGATATCTTTTATCTACACTTGGACAGAAATTCAGTAGTGTTAAGTCGTTGGAGCAAGGTAGTCACGGCGATGTACGGCCTTGGTTCTCCAGTCGAAATTACGGGGTCACTGTCATGAAACTAGGTACATTGCTTGCCAGTGGCACGTTTCCAAAAAAATAAACATATTCTGCAGAAATAATCTGTAAGTTCCACTACAAAGTAACGGGCAAAATGTATGGCTCTGTCATTGATCACCTATTATGCCACACCACATACTCACTGTGAACCTATGTTGATGCGGGTGTAAAATAATTGCATACAGATTGTCCGTATGCCTACATGGGTGTTGTGGCTATTGAATATCCCGTCCTGGTGAACATTGCCTCATCGGTCTACAAAACCGTTGTTGAGAAATCTTGAACGGCAAGACTTAGTTGTACATATATACCATTTGCAAAATTCCATACGCAGGGTAAAGTCCATGGACAGTGCGGTGCAAAGTTCGGCAATTTGTAAGGTGCAAACCCTTCTGAAGGACGTGAAACACGTTGGTGAAACACACTTATAGTGAATTTGATTCAGAAGAACAATGATATAAGTGATGATGACAGGACGGCCTCGTATCGCGTCCAATGCGTCTTCAAACTGCTTCGTGCTTACAATGTGAGGTCTTCCACAATCTCATGGAATAGTAGAGAACCATTTTCACGCAATTGAGCATCGAAATCTTCGAAAAAGATATTTGTTGGTAGTCGCCTGTTGGGAACACGTTCTTGATACAAACGCCGTGCTATACCTGTGTTTGGTGTGCTCCGTAAACGAGATGCATATCAGCAAGCTGGTGGGTACTTCGCCGCTATCCTCTTCGAAAACTGACAAACAACGAGGGGAACTTCAAGAAGTTCTTGTTAATATTGTTTTATTTAACTTCGAAAAAGTCATGTAAGAATACAAATTATTAGAAAAAATAAGATAATGCACTAGTGGAGACACACATAAGGACACAAGAATATTTTATTATACAAACTATCAACGGAGAGTCAGAGAAGTTTAAAATAATTGAAATTCAGTGTGAACAAAAATAGGCTACGCATTTACTCAAAAATGCTGTTGAAGGCAATTGTATTTTAATCACTTCATATAGTAAAGGTATTGTAAAATATAAAAGACCTGTGAAACTGTGTAATTGATTTTCATTAGTGGGGCACTGTTTTGCCTATCGTACCCCCTTGTTCACGAATCCTGAAACTGGTGGTGGGGGCATGCAGATAGCCGTCGTTCATTTCGATCTAAACTTAGCCCTTAATCTGCTGTATTTTCCATGAGGAATTACCGAATGTTACGAGTCCCTTGCGCGCTTGAAACTGGGCCTCAATTGCTGGAACATTGTATTCGTCAGATAAGACTTTGTCTTCTTGTAATCCAATTGCTATCTTTATTGTTTCTTGCGTTATTGTGCTTTAAACATGGTGTGCCGCGATTTTCAGACAACTTTCATTCGCAAACCGTGCCGCTTTCAACATTTTATCCTTGTTTTTATCCGTAGAACCATATCGCAAGCGTTGTAACATGTTTTTACACGCGCTATGCAGGATGGTACTGGATAGGAAATGCAAGAAATTTCCAATAGACATGGGTCGAAAGCGGTACAGTTTTCACGTGAGAGGCATTGAAAAAGTGATGAAGGTACTGTTATAATTTCGAATATCTTAGAAACGCGGAAGGATATTGCTTTTGGGTGAAAAGATCACACAAAAAGTCTCACCCGACAGATGAAATAACTTATAGAGGGTAGCAGAGTGCTCGACGCATAATAGAGTTTCGTAAAGACAGGTGGATAATGCACACATGTATTCTCTCTCTGTGAGATCCCCGTTGCACATCGACCGCTTGGAGAAATGTTACTGAACAGATGTCTGGGTGGCAGATTCGTAATGTGTATCCAATACATACTAAAGAGCTGTACAAATGTGTTTATGAAAGAAATCAGCCCTAGAAGCTGCTTTCTGATTACCTTCTAAATTCGTAATGGTAGTATAGTTGAAACGAGAAACTCAGCGTAACATGTGTAGGAGACGAATTTTGTAAATTTAATTAATCAATATTTACTTTCACAGTAAACTATTAAGTTCTTCTACAAAATATATTTCCTTGATATAATATGTCTACGTTATCCCCTTACAAGGTACATCAGAGGATAATAAAATTCGTGTTTCACAATAATAATAATAAGTATATTATGCTTTACGTCCTGTTGTGAAAACAAAGTAATACACAATAATGGTTGTAAACATCTTAGTGTCAGTAAGGTATATCCTTCTCAAAATCATTTATATTTAATGTATCCTTTATTTTTGCGCTGTAAATATCGTGTTGGTAGGTGTAAATTGGTAATGATTCACAATGGTAAAGGTGTAGAAAGTCAGTAAAATAGGCGATTAAAAATCATGTCATTGTTATACTAATGGAGAATTATAAGAAGAAAAAAAAAACAAAACATAAAAACAAGTATTCTTGCCTCTTTGCAGGCGAAGAAGTGCTGGGAGTTGACTATCTGCAATGGGCTGCCAGCACTCTACCACATTCACAAGCAACTCTAAGAGTTGCTGTAGGGAGTCCAGTTCACACGTGCCCTAATTGTGGCCGCACTTACAAGTTCCGTTCCACGCTGAAGCGACACCTGACTTACGAATGTGGAAAAGCTAGTAAGAGTTTTCAGTGTTCACACTGTGACAAGAGGATATCACGATTGGACAATCTTCGGACTCATGAACTCACACATAGAGCACTACCACTCCGCATTGAAGAGACTAAAACGGAACCAACATTAGTTTTGCAGCCGTATCATATGGTATCCTTCGGATCTAGTGCTGAAGAAGAAAGGCATGAATCCAATTCTTCTGTTCCGGCAATGATTTTAGGAAGTCCTGTAACAAATTCACAAGAAACCTCCCAATCGTTCATTTTAACTTCTTTGCTAAGTCGTGACCCATTGAACAGCAGCTCACAAGATTCACAGAATAATTTCGAGTAGCACATAAGGGATCTGGTATTAAACAGTGTACAGGACGTCACAAAATACGTGGTAGTAAAAGCATTGGTCACTAGAATTTACTGTGCGTTCAGAAACTTGTACGTCAAGAAAGTTCTTACTTTAATGCAGTTCATTGTGTATATGATGATTTTTCATTCTATAATTTATTGTATTTTTGATGCAAAATATTGAGTGAATGCATGAGTTGTTCAATATTATTGAAAACGAACTAGTGGGAAGGTTAAAGCATTTGAACTATTAGCATTTATAGGACTATGTTCTGTTTCTTTCATTTCACTACCTTCTTCATTACTTACAAAATGTATGAACAGAAATTAACAATGTAATTGAATTTGGCAAAAGTACTTGCTTACGAAATCTATTATGTTCTCTGAACCCTGCACATCCGCTGTTCTTGGAATATATACAAGCGTTAACGTAAAAGAATAATTAGAACAATATAAAATATTCTTGAATCATATTTACTTTTAAATGAAATTTGTTAGATATTATTATGAAATAATTTATCAAGTTTATTCCTTGATCATGTTCCAATCTGTAGATATGTAGCGTTCTAAGTTTTAAATAAATAGTATCGAAATTGTGTTGTAAGTGCTGTGGTTCCCTTTAATAATGTGGTCTGTTAAAACATAGTAACACTGTAATATTATTTAAATGCAGATTATATGTGATGTTTATTTCAATCAAATTTGTTCCATTTGCACAAGAAAAGTAGTGCTGATAAATTTTTCGAGTTAGTTTTGGTTATTATTTAGAAGAGTAAAACCCAATATTCTGCAGGCTCAAAGTAACAGGTGAACCGTAGAATTTCAACTTACTCAAAAATTTATAAACTTGTTATTGATAATTATAGGGATGATACACAACCAGCAATTATGAATTACCTGCAGTGCAAGCAAAGTTCAGAAGACTCTCGTGCAAATACACATAGACGGTTATCAAAGTAATAGAGCACCTGAAATTGGGAAAACATCTGATCCCCGGTTTGGCAGCGATGAGACGATGACCCCAGCGGCGAGTTTTTGATCTTGATGTGTTAGGACAAATCTTGTACTACATGAGGAGTGTAATGGCAGTTTGAATCAACTAAGCAGATGGTGATAATGTAAAAATGGGTGACTTCTCTGATTTCCTAAGGGGGACACTTTCGACGCTCATGAGTTGCAAGCGTGACGAAAGTGGCAAGTGTAATGGGTGTGTAGCAAGGGACATTATCTAAGCCAGCGTTTCCCAACCTTTTTCAACTTGCGGCACACTACGGGTGTAAGTTAAATTCTCGCGGCACACTTACAGATATTATTATTATTTGCAAATATAAGATACTATGGGTTTTTTTTTCTGTGATTACTGATCTCCTTCTCACAGAGATGAAAGCTCGATCACTAGTTTTCCAGTATGCTAATTCATTATGCTTATTTTTTTATTCTAATTTTAAAATAGAAAACAATTGCAATGAAATATAGGACTCAGATTTTTAAAAAATACGCTTTCTTTTTCGAAAACTGTACCCAACCTTTCACTAAGAACGAAGATCACTAAATAACGAACGAACAAACAAATGTCTTGAACTTTTAACTTTGCTGTTTTAACCAAAACCAGTGCATATTATTGCAGTCACACAGCTTGCGATGCATCGAAGTCAAAACACAGCTGTTGAACAAAGTGTTGTTCTGTCATTCACGTGCGAATGAGTGTTCTACGAACGTTCATTTGACGCGTATCGTACAAGCGCTTCCATTTCTCCGTGTTAGTATGACTCTCAATTTAAGCGTAACATAGCAGCTAACCGTGGAAATGTGTACGAGCCGAAATACTGTCTGCTACACAGTAATAGATGTAGAATAATATATTACAATTACAGTAATTTTTTCCATGGTAGAAATTTATAGTAATGTGAAATACAAAAACATACATTTTTCCTATGTCTTGTAATTTGGTTGCTATAGAATTAGTAATTTTGTTTCCTTTTCCTCGCGGCACACCGGTTGGGAAACGCTAGTCTAAGCTGATGATAGCCTACAAAACCCACGGCAAAACGATATTGGGGAAGAAAAACAGTGATTAGAAGAAACCTCTCAGTGTTAGGTCCCGCCAAGCATTTAAGCGGATTTTCACTTACAAACTTCGTGCGACTGCTGTGCAAGTGACGGAAGAATTCAAGCAGCACTTCCTACAACCTATGTCGATAATCACAGTCCATCGTTGATTATCGTGACATGTACATACGGGGTCGGGTTGCATAACGCTTTAGCACGACGCAAGTGCCAAGAAAATGCAGCATAAAGCGCTGGTAACTGGAAACGTGTAATGTAGTTGGATGAGTCATCGTTTAGTTTGTCTTAAACCACGGGCCGTCTTATACATATTACAGACGCCTAAGAAACGTATGATCCGCAGCGTCTCCTCCCAAACATGTATCAAGGTAATGATTCTGCGTTGCTGCGGGCCGCAATATCGTTTTCAATGGGTTGTGTACTAACGCTTACTGGTTGGTGCCCGTGATTATGACGTTCCAGAATGATAATGCGCTCATTCATACAACTGGAGCTATTGCGGCGTCATTTTGGGAACATCGGGATGAAATTGAACACTCCCCTTTCCTGCCGAATCCTCGATCTGAACATAATTGAACAGAAGGGGGTCCGTTTGGAAACCAGAACCCAGCTCAGATATCCTCCTCTCAAGGAAGTGAACAATACTGCACTCAGAATGGTGTAATAATCTACTTGCTGTCATTCGCGATCAATTAGCCCAGTAAAAATAGACCTGAAGGTGGAAATTTGGAATAACAAGCTGCAATTTTCAGCATCAATTGTACTATATATATGAACATACTAAAATGAAATGAAATCTTTGAGTTTTACGTCCCACGGTTATGCCGCCTAGGCGAAAGGAGACGGTGATTATATGAGAAATTAATGAAATGTTGGAATGAACAAAGTGGGAAGAAATGGAAGAACCCCGAGAAAACCCACGCAAACCGTGTTTGTCCACCACAAGTTCACTTGGCGCAAGCTGGGATCGAACGAGGGACCCCATGCACCAGAGGTGAGAACACAGTAAAAGTCTCAAGGAATTCCATTTGAGGAAATAGATATGACGTCATCAATATGCCTGTCAGCCGAACTCCTCTCTCAAATTATAACTATAAGTCATTTTACAATAAGAAATTCGTTTTTGCGCCTTTTATGAGAGAACACATTGGAAAGGGTTTTCTAGGCTAAAGTGTTTTTATTTGTTACCGCCATTTTAAAATATAGTGTCATGAAGTGCAAAAATGTTTAATATTCTCAATTTTATTTTTGATGTTTAAGATTAAATATCTTCGTAACTGCTATGAATTCCAAAAACCAACCTGAAACAACCATTATTGTGTACTTCAAGAGCTTTCCAATGAGGTATGTATCATTGATGTATCTTTAAAACTAATGTAGCTAGTAGCTTTTATATAATGGAAAGTGTAATACATAATTTTCCGTTACACCAATAATAGTGATGGCATCAGATTTAATAACTTAAAAATTTCGAGGAATTTGCAGCAATATTCTGAGTAGATTCTATTAATATCTTTATAGTTATGGCAAGAATTTATGGTTATAATTTTGTTACAGTAAAAATGACATTTTAATTACAGTTGTAATACAGTAATGGAAGCTTCCATCTTCAGGTAGGCATTATAATTTAAACATCTACCTATCAATAAGAAATTATACTACATTAACCATTCAGCTCACTTTTAATTACAAATATCGATTGATAAATCACTTCATCAATAATTATAATACATTTTAAAAATAAAAATACTAAATTCTCAGTTGTAGAAAAAAATCTTCATTAAAGATCTGTGTTTTAGGGAAAGCGTTATGTTCTCATTTAATTCTGCGACGGCGATAAGATGGTTCAGGAGTCTCATTTTCAGTTGCTTCTTTGTCAACGGAAGAATGTAGATTAGCTAAGTCTTCCTCTTCTACCACATCACGATTACTTCATCCATAGTACAATGACTATAAAAGTTGCTGCATATAAGCTGATGTTCATCTGAAGTTGCAATCTTGTTTCCAGTCACATGATATATTTAAGAGATCATCAGACGCTGGCTTTTGCTGAGAAGAACAGGTTGAAGATAATTTCCCTCTTTCTTCCGACTCCATTCTGTTAGATCTAGTTTCACACCTCTCCAGTGTTGTATCCGGTAATAGGGCCTGAATGAATGTTCCCTTGTGGCAGCAGATGTTGGAGGGAGGTGAGTAAGATTGAAATCGACAATAATAGGTTGATTCTCATATAATTCTCATATGCATCAAAAATCGCTTTTTATTTTATGCGTCATTAGAATTCCCTGGGTACATTGAAAATAAAAATTCCTCTCCTGGAAGCAAGTGAATTATGACAGGTAACCAAACTGTTAGAAACATCCACTGTTCTTTGTAATTAAACCGTTTCTGAAATTTCTTGAAAGGTTTTCTTTCCTCCAACTTTCCCCCAACTTATATCAGAACCAGTGATCAATGAAGGAAAAGAATATACTGGTGAACTTGTCCTTAATGTTTCCTGCAGAAATTTGGAGTTAACGATCTCTTTTGGGATTAAATTTGATCCAGACGTTAAATAGAAAAAAAGTCTTTAGGTATGAGGACAATGAGAAGTACCAGATCTGTATCCTGGCCAACAACTACCGACCAGTCTCCGCTATTTGTGATTTGTTCTGGTGTTTTTATAATTAATACGTCTGTGTTACCAGTAACCTGATGAACAGCTACACTAGCTTCGTGTAAATGTGGGGTGAGCAGATTTACAAGACCTGTCTTGTTATTAGCATTTATAAGAAACTTTCTAGGTCACTTTGAATTGCTGTATCCGTACTTGTGCCTTTGCTTGAACGACGAATGTGTTCCATGTAGTTTAGTGAGAACTCTACATACCTATCAAACACTACCGTTGAATTACTGTGATATTTTACCATAATGAAGAGAACAAAATCTTTAAAAATGTCATCAAAGGTATCTGTTCCTGCCTAATATAATTGTGAAACAGGTGTCCTCCATCGATTATGTAGTGGATTTGACGGAAACTCAATGTCAGACTGTAAAATTTCTAGCTCTTTTATCAGCTCTGATTTATTTCCTTTCCTCAATATATGTTTATCAAATAAAGCAGGTGAAAGAGTTTACAACTCGTATCTTAAATAGTTTACAAGTTCTTCATTGCTTCTGTCAATGCAAATCATGCGATGGAATAGCAGGTTTGAGTTAACTGTTTTTAGCCTTTATCCAATAACCATTCTTTGCAACAACGTGTGACACTTTCATTTTTCCATGATAAACGTACGTCACTGTAAGGTTTTCTTTTCATTAAAGCAACAGATCTTTTCCCTTCTTCAAGACATTGTCACAATTTGCTTTCTCACTTACTATGATACCAGTAGTTAGAGATGCCGGGAGCACGGTATCCCTTTGGAAAAGGTTGTGTAACCAAAGCCAACCAACAAATGCTTCAATATCTTTCATATCTTTAATTTGGACTTATGACGAAAACAAAGGAAAACCTGCAAATTTCCCCATTGCGTGTATAACGTTGGCAGTCAATGGGGTTGACTACACTCATTTTGCTAGGACCATTTTGCAATTCTTCTCCCGTGGATGAATCCACCAGTAATCTTGAGATCGCACCAGAAGTAGGCGCTTTACCACTTAGCCACCAGTTCGAGTATCTGATTCATTGCTCACTTTGATGATTTATCTTTCATAGCACAACATAAAACTGAAATAATTAAATTATATGTTATTAATAAAAGTACGAAGAGTACGGGAAAAGGCAAGAGCTATTTTAATATGAGAAACTGTATTATTTGCATATACTGAACACCGAAGTTCCTCGAGTCCATTTTCATTCATTATAGTTTCTATAGCTCCTAGATTAATATCACATTATTTATTCCAAGATAGTGTAATATAATATCTTTATTTATGCGTGCATGTTAAATTATACGTAGTTAGCGGAAGCATGGGCGGCGATTAGGGGGAGCAAAGGGGGCAATTGCCCCCGCAGTTTTTTGAAGTAACCAATTAATCTATATAGTTTCATTTGGAAATGTAACGATTTTGTATGTGTTACTGATTAATAGGAAAAAATGCTGCCATATAATATTTGCTGTTGCGTGAATACGTATTGGTTGTCTTCCCGTGGAGTAAAGAAAGCTACAGTAATTGCGTTTTAATCGCCACAGAAAATAACCCCAAAAAATAACCTATTGGAGCACAATTTCAGCATACTTTCATTTCTTCTTACAAGGGCTCGATATGTTAGTGAGCCGCTTTGAAGCTAATCGAAAGAACATTATGCAAAAGAGTAGGGCCTATTTGACAAGTTATTCTTTAATTGCACAAAAATTGACAGTTCCTAAAATGTCTTTTCTTTTTTCTAAAGTAAGGAATATCGATTAAAAAGAGCGTGATAAGAAACAACTTCTACCTTTTCCATTGTTTTGTAGTGTAATATACGAGTGAAGTGTTGTGTTTAAGGATGTACGAGTGTATATACAATAAAATTTAGTAAATTGAACATAATTCTAGGTTTCAAGTTTATTTTGTATAACTGAAGTGTGGATTGATTCTAAGTATTGTTGTGTTTTGATGTGCTCCAAGAAAGTGAAAACTGCAACTAATGGCAACGAACATATTTCAAGAAGTTGCAAAACCAAAAAATATTTCTTTAAATGTCGTAGCTTATGCTTGTAGTATTTACTGCCTTTCATTTTCTAAGAGTAATAACATACTTTTAATAGCATGTGTGGAATTAAATATTAAGTTTTTCATTAATCCTCAGTTTCAACATAACTTTTGCAAAACAAGCATCATTATTCATTACTATGATTAATATTATCCTTTCTATTTATTTGTTTTGCAAATTTATTAAATAATCTGATCACACAATTTTCCAGACAAAATTTTAAGATGTTCATGAGCAAGGAATCAAATCTCTTCTTACACTTTCGTTGTTTAAGAGTACAAAGGGCTAGTATCTACTTGCGTTGTTCTTCTCAATTTACTTAATAAACTATTATATACGATATACGGTATTTTAACTGAAAATATAGTATCCTATTAGTTATACAACCTTTCGTCAAACAAAATGTTAGAAACAACCATGAAAACTAACACTTATATACAAATATTCAGATCGTGTCTTTCCCCCTCACTTTTAACGTCCAACCGCCGCCACTGAGCGGAAGGTAGAGGCCTTTACTACTCTGTTAAAAGTAATGTATCCCAAAGTGTAACCAGAAAATCTTGTCATAACTAAAGATATTATGGAATCTGTTCAGAATATTACTGCAATTTCCTCGAAATTTTTAAATTATTAAATCTGATGCTATCACTATTATTGATGTCACTGAAAATTATGCACTATATCTTCCATTACATAAAATCTGTTGTTTACGTTATTTTTTAAAGATACATAAATGATACATAGCTCATTGGAAAGCTCTTGAAGTACACAGTAATGATTCTTTCAGGTTGTTTTTTGGTATTTGTAGCGGTTACGAAGATATTTGAACTTAAATATCAAAAACAGCATTAAGAATATTCCATTTTTTGTACTTCATGGCGCCATATTTTAAAATAGCGGTAACAAATAAAAACACTTTAGCCTAGAAAACATTTTCCAATGTGTTCTCTCATAAATGGCGCAAAAATGAAGTTCTTATTGTAAAATGACCTATAGTTATAATAGTTTGAAATTTGAGAGACGAGTTCGATTGTCGGCCATATTGATGACGTCAGATCTGTTTCCTCAGATGGAATTCCTTGGGACTTTTAATATGTTCATATATAGATATAGTAGGATTGATGGTGAAATTTTCAGCTTGTATTCCAAATTTCCACCTTTAACCCAATTTGGAGCTAATTTTACTGTACTACATTATGATTTTTTTCCACGTCGCATCAGAGCTCTTTTGAAGGCAAGAAGTGGTCCAACATCGTATTAATCTGGTAAGTTGCACTTTTCTCAGGTATATCTATTATTTTGGTAACCTCTACATTTTTGCTACAGCAACAAAATCTACTGTATTCCTATTTATTAATATTATAACTACAAGTAAAGTTTCTGAGAAGGGTGTTAGGATTTTGAGAATATGTTGTTTTAGCATTTGTAACATTTTTAAAAGTAAATATTTTTAGTTTTTATTCAATTAAACTGTGTACAGAACAAAAAAATATGTAAAAGGCATTCTATAACAAAATTAAACACTTTATTCCATTATTATGTTCTAAATTTGCCCTAAAAATAACAGCCAAATATAATAGGAAAATAAGTTTAGTATGTAGGGATAGCACTAGTTCGTCCGTTTTAAAGTTGAGGAACGTTATTTTTTGTTTCTCTTTCAAAACAGTAAGTATCGTAATAAAAAAAAAAAGGTATGTTAAATTTCGAAATTGTAACTTGTGCAACAGATCGGAAGTTGCCTACTCATACCAGACGTTGAATTTTTAAAAGGACATTTCCAGACAAAGGTCGACTTTTATGAAAAAAATGAAACTGCAAGCATGCACAAGTGCAATACATCATTTAAAAGATAATTTCATATAGAATCCAGATCAAAACAGATTAATTAAATACAATTTATATTTCACTGTCAAATAATGCTAATTAAATAATAGATTATCCAAATGACTAAAACAAGCAAACTGTATACTGAGTTATAAACCGATATATAGAGGGATCAACAGCAAGGTTTTGACCAAAATGTATTTCACTGATGCACTGTGTTTAGTACTTCATAAATCAAGTAGTAAAATGAATATAGTGTATTTAATATAATTATCTTCCAAATTAAATAAGTACTATTTACATTTGTGTATTGGCAACCGGAATAGATAATATACCAATCGAATTCATTAAAAATATGGGAGACAAGGAAAAGAAATAATTGTTCCGACTATGCAATGAAATACAGTACATGAAACAGGAGAATAGACAAAAGACTTCCTGAAGACTATCATGATACCGATGGCTAAGAAATCGAACCCAAACAGATGTGAGTGTTATAGAACTATTAGTCTCATATCTCATGCAGCTAACATTCTATTCCGAATATTGAACAGAAGGTTATATGGAAGAACAAATGAAGAAGAGGAGGAGCAGTTCGGGTTCAGAAGAGGTAAGGGCACAAGAGATGCTATTGGATTATTAAGGGCGATCGGTGAAAGATTTATAGAAAAAGGAAAAGAGGTGTATATTGTATTTATTGATCTAGAAAAGGCTTTTTACTGCGTGAATTGGGAATTGTTGTTGGGAGTTCTAACGAAGATAGGGTTGGAGTGGAAAGATCGAAGACTCATAAGAAACTTATATATGAACCAACAAGTAAGTGTTAGGATAGGGGAAGAACTGACGGAAGAGAGTGCAGTTGAAAGGGGAGTTTGACAAGGATGCTGCCTCTCGCAAACACTATTTAATATATATCTGGAAGAGATAGTGAAAAAGAGTTCACATGATGATGACGGCATTTCGGTAGGAGGTAGAATGATAAGATGCATAAGATTTGCAGACGATATGGCGCTTGTTGCAGAATCTGAAAAGGAAATCAATGAAATGATAGAAAACCTGAGGATGGGCTTTGAAGAATATTTGATGAAAATGCATGGTAGAAAGACAAAAGCCATGGAGATTGGAACGAAGAGGTCTGTATCAAATATAAAAGTGAGAAGGGAGAAAATAGAACCAGTGAACAGTTTTCGATATCTGGTTAGTATTCTTAGTAATGACATGAAGTGCGAACGTGAAATAAAAGCGAGGATAGGAATGGCGAAAGAAGCCTTTAGGAGGAAGAAAAGTCTGTTTTGTGATACCTTGAATAGAGAGTTGAGAAAAAAGCTCATAAAATGCTTCCTGTGGAATGTTGTACTGTATGGGGCGGAAACGTGGACATTACATAAAAGTTTTGAAAAACGACTGGAAGCCCTCAAAATGTGGGTGTGAAGAAGAATGGAACGAATTAGTTGGGTCGAGCGGTAAACGAATGTGAGTGTGTGAGAAATGGTGGGGGAGAAAATAACACTTTTAGATATTGTTATGAAGAGGAAGAGAAACCGGTTGGGACCTTGCCTAAGAAGAAATTGTATCATGAGGGACGTCCTAGGTAGGAAAGAGAGGAAGGGGGCGAAAGAGACTACAATTAATGGATGATATAAAAACAGAAAGATCATACGTAAAGATGAAGAGGTTAGTGGAGGACCGTGGAGCATGGAAACTTCTCAGCTGCTGCAAGTGACCTGCCAGTAAGAGCAGAATACCTATGATGATGATGATATTTGTGTCAATCTGGAACGTTTTGCATTTTTAATGTTACGTAGCTTGCCTCTATGTTTGTGAATTTATAAGTATTTCATATTTTCTGTCTCCTTTAAACAGTCGTTCAAATTAGCCATAGAACTTTACTGTAGCTTCTCCAATAACCGAGTAAACTTTGTTCCGCACTGACATTAAACTGTGTCTAGGACTGACCAAGCGTGTGTTTCGGACTCTCAGATTTTTTTTCCCTGTCTGAACTTATTTTTGCTCTCTAGTCTCAGAAATTCTACCGGGCAAACATCTAGCTTGTACTTCAGAGCTTTTTATTTATATTTTGAGTTTTGTTTGATTTGTTTGTTTGAGTTTTATATTATTAGTACTTATGACCTTTTTAGCAGCATATACATTGTTCAAGGAAAAGTATGTAAGATGTCATATCTGCTTCAATATTCATTGAACTTAAACCAAAACATGTGTTTCTTCAAAGGGACATTCCTCATAATGTTTGTGTTTGTCGTATCCATGAGAACATTCGTCTACGTCTACAGGTTCTTGCATGGAAAAAGTGATTCCATCTTCTCACTTTGGTGAATTCATTGACAGGATTGTATGCTCCCGAAACATTGAAATATGTGTGCTTGGAAACTGTCCAGATTGTCCTCAAAACCTCTTTGAATTTGTCGAAGCAGGGCAGCTTTGTGGGTGGGATCTGTGGGAAAAAACACCAGCAACAATGAAGGAAAGGCGCAATGACAGAATCCAAAATCTGCTGGATGTACTGACTGGTGATGTTGCTGATTTTTTAAGCCATATTTTCATAAAACTTCAACCAGTAATATATTTTGCTAACAGCAAAGCAGACATTCCTCCTCGTGGAACCGTTGTTTTACAGATGGATTTTGCTGAAAATTTCACCTGTAAAGGGCAGAATGAAACCCAGTCAACTCACTGGGTTAACAAACAAGTGTCAGTCTTTAGGGCTATGTCGTGGTTTCTGGATGATAGTGAGCGATAGCAAATGAATTTTGCTTTTGTTTCGGATTCTTTGGAACACGAAAAATATGCAGTGAAAAATACTTCAAAAATCAACTTTGAAAATCTCTGACGTCACATCTAGCCAGTTTAAACAGAAGTTCATGTTGGCGGATACACGTAACAAGAATGGCTGAAACATTTGATGTCGTGAAATGGAACTTCTTTGCTACCTCCGATGGGAAAGGAATTGTAGACGGTATAGGAAAGAATGTAAAGGGGATTGCAAAAAGGGCGATGTTAAGTGGAAATTATTAGAATTGCAAATGATTTCTTGAAACAAGTTGAAAACAGGGTGAAGCATATCAATGTTTTTGAAGTGCCAGTAGGTGAAATTGAAGCTGAGAAAGATCTTGAGTTTTGAAAAGATGCGGTGGCCATTCCAAGACTGCATGGGAACCACTCGTTCAGGGCAATAGGATATTGCCAACGCCACAAGACACTTCAGCAACATTTGAGGAAGTATCGCTTCAAGAACATCTTTAGTACGCCGTGTTTTACGCTCAAAAGTTGTACATCGCCAGAGCTCTCCATTGCAGCAAAGATGACAGTGTTGTTATAATTAAATTCTTGGTACAAATAGGACAGAGTTTTCGTTGGTTTTTTAAAAAAAAGTAGCTCGGCAGTTTGTGTTTTATGGTCTATTACAATTAACTGGTACTGGCCCATTTAAAGTGGAGGAACTAGAAACTGTACAGAAAAAGTATAACCTGTTGAAAAGAGGATTGTAAGAATTAGTCAATATCGTCCTACAGTGTAAAGTGTTAAATGTAAAGCTTTTGTAGCCAGTTTTGTAAGCGTAATACTTGCTTACGCGCACATATTTTAAGTGCATATATGTGTCACTTTGTGCACGATACAATTGCTTATTACTCTCGTATTGTTAGTATTCTAGTTTCTAGTTTTTATTTCATAAGACTCAGTCCGGAACATGGCTTATAAATTTAATATCTCCAGTTATTATAAATTACGTTCATACAATAAAAGAATACAATACAATGTAATACTACACTTGTCTACTATAATTTGTGATATGGGACACTAGCTGATTATCAGTACTTTCAGAGAATTAAAATGATGAGTTTTTTCATATTGAAACCAAGGTTTCAAAACTGTCAGTCCGGAACAGTAACTTCAATAATTAATTTCTATTTGAGCACTGTCATTGTAGAAATTGTATCTAGTCAAAATGAAAGTCTTGAAATGCAAAGTTACAGCATCGTGGAGCTTTTATCTCAGCGAAGATATTAATTGGAAGTGCATTATGTGTTCTGAACTGTCAGTCCGAAACATCTGGAAATGTCCAAAATGGAATGTGATTCTTTTTGCAGCAGATTCCGAATATGTATATTCAAGAAAACAGTTATTGCGCTTTTAGTATTTTTGTTTTCCACATTTTTCCCCTTAAAATGACATGAAAAAATTAAAAACTACAAAAGTCCATAGTATATATTCCGAATTCGGATAAAAAAAATTATCACGCGTCACAAAATTAAAATACTTTCGGTCTGTTGTATAAGTTAAAATTTCAAGTTTATTAGAGCATTGAGGATTTACTTGTTATAATAGTGAATAATTTGACTGAATTAATGCTTCTCAGCCTTAAGAGAGATGAATGAGTGGTATCTTGTGTGTCAAGTTTATTTCCTCATTACATTTGGTTTGTCACGTTTGGGGTAAACTGTTTGAAGCTAAAGTGTGGACAGTTTCCATTTAAAAGGTTCTATCTCCAGCCAGGATAGTTAACTTCGTGCCGATTATGAAAGTTTAAAATAACGCTACTAAATTTGGAATATTTTGAATAACATTTATTTGTTTGCAAACATAATATGCAATAGAATCTGCGTGAAGTATGTTACGAATTAATACGATATATCAATTTAAAGATATGCAGATGAAAGATATATTAAAAGACTTTTACAAGCTCTATTACTGAAGAAGCTGTAAGTTTGTTTCAAACTGAACAGATTAACTAATTTTCTTGAGTAAGTTTTATAATTTCTTCCTATTTAACTCAGAACTCTGTGTGCTAATGTTGTGCAATAAATACTGTTGCTTCACTAACCAGTCATGTCATAATGAATATTCTCCCATATCAATTGATAATCGTAAGAGGTCGATATGGACATACAGTCGACGGATACTTAAATAAATGCTAGGCTTGAAAAGGAAGGAGAAGTATTGAAAGAATGCAATTTTTAGATCAATACACATTTCGGCTATATTCAAACCATCCTAGAGGTTGATGAACACAAATGTGAGAGGCGCCATCTTATATATGTTCTTGTTGAAGTACAACAAATAATATTTCCTTGATAATGTGAGGGATGAATTTTCGAAAGGAATTTGGTTTGGCGGAAAGGATTGTGGGCATTGCTCAATTGTATGGTTCAAAAAGGATGACTTCTCGCTTTATTAATAGGAAAATGTATTATATATGTTCAAAGTTTTTGAATTTGAAGTGTTAGTCAACGTCTAAATGCGAAAATTTCTCAGTATACTAGGCTGCAGTGGCGTAGGGAAGGGGGGCAGAGGCGCCCCCTTAAAGAGGTTCGACAATGTATTTTGGTACTTTGATGTTTGTATTTTTATATATTTTTTTGTTTGTAATTTTTCTATATGTAAGTATGTAATTTTTCTATAACAGCACTTCCCCCCTCCCCCTTCCCAGACACACATCCTGGCTACGCTACTGCTAGGCGGTAGGCTTATTGAAAGTGTTCGTACTTATTAAGTCTGAGTTCCACGTTTGAATGTGGTGGCCGGCTGTCCTGACAAGTGGCTTTTATCTGATTCACTGTTTCACAAGGGAACCGGAATAGTATATAAACCAATACCGATTTTCCCGTCCCTCTTCGTTATTATTGTTTTTATGATCCCAGTGTAAATTTACCTCATATAAACCTACCTTGAAATTTTTAAATAGTAAACAAATAAAGTAGTGTTAGAATTGGGGCCTCTAAATAGAAACTAATGGAAAAATCATAAACGTCGCGTAATTATACTAATATTAATATGCCACTGCACATAAAATTACTGGTCTAATTACGAGATTTTTAGGTGATCTGTTTGCCTGCAGGCGTATGTAATTGATATTCAGTCCGATATTTTAACTTTTTCGTGCGAACCAATTATGAGTATCTTGCGTAATTCTGTGATTTCCGAATTCTCACGACCTGTTTTAAAGTTCATATTAAGTACATGTGTTAATTGCTTACAAATAATTTGTATGGAAGCTGTATGTGCAGGTAAACGAGTAATAAATCAAGAGAGAATCTTTCGACTTGTTTTCATAAATTATATGTGCTAATACAAAAACGTAGTAATTTCAATTTAAGTAGATATAAAGTAATCTCAGCAGCCTCATATCTGGAATGGCATGGTCGGTTCGTTCGCTCGCAGATTTAAACCTTGCGGGAGTACAAAACTTAGGAGAAAAATCAGAATATTGATTTTACGTTAATAGTATACCCTGTCGTTCGTTACCTCGCTGTTACATAAGAGCGTAAAGGAAAATAACACTACTAAAAACGAATGAAGTTTTATAGTTGTATTTTTAAATTTTGTTGATTTTACACATATTACCGTAATCAATTTCATCAATTCAATAATTTTCGAGTAAATTCAGTTAGATTTATTATCATAAGAAATCGACCAAAGACTATGCACGTGCAAAACTGAACGTTTTGATTTTCAGTAATACACGGTTTCATTCTCAATATGCATTTACTAACAAGTCGGCTTGTTTTTAAAAAGTTTAAGGTTTCCTGGAGATTACACTAAGAGTTTTGTGTAGATTTAAGACAAATTTGTGTATTATTGTGTTTCTCATAAACGATGAAATGTGGTGGATCTATCTTTTGTTACTGTCATTGTCGTCTTAACATGTAACAGCAAAAGTTAAAAATGAAGGTATGGCTATGTAGTCTAAAACTTGCTAATATTAACAACTTAACCTAAAAAGAAGTACTTATCAAATAGTTGTCTCTCTATGTAAATAAAGTTATAAGGGAAATGCAGTTGGAAGATATTATCGCCAGAAACGTAGAGACAATTAACTGAGGCTTCTGTGTCATTCCAGACGGTCTCAGCCTGAGAGAGAGAATGCCATGGGGAGCAGCCTCTGAACCAGAACTACAAGAAGTTAGTAATGATAGCTGGCAGCTTAATGTGTCTTGCGATACAATACTCAGAGATAAAGTAAGATACATAAGAAACGAAGCTGAATTTCAAAATTCTTTTACTTGTGGTCGATGTGGCAAAGTGTACAGGTGGAAAGATTCATTACGAAGGCATGAGCGATATGAATGTGGTCAGGAAGGGCGATTTCAGTGTCCTTATTGTCCTCTGAAAAGCAAACAAAAGTACAATTTAAGCCTTCACATCGCACGAACACACAAATTACCTTTATAATTGTTTAACTATTTGATTTGAATGGACAGTTTATTGATAACCTTATATATGGATACTACCATATTTTAGTATTCTCTACTCTTTCATTCGTACATTGAAAGTAGTAATGTATAATTGCAGTAATTGAAAGTGAGAATACGTTGTAAATACGGTATTATCTAGTGTGCATGCAACTCATTTATTTATTGTGTAGTTCATTTTGACTTGAAACCAAGTGTAAATTCTTCATATGGAAAATTCGAAATTTTGTAATTTTTTTTTTTTTTGTCTAAATAAAATTGTAACAAGCCTAAGGTGGAAATAGTCACTAATAATATTGTTTTATCACTAATAATAATGGTAATAATATAATCAAGCCTCTTTATGTAATTTATGTAATAAACTTAAATATTAACCTTTTGTTACGTTACAAAACTTTTTGTTGGTCAAATTTAGTAAGTTCGTATAATTTATTATACATTGCAGAGCAGACCTGTTTAATTTTGAAGCAAGAATTATCCAGTTTATGGTTGTACATCAATGCAATATTCTTTTCTCCCTGTAGCATATAGTATATCTTTTATGACTACGCTAATGACACTTTCTTGTCTCAAGCATTGATAAAATCACTATATACAGACTATTATCAATTTAATGGAAACACCTGTGATTCTAATTGAAATGGGAACATAGCCTGGAATGAAAACAAATGGATGTCTGGATTGACAGCGGTCAGACTACGACACCAGCACCGAGCTCTTGATGTGTTAGAGCATATTTCGTACTACGCAAGGACCAGAAAAATGAGAGGGTGCAGTGAACTGATCAGACAGTGATATTGTAAAATGCGCGACTTCTCTGATGTCCAGAGAGTACATATTTTTGACGCTCGATTATGTGGTGGGAGCATGACGAAAGTGGCAGGAGTGTTGAACATGTCGATGTCCAACAGGGCGAGGGACTGTCGAAGGTGATGACGACGTACTCACGGCACAACCACATCGGTGAACAATGGTCGGATGTAAATTCTCAGTGGCAGGTCCTGCCGAACATTAAAGTGAATTGTCACTTAAACCTTCGTGCGACTGCGGTTCAAACAGTAATTTCTACAGCCTATGTCAACAATCACAGCCCGGCGCGAGTTACATGACATGTACACACGTGGTCGGGTTACGCAGGTGAAATTTCTGACGAATGACTTTAACGCTTTAGCACGACGCCAATGGCGCTGGCATACAGCATGGACCACTAATAACTGGAAATGTATAATACGATCGTTTGTTTTAAACTACAAGCCGTCGTCCCTCCCCCCCCCCCCAAAAAAAAGTGTATGATCTACACTGTCTGCCTAATCGTAAAGCATGATCTCGTTTCTATGATACTACAGGCCGCAGTATTCTGGTTTTCAGTAGATCGTGTGCTGACGCGTACCGATCGCGTCACTCCCCGAGATTGTAGCCATTTGAGAGAACCATGTGCATCCTATGGTCCAGATGTTTCTTGGCAATGGAGGCATATTCCAAGATGATAATGCACCCATTCACACAGCTGGAGCTATTGCAGCATGGTTTAAGGAACATCGGTGGCTCAGTGGTAGAGCGTTCACCTCCGGTGCTTGGGATCTTGGGTTCGATCCCAGCTCGCGCCGTGTGGACTTTGTGGTGGACAAACACCGTGCTCGTGGGTTTTCTCGGGGTTCTCCCGTTTCCTCCCACTTTCAAGATTCCACCATTTCACTCATCTCTCATCATCACCGTCTCCTTTAGCCTAACCGGCATAACCGTGGGACGTAAAAACTTGCAGATTTCATTTCATTTCTATTCCACGTCTCATCAGAGTTGTTTTGAAGGCAGGTAGATGGTGGTCCAGCACTATATCAATCTGGTAAGTTTTACTTTGGGTGTTTTTCCATTAGTCTGGTCAATATGTGCAGGTTGGTTTATATGGTTTAAATATACGTTCCTTCACGATGTGGTTTGAGGAAATCAATGGCAGTCATACATTAGAATTACCAAAATGTTCATCTTATGAATTCAGTTACACTTCCCTTTGTCATTTCTTTAGTTCTAAAGCTCTTACTTTCTGGTGTACATGTAAGATTCGTAGTTTTTCTTTTTATTCTTTCATCCTAGCCTTTTTTTTTTTTTTTTTTAACACTTTCCCAAAATGATTTATTGTACTCTTAAAAGTTCTTGTAAATTGATGAGCATTTCAAGTAGTTTCTTTTCCTTTTTCAATAAAGAATTCACGGAACCTTAAGTAGAGCAGAGCAATACCGTCATTTCTGCACCTTTTGGACCTTAAACCAGAGCCCCTATTTTTCCCTCCCTTTCTTTGTCACTTTTGTCATCAATATTGACTTATTATATGGTGCGAGCCAGATGCCTAAAGTGGTAATGGCCTGACTTGGTCTCATTTTTGGCGCCCGGGCACCCAGGTCAATGACCTAGGGGTACTTAGGACCACCGCTTGGCAGGGGTACCTAGGACCACCCCCTTAAATTTTGGAAATTACCAAATCTATAAATTTGGTATGGTAGCCTAGGATCATGGTATGTATCACTATTAGTATTGAGAGTCTATCTAGTTCCCTTTCATGGGTAAAAAATTGCCGAAAAGTCAAATTTCGGGGTTTTTTGACCTAATTTATTCCCTTTGTTGAGGACCTTATATGGTTATATGGGAGTATACACGGGTCCATTCCGTATCATAAGACAAGGGTATATTGATGCACCCCTTTAAATTTTTGGGAGGGGTACCTTGGCCCACCCCTTCAATTTTGGAAATTCTCCAATTTAAGCATTGGGTATTATAGTACAGGACCTCAATATGTATCATGATAAATTTGGATGGTCCACCTCGTTCCCTTTCAGGGTAAAAAAATTGTCGAAAATTAGTACGACCACGTGTTTGGTTTTGACCTAAGTTATCCCCTTTTATGGTTTCAGGGCTTGCATCAGCTGTAGACGATACGCTTCATGACAATTTTTTTCTGGGACACTTGCGACATGCTGAAGCCGAAACTGACCTCCATTGCCCTGCATCACGTCAGGTTTTCAGGCAAATGAATAATTCCCTTAAAAATTCGTCAATTTTTTTCGGGTTTTGTGTAAGTTTTTATTTAGGGACATATTGCCCCGCCCCTGATTATCGTAGAGGAATGAGTCATACCTGTTTTTAATCGTCCAAGACCACACCTTTTAGAAAATGTACGAATACTGTGTCAGATGTACCGATGGAAAATTATGGACTGAAAACTGAGGAAAAGTGTCCTTTTGTTATTTTTTAAAAATATTTTTGTGGGTTAGCAATCCTGCGTTGTAAAAATATAATTTATATTCGAAAAATAACTTTTAAATACTGGTAACAATCTGCAAATTTGGTTAGGATCGGATAAAACTAAAGTAAGAGAAAGTATTATATTTTGTACCTATTTCCTCCTAAAATTTTCCCCAGTTCATCCTATTAATTTAGAATTTTTTTATACCCTCCGTAATTGCAGCAGAGAATGAAATTCTATATTAACTTATTCCTCTAACATCATGATTTCATACAATATTGCAATCATTCTGGTACCCAATACCAGGAGGGAAATCAGGTACCGAGAAAATACAAAAAAAAAAAAAAAAAACTTTGTTCGAAAAGAATATTTATTTATTTTTTGTTGGCAACTCTGCGCTGTACTTGCATGTGAACAAAATGGGATACGGACAAAATCTCGCGGCCGAAACATCGCCGCCCAAAATCTCGCCGGCCAAAACCTCGCGGGACAAAATCTCGCCGGGCCAAAACCTCGCAGCCCAAAACCTCGCGAGACATAATCTCGCCGGGCCAAAACTTCGCCGTCCAAATCCTCGCGTGGCCAAAACCTCGCGGGACAAAATCTCGCCGGGCCAAAACCTCGCCGCCCAAAATCTCGCCGGGCCAAAACCTCGCCACCCAAAACATCGCGTGGCCAAAACCTCGCCGCGAATGAAACTTTTCTTTAAAATTTACCCAACGAGTTTCTTAATATGCAATTCCACATTACAAATAATAATAATAATAATAATATAATAATAAGAAGAAGGAGAAGATACAAAACATCGTGTGCGCGGGCTTTCTCGGATTATTCCAGTTTCCTCCCATTTTCTTTATACGATCATTTCCTTCATCCTGGTCATCTACGTCTCCTTTAAATTACAGGACATAATCAAGGGACGTCGTAAAAACTGATATATTATTCATACTTTCATAAATATTATTAAATTTTTGTTAAAAATTTAAGTTTTTGGATGTCCCAAGTTCACTAAACTAACCCCGTTAATTGTCATTACTTTCCTTATGCAGACTTTCTTTCCCTATAATCAGTTTAAAAACATCCTGTCGCCCTACCTTCACATTGAAAACCTCTAATACAGAAATATAATTTTCATATGGTATCGCGGGACTTGGTCAAATACCCGTGATACTTCTTCTGAAACAGCGTCTTTTATACCGTCATCCTTATCATCTGTTGGAACATTTACATTTTGGTCAGGCGAGATTTAGGGTATGGCGATATTTTGGGGCGCGAGGTTTTGGAAGACGAGGTTTTGGCCCGCGAGGTTTTGGCCAGGCGAGGTTTCGGCCCGGCGAGATTTTGGGCCGCGAGGTTTTGGGAGGCGAGGTTTTGGTCCGCGAGGTTTTGTACCCAAACCGAACAAAATATTACCCAAACCATTATATGCATAATAAAATATTATACCCAAAATCATTCCAATACCGATCATAGCGAAAAAATTATATTAATAACTACAAGACATTTATGAAATTGGAATAAAGCTTACCTGTCATTGATGCTTATGGGAGCGCTTGGTTTTGCCTTGTATACTTCTTCTGGTACATTTCTGTTTTTAGGATGTTACTGGAATGTCCTTGACAATCATCCAACAAAAGCCCACCCACCATGTTAACACTCCATTTGCCTTGATATCTTTCGATTACTCTTAAATTCTGATGGAACCGCTCCCCTTGTTCTGTGCTTACCAAGTTTCCGGGGAAATAAGAAATGGATCTTTGAGCTTATGGAACAATTAAGAGCTCTGAGTGCTGCCAACGTACGTTGTATTTTAGACAATTTCCCTGTAACTTGGCACGTTCAGATTGCCCAAGAACTTTTCCACTTCTACGAAAGCAATTCAATTTTTTCTTTTTTCTTTTTTTCTTTTTTTTTTTTTTTTTTTTTTTTTTTATCCGTGTCATTCATACTTTCAAGGAAATGAGGGTCGGCGATGAGTTTCCTTGTATCAGGTCCAACCAAAATGCTTTCCTTCAGTTTTCCATCTCATAAACCTGGAAACTTGGAGTACAGATACTTGAAACATTCACCATCTCTATGGAGAACTTTGATGAATTACTTTACAAGACCTAATTTGATGTGAAGCGGTGGTAGCAGAACTTTGTTAGCAGGAATTAGGCCCTCCTCACAACATTTGCCACTCCAGGTTAAAGAGCGTCTCTTTGTGGCGACTGTTTGTCGGTACAATGACTTCCTATGTAACGACTGTCCCATAAGCAAAGGCAACATGAATATTTAGTATAACCCGCTTGTTGTCCCAATAACATAGAGAGCACTTTCAAGTGACCACATACCAACCACCGTGTTCTTCATACTTTATTTTCTCCAGTACTAATTGCAAGACTCTCATACGTTTCTTTCAGGTGAGTGTAGTGGCCAATTGGAAGAGATACAAATGTATTGTACGCTAGCTTTCTTGAGATCCTCTATCCAGCTCGCCCAACACGTGACAAGCGCACTACGCTTGCGGGAGTACACAGGCACCTTCTTTCAGCAGTAGTACTAGCTCAGGGATTATAACACCACGTTCCTTCGGGGGAGGAATGAAAATAGTACTGACAAAATACTGATAACAGTTGCTAAGCACGGTCGGAGATATTCACCGAGGAAAATTTCGTAGCTTCATGAGAGATAGTAATCATGTCAGGCGTTGAAACAATCACTAGTTCAATCAACTACGAAAATATAAACTAGAGAACCTAATATCACAATTGTACCTGAACCATTGCTCACTTCTTTCCAAAGGCGTGTGTTCCACATTGGATTGAACCTGATATCACGTGTACTGCAGCTATGTTCAGCATTCTGCTATAAAAAGAGAACTTGATTGTTTAAATAAAGCTGTAGTAGGTTTTAAATTGTGTTAGCTTTGTATAAGGGAGAAATCTATTGCATATTTCAACGTCCATTTTCTAAATATGTGTGTGTGTGTGTGTGTCTTTATGATACACCCTTTTTGAAAAGCACGTAATTATAGTCCATATTTGTTATCAATTGATTATTTTCGTTTTCATATAATACTGCGCTCAGTTGGTACGGATATCTTACTATTCGAAAAATGATGTGTGTGTTCGCTTTCATTTTTATATGCAAAACGAGACATAACTGAACACACAAACCAATGTGACGTGAGGGAGCCGCGGTGGCTCAGTGGTAGAGCGTTCACCTCTGGTGCTTGGGGTCCCGGGTTCGATTCCAGCCCCTGCCAAGTGAACTTTGTGGTGGACAAACACCGCGTGCGTGGGTTTTCTCGGGGTTCTCCCGTTTCCTCCCACTTTCTTCATTCCACCATTTCATTCATTTCTCATAATCACCGTCTCCTTTAGCCTAACCGGCATAACCGTGGGACGTAAAACTCAAAGATTTCATTTCATTTTTTTCCAATGTGACGTGAATAGCATACTCAAGTCGCGATCACTAATATTTTCCACGAGACGAGATAATAGGTTGTCTCGTCTCGATTTTCGGAAAGCTTTTCTCGTCTCGCTTTGGAAATTTGCTAGTCTCGTTTCGTAAATTTATGTATAAAAATCAATGCTTTCATTTTTTTCTTAATTTTATCTAGAAGTTATAACAAGACTTCCGCGTCCACGAAGAGTGTGTTATAATACATTTGCTGCACTAGTTTCTCCCACAAATCCCGAGAAGCTTCTTGTCTTCTTAAAAACGAGACCAGAATTATATCGTGTTTCTCATCGTCTCTATTTTTAAAATGTACTTCTCATCTTGAAGACAAGATAATAGAGAAATTTCTCGCCTCGTGAGCAACGCTAGTTAAAACTAACCTTATTATTGTCATCATCCTGTTTTAGAACTGAAGAAAGCCTGAACAGCGATTCAAAAAAGGTTTTTCCTGTTTAAAACAATTATAAGGTAGAAAAAAAGCAGTTTCATATTTTAGAAAAAAGGTCCTGGTGTTCTATGAAAACTTAAGACTCTTTCTGAAAGAATGTCCTGCATTCGATAATGTTTATTTGGTAATTCTAGGCTAACGGGAACTCATGCTTGCTGATTACTATTCAATATACACTTTGTAGTGACAAGCATTTCGTTTGGAACAATGTTCTGAAACGGTACTTCCAATTGCAGGCCTTTGTTTGACCGTTGTCATTGGTAAGGAACAAATTGATTTTGCTAATTTTTCGTTAATTGTTCGTCGAATGCTGAAACTGAAGCACAAATAAAGGAGAAACAAACAGGGTCAGTGGAATTTACTTAAAAGTATTATTTCCTCCCTCACATCAGAGAAGCATATGTGAGGTGTGTGCCTCCTTCAGGAAAAAGCATCTGGGACCAAAAATCCTACGTAATACAAAACACCTATTTTGTAATAGAAACAAAAACAGAATGTGAACAATGCTGTATGATAGTAGTTGATGTAATCGTGGCACTAAATGTAGATGTTGAAATAGGCCTGTCACGCAACATCAGTTGTAACTTTCTTAACGTATGAATTGGCAACATTACTAGCACTCGAGGAGGGAACGGAAGCTGTCTGCTGGGCCGGTTCTCAAGAATTCTTCTGGATAATAAAAATATTCCGCAGAAAAAGTTCAGTATGTATAGAATAAGAAATAAAAATAATGGAGTACATAGTTTTGAGTTACGCTGCATTCTATGTATATATGTAGCCAGTGTATGTAATTATAATGTGATTAATACTTAATGCGGTTTATTTAAATCACATATGTTTGAAAGTTAATAAATGAAAAGTTTCTCAACAAAAATACTTTTTTCTTTGTTACAATTAGTATAAAGCAATGTGCAATAATGTGCCCTTTATTGCCTTTCATATGTTTTGATTTTATTATTTTTGTTTTCTAGCACTATCTGTTAATATGGAAACTATTAGAGTATATGAAACTTCGAAGAAGAAACCTTGTGCTTGTCACCGTGGATATCAATATCGAGTCAGTCGATACTGCAAGAACGGAAATATACTTTGGGTTTGCTTGAAGCAGAAAATTTTCAAGTGTCGAGGAAGGCTTCTAACCAACTCCACAAATCAGATTCTCCGCAAGACAGAACATACTTGTCTGCCTCCTAATGAAGCTGCAGAGGAAGTAAGAGAGAAGATATGCATAATTAAGAAGCGTGCGAGAGAGGAAGATCAGCCAATAAGTCAGATATATAGGGAAGAATTTGGACCATTATTTAATAAAGGATATAATGCGGTAACGGATATTCCTTCTCTTCGTTCCATTCAAAGGTCATTGCATCGTATACGAAAAAAGAATATAGATGTACATCAATAACGAATGACCGAATACACTGTTTCTAGCTGCTAATACCATCCTAGGTCCATAAAAGTCGGGCAGACATATTTAGAACAATGTCGAAAATGTGAAACTGTATACATACATTGGTTCATTGGATTGGAGTTTAGCGACCCTTTCATGAGCGAGGTTATATGCGCCGACGTGAACGTACAGCTTAAAGTGTTATCAGAACCACATGAGCTTCTGCCTGAATATGTATATTGTCTACATTGTATGCATACGATATTAGTAAAATATGCTTGGAACACGTTTATTTTCTACTCGTACAGTGATATTTAATTTTCTTAATTTGCAAAATTAGCGAGTGAAGCATATTGTGTGTCAATTGTTGATATTAAGGAATTCTATGCTAGTATTTCTTAATATAAACATGTTCGTCTGTAGGTAATCCGATGGAATTTTATTATAGGATAAAATTACCAACAGTGAAAAAATAGGGAGTAGTGTAAAGTTTATTTATGGTAGCCAGTGTATTAATAGTGCGTTGCGAACAGTAATGTGCGTCTACGGGTACAAATTGATAGTCTACGTTTACACGTAAACAACACATGAACAATGTAAACAACGTATATTAGGCGTGCTATACACTATGAGATCAATCCTACGAAATATCTTAGGAAAAATCTTACGACATATCGACAAATCTACCGTTTAGTGCCATACACGTGAAGAGTTTTCCTTTCTGACCGAATGACGTTTATCTGTGAAATAGTTCTAAGAATTACTATGCTAATTACACTGCACATCTGACATATTAATACCAGGCGCTATATTGTTAAATTGAATACCTCTAAAATAAATAAATAAATAAAGCATGAAAGTCAGAAGGGTGCTGGTATACTTTTGGCGCACCACATTTTAGAAGATTTACAGGTACAATTCAATACTTTCCATGAAAAGACATATTTATAAGAAACAAATTTCTGCAAGCAACAGAATTAAATAGAAAGTGATACACCAGAATTTTATGTTTACAACTGTAGGGTTACTAGTGTGAAATCATTATAAATGTTTTAACGAGGGATAAAATAGGTGAGGGACAATGTTTAGCAGAAAGGATCCAGCTAATTTTTCTAAGTGCTATAATTTCGGTAGTTTCTATCCACATTAGTTTAGTTTAGATTGGTTCAGGTTAGTTACGGTTAGGTTAGGGTATGTTAGGTTATATTAGTATATGGGTCCAGCATAATTTTCAAAAAGTGATACGAGTTTCGCTTCCTTCGGGGAACTGTATCGCCGGACCAATTTTAGGAAATTTACTTGGTCAATTGGAGAATTTATTTAAGTTCATGAGGAAGAGTGAGTGAAGGTCAGGTAAGGAAAAAGTTCAGAAAGTGATTGTATTTGCTGGTTGTTTTTTATGTTGTAAGCGGCACTGTATGTGGAGGTAGATGGACTATTTCGCAGAGAGGTACACCTGTTTTAGTATACGAATCCATAGATGGTAAAATATACACATAAATTTGGGCAAGTCTTTAATTTACCAATTTCATTTCAAAACAGAAACCAACCAACCCCTGCGGGGTTTCTAATCCGTTCCTAGTACTAGTACTTCTACCCCTACTCCTACTGCTACTCCTGCTCCTACTCCTACTTATACTATGATTCCGTATAGTAAAACTACACACCTAATATCATAATCTAACGTAACTTAATGGAATCCAACCACATATAACCGAATGCATATTTTGGTCTATTTTTTCGAATTTCAAATTGGTCCGGCGATACAGCAGTAATGCCCTTACTTCTATTAATATTAGGTTAGTTTAAGTTAGTTAATTTCATTTGGTTAGGTTGTGTTAGGTATAAGTACTTGCATCTTCCATTTCTCCTGTAAATTTTATATGTTTTGCCTACTTCTGGACCCCTTCTGCGAAGCATTTACCTAAGTGAGTGCATATGAAAGATGACCGGTGATACTATTTTCCACTACCAGTGTATTTCTGTACAGCTTACAGAAGCTATAATTTATGTATACTAGTGGAGCGCTACTACCACGATGCCATGACAAGTGCTACTCAAACTCGTATCATTGCCAAAAAACACTCGTTTTCACTACTTTCGCTGACGCACCTGCTTCCGTCTCCCGCACCCTGCACTGACTCGGTGAGACAGCATTCGTGCTTTCTAGAGGCCACATAGCACAACTTGGTTTGCGTTTTTTTTCCTGTAGCTTTTATACTATACATCCGGATCCCGTATTTGTACGCAAATCGACCCCGTATTTGTACGCAAATCGTAAAATAATTGTAATTTGTCAACAATTGCTTTTGATGGTCCCCTTGAATTTTATCTATGCCATGTGAGATATTTTCATGTCGGTCAACGCAAATCATTTAGGAAACAGTAACAAATTATAATTTTTCAAAAATTATTTCGAGTGGTGCACCTAAAGTAAACCTGCACGATCAGAAGATACCTCATTAGTTGTATTTTCATTTGTTTTGTTTTCACTTTCTCTCACCTGATGTCGTTTAAAGCGAAATCTTACAAATTTTCTTCCCGAAATAGATCGTGCTCTAAACAAGAGAAATCTCGTAGGATCGTTCAGAACACAGGAAATGACATGCAATCTGATGCCATACACGTTGAGATTTTGACTCTAGGACAAATCGTAAGCGATTTCCTAGGATCTATCCTATAGTGTATAGCAGGCCTTACGGAGTTATTTCTTACCAATCTTCGCAAAACTCTCCGTACAGCAAACCAACGCGAAAAGTTATTACAATTGCTATTCCAATTGTTAATAACTAACTCAAAATTTGCGTTGTGCTGATGCAAACTATTACGGAATGGCCTATGTAATCTACGTAATAAATGTGATATGCCATGCCACTTCATTTTTTTTTTCGGTCAATAATATACAAGTCCTATTATTTCGGAAACAGCGGGGTACGAAATCGGGCTGATGACGGGGAATTCTCCTTACTTAATACTTTTGGAAGATAATTTCCCCGTCACTAAAAACTTACTAGAGCAGAGAATAAAATTGTGCCATTGTCAGAAGTTTGCAAATTACAGTAATTTATATATAGGGCTAATTACCATATATTTCACATATAGTTTTAATTTATGGGTAAACTAGTGGTTAACGATAGTCTAAATCTTATATAGTTTTAATAGTTATGGATGGTTAAATATATGAACTCTCCATGTCGAAACATTCCTGTGGAAACTTTTTTTTCTTTCCTCATGCCCTCATACGGCTTGGACTTTTATGATTTTGCACCCTGTGAAAACAGTTATAATGATAGAAATTGAGATCGGAAGTTCTTTCGCTTTAAAAGTGAAGTGAAAGAGATTAGTTGTAATGAGTTAATATGTATATGACACAAAATAAATAGGGTAATATAAAAATAATGTAGTTGTTTATAGTATTAGATGAATCAAAAGTATGTACCCTGTAATATGGTAGTGTAGATAGTGTTACTTGTTATTTTCCAACATAAATATTAGAAACAGTTATCAGTCTGTAGAAACCTGTTATGTGATTGTTAATACTTATAAAAAGTATTATTGTTAATGTGTGATACTTGACTCACTGGTACTTCTGGAAAGTATTGTTAATGTGTTAATATATGTTGTTTTATATGTACATCAAATATATCTATTGTAGCACTTCCTATTTGAACAATATTATACTTAGTCGTACCATAAATACTGACACAACATTGGAAATGAATTATTTATGAAAGTGTTAAAGATACTTTAATATCCTTAATGTATGGGTTACTTACAAGTCTAATGAACACGTAGCACCAATTAATTTTCAAATTGGTCGCCTTTGGCCTTCACACAGTCCTTAACTCTCTGCGTCCACTCATCTATAGAATTACGCACTGTCTCTCTAGGGAAACCCGCCACTGTCTTCACCAGGGAAAGTTTCACACTGTCAATATTGGCATGCCTCTTCTTACAAACCATGCCCTCAAGCACTAACCACAACTTGTAATACAACGGGTTGACGTCAGGGCTGATAGCAGGCCAATCATCTGGAGCAATGAGGTCCGGGACATTTCTCCTCAGCTACTCCTGGATGGAGTGTACATTGAGGGCTGGTGCGGAATCCTGTTGGAAGGTCGTGTTTTTGGTTCCTGAACAAAGTATCACTCAAAGGCTTCACAACAGTTCAAAACAGTATTTTCGTACACACTGGCTGCCATTTTCATCCCCTTTTCACAAAAATAGAGCTTGGTGGCACCGTCATACGCCACTCCCCACCAAACCTTAACTGAGGCCGAAACATGACCCCTATAGATCTGCTGGGTTTTTCTCCCGAACTTTCTGGTAAATTCAAGCATACACTTGGTCATTTTGTCGATTGAAAGCTTCCTCAATATTGAATATCTTTTCATCTGTGAAGACTTCTGTGTCCATTGTTTGCGTAATGCTTCAATAAACGTTTTGGTTTTATCACCCTCTGCTCCTTTTGACGTGCATTGGGGAAGTGGACTGTACTTAGCCGGTAAGCCTTCAACCCCAAGTCACTTCTTAACACAGGAAACATTGACATTTTTGAAAAAGCACTGACTGCTTTCGTACAGGATTTCTCTGAATACCGCCATTGGTTGCACTAATTTTTTGGTTCTTACGCTGCGTGGGTGGCCTTGCCTTGGGCGATAGTCAACTATCCCAGTCTTCGTGAATCGCTTGATGGGCCGATACACTAAAGATTTGCTAATATTCAACTTTTTAAGTGCTGTCTATATCACGGGGGCTGATTGGCCAATTTATGAAGAACTATTCCTGCCACACGATTTTTGTAATCGCTTCACTCAATAGTTATACTTTAACGAACACACTTTCTCTATGCCAGATCAACTCACAATGACCCACTCCACTCTCGTCCACAGGCGGGTTGACTGCCACCTTAAAAACTGGATGTACACCCTGCCTCAAAACTTGTCAGTATTTATGATATGACTAGGCTTAAAGTCCCCATCCTTCCAATAGACGACATACCCAATACCTTCATTCGCTGTGATACTGTGTGAAATGTTTGTAACCGCGAGCGCGTTTGGTAAAAGTGCAACATATTGTTCATTCGATGATACCTTGGCATATTCCTGTATTCTTCTATAGGAAATAACGCACGAATTTGGATTGAATGGACTCTAGATGATGTACATATTTTTGTGCAGTACGGTAATAAATTATTGATGTCTATTCTAGATTGGGACGTCCATATACACTATACAGAATTTTAAAATTATTGATGTTCTTAAATTCATCTTTCAATCTCATTACAAACCCAAGATTTGTGTAAGCCTCATTTACAATTCGATTTAGATTATTCAATGAGATATTTGCTCTTAATGACACCAAGATAAGTTATATGGTCCACTCTTTGCACTTTCGTGTCATTTATATGATGTTCAAATTCAAAATATGTTTTGCTTTCTATATAAGACATTACACTACGCTTCTTAGTATTTACATAATGTGTTTATTTCACTTCAGGTAGAAAGTGCAGTAATGCCATTTTGCAAACCGATGTAGCTCCTCTGTGAAGACATAAACGGTAAAATATTTAATCATCTGCATACAAACAAACTAACTCTATGGCTTATGGAACCCGGAGGTTCAATGCCGCGTTCACAAAGCTCTCCACTGACTTCTATCCTTAACTAATTGGATCCAGTTTCTACGTTGTATTCCTATCTCTCCAAGATCCATCTTAATATTGTCCTTCCATCTGCGCTTAGGTCTTCCTAATGGTCGTTTTCCAATGGTCTTCCAGTCAAGCCTTTGAAAGCATTTCTACTTTGTTCCATTCTAGCTACATGACCTGCCTCCTAAGCCTTCTAGACTTGACGACCCTAACAATGTTGGGTAATCCGTATAAATTATGAAGTTCCTCGTTATGAAGTTTCCGCCATTCCCCATTCCTGTTCCTCTTGGGTCCGAGTATTCGTCTCAGGATCTTGTTCTCAAATACTTTCAGTCTATGTTCTTTCCTCAGAGTAAGCGACCATGTTTCGCAAGCATACAGAACAACAGGCATGATTATCGTTTTATATATTTTAAGCTTCAAATTCTTCGACAGAATTCGCGACGACAAGAGATTTTGAACCGAATAGTAACAAGAATTCCCTGCTTTTAGTCGACATTTAATTTCTTCGTGATTATGATTTTCGTCTGTTAATATTGATCCTAAATATTTGAATGTATCCACTTTATCAAAAGTATTATTTAATATTTTAACGCATTCGCAATTTGCCGTATTACGGCCCACACGCACTTCCATGTATTTAGTTTTCTCTGCATTTACTTCTAAACCCATGTTTCTGCAATTGTTTAATAAGATCTCTGCATTTCTTTCTATTGTTCTCCTATCATCCCCTATTAAATGTACATCATCAGCGCATGCCATAATCTGGTGAATACCGTTCAACTCTAGGCCCGGGTTGCTATCTCTTGATTTTCCTTATGGCGTATTCCAACATAAAGTTAAATAACAATGGCGATAACGCATTTGCTTGTTTCAGGCCATTTTCGGCGTGAAAGCTCGTGGACAAAAATTTTCACACCTGGACTTTACTTTGGGATTCATTTAAACATAACTTAATTAATCTAATTAGCTTTCTCGGTATTCCAAGTTCTGTAAGAACGTTGTATAATGTTTCTCTCCTAACCGAGTCGTACCCCTCTCTAAAATCAATTAATAATTGATGTACGGGGGTATTGTATTCCCACTTTTTTTTTTTTTCGAGTATCTGGCGAATGGTAAATATTTGGTCGATAGTTGATCGATTTCGTCTAAATCCGCACTGATAATCTCCAATAATTTCATCTGCGTATGGGGTCAGTCTTGCTAATAGAATATTTGAAAGTATTTTATAGAATGCTGACAGAAGAGAAATGCCTCGATAATTATTACAGTCAGTTTTGTCGCCTTTCTTGTGAATTGGAACAATGATAGATTCTTTCCACTCTTGTGGCAATTCTTCCTTGTTCCAGATAAGGAGAATGAGATTGTATATCTTGTTCCACAATTTTTCGCCTGCACCTAAAATTAACTCAGCCGGAATTTCATCTACACAGGAGATTTGTGTTTCTTTAATTTCTTTATAGCGCTTTCTACTTCTATTCGGTTGGGTTCTGGAATATACGGTTCTGCGGTGTGTATCTCCTTTTCCCCACACACGTTAGTTTTTAGCTGCGTGTTCAGCAAATCGTCAAAGAAATATTTCTATCTACTTAAGAGGCTATTCGTATCCGTGAGAAGTGCTCCGTCAGCTTTCTTTAATATATATAGGCACGAGGTAGATAGCCTTTCTTAAATTCGCTGATCCCCTTATATATGTCCCGAATATTTTTATTTTTACTATTATCTTCGAGTTCTTTAATTTTTGCTTTCAAAAAATCGCGTTTCTGTGTTCTAAAAGTTTTGGAAGTTTCCCGCCTGATATCTGCAAAATTTTGTGTAGTTATTTCATTCAGATTTTGTAGTCAGTGTAATTTTGCCTGTTTTCTCTTCTCTGCTAATGTAATGCATTCCTAGTCGAACCATGGTTTGTTCCTACGTATTTCCGCGTGTCCTATTTTTTCTTTTGCTGAACTTTTAATGCTATCTCTAATTTCAATCCAAGCATCCTCAACACTAGTGCACTCGGAGTCTTCTAAAACCGGGAATTTATTCGAAACTTCAATCTGGTATTCCTCTCTCACATGGCTCTCTTCTAATTTCTTTAAATTAAATCTCTCCGTTTTCGGACATTAAATATTACCTTTATTGAACGATAATCTCTCTCGTATTATCGCTACTACCAGGTAATGATCAGTGTCACAATCAGCTCCTCTAAACGACCGGACATCAATTATGCTAGATTGCCTTCTTCTATCTACTAAAACGTGATCAATTTGATTATGTGTTTTCCCGTTTGGTGATGTTTCCGTTTGCAAAGTTCACGAGTCTAACACCGTTGTCATTACTTTCCTTATGCAGACTTTCGTTCCCTATAATCGGTTTGAAAATATTCTCTCGTCCTACCTTTGCACTGAAAACCCCTAATAGAATTTTCATATGGAATTGCGGGAGTTTCAAATATCCGTTCCATTTCTTCGTAAAAACTATGTCCCCCTTTTATATTGTCACCCTTATCTTCATGTAAGCATGTAAAAGAACGTAAAGAACGCACACACTAATTTCCCCCTACCTCGACCTGTTTCAATTTTCTCACTGACAAACACTTTACTGTTTTATATCGTAAAGGTCAGATCCAGCGTTATTGTAATAGAGTGGTGCTTGAGCGATTGACTAGAAATTCAAACTCCGATTACTGATAATTTCTCAGTCTTGTTTTGTTACAAGTGTAAACTCTTTAGTCAGTACAGAAGAGGGCGTGGGTCGTGTTCAGAGTTGATGACGATGGATTTTGGTGAATCAGAGTAGGTCACAGTGAATGAGAGTGGTTCATGGTGGGTGGTGGGTTAAGTTTTCATTGACCCATGCCAACTCTGCAGTAAAACCTGTTAACTTGGTCACCTCTCTAAGTTGCACACCTGCTTATGTTTGCATCTTTCCTACAGAACCTGTATTTTCCGTTAAGACATAATTACATTACTTATACTGTAACTTCGCGATCTGTCCATCTTGGAATTTGACTTTTTTTTTTTTTTTTTTTTTTTTTTACCCAGAAGATCAACAATAATTTTGCTGGGTTCACTTACTTCTTGCCAACAGAAATTGATAATAAAAATCAAGTAGACGTAATTTATTCAGATTTCAAAAAGCGTTTGATGCCATAAATTATGATATTCTTCCTAGCAAGTTTGTAACTTTTAATTTTTCACATCCACTATGTCACCTTCTATCGTCATATTTCCGTGAATGCAGGTAGCGTACGCAATATTGAAGTGTACTACCTTCTGAATTTGTATTTCATTCAAGTGTTCCGCAGGGTTAAACCTTAGGACCTTTGTTGTTCTTCTTATATATTAATAACTTAACTGATGTAATAAAGTTACAAAATCTCTTGTATGCAGTTCGGGAAGTTAGGTGGGAAGGAAATGGATCTGTGAATTCCGGAAATTTTACGGGGAAGGAAATAAAAATCACCAGTTAGGAACAGGGCTTTTCGTTCACAAACGAATATTACCAGCAATTAAACGGGTTGAATTTGTTACTGACAGACTTTCTTTTATTACTCTTAAGGGACGTTGGTGTGATATTGTTTTAAATGTACATGCTCCAACTGAAGATAATGGTGACAATATAAAAGACAGTTTTTACGAAGAAGTGGAACGGATATTTGACCAACTCCCCCGATACCATATGAAAATTCTATTCGGGGATTTCAATGAGAAGGTAGGACGAGAGAATATTTTCAAACCGATTATAGAGAATGAAAGTCTGCATAAGGAAAGTAATGACAACGGTGTTAGACTCGTGAACTTTGCAACATCCAAAAACCTAATCGCGAAGAGTACAAAATTCACAGATCGCGACGTTCATAAATACACTTGGACATCACGAAACGGGAAAACACATAATCAAATTGATCACGTTTTAGTAGATAGAGTAAGGCAATCTAGCATAATTGATGTCGGGTCGTTTAGAGGGGCTGATTGTGACACTGATCATTACCTGGTAGTAGCGATAATACGAGAGAGGTTATCGTTCAATAAAGGTAATATTCAATGTCCGAAAACGGAGAGATTTAATTTAAAGAAATTAGAAGAGAGCCATGTGAGAGAGGAATACCTGATTGAAGTTTCGAATAAATTCCCGGTTTTAGAAGACTCCGAGTGCACTAGTGTTGAGGATACTTGGATTGAAATTAGAGATAGCATTAAAAGTTCAGCAAAAGAAAAAATAGGACACGCGGAAATACGTAGGAACAAACCATGGTTCGACTAGGAATGCATTACATTAGCAGAGAAGAGAAAACAGGCAAAATTACACTGACTACAAAATCCGAATGAAATAACTACACAAAATTTTGCAGATATCAAGCGGGGAAACTTCCAAAACTTTTAGAACACGGAAACGCGATTTTTTGAAAGCAAAAATTAAGGAACTCGAAGATAATAGTAAAAATAAAAATATTCGGGACATATATAAGGGGATCAGCGAATTTAAGAAAGACTATCAACCTCGTGCTTATATATTAAAGAAAGCTTACGGAACAGTTCTCACTGATACGGATAGCCTCTTAAATAGATGGAAATATTTCTTTGACGATTTGCTGAACACGCAGTCAAAAACTAATGTGCGTGGAGAAAAGGAGATACACACCGCAGAACCGTATATTCCAGAACCCAACCGAATAGAAGTAGAAACCGCTATAAAGAAATTGAAGAAACACACATCTCCGGTAATATTTTTCATAAGTAGAAGCTTTGCTTTGTATATACTTAAACACAAACAAACTATTTGCTGAGCAAAACAATATATTCACATAAAAAAACTACATACGTGTTACAGTTTCGCCAACTAACATTTTGGCTTCATCTGACACTATCTAGTCTCTGATGAAGCCAAAATGTTAGTTGGCGAAACTGTAACACGTATGTAGTTTTTTTTATGTGAATATATTGTTTTGCTCAGCAAATAGTTTGTTTGTTTTTAAATACAAATCTCCGGGTGTAGATGAAATTCCGGCTAAGTTAATTTTAGCTGGAGCCGAAAAATTATGGAACAAAATACACAAACTCATTTTCCTAATATGGAACAAGGAAGAATTGCTACAAGAGAGGAAAGAATCCATTGTTCCAATTCACAAGAAAGGCGACAAAACTGACTGTAACAATTATCGAGGCATTTCTCTTCTGTCAGCATTCTATAAATTCCTTTCAAGTATTCTATTAGCAAGATTGACCCCATACGCAGATGAAATTATTGGAGATTATCAGTGCGGATTTAGACGAAATCGATCAACTATCAATCAACTATTTACCATTCGCCAAATACTCGAAAAAAAGTGGGAATACAGTACCCCCGTACATCAATTATTTATTGATTTTAGAAAGGGGTACGACTCGGTTAGGAGAGAAACATTATACAACGTTCTTACAGAACTTGGAATACCGAGAAAGCTAATTAGATTAATTAAGATATGTTTAAATGAATCCCAAAGTAAAGTCAGAGTATGAAAATTTTTGTCTAGGAGCTTTCACGTCGAAAATGGCCTGAAACAAGGAAATGCGTTGTCGTCATTATTATTTAACTTTATGTTGGAATACGCCATAAGGAAAATCAAGAGATAGCAACCCGGGCCTAGTGTTGAACGGTATTCACCAGATTATGGCATACGCTGATGATGTACATGTAATAGGGGATGATAGGAGAACAATAGAAAGAAATGCAGAGATCTTATTAAACAATTGCAGGAACATGGGTTTAGAAGTAAATGCAGAGAAAACTAAATACATGGAAGTGCGTCGGGAACGTAATACGGCAAACTGTGAATGCGTTAAAATATTAAATAATACTTTTGACAAAGTGGATACTTTCAAATATTTAGGATTAATATTAACAGACGAAAATCATATTCACGAAGGAATTAAATGTCGACTAAAAGCAGGGAATTTGTGTTACTATTCGGTTCAAAATCTCTTGTTGTCGAGAATTCTGTCGAAAAATTTGAAGCTTAAAATATATAAAACGATAATCATGCCTGTTGTTCTGTATGCTTGCGAAACATGGTCGCTTACTCTGAGGGAAGAACAGCCTGAAAGTATCTGAGAACAAGATCCTGAGAAGAATATTCGGACCAAGAGGAACGGGAATGGGGAATGGCGGAAACTTAATAACGAGGAACTACATAATTTATACGGATTACCCAACATTGTTAGGGTCGTCAAGTCTAGAAGGCTTAGGAGGCAGTCATGTAGCTAGAATGGAAGAAAGTAGAAATGCTTTCAAAGGCTTGAGTAGGAGAACCATCGGAAAACGACCATTAGGAAGACCTAAGCGCAGATGGAAGGACAATATTAAGATGGATCTCGCAGAGATAGTAATACAAAGTAGAAACTGGATCCAATTAAATTAGCTAAGGATAGAAGTCAGTGGAGAGCTTTTGTGAACGCGGCGTTGAACCTCCGGGTTCCATAAGCCATAGAGTTAGTTTGTTTGTATGCATATGATTAAATATTTTACCGTTTATGCCTTCAGAGAGGAGCTACATCGGTTTTCAAAATGGCATTACTGCACTTTCTAACTGAAGTAAAATAAATACAATATGTAAATATTAAGAAGTGTAGTGTAATGTCTTATATAAAAAGCAAAACTTATTTTGAATTTGAACATCATATAAACGACACACAAATGCAAAGAGTGGACCATATAACTGATCTTGGTGTCATTAAGAGCAAATATCTCATTGAATAATCTAAATCGAATTGTAAATGAGGCTTACACAAATCTTGGGTTTGTAATGAGATTGAAAAATGAATCTAAGAACATCAATGTGTTTAAAATTCTGTATAGTGTATATGGACGTTCCAATCTAGTAGTCCCTATAGTGTATATGGACGGCCCAATTCGTTACAGAAAGCGAATTATATGAATTTAGTCTATACCAAAGTAGCAAATCATTTGTCACTTCGGTCATTTTCTGATTTTTCACTCATGTAATTCGCCACACTGAGATCTGTATGCTTTAAACAGGAGTAGCTTAGTTTAAAATTACCTATTTAGTTTATTGCTATATAGATAAAATTACCCATATATTTCATTTTCACCAATGCACTGAGAGTATTTAGATTTATTTCCACGGATAATTTTTTCTCCTGTAGAAATGTCGTATCATGTTTTACCATTCTCGTATAGATTTACTACTTACTTAATCAACCAATTGAGATACGCTTATTAACTTATATTGCAGATTATTTTCATTTTGGATAAACAGAATATTTACTGATAACAATTATTGTACCTAAGAACTGTTATAACCACTGTTGCTATCAACTGATAGTAATGAACGTACCTTTTGCAAGGACAATTTTTCAGTAACTTTAAGTCTGATCTATTTTCGTGTAATAAGGGAAGAGTTTAATTGTAGATAATTGGATGAAAGGATCAGTACCGTAGCGTTAAGATTCGCAATGGGTAGACAATATTGTTTTTTCTTGTAAACTTCAATTATCAAAGTTAGAATTGAATCCACAAATATATATTCCTGTGGTCGGAAGTGCATAATTTTGTAGTTATAAGGGTGACGAAAACGTAAAAAAATGAATTTTAAAGGTCCGATCGTAGTCAGATCAAGACATCACTGACAAACTAGTATATGAACTATCCAAATATCCGTCTTTTAGAACCTCCGGTACTTGCACAATCATTTGTAGAGAGTCTGTTTAGGAGTACTGGAGCATTCTTAAACATGGATATTTGGATAGTTCACATACCAGTTCCTCCGTGTTATCTTGACCCAACTACGATAAGTCCCAAGTGGTGGAGCTATGAAGTTTAAAGTTCACTTGTTTCACGTTTTCGGTACCCTATAACTCCGAAACAATCCACTTTTCGGCAAAGATCCGTATGAACTTTTTTTTTCTTATTTGATGTGAAGAATCTGTTCCCAAAATATTGTGACACATTTTTGCAGCACCCTGTATATATCAGTCAATGCTACGATCTTTCTTCTCGGCAATTATTCATTTTTTTAAATCGTACATTATTTACAACTTTGAACATAGATTTTCCAAAATAGCCTTGAGATCAAAAATCATAACACTACTTTATAAAACAATTTTACATACTTGAGAATGTTAAGAGTTTTTTACTCGATGCGATAAAAGATTACCTTCTTTAATTAACATAGGTCATAGATCCAGCAAAACCAGGCTTGAATTAAAGGCAATAATTTCGTCCGCATGAGTTCCTTCGTGATATACACATAGTCAATAGGGATGCTTGTGTTTTCGTCCTGGGGAGCTCCTTTGTGGGCATGTGAATAGCATAAGCGCCTTCGTCGCGGGAGACCCAGGTTTGGTTATGATCAGGAGCTTATGATTCGGATCCCACGTTAAGCTGTAGGTTCACGTCTCATATAGCCCCGCTTCTGAACGGGACGCTAAACTCTAATCCAATTCAGGAGCAATGAGTTTAATACCAATGTGAATGCCTCTGGTTCTGAACCAACATTAAGTTGTAGGTTCATGACTCATATATCCCAGATATTGGAAAGGAATGTGGAACTTCTAACTAACAAAATTTTGTTAGAAACTTATTTCCGCGAAGTTACATTACTATATATAACATATGGGACCTAATCTGGTTAAAGTTCTTAACGATTACAGTAAACTAGTATATCGATATAAATTTATTCTGAAGAATCTTGATAAATATACACTAAATAGATGAAGTTGAATTAGTAATTTACTTCCTATGTTTAATATTCCTACTTTCTTCTCCTCTGTAGAGTAAGTGCGAAAAAATGAAATATTTTAAGTTTTATGTCCTACGGTTATGCCGGCTAGGCTAAAGGAGACGGTGATGATAAGAAATGAATGAAATGGTGGAACGAAAAAGTGGGGGAAACGGGAGAACCTAGAGAAAACCCACGCACACGATGTACGTCCAATACAAAACTCATTTGGCGCGAGCTGGAATCGAACCAAGGACCCCATGCTCCAGAGGTGAACGCTCTACCACTGAGGCACTGCGGCCCCTAAAGTAAGTGCGAATAGGCTATGCTATTTCCTATCGGGAATATTTGCATGATCTCTGATTCTGAAAGTAAACTCCAAGATTGGCTATTTTTTTAAAGTTAATACTATTTTTTATACGAGAGCTTAGACATGTCATTTAATAAGAACGTGCAGTAAATCTATATCTAATCTGTTGATTTGCACATAATAAATACAGACACAGTAACTAACTCTATGGCCTATGGAATCCGGAGGTTCAATGCCGCATTACAAAAGTTTTCCACTGACTTCTGTCTTTAGCCAACTGGATCCAGTTTTTACTTTCTATTCTTATTTCTGCGAGACCCGTCTTAATGTTGTCCTCCCATCAGCGCCTACGTCTTCCTAATGATCGTTTTCCGACTGGTCTTCCAGTTAAGACTATGAAAGCGTTCCTACTCTCTTCTATCCTGGCTACACCTGAACCTCCTAGATTTGATTACCCTAACAATGTTTGGTAAACCGCATAAATTATGTAGTTCCTCGTTATGAAGTTTCCGCCGTTCCCCATTCCCGTTTCTCTTGGGTCTGAATATTCGTCTCAGGATATTATTCTCAAATACTTTCACTCTACGTTCTTCCCTCAGAGTAAGCGACCATGTTTCGCAACCATACAGAAGAACAGGCATGATTATCGTTTTATGTATTTCCTCGACAGAATTCGCGACGCAAAAGACCTTGAACTGAATAATAACACGAATTCCTTGCTTTTACTCGACATTTAATTTCTTCGTGAATATGTTTATCGCCTATTAATATCTATCCTAGATTTTGAAAGTATCCACTTTATCAAAAGTATTATGTGATATTTTAACGCATCCTTAATTTGCCGTATTGCGATCTCGACGAACTTCCATATATTTAGTTTTCCCTTCATTTCTTTCTATTGTTCTCCTATCATCCGTATGAAATTTACATCCTCAGCATACGTAATAACAGGGTATATACCATTCATCTCTAGGCCCTGGTCTCTATCTTTGATTTTCCTTATAGCGTATTCTAGGACAAAGTTGAATAATAATGGCGACAACGCATCTCCTTGTTTCAGTCCATTCTCTACGTGAAAGCTCGTGGACAGAAATTTTTGCTACCGGGACTTTACTTTTGGATTCATTTAAACATAATTAATCTAATTAGCTTTTGCGGTATTCCAAATTCTGTAAGACTGTTGTATAATGTTTCTCTCCTAACCGAGTCGTAAGCCTTTCTAAAATCAATAAATAGTTGATGTACGTTGTACAATGTTTCTCTCCTAACCGAGTCCTAAGCCTTTCTAAAATCAGTAAATAGTTGATGTACCGGGGTATTGTATTGTGCAAAGGGCTGTAAGAAGGAGGTGGTAGTGTCATGTTGCGAAGGTGTATTTCAAATGGTGGTGTGGATTACTTGATAGAGGTACCCAACAGTATGAAGGCTGCGTATTACGTGTTGCTTCCGTATAATGAGGTGTCGCCATTTGTGCAGTTCATGCAAGAGGTCTCACACCAGATTCTCAGTATCAAGACGACAACTGTACCGTTCACCGAGCCAGGATTGTGAGAGAATGAGTTGCTGAGCATGTGATGGACATCCCACATCTCACTTGGCCCGCACCTTTGCCTGGTCTCAACGTTATCGAGAAAATTTGAGACATGTTGGAACGGGCCGTGAAGAGAAGATATCAGCATGCGACCACGTTAGCCGCTCTGCGGGACCAGAAAATAGAAAACTGACAAAAAGTAGACATGGATCTTGTTTATATATATATATATATATATATATATACTATTCAGAAATACACATGAGATTGGGATGGCACATTTCGGAATTCGAATCCCGACTGTTCTCTCAGGAAGTAAGATAATTTCACCATCTATGCACTTCAATTTCGTCGTCTTTTAGCCTATACGTCTGTTAATCAGTCCTGTGTGAAATTGTTTGTTGTGCAAAAATAATGGGACACATTTGAGGAGATGCTGATAAGTTCCCTTGCTTTGACCAGAAAGACTAGACCTAGAGGAATGAAATTACACAGTTATCAACATATTCCCTCCTAAATTGAACGCACTTGGTATATAGCGATGTTGCAGCTTTTCTAACCCTTGCAAATAAAATTGCTTTGGTTGTTCGTAGAAACTAGGTCTCTACCATAAAAATTTTTCTCAAAATAAATTTCCTTGATTATTTCTTCGAGTTTAATAACAAATGGTAATCAGAGGGAGCTAGGTTAAGCGAATAGGGATGATGGGATACCAGATGGAATCCTAGGGTGTTCAGTTTGGCAGCCAGAACGTGTGACATGTGAACCGGGCAATTATTGTGCAAAATGAGAATCTTTTGGACAATTTTTCGTTTGTCGTCTTACCGTCTTTTCCCCAGAAACTTGAAGCCATGATCTTCTTTGCTGATTTTCTCAGTGCGAACTTTTATGGCCACGGAGATCCTAATTGGTGCCACTCCATTGACTGATCCTTGATCTCAGGATCATTGATACGGAGTCAGGAGGATTCATCCTGTCACTAATCGGGCATTATAAAAATCAAAGCCCCAAAATGGACCAAAATTATCTTCAGTGATTCAGGTTCTTTCTTTTGACCGCTGTTTCCTCGACCATTTTGCTGAAAATTTGTGCATACCAAGTACACGCAGCATCACATGTTGCCGGATGATTGAAGTTTGAGGGTGAACACTCTAGGCTTGATCTTCAGCGGTGAAATAGCCCATGTTGAAACGAGCCTTCCAGGTTGTAATGGTGTGTAGAATACTGCTTGGCCAATGTTTGTGACATCTCAGTGTGAATATCCTTTGCAGACTTTCCCTAGAGAAGCAGAAGCATCATGACAGTTCTACACTCAAGCTGTGAAACTTGATTAAGCTTCCACCATCACTGTCTTAAGCCAGAAGAAAGTAACAAGTAAAGAAAATAAAAGTTACATTAATCACAAGAAACCTGTATTTGCATCATTACTAAAATATTAGTATGAACCTACTGTAACAACACTAGAGACGGCGTAGAACATAATGCTAGACTATATAATATTGGGAATATCTACAGGTGGTAGAGCCAAAATATCTGAAAATAACCAGGAAGTTTGGGAGTATTCAGCACTAGCTAAATAGCTAGACAAGAGCTCTATCCAAGTTACTAATATTTAGATGTAAATTAATTACCGTGATTAAAGATTGAGGAAATAAAAATTTCAAGACAATTTCAATGAAAATGTCGGGTAACAGCTATTAGGTAAAAGTAAAGGGAAAATTCCAATTTAATTAATGTTCAGATCTCACATACTATCCATGATGATTCTAGTTCAAGTTCTGGCGGCACCAAGATACAAGTTCGATGATATAAACACGGCGTATCTGGAGCTATACTCGACAGTTTCCTTCCAACGAAGTCCGAACTTAACCATCCAGACGAAAACAAATTGAACTGTTTTGTTCGGCTTGAGTTGTGACGTGAGAAGATCAAACAGTGAAGAGTGACGTCGGGTCCATGCTGGCACGCTATGGAAAATCCCAAAATTCGGCGTCAGCTTTACCAAAGGTGCCTTCGGTTACTTTGTCAAACCCAAGGTGGAGATAAAGTAGTAGTTCTTAGCATGTGGCAGGATATGGCCACATACCATACTTGAAGATGGAATTTGGGAGCCAATACTAATTACCTGCACAGCGGAAAGACACATCCTCCAATATCGATGTGTCGGCTTCTTGATCTTAAAGTTCAGCCAGGTCATTCTGGTGAATACACTTACCACACGTGAAATTGTCACAACTCAAGCAGAAAACAGTTCAATTCATGATGAAGCAATAATGTTGTAAATAAGAGTAAAGCAGAATTTCTCATGATAAGCGCAGTAAGAAGAAAATGTAAAGTTGCAGTTAAAGTACAGGTATTTCTCAGGAACAGGAAGATAGCTGCTAGCCTAAGGTTTATTTCCAATAATTTACAAAGAAGGAATTTGCTGTTCGTCAAAATGAATTACAATGTCGCTTCAAAGCTTAGCGCTCGTGGCGTAAATGAAGTTATTGCCCTGGAAGGGTCGATGGCCAACATCTTGGTTGTCCGAGACTGCAAGCAAGAAACTGAGAATGTTTCTCAACCGGTGAACAAAGCTCTTCTTCTCTGGGTCCCACAGATGGACATGTAACACTACATTCAAGGTTTTATGTGGACAGGAAGTCCACAAAGCTAGAAACTTCCCAGCACGCACTCGTATATATGTTTTTTAAAGTATATAATCATTTTTTCAATCTCTCTCTCGCTGTCTCTACCAATGCATGCTGTCATAGATAAAATACATTAATCTTGACGTAACACGCGGATACATTCTTATTTTGCTCCCAGGCGAGACACCGGGACAATTTCGTAACAGTCCTTATTTGTTACTCTGAGACTACCACGTTTAGATAGAACTGGCGAGGCATATTTGAAGAAACGAAGGTTCAACTCCAGTTAAAAACTTAAAAACGTAGTGAAACTGATTTCGGCTGGAACGGTAAGTTTCTTTGCAGATGTCTAAAGATAAAAATAGGAAAGATGGTAGATCGATTTTCCTATCGTGGAGGAGACTCTCAACCACAGGATTTTATGATTTAATTTAAATCGTCTTTATGTACTGCATTTAATATCAAGCAACGACTTCGGATTGAAATAAAATGTAAGTTAGGGTAGTGATTTTAAAACATTCAAGGATTCAGGCGTATAACGTAAATATCGTCATTTTGTCATACAGATCGAATATTGTTTTAACTGGGTGAATATTTGAATTTAGTCTTTATTTCGTATATACTATAGTTTTTATTACTTCTCTTCACATTAAAATACTAATATAAATAGACTACAGTATACATCTAATTGTTAAAACTTTTCTGTGTTTATATGTATATTGATAAGGTAGACTATTATACTCAGTTTAAAAGTTGAATAACACGGATGCCTGTTGTTGCAGGCCCATATCTTGATGCTGGGATCAAATATTGGAACGAAACTTTGCAGCTCGAAGAAGTTTCAAATGAAAGCAGGGACAGTGCAAAATATTTTCAACTTCTTACTGATGAGCAAAATAATGTTAGCGATAAAATAAGTGGAGAAAAATCATATTCGTGTCCCACTTGCAGGAAATCTTACAGGTGGAAGATATCATTACAGAGGCATGTGAGGTATGAATGTGGAAAGGACGCCCAGTTTTCTTGTCCGTTTTGTTCGTATAAAACAAAACACCGTTACAGCTTGGGGATGCATGTGAGAACACGCCATCAAACAACAAGTGCGTAAAAGTGACTTGCCGTTAATGATCAGGTACTTCATTCTTAATTATATTTGTAAAATTATTATACACATTAGGGAAATTCTTACTTACATATCGACCATAACTTCGTTAATTGTACATGAAATTTTGATTTCGGAGTGTAAAGTACTGCCAAATAAATGTCCTGTAAGTTGTGTGCAACTGATGTTAATACATATTTGTGATGTAGAACTGGATTTTGAAATGAAGACTACCTGGCATATTGCTAGGGTACTAGAAGTATTCTAAGCAATAGATGTGTGTAGTGGTGCCAATCATTATTGGCCGATTAATAATTCCATTATGTATTACCATTGGTCAGAAGAATCAGAAATAAGTATACAATAGATGGTAAGATATATATTATTAAAATATTGCGACTATTGTCTATTTTTTCCCTTTGCAATGTAGGAGTTCAAATATATTGATGAAGTATACTGATTAACAAATACAATACTTTAACTGTGAATAAACGTCTTCCTCACTCAGGGCCGGCCCTAAGCAATTTGCCGCCCCGTGCAATGGCATCATTTGCCGTTTTTCAGTAAAAACCAATCTTAAAAGCCACATTTTAAGTATGCTGCTCCTCATGAACAACGAAGGGGAGAGAAAAGTCACTCGCACTCAGAAACTGAACACTACAGCTACAATCCCGTTGTGTCTTTTTCTCTTTAAATTATAAATTATTGTGTTAGTGGAAGATGAAGCAAATACACCTGCAGAGGAAAGATGGTGATCATTTTTATAGAATTCAATATCGAGCTTCAATCTCAATATGTCAGTTTGTAATTCCAGTGCAACAAGCTCCTTCATCTATATTTCTTGATTTTCCCTCTACCTCTGTTTAAAAAAATTAAAATGTTTCCATCTTCAATGATAAGGAACTTGTTTGTGACAAAGACAAGACTAGTTTTCATATCACTACTGTGGTGACTACATTGAACAGGTGTTCGCTACTGTTCGAGAATTGGGTTATTGTATTTGGCAACAATCAAGCAATTCATCCTGGGAGATATTCGACCATTTGCTTTAGCACTGTCCATGTGACCTTAAACTATTGCAACGTAAGCATGATTTATGAATGTAGTATTCAAATAGAAAGTCAGCTTTGTAAATTTTACTGCCATCATCATGAAGTCTGTTTCCAACAAGAAATATTTATTTTAAATAATATAGTTACGACAGATTTTGCCGCCCCATGCAAATGCACGTATTGCATATATGGTAGAGCCGGTCTTGATTAAAGTCATTGAACCTTGGTTATATCCAAGGCTAAAATACTTTCATTGGTTTTCATACTTGTTTCGGTATGTCAAACATAGAGGGGGCACACACTAGACTTATCCATTGTAGCGTTTTAAAAAATCGTTTTAAAATTTCAGTTTTTTTTTTTTTTTCAAATATACATTCATTAAGGTTACACAGATTTTTATGGTTACTGTCCGTTAATAAAGAGTTGAGAAAATGAACCATAAAATGCTTCGTGTGAATTATTATACTGTATGGGGTAAAAAGTGATAAGAAAAGAATGCAAGCTTTTAAAATGTAAGTCTGGGAAAAAATGAAGCGGATTATCTGTGTGGAGTGGAAAACGAATGAGAATATGTTAGAAATTGGGTAAAGAAAAGAACAATTTTAGACGTACCGGTAATTGAAAAGAGGAAGAGAAACTAGTAGGGATATTGACTAAGAACGGACTGTATCATGAGGGACTTACTGGAGGGTATAATGCAGTGTCGGACAGGAGCAGCCAGTGCTAGGCGAAGATGGAAACTTAGAGGGTATATACTGAAACTAAAACTTTCATAGATGGGACACTAAAATCCATGGAAGGTTCAGGGGTACATCTTTCTGTTCGGAAATTTACGCTGCATTGATTATAATAAATACTGTTGGCTGCATGTAAATCTGGAGCACATGCCAACCTACACTTCACTTCTTGATTCCATCTATAATTCTGGTGTTGCAGACCTGCATGATACTTTCTCGAAAAGTATCTGTTCGGACTGGATAGACATATATTCTTTTACCACCCTTACTCAGTTTGGCTTCTTGTCCACAGAAAAGGCAGTGTGTGTTGAACTTGAAACTTCCAGATTGAGAGCGACGTTTTACAGGAGATGCTGTTTGAGGAAATATCATACTTCTTAATTTAATGTACTTGGTATTGCACCATTTCTGTCGACACTTTACATGCACGATTTGACTTTCGTTTGCTCGTATCGCACTCCCACGCTGTTCGCTTGCACTATTTATTCCATCACTTCCTTTCTTTCGAAGGGTTACAGTGGCTTCCACAGTCAATGATTTATTACAAAGAATGCACACGTCAGTTTCTGTCTCGTCCATGTCTTTTTTAAATATCTGATAACTAGAGACCGGATGTTTAGGCACGAAAAACCTAGAAAATAGGCAGGCAAATAGGCACTAAAAATTTTAAAAATAGGCAGTAAAATAGGCACTAAAATGTAGCTCGAAATAATGAAGATAAATATTCGATAGCATTAAAAAATAAATTCAAGTCATAAACAATGCTCAAAGAATATAGAAACATGCTTCTTTTCTATATCTATATCTTCTTTTTCAATATCTTGTATATATAAAAACGAAGCTTGTTATGCTTCCTTGTATACTGGATGAACCTAGAAGATGTGCACATACTTCGGGAGGAGATTCGTGACATCAAAAGAGTACAAAAATTCCTCTTGCATGTTGTGGAATTCCGCGTCGTATACGAGTGACAGGGGGGCCAACTTGGAATCGAAAATCGAATCCTAACAATTGGAGCGAGACATAAAAGTATGCACATACTTTGGAAGGTGATTCGTGACATTCAAGAGGACTTTTTGTCTTCTTTTCATATCACGAATCACGTCCCAACGTATGTGCACATTTATCTGTTCCGTTTTAATTGTCAGGATTCGATTTTCGATTCCAAGTTGGCACCCCTGTCACTCGTACACGACGCGGAATTCCACATGCAAAAGGACTTTTTGTCTTCTTTTCGTGTCACAAATCACCTCCCAATGTATGTGCACATCGATTTGTGCCATTTCAAATGTCAAGATTCGATTTTCGATTCCAAATTGGCATCACTTCACTCGCACACGACACTGAATTCGACAAACTACAAGAGAACTTTTGATATCATCAATCACCTCGGAAGTATGTGCACATCTTTGAAGTTCACCCTGTGTATATATTGTAACGTACCACGTGCTTATGTTTACAAACACCTAATATATGTATATATGTATGTATTATTTATATTATATAAATTATATATTTTCCCAATGAAGGCTTATTTTGAAGAAAATGCATAGAATAGGCAACATTAGGCAATAAAGCAAATATTTAGGCAGTAAAGGTCGAAATAGGCAAAATAGGCAAAATATAATTGGCTTAAATCGAAACTATAACCCCCTATATAAACTTTAAAACGTTATTTTTGATCATATTTTTAATATTAAAGAATAGGCATTTTGCCTAACATCCGGTCTCTACTGATAACATATGAAATAAGGTATTTATTATAGGAATGTTTTCACAAATAACACACAAGTATAATATACCCCAAATTAATCAAAATTCCATATTCCAGTCCACATCGCACTATGCAAGAAACTACTAATATATATATATATATATATATATATATATATATATATATATATATATATATATATATATATATATATATATATTTGGTACCGCAACATTCACACGAACCACTATCATCAAAGTAATGTACGAAATCTTACCAGTCATGCATTGTTCAAGGCATACCTATAGAAATAAATGTTCACTCGATGCACTAAACCATGTAATTTAATTTCCAAATGAAATAATTATGATTAAATTCCTTTTCAAGCACAAATATATAATGGTAAACAAGCACATAATCACACAAAACAGCGTTTCCTTTGTCTTGTTCACAGTATAACGCCTTGTTTACCAGGCCAGAAGTGTTGCCAGGTCATAATTTAAATAGTTTTAGAGTCATACACGAGAGAAGTTACTTTTTTCTTGAAAGTAAGAAATATAAAAGTAAAATCCAATTGACTCTTCAAAGTGGCTGTAAACAACACGGTAAACAATATTTCGCAGAAAGGAAAAAATAATAAAATTTAATTGCATTTTGTTCATGGTTCAGTAATTTTATCAGTCAAGTGTAAGCATTTAATGACAACGTGGCAACAATGACTAAACAAGGGATAGAATTCTTGTAATCTGAGAAGCAACTACGAGGGAAGAGGCAACCACCTCTTCGAAATTTGTAGCAGTTTTATTCATATGTTCTTATTAATACTTGAAGAATGCAGTCAAAGAACTACTCTCCATTCCAACTCCTGTTTCGTCTCCCCTCCTCCATAACATGTAGCCTATTCGTTTATGCTTGTATTGTCTGTGGAAGTGGTTGTTAGAAATTTTGTTGAAAGCAGTGAAACACCATCAGTCTTATAAGAAGCCTTTCTGACCTTAGAGGGGAAAGCTATATATTCTATATATTTAAAAAGATTATTTAAGTATTTATTTTCATCCTTTAAGCGCCACCCCCCCTCCCCTCCTTCAAAGCTCATGGCCTAGCGGCAACACGGACCTCGAGCGTTTCTATGATGTACTGATGTATTTTCCGCCAAATGATGTAATTTAACCTACTTTAATTAGCAATTATTCTTATTGAAAGTTACAGGCATTCTGCTTAGTTTTCCGAATTGCATGTCCCAAAACATAACACCCTGCTATACTTAGAACTAAGTAGCTTCCTTAGTTTACAAGATACATCAATGATATTAGCATCTTTAGAAAGAACAGATTCCACTCTATAACGTTTGTATCAACATATTTTTCCGTTTCTCCTACGGTTTCATAGTTATTTGACATGAAAGTATTATAGAAAAACGAACAAAATATTTTTTATTTATAAGAGCCGCCTTATTTAAAGATGGCAACACCACATAGCAAGCACACCAAACTCTGTTACATTTAACATTAATTACCTTCAATTTGGCACAAGAACGAAGTCTCTAGGTAAATTTATTGAGAAGTTATTACCGGTACTTCTCTGGAAAGTGCTGACAAAGAAATCCAATATGGCGACTCAAAATGGCGGAAAGCACCCTGCATGGTAGATTTTGGTAAACTTTTGATATATTGTTTAGGACGCAATTCACTTTCAGAAAATGTAAACAGAAATTTTATTGCAATTTGTTCCGGGTTAAGCCATTTTTGTCGTAAAATGACTAGACTAAATACGGCTGACTGACATGTTTCGCTCACCATCGTATTACTCCAAGCTTCTGAAATCTTTTAACTTTTTCGTGACCCATATATTCCTTTTGATTTGTTTCTATCAAAACCGACCTTTTCAAATGTGAATCGTGATTGAATCGTGAATCCTATAGGCGGAACTAATCTAAATAAATTTTCTGCCTCTTCGTAGCACAGTGTTGCATCAGTGACAATGACTTGTGCTATACAAGGAGTTTACACCACTCTAGGATACGTGTTTTAGTAAGGCTTGCAAACCATTATATTTGCCCTTCATATTAGCTTCCCCAAACTGATCGATGACTAGGAAAATAGAAGAAAATATTGGGAGTTAAAAGAGGAAGCTGAAAATCGAGAAACATGGAAGAAACATTCCAGGCCCAAACTGAAAATTAAGGAAAAAAAAACTCATTAGTCCCAGAACCTGCCAATAGGAAGAATATTTAATAATAATAATAATAATAATAATTATAATTAGCTGCCCCATTAAATGAAAATCCAATAAGCTTGTCAATAGATAGTCCAATAGTTCTGAGCTTTTTTTTTTATAACCTCCAGCGTGTTTTTTTTTTTCCTGTGGTCTTGTGAAGATTAATTTGCTTAACAAAGCTTATCTGTTTTATATGTGTATCGTAAAACTGTGCACAGTTGATCTAGAATTGAACATCTTTTGAGTGGTATCTACTTGCAAACTGTAAATTCCAACAGAAAGAACTTTACTAACAAAACTTTCCGAAAATGTTTTCGTAGTGTTACTATCACTTTATTAACAAAATATTTAAAAGAAATATAATTAAGGAACTATGTCCTAAAGAGTGCTATTTGCTTTTCTTCTTCATTTTTTCTTTTTGTTTTTTACTATGTTTTATGGACAATTCAATATGCGTCTCTTTAACAATAGATCATATTCAGCAATTAACAGTACTGACTCTAAGAAGTTTCCATGGTTTACACTTCTGTCATTAGAACAGTATGCACTTTCCATTTTATCACGATAGGCAGTGCCCTGACGGCCGATGAACAAAATAATATCAATTATTCGCTGAACAACTCGGCACCTTTCTTCTTGTGGACAGTTGCTAAAATGGAATTCAGAAGCGAACCGATATCGCCACTACGTTTGGCGGATGTGACAGCAAAAACGGAATTCTCGTGACTTGCGCATACTTAGTGTTTTTGTTTCATCATAGGTATTCCGCGAATATTGTCATGTCAGTTGAAACAGCTAAGAAGCTTCCATGCTCCACAGTCTTCTGCTAATCTCTTCGTCTTCATGTACGATGTTTCTGTATGGCGGTTGAAAAATTAAAAAGAAAAAAATGTTTTTGACCAAACTTAAATCCAGTAATATAAGGAATGTAAATATCATTGGAGAATATCAAACAAACACTACAATGCGCACTTTTAGTTTCAGTATATACCAACTACGTTGAAGTAAATCTTCATTTGAATGAACACAGTAATACACTTTTGTATTATCAATTGAAAGTTTTGTACCCTTGTCACTGATACACTGTATAGTATGATTTCCAAGAAACGGAAGTTTACAGGCAATACTTTCGTTTCGTGTTAAGTACAATAAAAGTCCTAGGTGGTTCACAGCATCCTCAGGGTCATCATATGTTGAACTCACAGAGGGCAACCAAGTTGATCCTCTGCTCCTATTTCAGAACCTTCTGTTGCGGAAGCAGAAGGAATCCGCTGGTCGCCCATATTTTCAGGTACTGAGCTATCTTTGTCATATGAAAAGAGCTTGGTTTTCTTTGGCAAAGTGGTAGGACTGGTAGCTGAATCAAGAATAGAAACCAGAGTCTCCGACTGATGAACTATAACTGGTTCAAACTCACTGTATCTGCCAAAGCTACTTCATCAGGCACAGGACCGTGTGCTTCGTCGTAAGAAACATTCTTCTCCTCTGAAATATCTGGCGCTTCTGCACCTGAAAGAAATGGCCAATTTTGCCGGTGCTAACGGCAGACGTGGCTAAGTTTTCTCTTTTTTCTTTCTCGTCCTATTTTGCATTTCCGAACATTTTCTTTTTTAAACTATTATACTGCTGTTGGAAGTTTCATCCATTATTTATAACCGAGCCAAAGTACTTTTGTTTCATTAAAAATCTCTTTAAAAAACTAAATAAATAAATAATCTTGTTCCTATGAAATGCCATCCTCACAATCATATAAAATATTTCACAACAGGCAGTTTCGCGAAACTCATTGTTTTGTAACGCCCCGCTCCTCTAGTAAAACGCAGAGTGTAGAAACAAACAGCAAACGCAAAAAGGAAAACACAACGCAGTGTTCCCAAGCCCCATAACTACAATGGCGTTATGCATCCAATCTTATCACCATCTACTGTTTCCACGCAGACAGTAGGATATCATGGATGTTTCAAACAATAATAATTGCTGTGGATCACTGTACATAACGTTCAGCAGGCTAACCCGCTTTCGTATCTGGCCAAAACTCAACACTATTTCAACAAAAATTAACAAAATAATCAGTTGATGTCACAACGCACACTCAAAATCATAGCAAGACTTGACAGCTATTTGCTTCTTAAAAGCATGTATAACCTTACATAACTTACACTGATTTAACCTAACCACTAACTACAAGATGTTATAGTATTCAGTTTATAAGGGAAAACAGAGAGAAACTCTGATCCGTTTAATTACACTCAAGGACGTTAACAGAAATCAACCTCAGCCTAAAAAAGGGCTAAAGTGCCGCAGATGGCGGCCCCGGATAAGACCCAGATGAACCTGTTTTTAACGTTGTATTACTACTTATCTGTTATTATTTTAATATACTTTACCTACAATCACCCGTGTTTCATCTCAGGCCTTCACTATTCACTGTTAATTACAAACATTTCTTATTTTCATGCTTTCTTTACTCTTTTCTACATCCATATGCATCTATATAATATTGCAGCGTAAAATTCATACCTACGAGCTGTTAAGTGTTGCGAACTACTTCCTACTCAGAAATTACTAGAACAATGAATCCTTACCTTTTCACTACGATGGAGGATATAGCTTCGAAACCGCTGCTAAAAATTCATGAATGATATCATCCTTCCTTCCTTGTGTGTCAGGGGCGTTTGGAAATGCAGTCCCCTATTAAAGACACGCCCCTAGGACAATAAAAGTTCAAAACGCATATATGAAAATACTTCTTTCCTGCGTGCTAACCATTCAATGATGAAATACTTACATTCATGGCAAATAAATTTCGTTGCAGAAACTAAAAGGAAGAGGATTTTTTTAAAATTTAACGTTACACACTTACGCACTGAGGCTAAGGGAGACAGATGATGAAATGGGTGATAATGTTGGAATGAAAGTGTGATGAAACGGGGAAACTACGAGGAAACCCATTCATATGATCTTTGTCCACCACAAAGCTCATTTGGCGGGAGCTGGGATTGAGCCTGTACCACACACGCCAGAAGTACGCGCTCTACCGCTGAAAGAGTGTTTGTTGTTAATTGTGAAGTCATATACGTGGAAAAATAATTTGAAAACATACCTATATTAGTGTCTCAAGAAGGCTAACTTACAAGGGACATCACCAAATTGTCCGGCTCCGATTTCAATGAAACTTTTTCTTCTGGTAGAGGACATGTATGCATAATTTGTGATGACAGAAATTTTTGCCATGGTGTATGTTTTCTATTTTAGAATCTTAAAACATGTTGTGGAAATTAGGAGAGTTGCCAATTTGAAAGATCAAATAATCTACGTTTGTTGCACATTAGAAGCAGTCCTAAATTCATACTGGTTAACTATAGAACAAAAATAAGCATACCATTGGCTTTTTGGGAAAATTTGCTATTAAAATGAGGTGTCACATGCTATAGTTTTCATTTTCCAAAACTTCACTTCAATTCAAAATGGTGGATTTCAGGATGGCGACCGTCAAAGTTACCCTTACCGTACTACTTGCCTCTAGGCATAATATGTATTACTGAAGCTTTTATCCACTTATTATCATTAATACGTGGGTTAGAAGCGGAGGTAAGAGACTTACGCACATAGTAAGTAAGTATAAGCAATTAATATCCTGTAACTTTTTCCCAAATGGGCGTATTTTAAAACTAACTGCACCATTGTCTTCTTGATTAAATTCTAGCCCGAAATTATGTATTATATTACCCTCTTCCTATTTTAAAAACTTGATGTTAATTCAGAATGGCGGATTTCAAGATGGCTGCCGTCGAGGTCATACCTACCATACGACTTCCCCTATGCCGTATATGTATCTACATGGTTGTTCTTTCATTAACACTACGTTTACAAAGGTTGTAAGGGATTTCTGCAGTAATCTCTAATAACCACATCACAGCTCTTTAAAATTATAAAAAATAGAAAACATACACCATGGTAAAAATTTCTGTCATCCCAAATAATGCATACATGTCCTCTATCAGAAAAAAAAGTTTCATTGAAATCGGAGCCGGACAATTGGATGATGTCCCTTGTTAGATGTCAATACTGTCCTTTAAAATTTAAATGCGAATTTGATCTCGCTAAACATACCATTGTATTATTGTATCAAGGAGGCTAGATTAGTTCATACAATACTGGCCCTCGAAATTTGAATACCAACTTGATATCGGTAAACATACAAGACATTCCTGTCTACAATAGCAAATTTAATATGTGATAAGGCATTATATCTCTTGATTTTAATGTTGATTTGTGTATACCCATTAAATATATATATATATATATATATATATATATATATATATATATATATATATATATATAGAATTTTGTAGCTTCATCATTGATAAAGGTTATCCTTTAAGTTGCAAGTATTTCCGTAATTTATAGTTCTTACGTGAAGATAATCGAAGCCTGTCGTGTGGAGAAGTTGTAGTCTGTTCACAGTGAGAGAAAATGCAGAATAATAATTCAGTGGATGACCCTTTTGTAACTCTGACTGTATTACTAAATTGAAAATTTCGCAGTGTTAGAATATTTTCTGGGAAGTAATTGAATTATTTCTGTGTTATTACAGAGTTTGTGATGCGTGATGAAGAGCAGAGTGTATGTTTTAGTGATAATGGAATTCGGGGAAGAAAACACGAAGAAAATTTTGAAAAATATATCACCGAAGGTAATAACAGATACCGAGAACAATACTCCTGTTCTTTATGTGGGAGATTTTATAAGGAGAAGAACACATTAGTAAGGCATATGAAATATGAATGTGGCAGAGAGGCTCAATTTCAGTGCCCAATTTGTTCAAAGAAGACAAAGCAAAAATATAACTTGGTTCTTCATATGCGAAGAAGACATAAATTTTTTGATAATATATTTTAAAATGTGATAAGTTTTCCTTTTTATATGATTTATATACTAGATTTGCCGTAAATTATTAAATCCTAAAATCAGTAGGTGTGAAATAAAAAGTTCCTATGAACTACTAAAATTGTCGTAAATACTGTTTGCATCTTCGTGCACTAATTTCTGTTTACAGGTTTTGTTTACAGCTTTTTACAATTTGTTTGCATTGTAATTTAGGAGCTCATGGGAGTGCATGCGAGCTTCAATTTTTTGTTAGCATTAATAATTATTTTGCTACTTAAGGTAAACAATTTTCTTACTTTTTATACACAATCCAATATATATATATATATATATATATATATATATATATATATATATATATATATATATATATATATATATATATATATATATATATATAATATTATAATTTTATGTCTTATCATTTTTATGTACCGTGAAAGTAAATTTTGGAACCCATAAAATTGTAAATGTGTGGTTGTTGTTTGAACATAAACCATTAGGTTATGGCATAGTCAAACTACAAAGGCTTTTCTGTATTACGTTTTTACGTTTGACTATTTATTTCTTCTCTTTCACTCTGTTTTGCATGTCATGACAGCGGTTATACATATCTGTCCTACATGTTCCATCATAGGAAGTTTCTTTATATATATTACAAAGTTAAAAGACATATAATAATTGTATTACTGTTTGACGATTGTAAGCATGAAGAAATAAAATAAATTCATGAACATGTAATAGAAGACTCTGTCTGTTGCAGAATCTGACACCTGTAGTGACATCAAGTCATGGAGCCATTGGTTGGCAGTTGATGATGGAGCTGATGCGCAGCCCAGGAGTAAATCTAGAAATAATGATGATAATATTTATGATGAAGGTGACGTTTTCCGAACAGTGATTCTTCAACCTGAATATGATTCAGATCTCGAAAAAAAGTTTAGTTGTATTCACTGTGGCAAAGCATATCGTAGGAGAGATTCACTCCGTAGACATGTTCGTGTTGAGTGCGGAAAGGAACCGAGATATGAGTGCATATTCTGTGAAAGGAAGTGCAAGTATAAACACAACTTAATATCACATATAAGGAGCATGCATAGTTCCCATAATTCTCAGGGAGCCTCATTGACTGACCAGCCACAAAATTTGAACTTGGAAACCTATTCTGTGCCACACAACTTTGTTCCGAAAGTTGAAAGTGACAATTTACTGTGAAGATACCGTGAAAGTATACATTGACAAGGGTTCTCTTTTGTAATAGCATATGTACAGTCTTACACTATATATATTAGGAAAATTCATGTAATATATAATATATATATATATATATATATATATATATATATATATATATATATATATATATATATATATATATATAAAAGATACAGTAAGATAATGTAATGGTATCTTAAAATATTAATAATTAATATGTCGCAGTATGCAATAAAAAGATTGGAAAATTTCTTTAAATTTGACTTTCACTCTGGAATAGTTCATTAAAGTGTCATTTGATAAAGAATACATGAAGAGAAAACTCTTGTTTGACAAGTGAAAACAGCACTTTTTTGTTCGAGTGAAACAGAATTGAGAAAAAGGAAGTACAAAGATTTCGTTCGTTTGGAACGTGTTATTATTCTACGAAAATTGTAAAGTTTTAGCAGTACTCACGGCCGCCTTTGGTGTAACTTATGAATAATTTCTAATCTATTCTAGATTCTAGTATATTAAATTCCTTGTAATTCAGAAATTCGTGTTTAGTGACTCGTGGTGTGGATGTTTTATATGATTACCCTGCAGTAAGCGTTGGAATTTAGGGAGGGAAGTAGAAACTAACCTGTTTTTATTGTTAAGCTTATGTGCGTACTTACTATCAACACTTGAAAAGCTGCCGACCATTGATTTAGTAGAAATAGAATCAGTTGTTACCGTAGAATAGGAAGAATGGGAATTTTTTAAAAATCTTCTTTTACAGTCATTGTTACGAAGTGAATTAAACTCAGCCATAGAACATTGATTTTTATTTTGGAGTTTTTAACAGTTGTACATTCAATTGCAGAAATATACAAAATCTGTACATGTGCGTGCTCTGTTCACCAAGTAGTGAATGTGAATAAGGAATTTAATTTTAATTCAGTATTACTGAGTTTTAACAATACAGTTCTCACAATAACGTATATTATGTAATATTATATTATAATGTAATATTATTATATAAGAATATTATATAGACATGAACACAAAATGTAACTTTCTGTGAGATAACAAGCTTCTAACTTCATTCTCTGAACAAGCTATTAGTTACTTTTCTTCCTACGGGAAGCAGGGAATACAATTTCTGGATCTCGCCGAAACAGAAGAGGCAAAGCTCCAATCTTTGCCTTGGAGGGTGCCTGAATTCATCGATTCTCTTTTCCATCTGTTTAGGTAATACTTAACAAAACAAGAACTATAAAGTGTGTTTAATGGATAACCTTATTCCAATGCAAAAATTTTCAGACAATGCAGTTTGCTCTGCGTTTGTTTTTATCATCATATTCGGACAGTTTATTATATATATATATATATATATATATATATATATATATATATATATATATATATATATATATATATATATATATATATATATATATATATATATATGATTAGCAATCGCTCCTAAGAAGTTTTATTTCTTCACAATTGTACCTAGGACTATTTTGTCTTAAAATAAAATCTTAAACAGCCTAAGAAGATCAACATCAATTTCTCTTCCGTTTATGAATGAGAGTACATAGCTTTTTAACCGAATTGAAAGGCCAGTATTTTTTGAACAAGAAGGTACATTATCATTTGAGCTCAATATCGTGGTAAAACTGCTCTTTAGTATATACATTAAAAAGTAAATGTATGCATAAAAGTAAAAGTAAATGTACGCGAAAGACCTGAATAGCAGTTTTGCGTGTCCGTCTCGTGATTGAGAGGTGATCAAGGTGACAGAAAATATATAATGAGAGCAGGTTAGTCAGTGCAACATCTTCATACTGCTATTCACTTGACATGCTTTGAGTCTCGTCCATGTTGTTTAAAAGGGTTAATAATTTGTTTGAACTTTATGTGCTTTTTTTTTTTTTAATCATTGAGGGTGTTTGAACCAGGACCTACTTACAGTTTAAAGAGGGATCCGAACAGTGACGTGCAATCCACCGAAGCAAACTAAACACTGCTTTTCATTTATATATTCTTATAAGAATCACTATTATAAATCTATGCTTAAACTTCGTTTATTTAATAATAAAATTCTGATACAGTTTTAAATCTGCGTTGCATCACATGTTTGGAGAGAATATACATCTCTCGACTGCACCATCCGCAGAAACCATTCTCTCTATATAGACAGAAGATCCAGAAGGCGCCAGACAGTACTGAATTGTGAAAAGTGTGGCCTCCGATATCAAGGTTGATAGAAATGAACATAAACTGGATTACTCTCTACCAAAGCTGAATGGGTCGTTGCTATGACAGCTGAACGTCAGCATAGCTTCTAACCAAGGAGAGAAGTCTCGAGTTCGAAGCGCGGACAATGCTGTAACTCTGTTCTGCTGTTGCGAATCCCAGCGACAAGTCGCTAAATCTAACGGATTTCGAGAGGCAGTTAGCGACGAACTTTTTACATAACGGACTAACGACTTTTTTTTAGCGACTTTGATATATCTTGGCGACAAAACTAGCGAATTATTTCAGATTTGGTTTTTAAGAAATTCGATACGGCTTGCTTAGCTACTGTCAAGAATTTTATTAATAAAATGAACGCAAATCTGACGTGAGTTCCACTGGACATAATTTGGAATAACCTGTGTTTCCTGACGGAAACACATCATGTGAGAAAAGTTCGTTGGCTGGTTATAACTGACAACACAACCTCTTGGTATTGGTAATGATGTGTCGTCAATGACACTTGACAATTCGGGACAGCGCGAGGAGAAAAATGATTGCGAGTGATTATTGCACATTCGTTTACAAGCAGAAAAACGAATTATGGCAGTGATTGCAAAACTTTCATAGGAGAAGGAGAAAAAAAAAATCTTAAATCGACAAATATTTAATATATATACATAAGTGGCAAATTTGAAAATTCTTGTAATACTAAACTCTGTTAACGAGTGAGGTTTTTTGTAACCCTGTTCGTACAGGCATGCGGTGATTCTCAGAAATGAAGCTAAATTTCCATGTGTCAGTCTCTTTCGAAGAAATCCCATTCTTATTTTTATTTGTAAGATTATGCATCATATCCGATAGAACCTTTTAGGGTCGCATCTCGCTCGCAAGCCGTGGTTTGCCCATTACTGAATTAGTGCACTTCGAATCAATTTTTAGCTATGTCTAATAGCAGTGTTTACTTGCATATTGCTTTGTAATTGTTAATTGCTGTCTTTTTAAATTAACACTAGCTGAACTTGCGCTCTCTACACAGCGCATCATTCACATATGAGCGCTGTCATTCCCCACATCATCTGCATATGTCCCTTTACAGACACAAGTGAAAGACGCCTTGATTTTAAAAAAAATCGGCAAGGCGTACGATAAAAGGGAGATTTTTTTCGATCATTTTTTCAATATCTCGCACCGTTTGCAAGATTGAGCCTACTTCCGGTTAGAGTTTCTAATTCATGTATGATCAGTATTTTCTTTTTTCTTGCATGCAGTATGTAATAAGCAAATACATTACATACACAATTAATTATAATGCCAGTGATATATGGTGTTCATTGGGAAAACACCAAACAATAAAGATTCATATTAACTTGGAGAAATGGTTATTCTTAGTTTTTCATTATCATTTGTCCATAAAACAAACGTCTGAGAAGTATACAACCCCTATACACAACTATGTTGTGTTGGAATGTATACTCATAGGGTATGATGCTTTACTTTTTTAAACTTTCAACATTTCCAGTGTGCCCCTAATAAACGTAATAAAGAAGTAAAGGCCATGTTTTTTTTTAAATATTCAATTAGAACTGGACAATCTACACAAAATTTGAATTGGCCAGTGAAAACGGCACGTTTCTAGCACTTGTGGTCTTCGTGATCTCATTGACGAAAGGATTGGAGACAAACATATAAACCTAGTATTTTAATATATAGACTAGCTGAACCTGCGCTGTCTACTCAGCGCATCGTTCTGTTATGACCATGAATTTCCTTCCCACTGTGCAGGTCTCCTTACAAGTAAAGGATAGGAGACTCACAAAAGGAAGTGGATAGCTATATATAGATGTTGGAGTGAGTTTGTAGCAAATTTGTAGAAGTAACACGATATCAAGTGAAAATATTTTTCTAATAAATCCAAATCCGTCCGAGTACGCCTCATTGAGTCTCTTGATTCCTTTGCAGTTGCCAGCATTCAATAGCTTTTGCCATTCAGATTTAAGCCAGATGCCTGCAATGTCCATCAACCCGCCATACGTAACTTCTCTAATAGTTGGCTAACACTCTAGTTTCGGCCTGCAACAATGTTATGTTATGAGCTCAAAATGGCACCTAAAATGTTGAATAGAACAATAAGGTTTTTGAAAATTTCAATGAGAACTGGACAATCTACACAAAATTTGGAATCGATCAGAGAAAACGGCACGTTTCTAGCACGTATGGTTTTCGTGATCTCATTGTCCCCAATCCTTTCGACAAATAGCATTTTAATATATAGAACTAGCTCAACCTGCGCTCTCTACACAGCGCATCATTCTTCACATATGAGCATTAATTTCCTTGTCATTCCTCACAACATCTGTACATGTCCTTTTACAGACACAAGAGAAGGAAACGTCTTAAAAAAATCTGCAAGGGGTACGATAAAAGGGAGACTTTCTCGATTATTTTTTCAATATCCCACCGTTTGCAAGTTTGAGCCTTCTTCCGGTTGAAGTTTCTAATTCGTGTATGATCAGTCTTCTTTCTTCTTGCATGCAATATTTAATAATCAAATACATTACATACACAGTTAATTATAATGTCAGTTATATATGGTGTTCATTGGGCAAAACACTCCAAAACTAAAGATTCATCTTAGACTGAAGAAATGGCCATCCTTGCTTTTTCATTATTATTTGGCCATGAAAGAAACCCCCTAAGATGTATATAACCCCTATGTAACTATGTGATGTTGGAATGTATAATGCGCAGGATATGATGGTTTAGTTTTTTTATTTTTTTTTATTTCAACACTTCTAGTGTACCCATAAAATTGTAATAGAGAAATAATGGCCATGGTTTTTAAAATATTCTATTAGAACTGAACAATCTATGCAAAATTTGCAACTGATCAGTGAAAACGTCATTTTCTAGAGCCTGTAGTTTCCGAGATCACATTGTCGAAATGATTGGCCACAAACTCCAAAGATGACAGCACAATTCATTTACATTTATTTTGGAGAAGGTTTATTAAAATACAAAGGCTTTGAACAATAATTTAAAAAAATAAAACTTTATGAAAAAAGATCTATTTAAACTACACATACTTTAAATTTTTTGTCTTTGTTAAACGTGAAATCACAAGTAACCGTAAATCAAAGGTTAGAAATCAAAAGTTAGAGGTTGGAGCTCCTGCGTTTTTATTGCTATTTTAGCATTTTACTAGATAGATAGTGGATAGGGAGAGGGAAAGTATTGAAGAGAAAACAGTCGGACACCTTTAGTAACGGTTTGCGTCAAGGCAATGCAAAATTAGTGTTAGTTTGTGATAATTGTTATAGCAGTTATGATGACTTTTTTTTTTTACCTTGTTCGTTGCGTTGTTATACGCAAAATTTTGCAAAAAATGAGACGGAATGAGCCTTAATGTTTATTTGCAAATATGTAGACCTAAATTATTTTACGTGGTTTCTGGTTTACTTAATTTTGTTTATGTACACATGCTAAGTTTGTGTTGTTTCGCAAAAAGAAAAAAAAAACGTTTTTTGGCTTAAATTCGGCAAATACCTGTTTTGGCGACTTTCGAAATTTAACTTTTGCCAATTCGAGTTGGCAAGAGTGTTGTGTAACTAAGCTCTCAGTAGTAGCCTGATGGGTTGCCTCTCCCTTCTGGTGTGTGCTTTAAGATTATTATTTGCAATTGAAACACAGGTTCTGACACTGAATAAAATTGGAATCACAGAATGCAGGGAATGTGCTAATAAACTATTCATAGAAAAAGAAAAGAATATTTTAGGAAGTCCATTTGTTTAAATTCACCTTTATGTAAACTAAATCTCGTTATGCTGCAGTTATTACAGAAACACTTATTTCTGAAGTAGACATAATTATGATTGATTACGGAAAATTCCGTTCGAACAGAACTCAGCCTCAAAAGTGAACTACCGATTGTGAACTTTTTAGTGACAAAATAAATCTCATGAAATGGGGTATTTATGACTACTTGTTTATGTCATATCAACAAAATCGTATACGTCGTATTTGACGATATAATAAATAATATTAATAAAAAAAAGAAACTACCCTTGTGACAAGTGATTTACATAACATTGTAGAGTTATTAAAATATGAACAAAATCGTCCGAGTTTTTTTCTTTTTCAAAAAAAAATGAAAAAAGAAAAAACCTCCAGGAATAAACTATCCTTGTGATTTTTTCAGGGCAAATGAGCTATGCTATTTGCATTAATAAAAGATCTATTAATGAAATATGAACAAAATCGCCTATTGTTTTTGAAAAAATGTCCGAAAAAAATCACCCCTAAGTACAATTACTCATGATTTTTTTTATTTAGACAAATCAATTATGCTGTATTGTCAGGTTATTAGTGAAATATTCATTTCCGAAATATGAACCAAATTGCCTGTATCGTTTTCGAGCAAATAGTCTGGAAAACTCACCCCAAGTATAAACTACCTCGTCTGGATTTTTTCTAGAAAAACGTATCAAGAGAATATCACCACTCACAACACTTCACAGAAAACCAGAAAGTAGTTTAAGTTTTGTAAGGTATCGAGACACAATTTTTCTATCAATTCAGTGTCTTAGGAATAGATTCCAGCTCCGTTAACCCTCTATTGAAACCGGAAGTGGTATTAATAAGCTGTTTTCGGTTTCAACGTTGATCCTGATGGAACAACAACGTTAATAACTAGCGATAAACTTTTTTCAATTGTCTCAAGACAACATACTATTATTATTCTCGACAGATTACGAAAATTGGAAATGGTTAAAATGTACGTCCAGTTTCAATATTTATCTCCATAGAGCAAAATCAACAATAGGTAAAGATACAGATTTAACGTTCCAAGAATGAGATTATCTCGACTTTTAAATTTATCTGTTCAAAAGGAAGTGGTAAAAATTCAATTTCCGGTTGCAACAGTGATCGGACAATGGATAAAACGGAAATATATATATAGCAACAAGCAGTTTTTAGAAATGGATCTAGTATCGGAAGAATGTTGATCTATATTGCAACGGGAAATGATAGACATTAATTAGCACTTTCAGTTGCAATAGTAATCTCCATGGAGCAAACAAAGTAATGGATGAATTCAGTGTTTCTTAAAATGCAGGCAGAAGTTATAAATTTAGTGACGTGCATTAAATTTATGCATTATATAAAATGCATAGCGTATAAGTCTACCGTAGTTTTACACTATGAAACGAAACTCACTTGTCTCGTTGTTGTTTACTTGTCTTATGATTGTTCATGTGATTGTTGCGATTTCAAGAGAAAACTGAAAACACCGGAAAATATTGCTTCCTGAAGTCATTCGGTTCGATACTAACATTCGAAAACTTTTTAAACCCTGTGGAGAGACGAAAGCTTACAATGTAATTTTTAAATATTCTTTAATGTTTGAAGCCCCTTTTTCATATAGGAAACTAAGTTAACAGCCACCTAGACGATTTAATATTTTGTTTCATCTAAAGAAGTTCTACATATTCAGAATGCAGAATGAATTATACTATATACAACCTCTCTAACAATGAAAGTATATACAATATGAATGAAACTTACCTTGCTGTCAATCGAAGTAGTCCCCTCCTGCAGCTATGCGACGTTGAGCACTGCTGTACTTGTCCTGGAAATTTTTTTGAGAAATCTTTCGGGATGCTGCTCAGGAGCCTCGTCACGTTTCGTTCGATGTCTGGAATATCGTCAGATATCTTTACTTTCAACGCGAGTTTGAGGATGGGATCAGGAAGAAGTCGGGGGGATTCAGATCTGGCGAATATGGTGAATGGTCAGTTTGCACCATCCCCTTTTGAGCCAGGAATTGTCTGATGATATTGGCTGTGTGAGGGCGAGAATGGTCGTGATCCAGAAACCATGAACCTTGTTCTGAGTACTGGTGTCGTACCTTTTGTACACGTTTCATGAAACGTCTCAAAATTTCAACGTACGTAGCAGCACTCAATGTTGTTCCCTCGGGTAGAAAAGCCTTGTGGATTATGCCATTACTGTCAAAAAAAAAGGTGATTAGCATCGTTTTGATGCGTGATTTTTCTGCTTTGACCTTTTTCCGACGAGTTGCTATCAGTTTGGAACCGGACATACTAACACTCACTTGGTATAACGCGTCTCACACAGACCACAGTTGACTCACAACTGAACAACGGTGAGTCCACAATGGCGGCACCTGTCGCTACTCGTGTGCAGTGTTCCCTTACGCCAATGTTGTCAGGTCGAGCACAGCGACTTCATTCACCGAACTTTATTCATGTCAGAGGTTGTACATGACTCTGTTATAAATTTGATGGTTTTTAACATTTCTTTTAAACTTACATAATACGTGCAGAAAATTTCACATAAAATCATTATCTCGAACAACACTGTCATGCGTTTTATAGCACTTGTAAAGAACGAAATTAGTTCGCAAACCTACCATCTGCTCAAACACATCTGACGCTTAATACTTACAACCGGTTCCGCGGTTATTATGTTCGCCCAACATCAGATTCACAGATTTTAAATAAGTATCCCGCATAGAGGTGCAGATAACAGTGCTAAAAGTAATCATTTTAATTATAGAATTGTTGGCCGTGTCGATTAATTACATTTTGCCATGCAATGGGGATTCATATAATTTGGCGTTCGAGCGTACAGTCTAATCAGGCAGTACATTATTATTTGCTTTATTCTGAAAACGTTACTTAAATACATGAAATACAAAAGAAGAAGAAAAACAAAAGATCATACCTGTCGATATTTAAACGTGGAGAAAATATTTGTTCGCATGAGGAGACGGTGAGCTTCAAAATACTGTGACACTATGGGAGTAGGACTATTTTTCATTCCTTTACATAGCAATGTAATAGCATATATGTATGTATCTAAAGAAATTGTTGTTATTTTTTATATTTACAGATTTCTAGTAGGTATGATCACTTGTAATGTGTGAGTAATTTAGCACATATAATTCATGGGTCTAAATTTTATTTGTGATGTAAATTTCAGTCATTAAATCATTTTGTTGACATCGTGTTAACTCGAAGAAACAAGGATTTCTTTGTTATTACAGACAACCTACATCTTGCTGTAATGGGATCGAGATTCCATTCTTCTGTACCGAGAGATGACACCGTGTTCAAATTTGGAGATGGAAATTGGAGTGAAGATACAATGTACTTTGAAATAACCAGAGAGGAAAATAATGAACCAGCAAAGATATTCGTTTGTCCCCAATGTAGAAATCCTTACCGATATAAAAAAACGTTATTAAGACACATGAGATACGAATGTGGCAAAGAAGCACGATTTCACTGCTTCTCATGTCCTTGGCGTTTTAAACATAGAGCACACTTGTTGGCTCACGTGAGGAGACGGCACCAAAATATTGTGACCCATCTTCAAAATTAGCAATTGAATATATGAGCTAAATTAAGTTAAAACTTCTTTGATTGTTACAACGTTCCAGAGTTTTGGTATATTCAATGAGATCATCCGTTTCTTCTAGAAAAAGTAATGAGGATTTTTACGTACTAATGAAGATTGCGTACTGTTCTGCGCATTTCCCAAACGAATGTGTGTGAAGACAGATACAGTGTTCAAGAATATCCGTGTATCAAAAATATGTAAATAAACTTTTTCTAAGTGGTGGTTATTTTTAACTCTTTTTAACAGTAAGTTTTAAGGACGATATGGATTAATATAAATTTTATTATGGTGTTTTTCTGAATTTTGTAAAGTAATCCGTAATTAATCGTGTTTATACCTTAATGAATCATGAGATTTCAGCTTCAATGCCCTAAGCATTTCCCAAATTACAAGCGCTGAATAACATTGTCACAGCACGAATTCCAACATCTAAAATTAATCGTGTATTAGTAGAGAAACACGCTATCCTGAGGTAAACAGAGCTACATCAAGTATGGCTAACACAGGACGAATAATATTTATATTTCGTGAAAAGTCCATTAAAACTTGGAAATCGTTGATCAATTCTGACCAAAGGATGATCAACAACTGGCATTAACGAATTTCGAATTTGATGTAAAGGAGTGGTGACAAGTAATTAGTTTCTCTGCTAAAAATAATAGGTATATTCGTGACAAAAAAAAAAAAAAAAGCAATATTGAATTCAAAATATAGCAAAGCTGCTCCTTTTCCCCGCTTTATGTCTCGTGTCTTAAAGCCGATCAAATGTTGGAAATTCTTGATCAAATCTCATTAAACGATTGCTGTTTAGAATTTCAAATCCGGCGTAAGGGAAACTGACATGTTGTTATCCCGTCCTACTAAAAATAACACTGTTCGACAAAATTCATTTTTTTTTTTTTTTTTTTTTTTTATGAATGCAGGTATTTTTCATATTTTTCGAGCTGCTGAAAACGAATCTGTACTTAATTTTGGTCCTGCACCCTCAGATTTTGAAATAATGTCAGTTATAGTAGATTCTACAGCTTGGTACAAACCTGTTTATAATTCGATTTGAAATCGCTGGCTTTTAACATTTAAATATATCCCTGGCCCATCTGGAAAGGCTTATGCGTACAGCCTGTACTTTGGAGCGTGGAAAGGCTCATTGGGCCAGGGATGACGGAAAGTATCATCAGAAAAACCGTCTTGAATAATTCGTATGTTTATTCCAGTATGTTAGATCCTCAGTCTCAAAAAGTTTATAGCTCTTCATTTTTGCACAAAAGAAAGGAAGGTTCGGAAGGGAGGGGGATATTAGCTACTTTGTGCTAACAATAAGCTGAGAGCAGATTATTGGTCTAATATATTTTCAGAAAAAATCTTGTCTTATGTCGCTGAAAAAACAAAAATAATATATATTTTCCCTGAAGGGGGAGCGCAACACCTTCGGGATCTGTTGCTGAACCACAGAGCTAATATGTCCTTTCCACCATGTCCTTAGTCATACGCAAAAGGATGGAAGGTTTGGAGGGTGCGCAAAATATTACCTCCTGTAACTTCGGGATATTGGCTTGTTTGTACTAAGAATAGACTGAAAGCAGAGTATTGATCTAATATCTCGTATGCCTGTGCAAAGGATGTTATTTTTAAGAAGCAGAAAAAATTGAATGCTGTAGTAGTGAATCCTTAAAATACTTCAGAATACACAAATTCATAACTTTGGCACAAGTTTCAATTTGATTTAGCCCCCTATAGACACGTGTAGAGATTTTTTTTTCTTTCCAGTGACTGAATTGACTGGAAAAAGATTTTTGTGACAACACTCTGCACAAGCACCCGAAATATATTGACATAAAAATACCTTTGTCACCTCATCTTATTGAAATACACAGAAAGATTTATGTCATAGATTGTGTTATGTTTTCTTTTGAGAGAGACGTAAACCTTTTTTTTAGACCATCCATTCGGCTACGGAAGGTTTATATCTCTCCATTCATGCTCAAAAGAATAGAAGGTTCAGAAAGGGGAAAGGAAAATATTATCCGCTAAAATGTTTGGGGATAGTATATTAGTTTTTCTGTAACAAGAGACTTCAGAGTAGGGATACGCACGAGTCGAGTCGAGTCGAGATTTAAGCCTGTCTCGATTCGACTCGATTTCGAGACGAGACAAAATATACGCACACATCAGCCAAAACATTATGATTACCTATGTAGTTGTCAGTATGTACACCTTTAGCACGGATAACAACGGCGACGCGTCTTGGCATACAATAATTTATTATATTGTATTTTGTGTTTAATTAAATTGGAATCCACTTCATGATCTTGTTTAAATTATCACTAAACTAGATTTTTTTTGTTTCTATGGAGAACGTAAGCATAACAATTATAAAAGGTGAGTAAAGTACGTATGTATTTACAAGAAAGTTGATTTTACGAATCTTTTGTGGTTCCGCCAATCTATTATTTAGTTTTTTTAATTCTCATAAATAAAAGAACTATTATAAAATATCACTATTCTTTAATACACATAAAATTACTTATACTTACTAATACTTATAAAATTCATTAATACCTCTATAATTATAACTATGCTAAATTACTATAGACTTGCCGATTGCTCATAATAGTTTTATGCAAACTAAATAATCAAATATTATTATTATTATATTTGAAGTACAATCAAATATCACGACATTAATTATTACTTTTAATTAACTGAATTGAGCTGAAAAGTAAATCTTGATCTCCAAATATTAATTATTAATTTTATGCGTTCTGTACCTATCTAAAGTTACAGGATGGAAGGTTTGGTAGCAGAAGGTTTGAATGCTAGAATTGGTTTCAGGGCTGTTCCTGAGTGAATACTTTCTTCAAAATAATATTGAAAATTATAGAAAGATTTTCGAGTAGGGTCGAGATTTTTTACGAGCAGTCTCGACTCGTCTCGAATTTTACAAAGTGTCTCGATTCGTGCGCATTCTTACTTGAGAGCAAATTATTGGTCTAATATATTGACACAAAAATAATTTTATCATATCTCGTTAACAGAAAAGTTTGATATTTTCCTCTGATGGGGAGCAAAACCTTTTCTTTATGCATCGATGAACCACGGAGTCAACATTTCTTCATTCATGTTCAAAAGCATATTAAGTTCTGAGAAGCTCGAAATATTATCCGCTGCTTGGATATTAACTAATTTGTACTAACAATATATTATTGGTCAAATCTATTGACAAAATATACTTTTGTCGGCTGTGAAAATAATACAGGAAGGGTTATATTTTCCCTTGAGGCGGGCGCACGCCCTTCACTAGAGCCGCCACTGGGCTGCGGAAGATTTATATCTCTTCATTCATACTCAAAAGGATGGAAGATTCGGAGAGGGCGCAAAATATTACTCGCCGTAACATTTGGGGATATCGGTTAGCTTGTTTTGTTTTTTAACAATAGACTGAGAACAGCAAATTATTGGTTTAATATATTGACTCAAAAATACTGTAGCTATCTCATCTCGTTGAAATAACATGCAATTTGACACCAACTTAAACGAATACTCCCATGGGCAATTTCTCAAGAAACAAAGGGAAATTTGCATGTTATAGAATTGACTCCAGTTTTCCCTCTTAATAATAGAGAATTTTCCCTTATTTTTATGTTAGTTTGCATACCGATTTTCACAGCTCCAGCTTAAGCGATTCCTCACATCGGACACTTTGTAATTAAAGAAATGGTCATTTGAATGTTATAGAGTCAACTCCAGTTTTTTTCTTTTCTTAGGAGCAGAATTTAAAAAAAATACTAAAATGTGTGTTCCCTTATATTTATATAAGAATTTATATACTGAATTTCTCATCTCCAACTACGCGAATCTCAATATTCAGCACCATGTGAGTAAAGAGAAATTTCAATATTAATGAAATTGTGCTCCCCTTTTCCTGCTTAGAGGCGGAATTTTCAGAAACGTTGTAATACATGTTTCCTTATTCTAAATTAAAATTACATATACTGAATTTCAAGTCTTCAACTTAAGCGAATTCACACTTTTTTAAAAAGTGAAATTTGAGTACTTTATACATGTCTCCCTTTCTCTTATTTTGAGCGTAATTTTCGAAACCACTGAAACACGTGTTCTTTATTTTTAATAAAGAGTATGTAACTCGTGTCTCACATCTCCAAGTTAAACGAATCTCCACATTCAATCTCTTGTGAATGAATAAAGGATAACGTCAATATTTAAGAAATTTTCCCCTTTCAACCTTATATGCGAAATTTCCGAAAATGCTAAAACACATATTCTCTTATTTGTAGCTAAGAGGTCATATACCGAATTTCACATCTTCAACTTACATGAATCCTCACGTTTCGGACTTCGTGAATAAATAAAGGGAAATTTCAACATGATTGAAATTGCTCTCTTTTTTTCCCCTAGGAGCGGAATACGTGTTTTCTTATTTTTAATTAAAAGTTTATATACCGAATTTCATATATTAGTTTATATATATTAGTTAATTTAAAAGTTTATATACCGCTCCAACTTCATATTCGGCACTTTCTGATTAAACAAAAGGAAATTTAAGTATTTTATAAATGTCCCTCTTGCCTTCTTTTGGAGCGGAATTGTCAAAAATTTGAAACACGTATGTCCTTATTTTTTTAATGAAGAGTTCGTATGCCAAGTTTCATCTCCCTAACTCCAGGGATTCGTAAGATACACTATTGTTGGGGGAAATTTTGAACTCTCCTTTACTTCCCTTTAAATTGATATTTCCAAAAGATTCTTCTTTATCCCTTACCTTCGTGACAAAAAGAGTATTCTCTCCAAATTTCACGTTAATTAATATAGTAATATGGCCTGGTCAATGATGAGTCACCCACGTCTAGTTTATATAGGCATATATATATAGGTGCGGATCCAAGGGGAGGGCTATAGCCCCCCCCCCCGTGACGCTAAGGTGTCCAAACTCGAGCCCGACGCTCAACCGGGCTCGGGCTCAATAATCGAGCGCGACTCCGAGTTAGCCCAACTCTCAATGAAATAACTGAGCGCGAACCCAATCGAGAGAAGTGAGAGCGAGCCCGAGTAAGCGCGAGCCCAGTTACGGGAAATGATCGCGAGCCCAGTTGGAAGAAGTGATTACGAGCTCAAGAGAGCGCGAGTCCAGTTGAGGGAAGCGATCGCGACCCCAATTGAGAAAAGTGATCGTGAGTGCAAATGAGCACGAGCCCAGTTGAGAGAAATGATCGCGAGCGCGAGCTCAATTGAGTGCGAACCCGCGCTCACTTCGCACTCACATGAACTCATTTGCTTCAGGGTCTAAAAGATAGGAAACGCATTCCATGTGCAGAATTGAAAGGGAAGATTAAAACAACTTCACAAAAAGAAAAGGCACATTCTTGAGGTCTGAACTGACATTTTATTGTCCAAAGGATTTCAAACACCTTTCGATAGAAAACAGACTTTTTCATGGTTATTATGAGGGGATGGTACTTGTTTGAGGCAGATATTTGTTTTTGTTGATTTAGTAACAGCTTCCATACTTTAGTAACAAAGTATTTTTTTTAAAGGATTATAGAGTAAGGAAACTGCTTGACCTTGCAAAGTAGGAAATTTATATACTAGCAACTAATGAAGCTGTGCGTTCATAGAAAAGTCGAGCGAAATATGTATTATTTAATCGTAGCTTCTTTAAATCCCAATAAACAAGAGTAGTTCTTAAAGAATGTTGAATAGCTGCACTATCATGGTTTTTCAGGCCATTAATTTATATGAGGAAACATTTTATTTATTTTTTGAAATAAACATGAATTTTTGCCAGTTAATTTTACTGACTTCTTATTGTGGTACGTCTCGAATTTTATTTTCTTAATTATATTATAAGTAATCCAACATATGAATAACTTCCGCTGATATGTCTTTTGGTTGGAACACATACAGAAAATATATTGTTAATCATTTGATAGAAGTTTGTTAATGCAATAGTCAGATCATTCAATTGCGAAGGGGAATCCCAGTTTACTTTAGGGAGTTCTATGTACATCTTTTGGAAATCTGCTTTTCTAAAATTAAAACCGGATTCCTTAACTTCTTTGTTTTGTTTCTGCAGGGTTTAAATGGGAAGGAGATATGTAAAGCTGGATAATGCCTGTCTTCATTAGTAACAAGAGAACACTCTTTTATTACAGAAACGTTATTAAGATTTGAGAGTACTAAGTCTAATGTTCGACCATTACAATTTTGAATGTCATTATGAGACATTAAGTCATACAAGGACAGAAAGTTATTTAAGTCTTTACATTTATTTGCTGAAAGTAAGTCAAAATTAGAACATGTTATTTCATTTATATATTAAAGTCCCCTGTGCAAAGAACGGTGCTTACTATTGGAACATTGCTCCCAATAATTCATAAAACAATTCATATGTCGTTACAGTTGTATTTGGAGGAATGTATACTGCACAAATAAACATCTTTAGTGAGTGACTGGAAAGCCTGACAATTGCACATTCAAAATTTAGATCACAAGAATTTATATAGGATTCATTGTAATTTTGATGTACTGATTATTACAACCCTTCCCTTACATTTTTTTTTTTTTTTTTTGATAATTTAAGATTTCTGTCTTGACGAAAAACTTGGTATCTTTTCAGTGGCGGACTTACCGGTACCTGTAGCGCACCCCACGCACGATTCGGCCAGCCGCCCCTGGTGCGAATATAAGAAATGTCTCAGTGTAATAGGTGATTTTTAATTTTCCGTCATTGGCACGCTTTTATTCAAACCTTTGTCCAAGAAAGGCATAGTGAAATAAATTGTTTTGAATGTTTATTAATACGTTTTTAGATGAAAAAAATATTTTGACATTTAGGCGAGAATGAACATGAATAATCGCTGGACGCAGTCCCGTTCTTGGTAAAATTCGATTAAATTTGCTTAGTCTGTATTATGGATTATACTTTAGTTTTCTGCCGAGAAAATGTTGAAATGTCGCTTATTTCTCTTTCCTAACACGAAATTCGATTTTATGACATCTTCTGAATAATAAGGTCCTTTTACTTACTTGTTAGATAAATGTTAAAAGATTAGGTTAGTTAAGGTGCTGTCAGTGATGGAGTGTGTATTGCAATAATATGGCAGTTATACTTGTGTAAATGCTAAAATGGATACAAAACGATACGAAATACCATCGCCGACATCATAAAATGTTTGATTTCGTATTACTAAAGTGAAATTAACATTTTCTTAACGTTTTTGTGCTTTAAAATTCTGGTCCTACTCTACTATACCAAGGCCATACTTTGACCGTATTCCTATAATTTAAATAATGTTTAATTTATTTTAATTTTCCTACACTTCACGCTCCTATTATTTTCCGGATATATATGTTTCAAGGAAATAAAATCGTAAAATAATCACAAAACAAATATTACAACTTTATTGTGCTTTCGGTAAAACTCATAGTAGATTACAACTACTAGGTAGTAAGACCATAGGACTACCTACGTCAAAATGCGATGTTGATTTATTCACTTTGTGGCTAGGAACTACATAGAAGGCTATTCTATAGCATGTTATATTAAAGGCTGGCACGAGAAATTTTATCAGTAATTAAAAAATAAATAAATAAATAAATCCATCCAATTAAATTAAATTGAGGGTTCACACTGACCAACTGTAAGTACCAATGTTTAGAGATGCAAGGGCTCGAAAAAAAAACGGCTTTTTGAAAAAAAAAACTCATTTTTTTTCTGCTTCCCTTTTTTGCTTGGGAAATTTTGGGCTTTTTTGAAAATTTTGCTTTAAACTGATAAAGCACACTTTGTTTCGCTTCTCCACAACAAAAAACTCATTTAATTAGTGGTTGATGCAGATAATAATATGAAACCTCGAAAATAAACCATGAATTTCAAAAAGATTTTTTAAAATTCTTAACATATTTATATTGAATTCCAAAGGATTAACCAATATATGGAATAATATTTTAACCTCTTATATACAATAAGTACTTTAAAAAATTGTATGTAGTATTTTTACTTCAAAATATCACACACCCTCTTTTTGAAGCAAAATAAAGAAAAACTTTAGAGAAATCTGCACATCAAGAGCTTCGTTTCGGGTGGTTCTGTATATTCTTGAAATTTTTCACTTAAGTTTTAACTTCCATATACATTGTATGAATATTTCGAACAAATTTTTCACTGATTGGTCACATACGTAATAATCTGTTACCACCTACAGATTGGTGCTTTGGATTTGCAAAATCGGTAAAGCTCCAAATTCTGTAATGCACTGACTGTTCCTTAAGCTTGTTCAGAATCTGGAAAATATCGAATTTCCTGTTCATGAATCATATACGTAATACACAGTTCATCTGAGCGTATGGTTTCCTAGGCTCGTATAACCACCATCACGGTTTACCCAGTCCTGAAAGTTTCTGAATTTTTAACAAGAAAATTCAACATATCGTTACGAAACCTTTTTTTTATTATTATTACAAAAAAGAAAAACTATGGAATACATTTTGAAAAAGTGGAAGAATCAATCACTGTTCCAATTCACAAGAAAGACGACAAAATTGATTGTAATAATTATCGAGACATTTCTCTTAACATTCTATTAATAAGATTGACCCCATACGCAGATGAAATTATCGGAGATTATCCGTGTGGATTTAGTCGAAATCGACCAGATATATACCATTCGACAAATACCCGAAAAGAAATGGGAATATATTATCCAGTACATCAACTGTTTATTGATTTTAGAAAGGCTTACAACTCGGTTAGGAGGGAAACATTTACAACATTCTTACAGAATTTGGAATACCGAAAAAGCCAGATATGTTAAGTGTTTACATGAATCCCAGAGTAAAGTCCGAGTAGAAAAATGCGAGCTTCCACGTCGAAATTGCCCTGAAACAAAGATATGCGTTATCGCCGTTATTATTCAGCTTTGTTCCGGAGTACGCTATAAGAAAAATCAAAGATAGGAACCAGGGCCTAGAGTTGAATGGTATCCACCAGGTTATGGTGTATGCTGATGTAAATCTGATAAAAGGACAATCGAAAGAAATGCAGAGGCCTTATTAAACGCTTGCAGGGACATGTGTAAATGCAGAGAAATCTAAATACAACGAAGTTCAGAAGGATCGTAATACATCAAATTATGAATGCGTTAAAATATCAATTAATACTTTCGACACAGCGGATACTTTCAAACATTTTGGATCAGTATTACCAGACTAAAATCATACCCACAAAGAAATTAAATGTCGACTGAAATCAGGAAATTCTTGTTATTATTCAGTTCAGAATATTTTGTCGTCGCGAATTCTGTCAAGGAATTTAAAGCTTAAAATATATAAAATGATAATCATGCCTGTTATGCTTTATGGTTTTAAAACATGGTCGCTTACGCTGAGGGAAGAACACAGACTGAAATTATTTTAGAATAAAATTCTGAGACTAATATTTGGACCCAAGAGGAACGGGAATGGGGAATGGCGGAAACTTCATAACGAGGAACTACATCATTTGTACGGTTTACCAAACATCGTTATAGTCATCAAGTCTAGGAGGCTCAGGTGGGCAGGTCATGTAGCCAGAATAGAAGAAAGTAGGAACGCTTTCAAAGTTTTAACTGGAAATCCAATCGGAAAACGTCCATTAGGAAAACCTAGGCCCAGATGGGAGGACAATATTAAGATGGATCTAGCAGAAATAGGAATACAGAGTAGAAACTGGATTGAATTGGAGGACAGAAGTCAATGGAGAGCTTTTGTGGCCATAGAGAAAGAGAGAGAGAGAGAGAATACATTTAAGTTAAGCACAACTGCACAACAAACATGAATGAGTGGTTAGCTTTCGCGCTTCTATCGTGAAGTCCGGGATTCAATCCCGCATTCGACCATTTTGACAAAAGCTCTTCTTAATTCCATCTGTGGGTGTAGAGAAAGTGCGTGTACTGTGAGTCTTGGCCGACTTCCTTTCTAATCGTTTTTAAATCTTTGTTATTACTAATTACCAGCAATGATGGATTTGCGAAGAAGGTTAGGGTGGGGATGTTTTTCGGATTGAAGACTCTACCCCGAAATTACGGAATTTCTAAAACAAACTAAATATTAGTTTTGCATTTACTCATAAACTTCAACCTGCTTTCAAAAAATTAAGAATTTTTAGAAAAACTAAGCATTAATAAGGAACGCCCCTCCGAAAATACTTTTCTAAATCCGCCACTGATTATCAGTATAAAATTCTTCAAGGTTGTATCTGGAAGATTATAGCTGAATATACAAACGAAACGAAATATTTGTTATGCCTGTATTCATAAACTGAAGCTTCTCTTAAATAAAAGTTAGGAATTTTTAGAAAAAACAAACATTATTCAGAAAAAACCCTCCAAATATTTTTCTGAATCCGATACTGATTATTTCTATCAAATGGTATTCAAGGTTGTGTCCGGAAGATTATTGTTAAATCATTGCACAGCTACGGAACGGAAATGTGGAAGTTCGGTCTGACAGATATATTAAAAAACGTACGCTCTGATGAATATATTGAAAAACATAAGTTTAATTATGTGCTAGAAGCTAGAGTACTAAGCTCTAAGAAGTGAAACACGGATGACTAAAAAGAAGTTATCTAGAGAAGAAAAAATGTCAATAATTCAGAAGTTAAAATAAAGTTAAATAGCTTCTAAAGTTGCCCTCAAATATACGTACTTTATGTTTACTTTAACTCATAAACCATGTGCTCCATCCATCATGATGGTGAATTCCAGAGCGAAATATGGCATTTAGGTCATGAAATCATATTTAACTCTAGAGTATACTATAAGAAAGCTATTTAAACAGAAAAATCATGAAAATGAAAAAAGCCAAACTTCCAAAATTCTCGGTTTTTTTTTCAAAGAAGTCGGCTTTTTATGTGCAAAAAACCATCGATTCAAAAAACCGGCTTTTTTACATCTCTACCAATGTTGCTATAATTTACCGGTAAAAAGAACAGCTGCCGCCCCTAGGCACGTGCCTAGTGTGCCTAATGGTAAGTCCGCCACTGTATCTTTTATCAAAGAATTACCCATCAGTATAACTGTCTGTTTAAAAACAAAACTTTCGGTGATTGAGATTACATCATAGTTATTTGTTAAGACTTTCGACCGTAAGCCAAAAGTATTTTGATAAAAGACTTGAAACAATTTACAAGTATGGTTTTGAAGCATGGTTATTATATGGCTGTTATCTACAAAACACAAGAATGAATGAGCCTCTGTACCTGGCAATACAATAAAACTTGTAAGGTCTGCTTTTAACACACCTGGGATTTACTTATTTTGTTGTACTTACTAATTGATGCAGTTCCTGAGCACAAAATTCTCATCGGTTGTCGACCGCTTCACTGACTCGGGGTTGGGTGGGTCCTGGGGGTCTGGACTTCCTCCGAAATTTCGACGTTTGTGTATATTTAGCCTAATTTTAGGAATTTTTATATAAAATACCCTCATATTGAGTTTGGATTCCCCCGAAATAAATTCCTGCGTACGCTACTGGTTCAATACTTGCACTATCACATTCACTATCATACTGTAACTTGGACATCTTCATTACGCTGACTGAACGATAATAAAATCACCTATAATTTATTCCTAATAAAAACAATAGTCATTGGACAACAGTATTACAAGCCCTCCCCACTGGTCTAGTGTCTAGCACGCGCGTCTTTGGTGATCGATTCCCGGTGGGAGAGTATTGAACGACAGTGGTTCCGATTCCACATTAAAACTATAAGTCCACGTCTCATATAGTCTCGTAGATGAAAGTGAACGCTAAACGATAATCAATTAATCAATCAATAGTATTGCAAATTTCAGCTGCATAAACAACCTATGACTTGTGGGACTGGTTAATTCATTTTGTTAAAGCAGCTGTTTTAACGAAAGTTAAGTGTTAACATATCAGGTATTTCTATGAGATGAATATATATATATATATATATATATATATATATATATATATATATATATATATATATATATATATATATTGTAACTAAATGATAGCTCTATCGAGGTAGATTCTGCAAGCAAAAACAATGAAAATCGATACAAAAGTGCCTAACATTATTTTAACAAAAATCGATCCTGATAAGTGTAGTGTGGGCTGTCGCAAAAATAGGATACGTTGGAAAATTCCGATTAATTTTAACAACTGTATCAGGAGGGTTTCGGTATTTCGGCTGTTTCAGTGTAGGATGTTTTGGTGTAGGGCGTTTCGGTGTACGGGTGTCTCTGTGTGAAGACGTTTAGGTGTGAGTGGTTAGGTGTAAAAGTTCCAGTGTTTACACCTGTTGGAATATAAAAGGGCATAAAGTGCTTGTTAAATGGACACTGGCTGTTGCTAAGGAGAGTAGGTGATATGTGCAAAGATGATGGAAGATAAGATTTGATTTTGACTGACGGATTCGATTTGAATTTCCAGATTGTAATATGAGTTGTAGATGCTGAGATCGAGATTTTGTTGTGATTTGATAAATAATAATGAACGGATGTTCTATTTTAAGGAGTAGAGTTATCTGAATGATTAAGAATAAAATGGCAAAATAAGATACAAGGTTTTGGTGTTAAGAAGTACCTGACTACCTTTGATTTAGGATCTTACAGAATAAGGTTAACATTTTTGGCGCAGTCTGTTTTTTATAAGTACCTATAGGAAGAATGTCTACAGTTTCTAATTTTTCACCGTTTAATGCAGAAACAGATCTGCTACAATCCTATTTGGATCGATTCGAACATTTGTGCATAGCGTCACAAATTCCAGAAGAAAGGAAAGTTTCTACATTATTTACAGTTATTGGTGCAGAAGCGTATGAACAATTATGTAACATCTGTTGGCCGGTCTCGTCCGCAGAAAAGTCATATGCTGAGGTTAAAGAGGAAATGAAAAAAATATTATGCAGCAAAAGTAAACATTATTTCTGAAAGGTATCAATTTCGTACGTTAAAGCAAAAACCTTATCAGTCTGTTGCGAGTTTTGTTCTGGATTAAAAAAAAAAAAGCGATTATTTTTATTACGTGTCGATTATTTTTCGAACAAAGAAAAATACACCGATGTTAGGAAGAGACTGACGTTTGTGAAAATTACAAATCTGATTATGTAATTACATTCTTAAAAGGAATTGCGTACAATTTTAGATTCTCAGTTGAGTGACTATTTAATTTCAACAAAAATTCGTTTGAGGCATTATTCAGTTTGTATATATTATTACTGTAACTCAGAACTTTGTCTAATATATTTATTTCTATTCAGAAATGATTCTGAATACTTTGCAGTAAATATGAATTAAATTTGATTTTTGAGTTGAGTTGATTTTGAGTTTAACGTCCCTTTTCAGCAGCGAGGCTATATGAGACGTGGACCTACTGATTAACGTGGAATCCGAACCACATGAGCTCCCGCCGGGAATCGAACCCGGGCCTCCCACGCCAAAGGCGCGTACTAAATTTGATTTTTGAATTAGATTTTATTATTATTCTATAAAACTCGCCTATGGCCACCTCTGAATCGAGCTTATTGTTATGAATGCACTGGCGTTGTATTATCATCCTGTAATTGACTCAATAACAATTTTAATCAGTTTGCACTATTGCAGAGTACCTACACTATGACACTTCATGACTATTCATTACAAGCATATGATTAATGCTCTCAAATGTTTTATGCGCCTAAATGTCCTTTACAGCGAAGCGTCCTAATACCGAAACGCCCCAACACCGAAACATCCTAGACCCCTGTATCAGGGATGGAAATTGGAGCGGGAGGTATGCCATTAATCAGCCCATTTCATAGATGTCGAAACTCCCAAACCTGACGCTCGCGATCTCGGAACTGGCGCTCAACCGGGCTCGGGCTCAATAATTGAGAACGAGCCCGAGTAAACCCGAGCCGCAGTGAAATAAGTTAGCGTGAGCCCAACTGAGAGAAGTGAGTCCGAGTGCAAATGAGCACGAGTCCCAATGAAATACGTGAGCGCGAGCCCAGTCGAGAGAATGGAGCATGAGCCCGAGTGAGAGCTTGTCCAGTTGAAAGAAGTGATCGTAAGCGCGAGTGAGCGCGAGCTCAGTTGAGAGAAGTAAGCGCGAGCGCGAGCTTGAGTAATTGTGGGCCCAGTCAAGAAAAGTAAGCGCTTGCGCGAGCTTAGTTGAGAGAAATGATCGCGAGCGCTAGTGAGCACGAGCCCAGTCAAGAGAGATGCGAGTGAGTGCGAGCTCAGTTGAGAGAATTGAGCGCGAGTCCAGTTGAGTCAGGTGCGCGTGAGTCCTGGTGAGTGCGAGCCCAGTCGAAAGAGATGAGTGCGAACCTTAGTGAGCGCGAGCTCAGTTGAGAGAAGTGATCATGAGCGCGAACCCAGTTGTGACAGGTGAGAGCGAGCCCAGTGGAAAATGGCCACCTATGGTATACACTGGATAAAGCAGCAAAATATGGTTTAGCCCCTATGGCTGTATATATATACACTCGGCGATAAGGGGGACAGTTGCCCCACTTTTTAAAATGAGCCGTTAATGTTTATAGTTTCATTTGGAACTGTGAAGTTTTTGTATTCATTAGTGATTCATAGAAACAATGGTGCCATGTAATATTTGCCGTTGCGTGAGTACGTATTGGTTGTCTTCGCGTGGAGTTAAGAAAGCTGCAGGAATTGTATTTTAATTGCCACGAAAAATGGCCCAAAAATTAACAATTCCAGCGTACTTTCATTTCTTCCTATGTTAATCAGCTGCTTTGAAACTAATTGAGATAACATTTCGCGAAAAAAAAGTGTGTTTCAAAAGTTATTTTTTAATCGCACAAAAATTGACAGTTTCTAAAATGTCTATTCTTCTTTCTAATAGTAAGGAATTTTTTAATTTAGTTTGAGTTTTTGAGTTGAACATTCCGTTCAGCAGCGAAGCGATATGAGACGTGGACCTACTGATTAACTTGGAAACCGAACACCATAAGCTTCCGCCGCAATTCCATGTTAAATTGTAGGTAAACGTATCACATAGTGTCGCTGCTGAAGTGAGCACTAGACCTCAATTCAACTAACCAATAACATTTTCATTATTGAAATTAGTTCAACACGACCGCTGATCTAATTAGCTATCAATAATTTTCTGAAATAGTAGATCGTACTGTTAAAGCAATTGTACTTAAAAAAAAAAAAAGTAAGCAGGTGATTCTGTTAGTTAACTGCATATGGTTCACATTTACTATTTCTCTGACACATATACACAAATACCAGCGTTGAAGCAAAGAGTACTTCACGTCTTCTATTTGAGTGGTCTTACTCTTAGCTTTCTCCTTATGTAAATTCCAACTCCTCTTCTTGTTTGAAAAATAAAGTATCTTTTATTAGTAAGTAAAGCTTCTTCCTGTATTCATTAAAGTGAAGCACCGCAAATGTATCCCTCCAATTAAACAGAACTTTAAGGATATAATGTTTACAGCCCAACTCTGATACTCACTCCCTTGCTCTCTGGAAGAGACGTTTGACCACTTAACAAAACAGAGAATGGCAACCCTGATTAGGTTACCTCTAACTAAAATTGTGCAACTTATATGTACACTCATGTCCAAAATGATTGTCGCATATCTATAACAGTCTTCTAGCAAGAATATAATTTGTTAATGATTTTGCAGGGTACTTTTAATACTGATACTATGTGTATAATCGGGAAATGTATATTTGTGGTAAATTACATAGGAAAAGAATTATAAATACGAAAATTACAATGAGTAAAACAAAATGTAGCTAAATGGACTGGAAAGTTTTATTTTCGTTTTATTGTTCTTATTTACTGTTCTTTTGACATCAAATTTGCCACATACATGTCTTTGCCGATTATACACATACTAACATTATAAGAAATACCAGGCGAATCTGTTATCAAATTATATTCCTACAACAACATATTTATATACATGCGACAGTAATTTTGGGCATGAGTCTACATACACTTTTCGCACATGTGAAAATTACTGTACCTTTTTTCCTTGAGTACTATTTTTTCGCGTAACATTTCTTGCCCAACAAATATTACAATATTATTCGATCAATTGTTTGGATGATTATTCGAATATTGGATATGAATATTCGAATGATAGCAAATAAATTATTCGAATAACGTATATTTTAATGATTATTAGAATGTATATTAATATCACTGGTCGAAACACACTTCCCATTTTCATCACGCGCACACTTCATAACCGAACGTAAACAATTTAAGTACCTTTTTTGGAAGTCTCCATTTTACACTGTCACCGTTAGTGTTGCCAACACTCAACGACAAAAAGTGGCTAAAATTAATAGCTAAAAATGGCCAGAAATGGCTAGAAAATATATAACCTTCTGCGGGAGACAAAGCTAAATAAACAGTTTCTATAATACCATAAAATTAAGGCAAAACTCCCCCAACAGAAATAAATCACATCATCATGTTCTACTTCTTTAGATTGAAGCGTAGGTTCTTTTGTCTTTGTTGCTTGTGCGGGCTGCATTTGTTTCAACTTGTTGCAAAACTATGGCCGAAATTTCATATAGAAAATAACACTTGCACACGGTGCAACTCAAGTTCACTCTTAAAATTAAAGAAAGCGTTTTGTTTTCAACCTGTTACTGTGTCTAATTTTGACTATATTCACTTGGTCCAATACACACTTCACTTCCGCATTCGAATGTGGAAGCGTTAGTATGAAAGAAACGAACGAAACATTCTGAAAATGGGTTCTCTCTTCTCCAGCATCTGTATACTGATTTACTTCTTGCAAAAATTCTTCAGTTGAAGACTTATTTACCTATTTCATGAAATTTATGTTTGCCTCTGATTTTCAATTTTATCGATATTATCTTCAAATCTCAAACTGAAATCTAAAACTAAGTTAGTTAGAGACTGTTTCACTGGTTTGAAATCCTCTTTGACACTAAAAAGCGTCGTTTTCCAAGGATGTCTATATAATCAATGTCTATATTATAAGGAAGTCTATTCTGAATTTCTTTAACGAATGTTTTTACTCAAATTTAATTTCTTCCTCAAAGATTCTTCTCAACGTCTCCTGGTAACTTACAAGTTTTGAACTCATTCTCTACTGTGTAGCAAGACAAGGGGAGGAATCAATATATCCATCGATATCCATCAATGCTACCTTTTAGGGGATTAATTCTACCAGTGGGGTTTAGAATTATGCCACTTAGAGAACTAGCCAAACTTCAGAAAATAGCAATATGACACACAGAATATAAAGCATTGTATGTCCGAAGCATTGGATGTCCTGGTCACCGTCTGCTCAGTTCACTGCACACTGCCGTTATACTCCTTATGTAGTACAGAGATCGTTCTAGCTTCACCATCACTAACAGCCCGGCACAGCAGTCGCCACCTGACCAGACGTCTGGCCTGTTTCCAAGTCCAGGTGTTCCATTAAATCGATAAGTATCTGTATACCGAAATGTTTCTTGCAGCCTACAATAGTGGTGGTTAGCTAGTTTAGAGTATGCATATGGTCTTCGGAGGCTTACAATCCATGTAATTAGAACTAAAGCAAAAGAACACACCTTGCCTCTCCTTTTGTCATTTTGTAGGTGCCATTAGCTTGTTTTTGAAGTCGATTTGCATACTGTTAGGAAGAAAATGTTTCCAGCGTATTGAAAATTAAATGCTCAATCACACGTTTGACATATTGGCTGTAATATCTGCTACTTCATCCGTATTGATGGTCTAAGTTTTAGTGTCTTTTTCATAGTAAGACTATTCATGGCTTTGGATTGATTTTCTTTTTCATGTTTTTGAAATCTATTAAATTGTGTGAATGAAATGCCCGCTTTCACATATGGTGGGGAAACTCACCTCAGCAACACAGCACAGTGATAGACAGGGTGACCTACGGTCGAACGTCTTACGTCACAAACTCAGTGCATGTCCAGCAAGCAGACTGGGGTACCCAGCGTGTCAGGAGGCAGTGTATTGTTGAACAGAGTCGTATGAAAATGAACCATTGAGAACATACAACTGCGAATACGATTTTAAACTGAGACATTTTCCGCAGTAAGCTGTGAAAAACATTAACAGTGCATTTGACCAAGAATGGAGAATGAACGCACCACCCGCCGTTGGTTTCTCAGGTTTCGTTCCGGTGACAGTATAGCATAATGAGCTACGTTCATACCGACCAACGTCATGCCCGGATGAATTTCCCAGGAACACAGTGGAAGCAGTTCTGGAAAAGTGTTCGTGCCGTTGCAGACGAGTTGTTGGGCATATATATATATATATATATATACCAGTGTCGTTCGGCGACTCTGTGTATTCATTAAGATGAAAACGTTACACATATGGATGCCACAAGAGTTGACATGGGCCAATAAAAATTGCCGTCTGGAGGCGTGTAGTTTCTCTGAGTGTATGGGATAACTTATAGTTTTTCTTCGTTGGATTGTCACTTCTGATTAAATACGAGTTCCGTATGACAATTGTATATGACCAGAACAGTAGTTGGATAGTGATCATCGTCCAAAACAGTGTCTGAAACCCCCTAAACCCGAGGAAGATGCTGCTGCTGGTATGATGTATAATGGGAATGATTCATCATTTCTTTCCCAGTCAAGGTGGAACCATCAATGCTGATCATTATAGTCCTGAACGCTATGAAATGCAGGCCAAACATATTCACAGGGATCCATCCATTATCATCGGACATTGTGCCCTCTTGTTGTACTAGATTTCGTGCTCACATGTCGGTTAAAGGACAGTGCAGACTCTCCATGAGTTTGTGTAAAACCCTTCCTCACCCACCATGTTCTGCTGATGTCTCTCGCTTGCGACTACCACCTCTTCCACTTCCTGGAAGTGAGATGATCTGCAGTGATCGGGCAGTGCGGCTATATTCAGGGTGTTAATGAACTATACCGACAAACTTTACGAGGTGATTCCTCACATCAAAATAAGAGAAAAAGTTCATATAAACCTATGGCGAAAAGTGCATAATTTCGGAGCTAGGGCTGTCCAAAATCGTGAAAAAGCCCAATTTCAGGAGGCCCTATTTCGAATTCGAGAGACTGTGGATGGTGGTCCTTATCAGCGTAAAGGAAGTCACGCATACGCAATCCAAAAATATATTTCATATGTTCAATGTCCATATTTCATTAATGTTCAATGGGTGTACGGATTATATCCTGCAGGGTGAAATTCCCAGACATGCCATCAATCGAATTTTGAGATATGCTCTGACTTTATGATTGGTCCAAAGTAGGCAAACGAGAAGCCTTGATAGCAATGAACACGGAATCCTTTAGCGCGATGTCGGAAGTGTTAAAAATTGTCAGCAGCACGATCTCTCGTACTCGGAAAAACGCATGATGTGATGTTTTCTTTCACGCTTATAAGTGAAGGAAACGTGAAATATACCGTGACGAAATACATATCATCTACTGCGAACACAAAGAAACATGTAGCTGTCGGTGTCTAACACTTCCGTCTTTCCTCCGAAGCATTGGTTGTCCATTGGTGTCAAAGTTTACCTCCTGCCCACTTTGGAACCTTCTTAAAATCAGGGTATATGTGAAAATTCTATTGAAAACATATCTGAGAATTACACCCTGTAGGGAATAACCTTTACACCTATTGTCAATTGATGAAATATTCACTTTTGGATTGTGTATGCCTGGCTTCCTTTGCGCTGATAAGAACCACCATACACAGTCTCTCGAATTCGAAATAAGGCCTCTTGAAATTTGGCATTTTCGCGATTTTGTACAGCCCTAGCTCTGAAACTATGCACTTTTGGCCATAGGTCCATATGAACTTTTCCTCTTATTTCGATGTGAAGAATCATTTCTTAAAGTTTGTCGATATAGTTCATTAACACCCTGTATTTACAATACTGACATTCCTTATATTTCTGTATAGTGCTTTTTCAACCTTGTAACATTCCTCTCACTATTCCTTTGTCTATTTATTGTATTGTGAGAAAAAGGAAGCATCACTAAGGGAGAAAGTGGCTAAAAATAAGCAGTATTGTTGTTTCTTAAATGTGTTTAAAAGTCACAAACTTCATAAGCTCCATGAGGTTTTACTCCAACTTAAAATTTCAATTTTAACTTAGATATTTGTCTTTTTGTTATTTCCAGATTGGAAAGTTACAAAATTCAGCAGACAGTAACTAGTAGTAAAATTTGCTGAGAGTGTCAGTGCTCCTTTAGCCGAATTGAATAATGAGCATAATTTTGGTGCATGTGGTCACGATTTTGATTCCCGGTAGCATCACGAAATGTTTGGATTGACCGAGCTTCATGAGGCGATTGGAAGGTACTTCAACTACAAGATATGAATTTCAATCTAGAAAGCCGTAATAACGGCAATGAGAGTCGATATGCTGACCACACATCATCCAACTAAAATTACTCTTGCTTGTCGATCGAAGCCTTTCGTGAACTGTAGCCCCAAGAAATTTTGATACGTCGAGTAATAGCTACATGAAGTGAATTGTTAAACATTTGATTTTTTCTTGTGATATTTTTGTGATGAACGACTTCTCAAGCAATTATATTTTAATTTTCAAAGATCTGCTTGCATTTTGAATCATTTAAATATGTTAACAAGTATAATGGAATATGCATTGGCGATTTTTATATCAAAGGCATATTCTTTTGCAGAGTTGACGTCCGACACCACAAGAGCGAGTGACTGTATGCCGATTGAAGTATCTTCAAGAATAAGCACTGATCCTAATTACGCCAATGAACAAACATACGTAGACGAAATTTTCATACAATACGAAGCCTCACAGCAAGAAAAGAAATTCATGTGCGTGAATTGTGGTAAATCGTATGTGTGGAGCTATACGCTCAAACGGCATATGCAGTATGAATGTGGAAAAGAGGCACAGTTTCAGTGTCCAATGTGTGATTACAAATCAAAGCAAAAAAGTAATTTACTCCGACATGTCCGATGCTTTCACAGTCTTCATGATGGATAAAATAAAATGATATTAATACTCTTCACGTATCGAATTTTTTGTATGAACATACTTTCATAAAATTCTGTGACAGTGGTACGAGGGCCATGCCGAAAGTTTTTAGCAGCGTAATAATCTAACATCACAGCGACATTTTGTTTATTGCATTCGACACTCCAATATTTTGTGACTTTCAGCCATCAATGGCAACAATGAGTGTGTGATAGCATGGTCAGAGATAAGAGAGATAAGGAAGCGCGTGTGACCCATTGTCTAGTTAGCCATGGAGCTGTCAAGACGTGACTTTCGCGCTATGATTTTCTACGATTACAAGAAGGGCTTAACCGCGGAGCAGTGCCTTGAAACTTTGGGGAATCTGCTCTTCGCGAGCCAGTGTTGGAAATTGATTTCGGGCATTTAAAAGGGGACGTACGTCAGTTGAAGATGAACCTCATCCCGGACGGCCAAACAGTGCAGTGACTCCCGAAAACATCGAAGCTGTGAGGCAAATGGTGAAAGATGATTCCCATGTATCTTTCCTAGAGATCGTAGCGACTCTCAACATTGGGTCAACAGCAGCGCAGACAATTATGCATGAACACTTGGGTCTCAGGAAAAAGTGTTCTCGTTGGGTCCCCCATTTAGTCACGGAAAGGGAAAAAGAGGGTAGGGTGGAATGGTGTAAATTTATGGTGAATAAATTCAACCAAGGGGCAAGTCGTGATGTTTACAACATCATCACTGGTGACGAAACCTGGATTTATCATTATTATCCGCTTGTCAAGCAGCAGTCGCAAGTGTAGTGCTTCGAGAATGAAAATCCCCCAACCAAAGTGAAAAGACCTCGGAGTGTTGGAAAGAAAATGGTTGCGTCTTTTCTCACGGAAGGGATATGTTGCGACTGATGTACTTGACAATCGTCGTGCGGTGAATGCTGAGTGGTGCTCAACAGTTTGTCTTCCCACTGTGTTCAAGAAATGGAAGGCCCAACACGCAAGATCAAAACTCGGCCATCTTCTGTTGCATCATGACGATGCAAGTCTCCACAGTACTGCAAGAACTGTAGACTTTTTGAACCAGGAAGGAGTCAGAGTGCTGCCACATCCACCCTATTCGCCGGACTTGGCCTTGTGCGACTTTTTGTTTTCCAAAGTGAAGGAACACTTGCGTGGATTGCTGCCACATCCATTCTATTCGCCGGAGTTGGCCTTGTGCGATTTGTGTGTGTGTTTCCCGAAGTGAAGGAACACTTGCGTGGATGTCGCTTTTCATTGGATGATGATGCGATTGGTCTGGAGTCTGTGGACAGTATAGACGAAAGTGTGTGGAATGAACAGTTTTCTAAGTGGTTTGAAAGGATGTAAAAGTGTATTCGTATCCGTGAAGAGTACTTTGAAAAACTAAATGTTTTGTTTCAGTTCGACGCTTCTTGTGGTCAGAGCTAAAAATTGTCGGCATGGCGCTCGTATGAGTAGTATTTATATAGTAATAGCACTAGTTCCTGAAGACAAACTTTCTAACGTTACATTTAAGTATACATAGAAGTTACGTAACAAAACTGTATGTTACAGTTAGATTTTTGTTCTAGAATATCAGTGATGTGAAAATAGCATACAAAACATGTTTCATTACTTTATCATATACTAGCATATATTACCCGCTTCGCTGGGTTGAAATAAATAATTTAAATGCACACTGATATTGCTATCATTTTAATGGATGTCATCCCTCCTCATCCCCCAAGTGTCAGGGCTGAACATTTACTTAAACAGCATCAGAAGTGTCACTGTTCATTTCGGCGACCTCAAAAAATGTGGATTCAGCACTAATATCAGTTATTTTCGATGATTTTTAAATATCTCTTCCTCCCCCTCCCCAAGTTGTGGGTTTGAATTTGGATTTAAACGGGATCGAAAATACTACTGTTCATCTAAGGGATCCAGAAAACTATAAATTCGACACTGATAGTGGCCATTTTCGATCATTTTTATTTCTCTCTTTCTTCTCCTCCCCCAAGTGGCAGGGCTGATTTTAGATTTAAACCGGATCGGAAATGTCAGTGTTCATCTGAATGATCCCGGAAACTAATATTGGACACTAATATTGGTCATCGATCATTTTCGATCATTATTATATATAGCTCCCCTCCCCATCCTCTTTGCTGCGACACACGGCATCACAGTTGTCACTGTTAATCTCAGCTACTCCTAAAACTATGGATTCGACAATAATATTAGTCATTTTCGATCATTTTTAAATGTTTAATCCCTCCCCTACGTTGCACCCTCCCCCTCCCCAACTATCAGGGCTGAACTTGGATTCAAAACAGCATCAGAAGTGTCACTGTTTCTCTCATCGACCCCGAAAAATATGGATTAAACACTAATATCGGTCATTTTTGATCATTTTGAAATTTCTATTTCCCTCCCCTCCCCTACGTTGCATCGTCAAACTGAATAGCCTAGAGCAATCCCTGCCCCTAAACACAGGTGTGTTGAAAATTTGATTGAGATCGGTCGAGTGGTTCAAGAGTGATGAAGTCACAAAGGCAGTCATTTTTTTTTTTTACATATATCTCTCTCTCCCCCTTCGCTACGTTGGCTCGTCAAAGTGAAACGATAAATAACTCGCAAGGCCTGAACCTCATATATGTTGAAAATTTGATCGAAATTGGTTTTGTGGCTCAAAAGTTATTAGGTTTTATTAGTTTTTATTTATTTGTCCCCCCCTCCCCTCCTCTAGGATCTACCGTTAAAATGAAATTGCAGATATGGTTTGAGATCCGAACCTCATGTATCTTGAAAATTTGATTGAGATCGGTCGGATAGTTCAAGAGTTATTAAGTTACAAAAATAGTCACTTTCGGTCTTATATAACTTGATTTTTATATATCTCCTCCTCCCCTAGGTTGCACCGTAAAAGTTAAATGACGAAAACATCCCAGGCCCGAACCCTATCTATGTTGAAAGTTTGATTAAGATCGGTCTGGTGGCTCAAAAATTATTAAGTTTAATTGATTTTTATAGATTTCTCCCCTCCTCTCTCTCTTCCCTAAGTTCTACCGTTAAAGTGATATGATAAAAACCACGTCAGGTCCGAACCTCATCTATGTTGATTTTTTTTTAAAGATCGATCGGGTGGTTTAAGCGTGATGAAGTCACAAAGACAGTCACTTTTATTTTTACTTTTTTTAAACATATATCTTCCCCCCCCCTTCGTTGCACTGTAAAAGTGAAGTGAAGAAAACATCCCACGCCCGAACTTTATCTATGTTGAAAGTTTGATCGAGATCGGTCGGGTGGTTCAAGAGTTATTAAGTCTTATTATTATTAAGTTTTATTTATTTTTATATATCTGTTCCCTCCCCTTCCCTAAGTTCTACAGTTAAAGTGAAATGATAAAAACCACCTCAAGTCTGAAATTTGAAATTTGAATGCCTCCCACATCCCCCCTTACTCGCCAGACCTCGCACCGAGCGATTTCCATCTGTTTGGTCCGCTCAAAGAAGCAATGGGTGGCAGGAAGTTCTACTCCGATGAAGAGGTACGCAACGCGGTGCACGAGTGGTTGCGCCGTCGCCCAAAATACTTTTTTCTGCAGGTATTCAGGCTCTTCCGAAGCGCTGGCGGACTTGCATTGAACGAGGAGGGGACTATGTTGAAAAGTGATTTACTTCTGTACCCTGTGTGACCAATAAATAACATTTAAAAAAATAATTATGGTTTTCATTTGACTCCCCCTCGTAATGTAGATTATTGTGTTTAGCAGTAGGTTGGGTGATATCTTTGTTTTTCAGTCATTTTCTTCCAAGTTCACTGATGTTTTGTCAATCATACCAAGGACATGCTTCAGCTCATTTTGTCGGAAGTGACGTAATGTGTTAAAGAATATCAAGAGCTCAGTGCATTAGAAGTAATACGAGTCGTACAAACGGACCATCGTTTTATCCCCCTTCTTCTAAATCTTAAAAAAATAGTAATTTTACTGACAATGAACATTGTACACTAAAATCAGTTAAGGTGTCCGGTATTTAAGGTGAGCCCACGCTTGGCTTCTTTTTTAAAGAACCTTTATTTCCTCATGAAACATGCACTACTATATTCTGTAAGTTGGCCACTCGTCTATTTTGGAATCTCATCGCAATAGACAAAATCACCTGTGTATGTTAGACAACTATGTAATCTTCATTTCTTGGAAACCTCAGAACGTCCCTTGTTTCGAAGATCATTCAACTCAAGTCGAAAAGAGGAAATCTTGTCCCCATACATACAAGAAGAGCCAGTACTGTTTATTACTGTTTGACGGTGAGGGTATGCACACTCTACATTACAGGACATCTGGTAGTCAAGTTTAGATTAATTTCTGAGCTATCGATATTCTTCGCATTCTCACGTACTCAAATAGTTTTCTTTCTGGAGAACGTACAGAAATGACGATAAAAAGATAGGGCAAATCTTCGTTTTGTTCGTCTGCTTGCTTATCAACACCCAGCAGCAGAGTTGTTGCTGTTTCTAAATATTGTAAGGTTCCGCATGTCTACACGTCATGCAATAACCACGCGTAAACTACATGTGTTAATAACAAACAGAAACAATCAGACGACGATCTCGAAGAGGAGTCACTCACCATCGCCAACAGTCGGAACGATGAGAATCAACGAAGGAAGCCGACGATACAGGATAAAATGGAACTGCGCGCCTCGACCAACATCAATCTCCCCGGATTGATCGAAACACCTAAAACCCCTCTCACGACGCTTGGTCACCGAGAGGTACCCATCCTTATACCCACGACACACGGTCACCGAGAGAGATATACCTAATATACACCCCTTTCACGACGCACGGTCACCGAGAGTACCTCACCTCAAAGCCCACGACGCTTGGTCACCGGGCTCCTATCTAATCTTACCTAAATATTAGAGGAATTGCTTATTATAATTTGTGTACATAAAAGACTTTATAATAAAAGGTGAAGGGAAAGTCCAAATCCCGTGTACATTTTATTGCTCTACCCAAGAAATTTTACATGGTAGATGCGTCGGCGTCTATTTACAGACATTAAAAGGACTTTCCTACGGGACGCTCTTTTTATTAACGAGAAAACGGACTTAGAAACTTTTAACAATACAGTGTGTTACTAAAAGCAGGATCATATAAAAGATAGTATCCGTATTGTCATAAATACTCTCATTACCCTTAACGGTAGATTGATTCGTTACAGACTGGCAGGTATATATGGCGACAACTAGATCTGGGAAAAATACATATAAAGAAGGTGATAACAATATGACAGAATCAGGCTCCCGTATACCTGTTAATATTTCTCACTTAACTAGATATTCTGGTCATAGTACAGACGACCCGGATCGATTTTTCATGCTGTTCGATCATTTGGCTTTACTTCAGGCTTGGACCCCCGAAAAGAAGGAAGAAATTCTTCCAATGTTTCTGCAGGACGTAGCTCTCGACTTTGTTCTACAATTGCAAAATTAGAATCAATTCGACACACTAAGTTACGAGTAACTGAAAACCAAATTAATTTCTCTGTCCCGCCCAAATTTACCAGCGTATAAGGCGGAATTAGAAATTTTCCAAATTCAACAAAACGAAAATGAATCTCTCGATTCATATTTCTAAAAGAAATTAAGGGCCATCAGACAGCTAATGCCAGAAGCTTCAGAGGAACAGAAAATTAATTTTCTTTCATTAGGACTACAAAGAAATTTGCTGCAAGAGATAGCGTTAGAATCCTTTCCAACAATCCAGCGGCTTCAGAATCGACTTCATGAATTGGAAAAAGTTCAGGACCTCATGCAGAGGAGGAATTACGTGGAATTCATTCTTTAATCGGCCAACCTAACCACCCCTCATCACTCCCTTTGTACGACCATTATAGCCAAACGAATCCTGATTCATACTTACCAACCTATATGCAACAGCCAACTTCCCAATCGTTGCCTTCCGCACCTCCATTACAGAATATTTCCCCTCCACAGACAACTTCCTCTGCACCTGAAGTTTCGAATCCGCATCCCCACCAAAGTCAAAACCCGCCCTCACAACCTCCTCACACGGACCTTACCGAATTAGCTAATCAAATGGCCGAGCTATCATTAATGGTGGCACAGCATGCCCTGAAGACCAATTATTGGCGTAACAACGGACGAAAAGCGGATGCGAAGAATGCCAATAAAGGAAATAACGGTGGTAGAAAAAATAACAGTTTTGTAAAAGGCAATAAAATTTCTGTCTGATCAATTTGTTATAAGAAGAACCACGGAGCATCCACGTGTTGGAATAATCCTAAAAATTCCAACCAGGGAAACGCATAGATGGGTTCGCAGGCCAAAGTCAAGCCTCGCGGGCCATTTCAGAAAAGTCGGCGCGGGCCACACAGACACCACCACAATTAAAACGCAATAACATTCAAGAAGAGCAGCCAATAGCGTAAACTTTTAAGGAAACGGACGCCAATTTTTTCACCCAGATGACCTATAATGAACACCGAGAACATGTTAAGCTGGGAATAGAAAATAATAAACTATTGCTAAATATTAATGTAAATGCAAGCAATCTACCAGCCATAATAGATACGGGTTCTAGTCTTAGTCTATGGTCAAGACGGGACGTACCCCAAAAATGTACGCTAATACCATTTCAAACTCGTATCAAGGGCATTGCTAACAAAGTCCTAACTTTAAAAGAAGTAGCTTTAATTAAATTTAAAATTGGCACTACCACCTTCTCACATTACTTCCGCATCATAGATGCTGACTTTAATCCGATTTTTGGGAATGACATTCTCACAAGACTTTTCTCTCAAGTAGACTTGGAGAATAAATCCATATCATTATATAGAAAACCTAGGAAACTACGTTTCCAATGGAAAAACAAGAATCGGAAGAAATGTCACGAGACACAACTCTCTCTTTGCACTTGCAAAGGAATGCAAACGACATCACAGCGAGTAAAGTTACGATTCCTTCGAAATCACATTTCTACTTCCCTGTATCGATTCAAAGAGAAACAATTCATGACGCTGCATTTTATATTACTCCACTACAATCATTATTAGACCGATACGACTTACAAGCAATGACCATGAGAGTACCGAGTAACGACCTTACGTTACTAATTTCCAATCCTACGGCACGAATAATAACATTAAATAAAGGTACACCAGTGGCGTATACAGAGGAGGGCGTGGAAGAATTTTTATTTAGAATAGAAGGAGATGAAAAGAAAGCGCACCAATTTCGTACTCAAGAAGAGATAAAAGAAAGATTAAGACAAACCGCTAAAACTTTTAACATTAACCTTTTTTATATAAATCCGGATTTACCGGAATACCAGCGAATAGCTGTAACCAACTTATTGTACAAATACAAGGACATTTTCTCATGCAGCCCAGAGGATATAGACTATTTTAGAGGTTATGAACACAAAATTCGTATAGATAAAAGTGCGTCATTCCATCACCGTTCCCCACCAATTCCATTAGGGATAAGAGATAAAATTGATAAGCAGATACAACAGCTGTTAGATGCCAAAATCATAACGGAGACACAGACTAGTAATTTCTCCTCGCCTTTAATTGCTATCAAAAAGCCAAACAGTTCAAATTTCAGGCTTGTGTTGAATCTACAGGCATGTAATAGCTATACCAAATATTTAAGCATACCGTTTCAAAATACAGAGGACGTTTTGCAGGTTTTAAAAGGCAAAAACCTAATTTCAACCCTGGACATTGTGCAATCCTATTTTCAGATATAATTGCATCCAAAAAGCACTAAATACATGACTTTCGAAGTAAATCATACACGCAAAAGTTATAAATTCCTTAGATGCGTAATGGGTCATTGTTCCTCTTCCCAATCTCTAACCATAGTAATAAAAATGCTATTAGACGGCTTACCAAAACGCATAACCAATTTTGCAGATGACATCGTGATCGGCTCTTATACGTGGGAATAACTACTCTCAGATTTGGAGCTTTTATTCCAAAAATTAAGGAAACACTACTTCCGAGCCAACCCCAAGAAGACGCACCTGTTATATAAAGAACTCCCAGTACTAGGATTCCTTGTATCCGGAGAGAAGATAAGCATCTCACCAAAAATTGCAAAGAAGATCAAGAATTTTAAAAAGCCGACTACCAAACGCATAGTTAAGAGCTTTATTGGCTTATGCTCTTATCTACGAAGTCATATTAAGGACTTCACAACAAAGATAGAACCTTTCCAGCAGCTTCTTACTAAAAATGCCAAATTTAAATGGACAGAAAAACATGACGAATTATTTGAGAAGTTGAAGGAAGACATTTTGAATGCCCCTTCTCTCTATCATTTCGACGAAAAGCTAGAGATAAGGCTGTACACAGATGTATCCTCTCACCAGATCGGAGGACTATTAGCCTGTTATGACCTTAAAACTAACGAAGAAAGAATTGTTTCCTATTGTAGCAGACATCAGTAGAATTGAGTGCGTATAGACGGCCGAGTCAGCGAAATTTGATCTTGTTTTCCTAGAATTCGATGTCATTTCCTGGAATTGGGGGGCAAGTTTCGACAAGCCTTTAGTTGCTATGTTCACAGCCTTTTACGGCTAGTACAGAAGTTCGTGGGAAAATGTTTGTTTATGAGAAGAGCCTGTTGCTATGGTGATAGTCTTGGATGGCTTCATCGTCTTGGATGGTCATACTCTTGGTCGGATCATAGTCCTATCAGTTATCATGATCCAAGCTTCCCAATTGATTGATTGATTTTTGCTTTTCGTTATGTATTGAATAGCTAGATGCTCTTGGCCTTCATAGTCTTGGATGCTCATACTGTTGGACGGATCAGAGTCCTATCAGTTATCATGATCGAAGCTTCCCAATTGATTGATTGATTTTTGCTTTTCGTTATGTATTGAATAGCTAAATGCTCTTGGACGGATGAGAGTTCTATTAGTTATCATGATCGAAGCTTCCCAATTGATTGATTGATTTTTGTCTTTTCGTTATGGATTTGAACGCCCCAAACCCCTCCACTCCACTCCCTCCTGCGAAGAACGTAAGCGAACGTTGTTACTATGCTCATACTCTTGGATCTTGATGAGAGTCCTTTCAGTTATCACGTTCGAAGTTTCCCAATTGATTGAATATCAAGTTCGAAGCTTCCCAACTGATTGATTGATTTTCGTCTTTTCGTTATGTATTGAATAGCTATTTTGCATAGCGAAGAGCATACTTAATGTCTTAAAATATTCAATGCTTTCTCATCGAGAATCGAACATGTACACTAAATATGTTTTCATTTTGAAAGCTCTCTCATTGAAATTGAACGCAAGACCAGTACTTCACGATTTAGAGTTGAATTAATTCTTGCATGAAAAAAAAAAGAATTTCATGTATTGATTTTAGCGTAGCATATGATATGTACAGTGTTCGAAGCTCTTCATTTCGAAGCACTATAATGCTTTCAAGTGTTCAATGCTCCCTTTCTCTCTCTCTATCATCGAGAATCGAACCCGGACCAAAGTGGTATTAAAACATAAATAACAACCATAAAAATAAATTTAAAAAATACAGCATCACATTATTATTATTATTATTATTATTATTATTATTATTATTATTATTATTATTATTATTATTATTATTATTATTATTATTATTATTTTGGGAGTGAAAGTGAAGCAGACAACTAACCTTGATTGTAGCTTCGTTAACTTATGAAATAAAGATTGTACACAAAAATCTACTTTGGTAGGGAGCTGGGATCGAATTTGGTACTTCATGATTTTAAAGTTGAACTAGTCCTTGCATGAAAAAAAAAAGAATTTCACTTCGTTTTCACGACAGAAAGGATCGAATTAACTTCATGCCTTAAAATGTGTAATATTTCTCATCGAGGATCATCGAACCAGCAGGACACGGGAATCAAACGCAAGACCTGTACTTCATGACCATTGAGTTGAATTAATCTTTGCATAAAAAAAAAAGAATTTCACTTCGTTTCACGACAGAAAGGAACGAAATAGAAATATTTAATGCTCTTTCACTAAGAATCGAACCAGAACCCTAAATATGCTTTTATTTTGAAAGTTCTCTCATCGGAATCGAACGCGAGACCAGTACTTCACGGAAAGGAACGAAATAATTAATTTATTGTCTTAAAATAATTAATGCTCTTTCACTAAGAATCGAATCAGACCCCTAAATATGCTTTTATTTTGAAAGTTCTCTCATCGGAATCGAACGCGAGACCAGTACTTTACGGAAAGGAACGAAATAATTAATTTATTGTCTTGAAATATTTAATGCTCTTTCACTAAGAATCGAACCAGAACCCTAAATATGCTTTTATTTTGAAAGTTCTCATCGGAATCGAACGTGAGACCAGTCCTTCACGATTTAGAGTTGAATTAATCCTCGCATGAAAAAAAATTCACGGAGTAATCCAACTTGAGGTGAGCACTCTATCACTGAACGTCAGTACCTCGCATATAGATTAGATTTTATTTTTTAAAAAACTTTTCGTCTTATTTTTTTCTAGTCGTCTTGTATTGGGTAGCTAGATTCCCCCCTCAGCCCCCCCAGACCCATCTTGTAATACTAAGAATAGAAGTTCCAAGAGTTTGAGGAGTTTGACCTGATCTTATTCTCACGAAACGTCCGGAAAATTTTCGTCTGGAACCTTCTCAGGAAATTGAGTTGATAAGACGATTGTTGCAGTTCATGGATGTTTTTAAAACGTATTGGTAGCGGAAGCTTATCATAACATATAATGTTTTAAAAACGTAAGATTTAAAGTTGAATTAATCCTTGTATGAAAAAAAAGAATGCTTTCTCATCGAGAATCGAACGCGGATCCCAAACGATCATGGTCTTTCGTAAGTGTATGGTACATGTATAAACAAGATGAAACATGATTTCCTCTTCGTCATCCCTTCCTGCATCATGCATGTATGCACAGATATTTGTATGCATAGTGCCATTAGTCTCTGTTGATCATCTGCTGAAATAACATGGCTGTGTAAATCATAAGTTACTTTATAATATTGACTTCCATAGATTTCGAACATAATTGAACATAGAAACGTAAGCAAGATTTCATTGAAGTAGACGATTAGAAAAATACGAATAGTGGAAGATTAAGAATGGAACTGCGACCAAATTCTGTATCTGAAAGATATCATTTCAACAAATGCCAGAATTACCATATAGTGGTGCATATAAATGTTTTGCCCCTCAATATAATGAGTATTGTACAAAGGAATTACGTTTAAGAACATTCGAACACTGGCCTATTTCATCAAAACAATGCCCGGATCAATTAAGTGATGCTGGATTTTTTTACACGAAGACAAGAGACCAAACTATATGCTTCTATTGTGCTGGTGGATTAAAAGATTGGACTGATAACGATGTTCCATGGATAGAACATGCGAAATGGTTTCCTAATTGTCCATTTCTTTACCTTAAGAAGGGATATGCTTTTATTAAACAATTACAGGAAAAGTGCCCTGATATACAAGTATTTCATAGTGCTCCGAATGATGATATACATAAAAATGCTAGTAAAAGTTGCAATAAGGAACTTAATTTTCAATATGGTACAATTTGAAGTGAAACTTGAATAAAGTTCCATTACATACTTTTTCTTTGTATATAACTAAAAAGTACATGTACAGATTCTAAAGTTATCAAAACAATATGTATTTATACAAATAATTTACGTATGTGCTATTATGTATAACCTCCAGATGCATTAGCATCGTATTTGGAAAAATGAAAATATATGTTTAACATATAAAGGAATGAAGATTAATTTATCTGGACGTAACATGCACGATCTTGAATTTACTGAATTGATATCATAATCGTAAGTGTATAGGACATATATAAACAAGACGAAACATGGTTGTTTCTCCTCCTTGTCATATTAAATGGTGCATAAGGTCTTAATTTAATGAAAGCCAAATTATTGTGTATTGTACTGAAAAGTGGAACATTTGAATAAGTGAATCATGTTGCTAAAGACCTTGTATTTGGATTTAAGTGAAATTTTAACAGAATGGGAAAGAAAACTTGTACATTTGATTCCGCTTGTTTTCAGACTATAAACAAAAAACTCATAGATTCAATTATGACTGATTTATTTGATAGTGTACAAACACAGTCAAGTTTGACGGAAAACAAACTTTAAAGTTGATGAGTGTCAATGAAGTGGACTTCTGTTCATAAAGAAGCAGAAAATACTTTTCATTTATACTGAACAGTGTAGTTCTAATTCTAGTGCATTTAATAATAATAATTAAGTAAAATTGAAATCTTTTATTATTTTCACATAAAATTTGTATTTTGTGAACGATCAATACGGTAGGATTTTTAAATTAGTATACTAATGTTGTTGTTATTCCGATACTTCTCTTTTAGGAGTTAAGAAACTTCATTTAGAATGATTGATCTGAAAAGAAACCGTACGGACGTCTTTTTTTTCGATCACAGCACAACGTACGTTTACGATGAAGAACGTTGTGTTTGTAGATTTTTGAATTTATCAGAAAGTCCATACGGTGTGAACCGCGATCGAATCAGGGACCCCAAAATACTGGATGTAAATCCTCTATCACTGAGCCATCATACTCGTCAAACCAAAAAAACAAAAAAAAAAAAAAAACACAGACACATATGTGAATGTCTGTTATGCTAGTCTCTTTCTTTTCTCTGTTTGCTAGCACATTGAACTCCATCTTAAAATGGTTTTGTTTCAAGAGCAACAGATAACATTGTCAGATGTTTTGATGATTCGTAACAGACTGACCTACAGCCCTGCTAAACGAATGATAAAAGGTACAGTACAATTAATTGTATGTTAAATCATATTATGTCTTAAAATGTTATATGTGCCTGTAGTATGTGCTTGGGGAAGCCTCCTTGGAACATCGAATCACTTCACCTTTAAGTAATGATGGTAGAATAAAAAATGTGGAACGAGAAAAAAAAGGAAATGAAATCTATGAGTTTTAGTCCTATAGTTATGACTACTAAACTAGTGGGGGGGAAAGTGATGATGAGAAATGATGAAGTGAAAAAAGTGGGAGGAAACGGGAGAACTCCCAAGGAAATCCATTCATACGGTGTTTGTCCACTACAAAGTTCACTTTGTCTGGAGCAGAATTTGAACACGGTGCTTCATGCATTACAGATGAACGCTCCAGGAGAACCCAGAGGAAATTCACGTACACGGTGTTTGTTCATTATAAAGTTCATCTGGCGGGAACAGAATATTGAACCTGGGACCCGTTTGATAATATGATGCATACCTGTCTGTCTTTCTGTCTGTAAATGAAATCTTTGAACAATAAAGAGTTTTACTTCTCACAATAAAGCCAACAAGGTCTGTCTGTCTTTCTGTCTGTAAATGAAATCTTTGAACAATGAAATGGAATCTTTGAGTTTTACGTCCCACAATAAAGTCAACAAGGTTAATGGGAAATCTTTAAGTTTTACCCACTGGAATGAAAGATTAAACTATATTACTCATGCAATGATTGTTTGACATCCCATAAACATTTGTCCCTATACTTGTGAAATATAAATGTAAATATATCTAAGTGTATATCTTTCTGTCTGTCTATCTGTATGATGAGCATAATCGTGGTACGTTAAACTGAAATATTTTCTTACGTTTCGAACGTAAGAAATATGTGAAAGTTTGTGTGTGTGGCTCAGTGATAAAGCAACGACTTATTCTTTCAGATGAATACTTAGTATAGTAGAGCATTGTTCCGCAACCCCAGTGCATGCGGTCCCTAGTTCGATCTCCGATCAAGTAAGCTTATAATTTTTTATTACTAATTGCCGCCCACTGTGGTCGACTTCCGAACATAGTGTCCGTGAGTTTTCATGGTCTACTCATACATTCTCATTCTACTAAGTATTCATTCATTCATTCATTTGTCTTAATCATTCGTCTTCCTCAACATAATGAGCATAATCATGGTACGTTAAACTGAAATATTTTCTTACGTTTCGAACGTAAGAAATATGTGAAAGTTTGTGTGTGGTTCAGTGGTAAAGCAATGACATTCTTGCAGATGAATTCTTAGTATAGTAGAGCATTGTTCCGCAACCCAGTGCATGCGGTCCCTGGTTCGATCTCCGATCAAATAAGCTTATAATTTTTTATTACTAATTGTCGTGCACTGTGACAAAGTGCATGCAGCCCCTAGTTTCATCTCCGAACATCGTGTCCGTGAGTTTTCATGATCTACTCATACATTCTCATTCTACTAAATATTCATTCATTCATTTGTCTTAATCACCCATCTCCCTCAGCATAATGGGCATAGTCGTGGTACGTTAAACTGATTTGAACGTACCTCTAAATTGAGTTTTCGTATTTGCTACGAAGTAAGAACATCATATTGTGTTAAGTAATAGTTTTCGCAATTATTGAGACATCATGCCCTTCGTAAGAGAGAGAGAGAAAGAGAGAGATGAAATATTTTTAGTTTAACGTTCCGCCTAACAGAATTTCTTCGTATTTCCACTCTTCAGTGAAAATCAACGTTGCCATTTTCTTTTAACATAACATGTTTTTTTGAAGGTACATTAGTGACAATACTACGCGTCTTGGATGTTTGTTTCATTTCGAATTTGAAAAAATATACTTGTCGATTTGCGACTTATGTCTTTTCGTACCGAAAAGTTTCTCCATTCGTTGGCAAATAAATCTAAAAGTAATATTTTTTCTTCACGAACTATGAGAATTGTCTGAAACAAAGAGAGATGTGTTTATGCCCTTATTATTATTATACTGAACACCTAACATTACCACCATCATCATCATCATCAGCCTTGGAGAAACATAAATCTAGCAAATTCCGAACTCGTTTTTTTTTAGAGTAATTAACTGAAGGTGTGATGATTGACAAATCTGAGGCACTGATCGCCATTAAGTTCCAGCACTTGCTTTGTACAGGATGCATACCAAGAAGCTTCAGCATTTGAAAAACGAAGTACTGATTGTAAATCCTTTACCACTGAGCCACCATACTCCTCAAACCTAAAATGTAATAGGTTTGTACATCATGTAAAGGCCCCCGGAGAAATAAAGATACGTCCCCACAAATATGCCCTTTCTCGGTAAAAGGACATATGATTAAGACAAATGAATGACGAAAAAATAATAGTTGATAGAATGACAATGCGAATAAACGTTATATCACTGAGTCATCATGCATCCTGAAATCCATTGAATTTATGAGTAGAAGAACAATACACGTACTAGAAAGAAAAGATACATGTTCTTCTAACCTGACATAATTGCTTTAGAAAAATAACAAACATAAAAATAAAAAATACAGGAATGAACAAAGTAGAAGTAAACAGGAGAACTAATGCTCACAGTTTTTTGTTTACCACAATTACCTATTAACATGAACTCGGATTGAGACAGGAACCACAAGCACCAGAAGTAATCACTCTACCCATGCCCTTATCCACAGGGATGACGAGCGCCCCTAAAATTATCACGGTAGGCTTGCAAATGAACTAAAATATGATTGAATTCGGTCTTTCCTAACTTCTACTGCCCATCTCCCTACATTTGGGGCTGACTGTTGCCAATCTACCATTGGAACTCAACCATTGATCCATCATGACCGTTAAAAAATTAAATTGTGATTACTCATCACTCTTTTACAAAAAGCTACGAATACCGTCAGCGAACTTTCCATTGTGATAATACCAAGGAGACAGGAGGCTAATGAGGTAATGCTTAAAATTACTAATATTTGACGAACATGGGGCCCATGATTAGCAACCAAAAATTGGCATGTCCATGCTCCCTTTTAGAAAATTTTGTTCCAACTGGACCTGATTCAAAACGTTAGTGGTTACATTAGATAGTATTTGCAAAGATGTGATGTGCACAAGAGTAACATGTAATCGTTTCTTAGAAAATTAATTACTTTTCAAAACGAAAGTCTAACATTAAAAATGAATCGAATGACTTCATTAAAAGATTGAAATCTATTGTACACGTTCACCATCATCATCTTTAAACATCGCAAGTTTACTTTTTTTAAAAAAAAGAATGAACTACATACGTGTGAAGATAAATATTAAACCAAGACATTCATCAACAAAAATGAGAAGTGTTAACGTGTTCTGACGTAATGCTGAACAACAAAAGATAGCACATATCTAAAGAAACACTGACCTATCCTATATACAGAAGGAGTAGCAATGTAATATTCTGCGATATAATACATGATGCATTTTTATATAACTCTGCACATGTCGACATCAGGTCCGCAGTTTGAATTACTAGCGAAAAAAGGTTGCATCACGTAATGACCAATAAGTTTTGATCTATATTTGTTGGAGATACAGTAGCATCATTATTACGTATAGCCATATAATCTTCCTGTACACACGAAAAAGAAAGTATTCTTCAGTTGACAAATTTTCTTTTTCGCATTAATTCGTGAACAAATGAATTAATCTGTTTTCACGTTATCTTTGGAATAGTTATAATTTGATAACTTGTCAAGTCGGTACTGAAATAGGAAAAGAAATTTTCTCAACTAAAGAATTTTCTCAACTGGCTGTATGGGCACTAAATGATTATCCGCGAAGATGTATTGCTTTTTAAGACAAATAAGAAAAGGTAATTCAGATGACGAATTACAATAGTCTTGTGTTACGTTTTTTGAACAAATCTGAGAAAGTGGTTAAATCTAGCAATGTAGTATTCTGTGATATAATACATGATGCATTTTACATAACTCTGCACATGTTGACATCAGGTCCGCAATTTGAATTACACTATTAAAGATGTACCTAGACTTATATTCGGTTAATCGAATCTATAACTGTAACTGACCACTCACACTTCGAAAAATTGCACAAATCTGAAATTTTCAGATGAACCTTTAATGCGAAAAAAAGCTGCATCACGTAATGGTCAACAAGTTTTGATAAGTGATTACACTACGGATAAAAAAAATATCTATATCTTCCTAACTCTAGCAAATCCCCAAAGTCACTGCTAACAGGGGAAATATAAATCAAAAATCATCGCTGATAACGGGCTTGTGTGTACAAATTTCTATTTTTGATATCGTTTTTCTGAATATAATGTTGCTCTTGAAACTAAACTCTTTTTAAGACGGAATTCAATGTGCTATAAATTCCTACAGCGTTCAAAATCCTGTTCCCACCAAGTGAACTTTGTGGTGTACAAACACCGTGTACGTGAGGGTCCCAGGTTCAAACTCCTGTTCCCTGGAGACAGAAAGAAGAGAAGAAATTGATTGGAATATTATTTGAAAAGTAGTGCCTTGTACTTGTTCCATACTTAACACAAATTGGTAAATGTATTAAACCTTCGTTTTGTAATAGTTTCTCCCAGAGCTGCAACTTGTGTTCTAACGTTTTTATTTACGTGACGTCTGCAGTAATTATGTTTTTTTTTTTTTTTCAATCTTGATCTGACTATACTTTTATGTAGTTGTCCAGATATAAGACGTACAAGAAACTTTTTGATTCAAAATATATTGGATCTTGGATCAAGTTATCACGAACTTTTTTGAACGTACCTATGTTTTTGTATCATCTCGAATTTGAAAATGTACTTATCGAATTGAGACTTGCCTCTTTTTGTATCGAGAAGTTTCTCTCGTTTCGTTGGCATTACTCGTTACCCTAGTAATAGTATTTTGAGGTTTCAGCTTTAGATCTTCATAATAAATCTTTCATTCCCCCCTTCATTTGTACATTTTGTTTCTACTTTTATATCTCTGTACTTATTAGATAAAACATAAAATGTGAACGTGATTTAAAAACAAAGATGGAGTAGGAATATTGAAAGAGGCATTTAAATAAGAAATAACCTATCTTGTGGATCTTTGAATAAGAAGTTAGAAACATAAATGCTACTCACGCACACACGATGTTTGTACATCACAAAGTTTACTTCATGAGAACTGTGATTAAATCCGAACCCGTACACATCATTTGAGGTACAATTCATGTTCATTCCTGTTCTTTGTTTACTATAATGAGAAGGTGTGTTCTAGGTCAGATCACCACCATTCCTTAATATTCCGACTTTTCTGTAAATTTTGTCTAATGTGGTTATTTTCCTCATCGAAAACTTGGGCGAACTAGTATTGTTCATAAGTCTATGATGTGTGTGAATTAGTATTGCTCATAAATCTCGGATGTTTCTGTATTGTCTTGAATTTGAAAAAAGATCGTGTTCGTGCAATTGCTATATCAATTTAAAGTATTTATATATGTCACATGTAACATTAAAACAATGTCTGAGGACTAAAACTTGAGTGAACTACTATTGTCTATGAGTCTCGGATGTTTCTGTTTCATTTCGGTTTTGAAAAATGTACCTATCGATTTGCAACTTATCTCTTTTCGTGCCGAAAAGTTTATCGATTCGTTGATAATAGTAGTTTACCCAAGTAATAGTATTTTGAGGTTTCAGCACCTTGATAAATGTTATTCATCGTGTTCGTACAATTATTTTTATCAATTATGAAGCATGTCGCTTATGTAAGTGATAGTTTAAAAATACTTGTGCTTTAGACATGTAGACATATTATTATCAAAACGGCAGGGACTTAGTTGTCATCCTAGTACTATATACGTAAAATTCTTTTTTTTCATGCAAGGATTAGTTCAACCCTAAATCGTGAAGTACCAAATTTGGTCTCAGCTCCCTAAACAAAGTAGATTTTTGTGTACACAATCTTTATATCAAACGAATCTACTCCCCCAAATTAATAATAATAATAATAATAATAATAATAATAATAATAATATTCAAATTATGAATTTGGTACATAACTTTTCACAAAATTAAGATTTTCTGCTCGAAGTGATTCTACCTAAGGAACGTCTGAGATGATTTTTCGTTTCTTCTACTTTTATTAAAATGTAAAATCTTCCAAACAAATGTACAAGATTAAATCTAAACCTAATAGCTCTCTCTCTCTTTCTCTCTTCAATTAGTTTTTTTTATTGGTGAATGAATTCAAATACGATTTTTAATACAACGTAAAATATTAGTGAACTAATGAATGATACATAATCGGAAATGTATAAAATATATCACTTTCACTAAAATCACTACACTGAAAAAAATATTTTTTTCTTTTCATAATAATGAATTCAAATACAATTTTTGCATACAACGTAAAATATTACTCACTAATGAATGATACATTTTTCAGAAATGTATAAAATATACCACTTTAATAAAATCACTAGACTGAAACATATGTTTTCTTTCTTTGCGTGTTTCATTTCACTATTGGTATAGTCAACTTGATAATACATATTATTTTCAGACAGTTAGATATCCTCTTGTCACTCAATTTACGTCATAAAAATATATATGTCACTTTCACTAAAATCACTACACTGAAAAATATTTTTCTTCTTCTTTTTTTATCAATACATATCCATCTCATCGATATCATCCACAGGTTGAGTATCAGTTTCCCCCCACCATGATTGTGTTTGAATTCTGTCAAATAATTCATCCCTGATTGATTCTATAACTTTTTGTTTACATAATACTTTCATTTCCAATTTTAATCTTTCATCATCAATGTTTATATCGCCGTCCTTCTTCAAAGGCGAAGATACATTCGGAAAACTATTGTTCATTTCACTAATAATATTTTGTTCATTTACACACGTATGAATTGCCTCAAGTCCAGTACATGCAAGACATTGCGATTCTACATGATTGCGAATAGTCACTGTACACAATTGAAAATATTCACGTACCACCTCAATGCAAAGTTTACTTTTTTTTACAGCATGCTCAATACAAGGTAATATTTCCAAAAAATGAAATCATTCGCTTGAATTTCAGTATACACTGTTTCGAGGAGCATGAAGTGTACCTTTTTTCTCTATCGCCACTATTTTCTCACCCATCAAGTTTCGCATCAGCAGTTCATTATTTCGTCCAAGAGAATTTATAGATGTACTTTCAACTTGCGAATTTAAATAATCCGAAACAAATGGGATCAAATGTACAAGTTTTTCCCACTCCGACAAATTTAACTCGACTCCAAAAATAATTCATTTACCAATACGGATCACTGGCTCAAATGTATCACTATCCAAACCAATACAAATTAATTTTGTTTTCATTGAACTAAGTCCATATTGGACACTTAACAGCAAACACTCTTTCTTAGTCACCATTGTCGTTGATGCCATCTTTAACTAATGAATAATATGTTCACTCTCGAAGACGTATTCTATATGTATGATCATTAAATCACCTTGTCCTCATTGTCTTAAGAATTCGCAGGATACCTTTCTTATCTCTCGATGGAAATAATAATAATAAAGGACTCTCCTGCGTGGTTCGGATTCGTCATCCCCTTCTTCCATCGTGCATGCGTGCACAGATATCTGTATGCATAGTGTCATTGGTCTCTGTTGATCAGCTACTGAAATAACATGGCTATGTAAATGATAAGTTACTTTATAATATTGACTAACTCATATTAACTGGAAATATTTGTTTTCATAGATTTCGAACATAATTGAACATAGAAACGTAAGCAAGATTTTATTTAAGCATACGATTAGAAAAATACGAATTGTGGAAGATTAAGAATGGAACTGCGACCGAATTCTGTATCTGAAAGGATATCATTCCAACAAATGCCAGAATTACCATATATTAGTGCATATAAATGTTTTGCCTCTCAATATAATCAATATTGTACGAAGGAATTACGTTTAAGAACATTCGAACATTGGCCTCTTTCATCAAAACAATGTCCGGATCAATTAAGTGACGCTAGATTTCTTTACACGAACAAAAGAGACCAAATTATATGCTTCTATTGTGCTGGGGATTACAAGATTGGACTGATAACGATGTTCCATGGATAGAACATGCGAAATGGTTTCCTAATTGTCCCTTTCTTCACCTTAAGAAGGGATATGCGTTATTAATCGAATACAGGAAAAGTACTCTGATATGCAAGTATTTCGTAGTGCTCCGAATGATGATATACATAAAAATGTTAGTAAAAGTTGCAATAAGGAAATTACCTTTCAATATGATACAACTTGAAGTGAAATTTGGATAAAGTTCCATTACATACTTTTTCTTTGTATATAACTGTAAAAAAGTACATGTACATATTCTAAAGTTATCTAAACAATATGTATTTATACAAATAATTTATGTATGTGCTGTTATGTATAACCTCCAGGGATTTTATTGATAATGATGCATTAGCATCGTATTTGAAAAAATGAAAATATATGTTTAACATATAAAGGAATGAAGATTAATTTATCTGGACGTAACATGCACGATCTTGAATTTACTGAATTGATATCATAATCGTAAGTGTATTGGACATATATAAACAGGACGAAACATAATTGTTCCTGCTCCTTGTCATATTAAATGTTGAATATGGTCTTAATTCAATGAAAATCAAATTAACTTGTATTGTACTGAATAGTGACACATTTGAACAAGTGATTCGTTCTGGTAAAGGCCTTGTATTTGGAGTGCAGTGAAATTTAACAGAATGGGAAAAACTTGTATATTTGATTCCACTTGTTTTCAGACTACAAACAAAAAACTCATAGATTCAATTATGACTGATTTATTTGATAGTGCACAAACACAGTCAAATTTGACGGAAAGCGAACTCTTCCGTTGATGGGTGTCAATGAAGTGGACTTCTGTTCATAAAGAAGAAAATATTTTTCATTCATACTGAACAGTGTAGTACTAAATCTAGTGCATCTAATAATAATATAGTGAAATTGAAATCTTTCATTATTTTCACGTAAAATTTGTATTTTGTGGTCCATTAATACGTTTATATATGGTAGGATCTTTAAATTAGTATACTAATGCTGATATTATTCCGATACTTCTCTTTTAGGAATTAAGAAACTTCATTTAGAATGGTTGATATGAAAAGAAACCGTACGGACGTCTTTCTTTTTTACTAAGGAAACGCTGTACACTTATCACTATTGCGACAGTATACGCGCCTTTGGCGTGGAAGACCCGGGTTCGATTCCCGGCGGGAGCTCATGTGGTTCGGATTCCACGTTAATCAGTAGGTCCACGTCTCATATAGCCTCGCTGCTGAAAGGGACGCTAAACTAAAATCAACTCAACTCAACTCAACTATTGCGACAGTCTTTAGTTCGATCAGAGTACAACGTACGTTTACGGTGAACAACATTGTGTTTGTAGATTTTTTGAATTTATAGGAAAGTCCACATGGTGTGAGCCGTGATCGAATCAGGGACCCAAAAGTACTGGATGTAAACCCTCTACCACTGAGCCACCATACTCGTCAAACCTAAAATGTAATAGGCTTGTACATCATGTAAAGACCCCACGGAAAAATAAAGATCGGATCAGATTTACAATAATCACTGTTAAAACCAGAAATAATTTCTATCATATCAATTTGAAAAGAATTAAAGAGATGACAGAATTTATTTTGGAACGGTGAATTGTTTTCAAAGAATCCAGTTTCCGATCTTAACATTTTGAGTGTTGATTCTCGAAGTATTCTCAAAAATCTTTTTTCGTCTTGTCTCGTTTTGAAAATGTAAGTACAAAATGTATGTCCTGATTTTATCTAGAAGTTATCAGCATCCTTTCGCTTTATTAGTATGACAACCGCACTAATCACTAAAGCATCAAAATTTCAGTCAGTCAATTAGACGGATAGACATAGCCCTTTCATGTGGCTTCCCGATGCATTACATAGTCTGGAAGTCAAACTTCACATTGCGTTGTTGTGTAAAAAAAACAAGCATACAATGGAAGATTACGAAGAGGTTTGTATGTTAATTCCTTGTTTTATCACATTGAATGAAGAAAGAGAGAGAGAGAGAGAGAAAGTGTATGTGTGAAAGAAGAATGCAATGACATAACATTTGCCGCAGCGATATCTCGTTTCTGAGAAGTGTGATTATAATAATCTGTATTCGTTCACAGAGGACGACGATGTTATGCAGACCAGCGGGAAAGACTAAAAGAAGTTTTTTTTATTACTAATTGTCGTGCACTGTGGCAAAGTGCATGCAGTCCCTAGTTCGACCTCCGGACAAGAAAACTTATAATGAACAACATCGTGTCCGTGAGTTTTCATGGTCTACTTACACATTCTCATTCTACTAAGTATTCAATAATTCATTTGTCTTAATCATCCGTCTCCCTTAGCATAATGGGCATAATTGTAGTACGTTAAAATGAAATATTTTCTTACGCTTCGAGCGTAAGAAACATATGAGCGTGCGTGTGGGGGGGGGGGTCAATGGTAAAGCAGCGACTTATTCTTTCTCATGGATACTTAATGTAGTAGATCAACGTTCCGCAACCCAGTGCATGCAGGCCCTAGTTCGATCTCCGAACAAGTAAGCTTATAATGAACAACATCGTACACTACATGTAGTTCTCCAGACATAAGACGTACAAGATAATTTTTGAATGAAATATAATTATTGAATCTTGAATCAGGGATCACAAATTTTTTCGAACGGCCCCCCAAAATCGACTTTTCGTATTTTTTAAGGGAATAAGATCATCATAGTAAGTCAAGTGATAATCTGGATCTGGCTACACTTTATGTAGTTGTCCATATATGACGCACAAGAAAATTTTTGATTCAAAATATATTGGATCTTGGATCAAGGTATCACAAACTTTTTTGAACGTACCTCTAAATTGAATTTTCGTATCTGCTATGGAATAAGAACATCATACTGTGTTAAGTGATAGTTTTTTGCAATGATTGAGACATCATACCCTTCGTAAGAGAGAGAGAAAGAGAGAAATGAATTATTTCAGTTTAACGTCTCACAAATATGCTCCTTACGCTAAAGAAACACATGTTTAAGAAAAGTGCTGGAATATAATGTGAAAAGAGAGAGCCCCGAAAAGAAGAGAGTGTGATATTGCCCACAATAAATTTACTTCCTCGGAGGTCGAACCAGGGACCCTAAGCACCAGAGATAAGTACACTTTATCATTCAGACGTTCAAGCCACAGTGCAAATGTAGTGATTGTTTTGTATCCTCACGTACGAACAGTCATCCCTTATTTAATATAAATAAAATAAAACTGTTTGTATGTCTATCTAATGTATGTGCTCTGGGATCACCAAACATGATTATTTTAACATTGAACAATAGTCCCATGGTAGAATGAAGAAGAAAATGGGAGAAAACGCAGAGCCCCGAGAAAACCCACGACACAGTGTTTGTCCAGTGCAAAGTCCATACGGTTCGAAAGGGAGTCGAATCAAGGACCCTTGAGTTTTCGTATTTGCCACGGAATAGCATCATACTGAGTTAAATGATAGTTTTCACAATCATTCAGACATCATATCCCATTGTAAAAGAGAGAGAGAGAGAGATGAAATCTTTCAGTTTAACGTCCCACAAATATGCTCCTTATGCTATAAAACGGACGATATTGGTGTCAGACGCATATTTTCCCTGGCCGCTGGTTTTTATTGATATTGGTGCATTAGTATCGTATTTGCAAAGTGGAAATGTATGTTTAACATATAAAGGAATTTAGATTAATTTATCTGGACGTAACATGTACGATCTTGAATTTATTAAATTGATATCTTCATCGTAAGTGTATAAGACATGTATAAATAAGATGAATCATGATTATTATTATTATTAACGAAATGAACATCAGTTTTCCAAGTGTGTTTTTTTGATAAGAACGGCTGTGTGAACATTGCTGATGAAAGATTAAAATTGGAAATGAACGTTTTTTGCAAAGAAATACTCATAGATTTAGTTATGGTTGATTTATTTGATGGTGTGTAAACCCAAGGTATCGATATGTAATATGACAACCCGACTTGAAAGCACGTGCTGCTAACTTAGTAGAACAAAAATTTGTTGGCATTTCAAAAGTTGCATTCTTTACGGGACATCCTTTATTATTTCCTAACTTTCTCGAAAACTACGCATAAGATTTTATACTAACATATGTAATTTCGATCACCTCTACGATATTTACCTATATTAGACAATGGACAAGCCTACCAGAAGAGACACGGCTTCCAAATGACAATGCCCTCCTTCAGACTCTTGTGCTTTATGATACAAACGTACGGCATTCACACGTCCTCCATAAAGAGCGTCACGAGGATTCAACGATGTTTTCTTTGTGTACGGATGATTACTAACATACTTTGGAATGGCGGATGACTTCATTTACACTCTTGTGACAGAATATTTGGCTGTTGTTGATTGTAGAAGTTTGTTATGTGCTAGTTTTATTCTCGAAAATGTTTATACATGTCCCATTTTTTAGTTTTACGTTCCACGATTATTCCGGTTAGGCTAAAGGAGACGGTAATGATAAGAAATGAATGAAATGATGAAATAAACGACAAACGTAAGAACTCCGAGAAAACCCCATAAGCAGGGTGTTTGTCCATCAGAAAGTCCACACGACTCGAGCTGTGATCGAATCAGGGACCCCAAAGTACTGGTTGTAAAGCCTCTACCACTGAGCCACCACACTCCTCAAACCTAAAATGTAATACGTTTGTACATCATTTAAAGACCCCGGAGAAATAAAAAAATGAAGAATTTTGGAAAATAATAATATTGACTTATTTGCAAATATTAACTATCATACTTTTTTCATAAATAATAAAGAAGGCAAAACATTATGAGAGGTAACGAGAATAGAAAAGAGGATGGAGTCAGTGTTTCTTTCAGAATGGAACTTTGCTCTCTGTAGTATCCTTTCCCTTCTGGAACAAAGATTGTTTTATTAGTTTAACGTCTTGTGGGATCGCTGATAATAATAAATGAAATGGTGAAATGAACAAAGTAGAAGTAAACAGGAGAACCCATGATGTTTTTTTTTTTTTTTTTTTTTTTTACCACAATTCCCTATTAACATGAACTCGGATTGAGGCAGGAACCCCAAGCACCAGAAGTGATCACTCTACTACTCTACTCAGGCCCTTATCCACAAGGATGCCGAGCGCCCCTAAAATTTTCACGGTAGGCTTGCAAATGAACTAAAATATGATGATGAACTGTAATATAATTGAATTGGGTCTCTCCTAAATTCTACTGCCCCTCTCTCTACATTTTGGGGCTGACTGCTGCCAATCTACCATTGGGACTCAACCATTGACCCATCATCACCGTTAAAAAATTAAATTGTGATTACTCATCACTCTTTTACAAAAAGTTACGAATACTGTCAGCAAGCTTTCCATTGTGATAATACCAAGGCGATAGTAAACAGTTTGGCTAATGAGATATTGCCCAAAATTATCATTATTTCAATGGCTAATGAGGTAATGCTTAAAATTACTAATACTTGGCCCATGATTATCAACCAAAATTGGCATGTCCAGGCTCTCTTCTAGAAAATTTTGTCCCAACTGGACCTGATTCAAAATGTTAGTGGGTTACATTGGATACTATTTGCAAAGATGTGATCTGCACAAGAGTAACATGTAATCGTTTCTTAGCACGGAAGAGGATGCCAGGGGCGCACCCACGGCGATTAACTGGGTTCGGGCCCAACCAGAACTTTCTAACTGAATATACTTGTACACTTTATCAACAAAATTATACTTGTTTAACAGGGAAATGATTGATGCAACACGAAATTTTGATCCTACACTTCATCTGTACTCTTCCTCTTATAAAGCAATCTATTTCTTCCTTTTTTCTGAAAATAAAGGTGGAAGTATTTTACAAATACTTATGTCTTTTCGGGTGCAGAATAATGCCCGTTCAATACCACATAGATGTATTGGCTTGTATTACTGAACCGCACCCTTTCCAAACAAAACTTTCTGAGTGCGTCCCTGAAAAGATTGCTAACCAGCTCCAGAAAGAGGTCGCAACCTCCGGAAATATGTCAGGAAGAAACATTGGGCATGTCTGCTGCAGAATTCAGTAAATAACCACAGTTGGACGAGGAAATTAGTGTGGGAAATCCGCACTTTTAATTCATTTTATAACCATCTTTTGTTGTTGGTTTTATAGTTCTCATAAAATGTCAACGTGATTTAAAAACAATGATAGAGTATGAAAGTCGAAAGAAGCATTTAAATAAGAAATAGCCTACTCAATGGAATAGAAACATAAACGTTACACACACACACACGATGATTGTACATCGCAAAGTTCACTTGACGGGAGCTGGGATTGAACCCCGAGTCCTTACAGAACAGTTGAGGTGCAATTCATGTTCATTCTTGTTATTCGTTTGCTGTGATGAAAAGACCTACAGCTTATTGTGAAATTCATGCTTTCATCCCACCGTGATCAAATAAGAATCTTTTAATTCTATACGCTGCTAATATTAGTATACATATTATTTGTAAATAACTAGACACTTGAACAAAGTAACTTTCAGTATAGAAAAGAAAACATCGGTGGGTGGAGACTCCTGTGAATTATAGTGATAACTTTAACATCTTTTCGAGAACAAAACTCTTGGATATTATTGTTTTGTACATAGGAAAGGTCAGTGTTTCTTTTGCTTATCGTTACGTGAGCTTGAGAATGACACGTTTCGCTCCCCCTTTCATTGTTTGTCTTCAACAACAGTATAGCAATAAATTCGAAACTAGGCACTGCAGAGTATCGCAGTGATAACATCCATAATAAATAACAATATCCTGTAACAACTTTAAGCACGATGTGCCTTCAGTGCGAACGGTACCGGGTTCGATTCCCTGTGGTGGCACTCGGTCGAAAAATGTAAGACTCTTTTTAGGCCAGTCACCTTGAATGAGGTTTTTCTCGGTCTTCCTCATACACACCATGCAAATGCCTGGGGTGGTACCTAACCTTTCACAAAATTAAGATTTCCTGCTCGAAGTGATTCTACTTAAGGAACGTCTAAGACGATTTTTTGTTTCTTTTACTTTTACTAAAATGTAAAAATCCAAACAAATGTACAAGATTAAATCCAAACCTAATATCTCTCTCTCTCTCTCTCTCTCTCTCTCTCTCTCTCTCTCTCTCTCTTCAATTAGATTTTTATTGGTGACATCATTTTTATTTAATATCATGACGTACCAATAGAAGTGTACAAAGTGATTTACCACTGAGTCTCCTTATATAAAAGTTAAAGGAGATCTCCCTCGTGAATATGCGGTTAGCGCAAGTTCCTTTAACGTAGGAGATCCAGAGTTCGATTTCGTCTGAGAACTCCTGTGATTTGAATTCAACGTTAATTAGCAATAGTAGACCTACGTCTCATATAGCATCGCTGTTGTATAGGACATTAAAACACAAATCAACAGAATCGAATCATAAGTTATGGGATGTATTTTTTCAATGATGAACATGGATAGTAAAGTATGATGATTGTAAACGCACCTTGAATGAGCTTTTTCTGGGTCTTCCTCATACACACCATGCAAATGCCTGGGATGGTACCTAACTTTTCACAAAATCAAGATTTCCTGCTCAAAGTGATTCTACTTAAGGAACGTCTAAGACGACTTTTCGTTTCTTTTACTTTTATTAAAATGTAAAACTTCCAAACAAATGTTCAAGATTAAATCCAAACCTAATAGCTCTCTCTCTCTCTCTCTCTCTCTTAAATTAGATTTTTATTGGTGACATTTTTATTTGATATCATGACGTACCAATAGAAGTGTACAAAGTGATTTACCACTGAGTCTCCTTATATAAAAGTTAAAGGAGATATCCCTCGCGAATAAGCGGTTAGCGCAAGTTCCTTTAGCGTGGGAGATCCAGGGTTCGATTTCGTCTGAGAACTCCTGTGATTTGAATTCAACGTTAATTAGCAATAGTAGACCTACGTCTCATATAGCATCGCTGTTGTATAGAGCATTAAAACACAAATCAACACAATCGAATCACAAGTTATGGGATGTATTTTTTCAGTGATGAATAGTAAAGTATGATGATGATGTAAACGTAATAAGCATTTCATTAATTAATTAATTTAAATCTTTTAGTTTAAGAATTCAAGAAAAGCGTATACTTAAATTAGATACTACTACTAATGAATTCAAATACGATTTTTCATATAACGTAATATTACTGAACTAATGAATGATACATATTCAGAAATGTATAAAATATATCACTTTCACTAAAATCACTACACTGAAAAAAATATTTTTTTCTTTTCATAATAATGAATTCAAATACGATTTTTTTTTCATACAGCGTAAAATATTACTGAACTATTGAATGATACATTTTTCAGAAATGTATAAATTATAACACTTTTAATAAAATCACTAGACTGAAACATATGTTTTCTTTCTTTGCGTGTTCCATTTCACTATTGGTATAGTAAAGTTGATAATGCATATTATTTTCAGGCAGTGAGACATCCTTTACATGCTCTTGTCACTGAATTTACGTCATAAAATATATCACTTTCACTCAAATCACTACACTGAAAAATATTTTTCTTTATTTTTTTTTATCAATACATATCCATCTCGTCGATATCCTCCAAAGGTTGAGTATCAGTTTCCCCCCACACCATGACTGTTTGAATCCTGTTAAATAATTCATCCCTGATTGCTTCTATAATTTTTGTTTATATAATACTTTCATTTTCAATTTTAATCTTTCAACATTGATGTTTACATCACCGTCCTTCAAAGCAAGAGATACATTCGGAAAACTATTGTTCATTTCACTAATAATATTTTGTTCATCCACACATGTATGAATTCCCTCAAGTCCAGTACATGCAAGACATTGCGATTCCACATGATTACGAATAGTCACTGTAACAAATGAAAATATTCACGTACCGCCTCAATGCAAAGTTTAATTTTTTTACAGCATGCTCAATACACGATAGTATTTCCAAGAAATGAAACCATTCGCTTGAATTTAAGTACACACTGTTTCGAGGAGCATGAAGTGTACCTTTTTTCTCTATCGCCACTATTTTCTCACCCATCAAGTTTCGCATCAGCAGTTCATTATTTCGTCCAAGAGAATTTATAGATGTAATTTCAACTTGCGAATTTAAATAGTCCGAAACAAATAAGATCAAATGTACAAGTTTTTCCCACTCCGACAAATTTAACTCCGCTCCAAAAATAATTCCTTTACCAATACAAATCACTGGCTCAAATGTATCACTATCCAGAACAATACAAATTAATTTTGTTTTCATTGAACTAAGTCCATATTGAACACTTAACAGCAAACACTCTTTCTTAGTTACCATAGTCGATGAACAAATACTAATGGACATGTTACTCCAATAGCTGAACAGTACAGAATAATGTCACTATACACACACATGTTTGTCTGAGCACACGTAAAAGGGAAAGGGAGAGAATGAAGAAGTCGATAATCATGTACGTGTCCATACATTTACAATGCGGACAACTCAGTGAATTCAATATCGTGCATGCTATGTCCCGTTAAATTAATCTTTTTTCCTTTGTATATTAAACATACGTTTCCACTTTGCAAATATGTTAATAATGCACCATTATCTGCTTCTACTTTTTCAGTAAATCATCCTGGTAGAATCACTTTTTGTCCTACTTCAAAAGTCACACAAACCTTCTTTCCATATACGGTTGTAATTAATTTGCAATCTACAATACGATAGGTTTTATTAATTTCTTGTAATTTTGTAAAAGATACTAACGACAATACATTAAGTTTGATTAATAAATTCATTGACGATGCCATCTTTAACTAATAGATAATATGTTCACTCTCGAAGACGTATTCTATATGTATGACCACTAAATCAGCGTGTCCTCATTGTCTTAAGAATTCGCAGGGTACCTTTCTTATCTCTCTGAGGAAATAATAATAAAGGACTCTCCTGCGTGAGACACGAAACTTAACACATTCACACAGGATTGAAAATTTCAAGCTCATCGATTTTCCTGAACATATTGTGAAAACATGATGTCTTAACAAATCACACGAACAAACATCATTTCTTTGGTCACATAGGAAGTAAATCGTAAACGAAATAAGCTGAATTGCATAAATAATGAAATTTGCAACTAAGTAAGTTAACGAAGAGTGTAAAGAGAGATTTTGCTTATTATGGGTACAAAGATTTATTACACTAATTTTACAGCTAAAAAAAAGTGCTAAAGTATATCCATGCATATCAATTATTTATTAACTTGAGAAAGGCCTACGATTCGATTATGTGGGAAACAACGTATAACATTCTTACAAAATATGAAATACCGAGAAAAGTTATTTAAACTAATTAACATATATTTAAATGAATCTAAAAGTTATAAATTTTTCTTCACGAACTATGAGATTGGTCTGAAACAAAGAAAAATGCGTTGACGACCTTATTATTATACGGAGCCTCTAGACTAGTAATACATTAATCTACAACTTAGTAGCGATTCATCGAGGCTACGAACTTCATGTTTTATTATCTAGAAAGTATATGTAACCATACGGAGAGAACTATAGAAATGTACAATGGAAGGCAAAATTTGTATGTTATGTCTTGTACTTCCAAGTAGGATTGCCATATTACATGATTTAACGGGTATCTTCCGATTAAAGCCTTAATTTACAACAGTGCAAACAGAATGAATCCTTTTTTCTATGACTTTTATAAGGAGTTCTATCCGACATTGGATCTCCTCATAATTTTTTGTAAAAGTATCGTCTGATCTTGCTTCTCGAAGTATTCTATCTCGTCTCGAGAATGAACTATATCATGAGCGACGTACCCTCGCTAGAGAATTAAGATTTCTTGTTCGAAGTAATTTTACTTAAGGAACGTCTAAGACGATTTTTCGTTTCTTTTATTTTTTTATTAAAATGTAAATTTCCAAAGCTAACCATAAGAACAGAAACATGACTAAATTGTAGAATGTTACTAATGTTGAACGGGAAAACAATTGTGTGCAACGATAAAGATGAAATCTTGCAGTTTAACGGCCCACGAATATCTCTTTTGGCTAAGATGAAAGGTTGATTAAGGTAAATGAAATGATATAATGAGATGAAGCGGAAGTACCCCATGAGAATCAACGAACACAATGTTGTCCACCACAAACTTATTTAATGTCCTCCGATTATGCCCATTATGCTAAGGGCACCATGAGCTAATATATACGGTAGTCGAACTAGGGACCCCCATACACCAAATGTAAGCGCTTTGCCGCTGTACTATCTGGTCATCTTTCCGTTACTAAGTTCTTTCAGCATCCCCAGCTGATCTAATAGCTAACACGGACATGTGGTGAAGTGGTCCTGAGTTCGATTTCTAGAGGGAGAACATTGAAGTGTAAATCATGTGACCTCTTAGTGGAAAAGGACATTTTTCTGGGGCGTTAAACTGAAAGATTTCACCTTAAATAGCGTTGTAATGTCGTTAGTAATACAAGGTCTGTATGATAAGTAATGAGACTCGCCGCGCCGCGGCGCGCGTGTCGCTGGAGCGGGTTTGTCGGTCATGGAGGATGTAGGGGGGGGTCCGAGCAAAGCAACGCACCGCGCGTCAGTTGGCTCCGAGCCTTAGTGGAGCGCGGACAAGCCTTGGACAAAGCCCTTGTGAACATTCTTGTCACGGCGGAAAATCAACAAACATGGAGGGTTCCATCGAACAGCGTTATGCGATCAAATTTTGCGTTCGCCTGGGGAAAACGGCTACTCAGACGCTTTCTCTCATCACGGAGGCCTACAAAGAGGAAGCCCTATCCAAAGCCCAGGTGTTTCGTTGGCACAGTGCGTTCCGGAACGGCCGGGAAAGCGTTGAGGATCTGGAGAGGGCTGGACGCCCGACAACAGTGACTACGGACGAAACTGTGGCAAAAGTGAGGGATCTCCTGAACTCAGACCGTCGATTATCGTTGAGATTGATTGCTGATGAACTCGATATGAACCACACAACAGTGCACAAGATTGTGACGGAACAATTGGGAATGAGAAAAATCTGTGCGAAACTGGTGCCGCGAGTGTTGACTGACGAACAAAAGCAACGACGTGTTGATTGTTGTCAGGAACTGTTGAACCTCATGAACAGTGACCCTAACTTTGAAGATGACGTCATAACAGGTGACGAGTCGTGGGTGTTCCAGTACGACCCTGAAACGAAACGTCAAAGCGCGGAGTGGCACACTCCTGCGTCCCCGCGCCCCAAGAAGGCCAGAATGTCGAAGTCAAAGGTGAAAACAATGTTGATTGTTTTTTTTGACAATGTGGGGGTGGTCCACAAGGAGTTTGTACCCCAAGGACAAGCCGTCAACGCCGCCTTCTACAAACAAGTCCTTGAGAGACTGCACAGGAGCGTCAAGCGGAAAAGACCGGCGATCGCTAGCCGGTGGAAGTTGCATCACGACAATGCCCCTGCCCACACCGCCTTCTTAGTGACCTCCTTTTTGACCCGGATTGGGGTGGAAGTCCTTCCACAACCACCCTACAGCCCAGATGTGAGCCCGGCCGACTTCTTCCTCTTCCCGAAGCTGAAGCCACGCTTGAAAGGAACCCGTTTTGCAGACGTCACAGCCATCCAAGCAGCCGTGACCACATTTCTAAAGGACATGGCGGCTGCTGACTTCCAGGGGGCGTTTGCAGCGTGGAAACATCGATTGCAGAAGTGCATCGACGCAAGAGGAGAGTACTTCGAAAGCTTTTAAGTCCCTGTACAGATCAGATCAATAAAACAATGTTTCCAGACCTGGTCTCATTACTTATCATACAAACCCTGTAAGCCATGTTCAGTTCAATTGCACGTAGTGTTGTAAATAGAAAAAAAAACCGTTAGTATTTTTTTTCAGAAATGTACGTTTTTTTTTAGAAAAAAGCGTTGCCTCTCGTATTTTTTCTAAATTTCGTTTTTTTTTTCAAATAGTCATTTGTAATGCATTTTACTTCTATTTAAGTATGAAATATATTTATGTAGGTGTAATTACCGTAAAATGCAACATAAATTAAACGCTCGATATTCATACGCTACAAATATTTTACAATTTATATGAATAGCATACCTACTAACAATTCGGGTATCAGCAGTTTTCATCAATATCGACTTAGAAATAAAAGTAGAAATGAAATTTTGTTCTTCGTGAAAGCAGGTCTTTAATAAGTATAAAAATAATGTCACGAACAGCATAAAATTCAAATAACTTGTCTAAAGGTAAAAGCTAATACTAATTTGCCTACTAGTATTTTTCTAAATATAATATATAAGTAACTTGTCGACTAGATATATATATGATATGCAGAGCCGGCTGTACCATATGTGAAACACGTACATTTGCATGGAGCGGCAAGTTTGGAGGGTCCGGCAAAATCTGTCATAAGTATATTATTAAATTAAATATTTCTTGTTGGAAACAGACTTCATGATGATGGTAGTTACATTTACTAAGCTGACCTAATATTTGAATACTACATTCATAAATTATGTTTAAGTCGCATTAGTTTAAGGTCACATGGACAATGCTAAATCAAATGGTCAAATAAATCCCAGCACAAATTGCTTGATTGTTGTCAAATGCAAGAACTCAATTCTCGAATAGTAGCGAATATCTGTTCCATTTAGTTATCACAGTTTTGATATGACAACTAGTCTTGTTTTTGTCACAAACAAGTTCCTTATCATTGAAGGTAGAAACAAGTTTTTTTTTAAAAAAAAGTTAACAGATGTAGAAGAAAATCAAGAAATAAAGATAAAAGAGCTAGTTGCACTAGAATTGCAAACTGGTACATTGAGATTGAAGCTCGATATTGAATTCTGTAAAAAGGTTTACCATCTTTCCTCTGCAGGCGTGTTTCCTTTCTCTCACTAACATTACAGAATAATATTTAAAGAAAAAACAGACACATGCAGTTTGTACTTTTAGTAAGTATTTAAGTCTTTCTGAGTGCAACTGCACTTACCCTTCCCTTCGTTGTTCATGCTGGAGTAGCATACTTAAAATCGTGACTTTTAAGATTTGATCTTTCTGGAGAAAGGGGAGGCGGTAAATTATGCCATTGCACGGGGTGACAAACTGCCTAGGGCTGGACCTGATTATATGTATATACAAGACATGAATATAGGATGACTCAATTTGAAGTAATGCGGGGTGTTTCAAAATGAATATTAGGGTTTCGAAACTTTGTAGTATCTATTACAATTATAAATATTACCAAATAAAAGAGCAACTCAAGCAGTTTTGTGTACGCACGCATGCACATACATTGTTTCCTCTGTCTGCCGTTAGAAAGAGCTAGTATCAAAGATGGAGACTAGAGAGCAGAAACCTTTTTGTGTTTTAATAGACTGAATCTGTAATTACAGTGCAACTGGCTGTGTGAAGAATATTAAGGAGTAGCCTGCAATTACGTCCTTACCGTTTGCAGTTGTTAAAGGTCTAAAGCCTATAGACTACGGTTTAGGTGCCAATTTCGCAAATGAAATATTGCTGCATAACAATGAAGATTTTCTGGATCGTGTCCTCTTCAGTGATAAATCGACATTTCACCTAAGAGCTAATGTGAATACTCATAATGTTCGCATCTGTCGGTGAGCAAATCCTCAGGAGATGGTACAGTTGAAACGACACTCCCCTAAATTGAATGTGTTTTGTGCCATATGGCGGAAAGTTTATGGGCCTTTCTCGCCTATCGACTAGATGTGTGCCGCGTGACATGAAGCTCACATCGAACATAGAAAATAGTGTTTGAGGTGCTCTTTTACTTGATGTATTGTTTATAATTGTACGTAACATGTAATAAGTACTACGAAGACTTAAAATCCCGCTATTCATTTTGAAACACTGCATTTCTCAACAACAATATTGGAACTAAAATGTAAAAAGGAGAGAAAATTTTCCTTATAAAGTTATTGTTTACAACAACGATATTATTATTAGTCGACACTATAACTACTACAACAACACGAGTTAGTAGTCAAAAAATGTAATCAAATGTACACTCCAAACTCTTTCGGACCCAGGTGGCCAGTGGCACACACGGGTGTGTCACTTTTTTAATCCGCTCCTGTGTGGACACTAATTAAGAAATTGAGATATTATTTTTGCCAAATATGGTTGGACCATAGTTTATCAAATTAATTTCTATTCTTCTCGGGGTTGAATTTCTTTCTCAAATTTTAGCCCAGTCGAAAATTCGAGAGTTTTCGTATTTCCGTTAATTCTTTATTCCCTGTAGCTTCCTTCATTGTAGAGAGACCTTCTTGAGTTGATTTTGAGTTTAACGTCCCGTTCAGCACCGAGGCTATATGAGACATGGACCTACTGATTAACGTGGAATCCGAACCACATGAGCTCCCGCCGGGAATCGAACCCGGGTCTCCCACGCCAAAGGCGCGTACGCTAACCGCTTAGCCACGGAGGAGCTCGAGAGACCTTCTTAATACTTACCAGGTAGATACCTCGGAGAGATACCTAATTGTTCACATCAATTGGACGGGCCTGCGCGCAGTGTTGTCAATTGGGTAAATTAAAATTTCCCTAAATTTGGACAAAAAATTCGAAATTTTTGTTTATAAATCCGTATCTATACGTCCGAGTGCAAGTCAACTTACGCCAGTCGAACATTTGTTCTTACTGAACAAATGCGGGTACAGATCGTTACAATGAGGTAATTAGGGGCGCACGGAAAATTCGTATTTAGGTTCTAACCCTTGATTTTTCTAGTTTTTCCCTACATTTCTGTTGACCGTAATATATTTTTAATAATTAGAAGCTTTGTTCCTTAAATATCGGCATGGTACTTGTAGGATATATTAGTAGTGTACCAATGTTTAATTTAAGGTCGTTTGCGTCTGTCTGGTAGCAGAGTTGTCAGCTACAAAAAAATTTAATTTCAGATTTTAGAGGGGAATTTTGGGAAAATTATTTGTTTTGTCTATTATTTCTCTCTTGTTCGCTACATCGGAACAAACGTATCAGTACCTGAAAGTCTCGTCTTTGCCCTACACAACGCACTATACAAAAGTTTTAATAGGATAATTAGGGGAAGTACAGTTGAGGTTTACAGTAGACCTTGTTCTCTAAGTGGAAAGATAAAAGTGATTTTTTTAAGGTAGAATGTGACATTTCTTATTGACATGCTTACTTAATTAGATATCGTCACGATACTTGTAGGATATATTAAAGGTGTACCAAAGCTTATTTTAAGATAGTTTGTGTGTGTGTGTGTGTATGTATTTATCTGATTGCAGTGTTGCCAGCTACAGAAAACTTTAGTTCCAGATTTTAGGTGGAAATTTTGAAAAATTCTTTTTAGGTCTCTATTATTTCCCTCTTGTTGCCTGCACTGGAACAAACGTACCAGTGTCTAAAAGCCTCGTTCTTGACCTACACAGCCCACCATAGAAGGTTTCACTCGAGTAATTAGAGAAAGTACAGTTGAGGTTTACAATAAACCATGTTCTGTAAATGGCAAGATAATGGTAAATTTCTGAGGTAGAAAAGGATTTTTTTTAAATTTCATGCTTACTTGGTTAGATATCGCCATGATACTTGTAGGATATACTCTTGGGTTACCAAGGTTTACTTTCAGATAGTTTACGTCTGTTTGATGGCAGTGTTTCCAGCCAAAACAATTAATTCCCCATTATAGGTGTAAATTTCGCAAAATTTCCCTTTCCCCTCTTGCTGGCTACATTGAAACAAACGTACCACTACCTGAAAGCTTCCTCTTTGGTCTACAGAACGCAGCATAGAAAGTTTCAATAGGATAATTAGAGAAGCTGTAGCCCCGGTATATCTGTTGATTTTTGCTTCTGTGGCGTAGAAAGTGTCAAAATTTCATGTGTATGATGAAAGAATTTTTTGTTTCCCTCTTTGAATGGAAGCCAGCGGCTTCAGGATTTCACTATACCTTGTCAACACACCAAAGAATTTTTTTAGGTGACTTGAACCCATATGGCAGCAGTGGTGCTAGATACAAAAAATTTTGAAATTAAGTTATAGAATTTTTTGTAAATTTTCACCCCTTTATTTCCCTCAATAATTTCCCACCCGTTGGAAAGACTGCAATGCAACTTAAACCAAAAAATAGCCACATCCATTTTCTAAAAAGCAAGACCTTAGCCATATCAATCGAATGAACGGTTTTTGAGCAATAAGTCACTAACTGAAAATGTTGGAATACGCCAAAAATGACCTGGGTCCAAAAAGGAATAATCACACAATTTTGCTCGTATATAGGACAAAGAAACAAACGATTTGTAAGTTACGAGGGCTTCGACTCAAGTTCTGTTGATTATTTCAATAATCTGCAACATAAATCAATAAATAATAGTTGCCAGAAAAAAAACAGACATTTGAAAAGAAACATGAAAAAGAACGATGTTTTTTATTGAAAAAAACTTCACAGAAAAAAAAACGTTTTTTACAACACTAATTGCACGAGAAATGCACACCAAACTGAACTAGATGATCATTATTAGTTAGTATTCTTTATGAACCACATAAGGATATCGACTGGAGTATACAAAAAAATGCTCAGCAAAATACGATAACTCGCAAACACACGAACAAAAAAATTCATAAATCCCATATATACATTAAAGGCAAACGCAATCGCGAAGCAACACGATCACTTATATCTGAAGTCAAAAATAAAGCAAGCTTATTATGATAAAGGTTCTCAAGAAACATATGATCTTTTCCAAGTGAATACAACCTCCCCACCTCTCCCCTGCTAAATTTCATATTCTTATTCAGTTCTACATCTGAAACAAAAGTTTCATTTCCTTATTCACACACATTATTCGGTAGGTGTATCAAAATAGTATCTAGTAAATCTTATCTATTAACACACTTATTTTACATTACACATAACTCAGCGTTTTCGCGTTCAGATTACACTATCTTCAGTCGCACGTATGTTCGTATGTGAAGACGACAACAAACATACATGTAATCTCAAATGTTGTATACGTTTGAAAAAATCATGCAATGCTATATTCATCTTAGCAACTAAGGTCTATTCGATCAAAGAACAGTCTGCAAACAAATCCTATTCCCATGAACACTTACAAGTGAATTTGTGAGAATCCCAAGACCAAATTAGATAAAGCAAATAGCTTCAATGAAACTATTTTCTCCTCAGCAACTAATAAGAAAAAAAGATGGAGTCTTGAAGATTCCCAGCCTATGACTTCAAAACATTATGAATTGCTATGGGAAGCATGCACCCAAGTGGTCATTGTCATGAGCAAACATGTGATTCTTCATATAACACTTCCATCGGTCGTGAAGTACACGTCTTGCGTTCGATTCCGGTGAGAGAGCTTTCAACATGAAAGCATATTTAGGGTCCTGGTTCGATCCTCGATGAGAAAGCATTACATATTTTAAGACATTAAGTTAATTCGTTCCTTTCTATCGTGAAAACGAAAATTAATACGAAGTGCTATATACGTGAAATTCTTGTTTTATTATGCAAGGACTAGTTCAACTCTAAAATCGTGCAGTACCAAATTCGATCCCAGCTCCCCATCAAAGTGGATTTTTGTGTATAGAACCTTTATATCGTAAGTTAGCGAAGCTACAATCAAGGTTAGTTATCTGTTTCACTTTCACTTCCAAAATAATAATAATAGTGATGCTGTATTTTTAAAATTTATTTTTGTTTGTTATTTATGTTTTAATACCACTTTGATCCAAATTCGATTCTCGATGAAAGAGAGAGATAGAGAAAGAGAGCATTGAACACTTGAAAGCATTATAATGCTTCGAAATGAAGAGCTTCGAACGATATATATCATATGCTACGCTACAGGGGGCCCAACGTCAATCAATATATATATATAAGTATACTCTTTGCCAGAGGGCTAAGGGGTCCAATACAAGACGAGAAGCCGAAGACCAATCAATTGGGATGCTTCGACCACTAAATATCAAAGGATTGGGGTGAAGGTCTACCTTAGCAACTAAGACCAATTTCACACAATCTGCTGAGAAGCTTCGGTCATTTGAATATCACGCCTTCAGTTCATAACCTACAGGCTTTCGTGGGAATAGGACAAAGGGCCTAAATCGCTTATGCTCTTTCGCTTCCCAGGAGGAACAGGGCGGGGAAAGACGAAGACCAATCAATTGGGATGCTTCGATCACTGAATATCAAAGGATTGGGGGTAAGGGTCTAAAATAGCTACCCAATGCTATGCAAAATAGCTATTCAATACAAAACGAAAAGACGAAACCAATCAATTGGGAAGCTTCGATCGTGATAACTGAAAGGAGTCTGATGAAGATCCGGTAGTCGTCCAAGAGTATGAGCATAGCAACAACGGGTTCCCAGGACCAAGATTTTCCCATGCACTCTTTGTGGGAGAGGCAGGGAGTGGGGAGAGCGTGAGCATAGCAACAACGGGTTCCCAGGACCAATACTTTCCCATGTACTCTGCGGGAGAGGCGGGGCGTGGGTTCAAATAACTCGAAAAAGGCATGTTTCATCTTGATTCCACAGCCAGTAGGCGTCCAAGAGTATACTTCCTTATTCTAGCGTAGCAACGTAGTGGTTTAGACCGGTTTAGGCCCCCCTGATAACGGTTTTAGGGTCAAAATTTTCCCACGCTTCCCAAGTGATTTATTCACTACTGTAGAGACCGGATGTTAGGCAAAATGCCTATTCTTTAATATTAATGATATGATTAAAAATAACGTTTTAAAGTTTATATTATTGGTTATAGTTTCAATTTAAGGCAATTTTAATTAGCTTGTTTCGCCCCTTCCTGCCTAAATGATTGCTTTAGTGGCTAATGTTGCCTATTCTATGCAATTTCTTCAAAGTAAGACTTTATTCGAAAAAAATATATAGGCTTGTTTAGTGATTCAAGAAATAATTCTGCCTCTTCCGAGAAATATAAGCGCTCTTTGTTTGTAAAGTCCTATGGAACGAGGAATCACTCACCCCAAGTTTCCATTTAAAGTTTTAAAGTTGGGCCCTGAACCCCCTTGAAGGGCGACCCTGGGAGCCAGAGCGACAACGCTATTCGATGTGCCCATGGCATTTCCTATTTTAGTTTTTGTTCAGTTTTTTATGTAAAGCCATTTACGAGATACCTCCGTGGAAAGATTAAAATGGGCCACCCTGTATATTACTTGCCCTATATTAAAATACAACATATCTTGTAGGGAGACTTAGACCCCCCGCTTCTGGCGTCATCACAATATACGAGTTCTTTTCGGACCCATGCTCTTCCTTTTTGAGATGCTCCCGGTGGGAGCTCAGGTGGTTCGAATCTCACGTTAAGCTCAGTTTTATTATCGTTAAGAAGTAAACAATAGGCATTCCATCTAAGCCTGTTCCAATACGCCGTGCCGAGTTCACTCACTATAGAGGCTCAAAAAAGTTTCCAGTTAACCTTGTTCTGTTGACTTGATAATAATAGTGTTGCTGAGCGAGCCATTGACAGTTATCTATATCTTCTGTTTATATTCAAGGTATCAGCAGGAATAAGAAAGTTCCCAGCTTTTCGAGCTTTCAGATCATGTTAAATGTGTTGGAAGAATACCAAATGCTTATTCCTAATCTTACATTTTTAAAACCACTTGCTTCAGAAATAGAAACTTCCTTACTGACTTTTGAACTGGCGCTCATCTCATTCCATTTGTTTACGACGTGATGAAAAAAATAAAAGTGATAGTAAGTTTGTAAAACCAGAAGCTTCCAGTTCATGTATACGAATTGATGTGGGAAATGATCAAAATCTTTCTGTTAAAATCGTTGACATTGGTTTTACTACATATACTACCTTTCAGAAATGTCTGGCAATAACAGATTTGGACATTTTGGGTTTTCGCTTAAATTGCAGGAAATATATATAAAAATTTGTTCTTAATCTTCTGGAGAAATATCCTTTAAATTATAAATTGACTAGAGCCCTTTCGTGTTTGAATCGTAATGCTTTTGGAGATCTGATGTTGGAGTGAAACACATGAAATTGCTTTTAGCTGAACTAGTAATTGGTTAGATGCCAATTGGGTAAATAGAGTTTTGAGGTAGTTCAAAAAGTTTTTTTTCGAATCCAGATTGTAAAACAATTCTGGAACTGGTGATCGTTTGATGACTTTATGGTAAAGAATTTGGATTCTTCAGAGTACAATGCAATAAGAAATGTTAAAATAGTCTTTATTTTCTCTCACGGAAATTGAAATCTAGAAAGATATTTTTAAGCAATGCGAGGTGTGTAGCAGATAATCTAAAAGAACAAACTTTTTAATTTATTATATTCTTCTGGCGGTGTAGAGAAATTATCTATAACCAAATCCATTATTAAATTCGTGAGATTCTGGTTTGGCAGAAGCAACAAATCAACGATGAGAGGAAAAGAAATTGCAGACAAAAAAATTAAGATTATTCTAAATGTGCTTGAAACTAAGACTACGAAAATAATGACATGCACGCAATATTGTTGAGAAAATAAAACATTTAGAGGTGAAATAAATTACATAATACTGTTGATTTCTGTGTAACGATGTGTCGCTCATAATAAAGCAGCCAGTTTATTATGCACAAATCCCTTTTTCGATGAGTATTTCACTGCGACTTTTTCTTTTCATATATGACAGTACTTTCTGCATGTGACTAAAGTTTCAGGGTAGACGTTTAATTACTTCCTTTGTGCAGAAATTATCACATAAGTTTTCTGTAGTTTCATAATAAAATACATCCTATTTGTTTTTATAGTATTCATTACTCTAGTTGATGAAATAATAAATTTGTTAGTTACGTATCATCGTTGTCGTGTTTTCTTGGTTTTGTTTTTCCGTCATGAGAAAGTCTTTGTGGCTTACTTTTGTAGCCACCCTTCTAGCAGTAGGAAGCAATGCTTAGTAACTCTTGAAATTCTGTTCCTTTTTTTAATCATCTAGGCTTTCTATATAAGTACAAAAATGATGTGAAGGATCATTTTAAATTTAATATATGTGATGTGATAATTCTATGTTCATACTAGAATAAGAGCATGCCCAGATTGCAAACAAGAAGTAACGGAGTTTTCTGTGTTACAGACCCAGAACTTTATCTAAAAGAATGGATGAACACAGATGTGATAATGGTGAATGCTGATGGTGAAAGTTCTTCAGAAAACAAGAAGAAGAACTATCGCTCAAAATCTCTAGAACTACAGCCCTATTCCAGAAAGTCACATCAGGTTCAAGATGAAAGTATTAAATATATCTGTCCTAAGTGTGGAAAGCTTTATGGTTGGCGGAAAAGCCTCATTAGACATTTACGATATATGTGTTGTTGAGTTACATAAAAATAGTTATATAACACTGAAAAATGTGATGCTTCACTTTAAAAAGAGAAATTGCAACAATTCCAAACTTGTACATTACTGCACATGTACTTATTGCACAAATAAATCTGAGACATGAAAATCCATTGAATTTGCAACATACTTGCTCGTGAAAGGGAATAGATGAAAATGTCGGCACATGAACAGGAGAATGATGCTCTTTGGTATAATGAGCAAGCCAGTTGCAGGACCGCTAATACCTGATAAAATGATCCTTGTTGTTATATCTTCTCTTAGGCTACTGTTGGTCCAACCTCTTGTACACTTTAATAATTATCTTCCGAAAGTCAGGATATAAACATAAACAGCGCACTTGGATCTATCTAAATCATATTTAATTTCATTTATATGCAAGACAAGTAGGTCACTGGTGATATCTGCTTTGCTAAGGATGCCATTGGCAATGTCTGCACAATTGGCATATTATTTGTCGTCCACAGAGACGAAGTCTGCTCCAGAATGTTAGCAGTAGGACCCGTATGGATTGAATAATGCTCCTCTATTGTCGAGTCGTGAATTTATGAAGAATAACCAAGAGAGGAGCACAGTGACCCATGTAATGACACCTCAAAATATCACAGTCTCCATGTTGCTTCGTACGTTGTTCATCATATAGACGTGAAGCATTTTCGGATTTTTTCTACACATGTACCAGACCATCATCAGGAACATGTATATATGGTATTTGTCGGTAGAAGTTTCCTTGTATTAGTTCTCCACAGTCTTCATGAGTTTATGCCAATTTGTAACGTTCCTATTATGTCGAGGTGTAAGGGTAAGAGAGAGAGAGAGTTCATGGAACTGACGTCATACGTGAAAATTGGGGTTGTGCAATACGTTTCGTACATATTTCGTTAGATACATGACGTTCTGTGGTCGCCATGGAATCAATGTTGGGCTGTGAATCATTGGCCACAGAGTTCTGGCGAGCAGAAAGTTGCATGTATTGATAGTTGATTGTCAATTGCAGTTGTAGCCCCATGGACGAACCGTCACAGCAGTGAGTAGATTCTGGGCGTTTTCTCCTCAGACATAAATATTAAGTGTCGATAATTTTAACATTGTAGCACTTTCTAATGCACATTTGGTCAACACTTTGAGTAATTGATACACCTTTCTCCGCATATTAATGATCTTGTGAATGACACAGACGAAATACGATAATATATGCTGCTGCGAACGGATGGTGTATATGGAAAAGAGAACATGACGTATAATAAATGTTTTCCGCTTGCAAAAATGCTAATTGGACAAGCAGAATATAAAAATGGACCTTTAGGGAATAAAATATGCAGAGCACACAAGTATTAGAAGGTAACATATTATTTGTTTCATTTATATGCATAATATATAACACGGTAGCGGATGTTGGTTGTTGGAATGGGTGAAAGAAAATGCTGGAAGTTCCCAGAGTTTCTCAAGGGTATTAGACATATAAATACTGATTCATTTGCACGATTCTTACAACGTATCAGAGGTAAGAAGCGCAAGTATGGTGTTGGAAGAAGAAAATTGCCACGTAGAAGGCACTGGAAGAGAAAATTATTGGTAGGTACTAAGTTTGTAGTATTCCCATTCTTCTTTTATACTTGTTTATTTTTATATGGGAAGGGACATTGGAAATGAAATACATGTAAACATATTGTAATCGTCGGAAGTATAAGGGGACGGAAATGTTTGTCTTTTACCGGGAATTGATTGAGGATTTTTCGGCATTGAATACCATATGACTCGGTATACTTTTATGAAATTATAACTTGACTAAGATATAGTGTAATGTAATATGCTAATATAGTTTAATGTAATGTAATATAGAGGGAATCAACATTCGTGACTGCAGTGAGACTCGGACTAGGACTTCCCAGGTGGTGAACCGTACCCTAAACCTTTTGCTTGGAGTGCCCGCGCCGGGAATCGAACCAGGGCTCTCCCACATGGAAAACCGTACGATAAACCTTTTGCTTAGCAGCTGTTGTTACTTATATGTAGCTATGAATTGTGTAAGGCATAACTGGTATTTATAAAGTATATCTTAAGAAGGAAGTTATATTGGATAGGGAGCCATGACACTGCCGGGACTCGAACCAAAATTTTCCTAAGTGGAAAACCGTACGGTAATCCTTTTTTATGCTTGCACTTTAGACTTTTCGCTTATAAAGAATAAATTTTACTATGTAAGAACAAGCTTATATTGAATAGGCAGTTAGCAGAATCCACACCGGGAGTCGAACCATGGCTCTCTCAAATGCAAAGCCAATATGGTTGGGAACGTTAGTGCTCCTTTAAGTATTTTTTTTGTTTTTGTAATATGAAAAGTTGTAATACGGTAACTAATTGCCGTTTTTTTTCTGTTCTAGGCGCTGAAGGAAATAGAAACTGATAGAAGCGAGAAAAAGCAGAGAGCGACAGAATACGTGGATTTGAATTGAATCATTAATTAAACAATAGATAAACTAACTAAATAATAATGGCGACAACGCATCTTCTTATTTAAGGCCATTTTCGACGTGAAAGCTCGTGGACAAAATTTTCCTACCCGGACTTTACTTTGGGATTCATTTAAACATTTCTTAATTAATCTAATTAGCTTTCTCTTTATTCCAAGCCCTGAAAGAACGTAGTATAATGTTTCCTAACTGAGTCGTACGCCTTTCTAAAGTCAATAAATAGTTGATATACCGGGGATTCCCAGTTTTTTTCGAGTATTTGGCGAACGGTAAATATTCGGTCGATAGTTGATCGATTTCGTCTAAATCCGCACTGATAATCTCCAATAATTTCATCTGCGTATGGGATCAATCTTGTTAATAGAATATTTGAAAGGATTTTATAAGATGTTGACAAAAGAGAAATGCCTCGATAATTATTACAGTCAGTTTTGTCGCCTTTCTTGTAAATTGGAACCATTATTGATTCTTTCCACTCTTGTGGCAATTCTTCCTTGTGCCAGATAAGGAGAATGAGTTTGTGTACCTTCTTCCACAATTTTTCGCCTCCTGCTAAAATTACCTCAGCCGGAATTTCATCTACACCCGGAGATTTGTGTTTCTTTAAATTCTTTATAGCGGGTTCTACTTCTATTCGGTTGGGTTCTGGAATATACGGTTCTGCAGTGTGTACATCCTTTTCTACACGCACATTAGTTTGTGGTTGCGTGTTAAGCAAATCGTCAAAGAAATCTTTCGATCCATTTAAGATGCTATCCGTATCAGTGAAAACTGTACCGTAAGATTTCTTTAATATATAAGCACGAGGTTGATAGCCTTTCTTAAATTCACTGATCCCCTTATACATGTCTCGGATGTTTTTATTTTTACTATCATCTTCAAGTTCCTTAATTTCAGCTTTCGAAAATCGCGTTTGTTTGTTCTAAAAGTTTTGGAAATTTCCCGCCTATTTTTTCACTAGAGTATAAGTTTCTTAATATTACAACCTTTAAAATGCTTCTTTAAATAAAGTTTATAGATTTTTCTCTCTCATTTCACGTTTAATTAGGATCGTCCACACCTTTTGTAAGAATTCGTAATCATACTACAGCAAACAGTTGTGTTCTTTTTCATTATGTTCAGAGCATGCTTCACATAATACTGAATTTGGTGTGTACTGATTAAATGATTGTATAACACATGTATGACTAATACTTTCACTGGTACACTCCCACTCATTAGCTTCAACTTCAAAACAGTTAATATTTAAAAGACTGTCATCATCACCATCCGGGAGAATTTCATCATTATATCTATTATAGCGTCTGCAACAATACACTTCTATTTCTTGTAATGAATATATGATTCTCATTTTATCACGTAATTCATCTGGGAAATCGGGGTGAGACGTGTGAATTAACACTATAGGTTTTTCTTTTTCACGTTGAATTTCTTTTTCTCTTGGTGAAACATGAGCAATCTCTCTGCTAGTCATTTTTCTGCTCTTCAACAAGAAACAAATCAAATACATTAACTTTCAAGTGTGATATATCTATTTATATACCTACGATAGAAGCTTGTGTGCATGTGTAAAACACATTTTTTCCTTACATTTAATAAAGTGTTCTATGCATTCTCCCTTACATTACAAATCAAATATTTTTTTCGAATTTCCTGTTTAATAATATGTTTCAAGGCGATACAAAATAAATCTTTTCCAAGAAAGAATTTCATATATGACCATGTATGTTGTACAATTTTCCAAATATACCCAATGGACTTATATTCCATTAAAATAAAATACATAAATTATAATAGTAAAAGATAAAAATATATATTTGTCTTATTATTGTTATTCTACACATAATGCATATACAAACTCTAATTCAAGATAAAAAATCTTTTACTCGCACTATGGTTACTTTTATTCGTACATTCTTGTACATTTTTACACCATATGTCCACATATTTCCTATAATCTTTCTCTAGTAAAATTTAACAAGGCTCGGCCTATATTCAAAGTCCCACACAAGATCTTGGAAACGTTCAATGAAGTTCCATATCATCGCAAAGGTCTGCCCATGCTTTTTTCTGTAAATTGATAATAATTCTTCACAAACCTCATATTTTGTTATGGCATCTATAGCTTTCCGTTCAAGAGATTCCGTATCCAACACCAAGCAATCATGTGTCCATTGACTGCCGTCTCCAAACCCGCAAGCAAAACAAATACATATATCGTCTGGTTTCCAGTATATTATACAGTCTTTTATACAATCCAATGATGTTCCCTCTACGGTACACTCACATAGTAAATTCAAAAATTCTTCCAACTCCCAATTCTGTACCGGGGAATTACTCACTGTTGATAAAGGTGTAGGGGGATATTCTTCTATTTCATGGTCGACATCAAGTAGCGGGAAAACTTCTATTTCCAGTGGCGGAGACTGCGGGCTCACCACCGGTTGGGATGTCCCCGATAAAGACATCAATATATCCAAGTTGGCCCGGGTAACTGTAACATCACTTTCACTTCTTGTACTAAGATCCAAAGGTTTCAGTAAATCCATGTTTTGAAACCAATCTATAACTCCTTTACCCTAAAAAGCACCCCTATATTTCAACAGCAAACGATTCACGAAAATAATCTTTATTCTCCAGTGTTTCTATTAAGTTTCTTTTATTTCCTTCACCACCTAGAAAGAACAATAAACCAAACTGAGAATTAGATATTTGGTGTATTACGATTTCCAATTACAAAATATAAGTATAAAATTTCTCTTTCAACTTTTTCTTTTAACATTTCATCTTGCGTAATATGTTCAAACAATCTAGGATCTATTTTTATTGCATTAGCTTTCGGCATGAAAAACCCTTAAGTTCGATCTGCGGTAACGTTAAACGTTCTGTCCCCCATATAACCTCATTGTTACACTAGCGTTTATAAAACGGAACACAAAAGTTTACAATAATAATAACAATACTTAGAGAACGTTAGTTTATCTATTGCTTAATTAATGATCCAATTCAAATCCACGTCTTCTGTCGCTCTCTGCTTTTTCTCACTTCTATCAGTTTCTATTCGCTTCAGCGCCTAGAACAGAAAAAACTGCAATTAGTTACCGTATTATCACTCTTCAAATTCCAAAAACATAAAAATATAATACTTAAAGTAACACTAACGTTCCCAACCATATTGGCTTTGCATGTGAAAGAGCCATGGTTCGACTCCCTGTGCGGTTTCTGCTAACTGCCTATCCAATATAAGTTCGTCCTTACATAGTAAAATTTATACCATTTATAAGCGAAAAGTCTACAGTGCAAGCATAAAAAAGGATTACCGTACGGTTTTCCACGTAGGAAAATTTTGGTTCGAGTCCCGGCAGTATCATGGCTTCCTATCCAATATAACTTCCTTCTTAAGATATACTTTATAAATACCAGTTATATGTCTTATACAATTCATAGCTACATATAAATAACAACAGCTGCTAAGCAAAAGGGTTATCGTACGATTTTTCACGTGGGAGAGCCCTGGTTCGATTTCCTGCGCGGATTCTACTGACTTCCTGTTTAGTATAAGTTTGTTCATACGCAGTAACGTTTATGAGTAAAAACTCCGCACTGCAAGCAAAAGGTTTAGCGTACGGTTCTCCACCTGGGAAAATCCTAGTTTGAGTCCCGGTGCAATGACGAATGTTGATTCCCTTTATATTACATTACATTACACTACATTAGCATATTACATTACACTATATCTTAGTCAAGTTATAATTCCATAAAAGTATACCGAGTCATATGGTATTCAATGCCGAAAAATCCTCAATCAATTCCCGGTAAAAGACAAACATTTCCGTCCCCTTATACTTCCGACGATTACAATATGTTTACATGTATTTCATTTCCAATGTCCCTTCCCATATAAAAATAAACAAGTATAAAAGAAGAATGGGAATACTACAAACTTAGTACTTACCAATAATTTTCTCTTTCAGTGCCTTCTACGTGGCAATTTTCTTCTTCCAACACTATACTTGCGCTTCTTACCTCTGATACGTTGTACGAATCGTGCAAATGAATAAGTATTTATATAAGTCTAATACCCTTGAGAAACTCTGGAAACTTCCAGCATTTTCTTTCACCCATTCCAATAACCAACATCCACTGCCGTGTTATATGTTATGCATATAAATGAAACAAACAATATATTACCTTCTAATGCTTGTGTGCTCTGCACATTTTATTTTCTAAAGGTCCATTATTATATTCTGCTTGTCCAATTAGCATTTTTGCAAGCGGAAAACATTTATTATACGTCATGTTCTCTTTTCCATATACACCATCCGTCCGCAGCAGCATATATTATCGTATTTCGTCTGTGTCATTTACTAGATCATTAATATGCGGAGGAAGGTGTATCATTTATTCAAACTGTCGACCACCCGTGCATTAGAAACTGGTACAATGTCAAAATTATCGACACTTATGAATATTTATGACAGGAGAAAATGCCCAGAATCTACTAGCGTGTTATCAGTACCATCCAAATTCTTGTAACAGTTCATGTGTATACGTGATTGCTTTGATTGACATCGAACATTTGGTAGCTTTTTTCGTATCTATTTCCTACCTAAGAGAAGGTGACTGTGTGAACACGATCGAATGCTTAGATTCGCCTTCGCGTCATTCTACTTCAAATGGTGTGCAAAGAAGTACTAAACAGAACTTTACTTTCTTTCCGACATTAAATGAACTCTAGGCTTCCTACTTTTTTAGTTTATGTTGCTGTCGTAGGGGGCTATACTTACGTATTACGTTTCAGCACAGTTTATTTGCGTGCCTTCTTGATTTAACATGTAATTATGAATTACAAAACCTTTGTGTGACCTACTGGATGATGCATACATCTTGCGTGTGTGTGTTTTAATGTAGTAAAGTAAATCGTCTTATTGAGATAATTTACTTTACTCCATTTTGTTTCGTACAATTTTCAAGTGAGTTTTATGAATATAAGTCATCAAGATATTTTTCCATTCTGAAACGAATTCACTCGGTTGTTTCGTATGTTTAAATAAAGTCTGAGCGTAAGAAGCCATAGGAACTGGAAGCCTGATTGAGCGTTATTACGTGGTGCTTGCCATAAAAAATAGAAGATTACCAGCAAGACAGTTCATATGGAAAATAAAACAAATCGGGACCTTGGAAGAGAAAGGGAGAATCCTGAAATCGGGGTGTTGGGAAATCAAGCTGAAAGTTTTGCAATTACAGTAAGATAGCAAGGACGAATCTCTGCTTATCTTGAAACTGTGAGAAAACTAGGGTAAACATGCGATATCTATGTGTTGTCCAGACCTGTCCAGGGCCGGCTCGTCCATATAGACAACCTAGGCGGCTGCCTAAGGCTGAAACATTTAGGAGGGGTTTCTGTTACGTGAGGTTTATCAACATTAGCCATTAGCCAAAACGTACGTGCGCCAGCGCTTTACACATTTAGGAGGAGGAAATTAATGAAAAGTTGGATCACCCAAGGTCGATTACTCCTCAGCTATACGAGGAGCGAAGCGCACCTCGTATGGAGCGGAGGAGCATCTACCTGGCCATAGTACGTTTCTGTGTTCCCACTGTTCATTCTACGGCTAAATAAGATCTCCAGCATTATCTGAATATCCTGACTCCAGATGCTCGCAGAAATGTTACTGACCCAAAGTTTCTACATAAAATGGCCAATGAAAACTTATTCCTATAGCATAGTGGAATAGATCAAGGATACGAACATATGAAATGTGTTGTTACTATCAACATTTTCTATTGTCTGACAAAGCCATGAATTCAGAGTTCTTAAGGTAGAAAATAAATAAATAAAAATTTTCTAGCTTTACATACCATAATTATGAAATTTGGACTAAAAGGAACGACTGAATGAAGAAAGTGAATTATTATGAAGAGTGCTGGAATGAGAGTGTAGGAGCGCCCTGAGTAAACCCATGTACACCGTGTTGTCCCCCAAAAGTCACATGGTGTGGGCTCGAACCAGTCTCCTTTCGCATCAGAGGTGAATACTTTACCATAGAGCCACCTTATCCCGTCCCTCGGATATCAATATGAATCATTATATGATATGTATATAACATGATAAGTACAGAGGAAATGTTTACACCACTTACGCAAAACTAATCGTGAGTACGCTATTGATAATAAAGCATGCAAGCAAATTACAATATTTTCAAGAGTAACAAGAAAATTAATCTTTCTGAGAGGAATTTTCAGGCTACTTGTCCTGCCAAACAGCAGAATATTAAGTATTTCTTTTTCCGTTTTCCTTGACCTCATATACAGTCATTTATTTATATTTCTGCTTGAATCATTCTACGGAAGTGGTGGAAGGTAATTTTCTCTCAATGAAAGGTGGGAACGATCGAGTCAAATGCAAGGTCAATGGTCTTTGGGGATGTTGGCTTATTACACATATCCACCGCCCGTTCCTAAACAAACTCGTACAGTTGAAGATGCCCACAATACCGACTATTCAAAGAGAAAGAAAAATGAAAAAAGTGGCTACCTGACTTGTTATAAACATGTCGGAGTACTTTTAGGATATTTGTGACTGCAGAAAAGTCCCCCAAATGAATTTGATATATCAACTCTGTGGGTAAACACTCGTTTCTTCTCTTGGTTAAGAAACGGAATATTTGTTTCTCCGTTATTTACCTACACGCTATGAAACGATTTTTTGTTTGTTTTTCTCTACATAATGTCAATACTATCGATAATACAAATAATAATATTAGAACATGTATAAACATATCTGAATACTAAAAAATATATTTGTTTACTGGTTAACTGCCGGTTTCGGTCGTCGAGAAGTCTAGGAGGCAATGAAGGATATCGTTCACGAGGTGCTGGGTTTGAGTTCCGGGGGAGCAACTATTCGGGCTCGAGCCAAAAATTGTTATGTTATAAGGTGCCAACCAAACATGTTCGAAACTGATCGTCCCGGGTTTAGAGTTGACAATGACTCGAGCGGCTCGGCTCACTATTTAGCCGGTACGAAAAGTGAGCCGAACCAACAGCTCACCCAACCGAGTCGGCTCGAGCCCTCAGAAGCTCATCTCAAACGTTTGCTTTCAAAAGCTTTTGATGTTCTTTCTTATATTAACGTACACAGCACTACAGGCAAAATAATTGTTTTATGATTTTAGTTTTTAAATCCTTAGATAGTGCCTTGATTTGTTAACATTTTCATTGGAGAAAATGTATATCAATTACAATTAATCCACATTTTCTTTGTGAACTCTGCTGCTCTGTTGAATTTATCAGTAAAAGCGTTTAATCAGTATCAATTTGGGAAACAACGACACACTGAGGTTCTCTTAAGATTCACACCGTACGCGTGAATATTCATAAATAATCATAAATGTAATTTACTAGAAATTGGGTAATTTTGAATAATACGGGCACATTAAAAACAAAATGATAAAATATTTCATTGATATCAAAACATAATTTGACAGACGCATGGATGGATGTTCCGTCAGTCAGATCAAGTTAAAAGCTTAACGACTTGGGTCAAGCAACGAGTTTGCGAATGGGATGATTCTCACCGAGATGCGTTACTCCATGATTATTCAAAAAAATACAAACGCAAATCTCAACATTTTACTGACTCAACATTCTTTAACACCAAAAGAGTCGAAAACAAACTCAACGATGGAGACATAAGAGGTGCAGTCAGATTACTAATTTCTGAAGATATCGCCACACCTAATGCATCTGTTTTAGAAGCACTTAAGGAGAAGCACCCTTCAAATTCAGACACCTTTTCATTACCAGACCCTCCTAAAGATTACCCTAATATACCAAGAGTTTCAGTTTCTGAATTACGATACGCTGTGAAATCCTTCCCATCTGGATCAGCTGGGGGTATTGATAGTCTCCGTCCCTCGATTCTTAAGGATCTACTTTTACATCATGAGTCAGATTCAAAAGAAAGATTAACTAGATGATTCTAGAATTACTTTATTTAATCCTTTCAGGTAATATACCTCAGGAAATAAGACCAATCTTTTTTGGAGCCATTTCGCTTAATAAGAAGAGCGGTGGAATTCGACCAATTTCAGTGGGGAACATTTGGAGAAGAATATCAGCAAAAGTTATATATTCCAGAATTAAAGAATCCGTCGTAAGTTTCCTTTACCCGAACCAATTGGGAGTATGCGTTCCCAATGGAGCCGAAGCCGCAGCTCATGCAGCTCACATTTACTTTTCTACTCCCCATTCACAACAAAGGCTTTTCTGAAATTAGACTTCCGTAACACTTTTAATGAACTGAATTGAGACGCAATTAAAACTAATTTTTCGTCTATTTATCACTATGTATATCAATGTTATGCCCAACCAAGTAACCTATTTCTAGGGGATAAGATCATACTCTCGCAACAAGGAGTACAACAAGGCGATCCTTTAGGTCCTGCTTTCTTCGCCATGACAATTCAGTCCATAGTGTCTAAAATTAACACTGAATTAAATATCTGATGATGGAACTACAGCAGGAGATCCTGACACAGTTATAAATGAACTACACACTATTCGAACTATGGCAGCAGACATCGGACTACACTTAAATTTTATGAAGTGTGAAGTAGGATTTTTATGCATTTCGCAAGATCAAATGGAAGTGTTATATTTATAATTTAAAAATTCAGCACCGGGAAGACAACTTATCACAACCTCGTCAGCCTTTCTACTTGGTGCAGCCCTTTCTCCTGAGGCAACACGTAATTTGTTAGTCGAGAAAACTAAAAAGTTAGATTCTTTCTTGTCACGTCTGGCCCTAGTCTCAGCACTTTCAGCTTTTTATCTCCTTCGTGCGTCGTTCTCCACACCAAGAATAATCTATTTTTTTACGCTGTTCTACTTCTTGGCGTGAAGTCGATTTACTAGAGAAGTTTGACACCGTTCTGAAATGTGGACTGGAATCGTTACTCAACTGTAACCTAAATAGCAACGCATGGCTACAGGCCTCCCTTCCAGTTCATTCTGGAGATCTTGGTATTTGTCGGGTTGTCGGTTTGGCGTATCCTACATTTTTAGCGTCGTTCTATGGTTCACGACATACCATTGAGATACTCCTCAACCAACTGAATGAGCCTCACATCGAATCCGATGTCCAAGACTGCATATCTGACTGGTCTAACCTATTTGGTTTAAACCCTCCTGAAATAACGGGCAGAAGTTCGCAATCAATTTGGGAGAAGCCAATCATCAAATTATATCAATCAGTGTTATTACAAGAAGCAGACAGTCAAGAGGATAAGGCTAGACTTCTTGCCTCCTCATCACCAATTTCAGGTGCTTGGCTACAGGCATTACCTTCACACACCCTAGGACTGCACCTTCCAAACGAAAGTTTTCGTATTGCAGTTGCACTTAGCCTAGGAGTAGACATCTGTGAATCACACAACTGCTCTAAATGTGGTGCATCAGTCAAGCAGAATGGTCTACACGGTCTGTCTTGTATAAGTAGCTCCGGAAGACATGTGAGGCATTCGAACGTGAATGACCTTATCTGGAGAGCACTCACATCGGCGGAAGTTCCATCTGTTCGTTAACCTGTGGGGTGTAACAGATCTGATGGCAAAAGACCAGATGGCATGACGCTGATACCATGGAAGAGGGGAAGGATTCTTCTCTGGGATTTCACGTGCTCTGACACTTTCGCGTCATCTAATCTCTCTTTCTTCATCTCGAGAAGGAGCAATTGCAGCCCGCAGAGAATGCGAGAAAAGAAGAATATGTAAAGATCTGTTCGATAGATACATGTTCGTGCCCGTAGCCATTGAATCGAGCGGCATTTGGGGCCTCGAAAGGCTCAATTTCATCAAAGAAGTAGGCCAACGTTTTGCACACCTTACTGGTGACAAGCGGGCTATTACTTTTCTGATATAACGTATCAGCATAGCAGTTCATCGAGGAAATCTGGCTTCCATTTTAGGTACATTACCTCCTGGAAAATTATGAAAAGTTTTTCTTTTATAACTAACTGTTCAGAATTTGCTGTTTATGTTTCTTTTTTTTTAAAAAAAAAAACAAGTAATACAAGGCATTTTCATTATATGAAAGTATGAACTGAAAAAAAATTAAATTTGTAATATGTAACAATATCATATAAATACATTGTTAATGCACAAGACAAAAAAATTGACAGAAACATGAAATATCTTGTCTAGAGTTCAATCAGTTGGTTAAGTAACTTTTAAAATTTAACGCGTTACTTTGTCATCAACGTTTCCTTATATACAGTATATGACGCAAATTACACAAGTTGATAGTTATTACTAATATCATTCACACTCAAGTAATGCTGCCTCTTCGCTGCCAAATTTCGAATATACTTGCCTTCTATATGTGCGGTCCCGGGTCTATTCTGGGTGAGTTTGCTTGCCTCAATTTTAACAAGCAGTAGGACCAAATTTATTATTATTTTAGTCGATTTTTTTGTATGTATAGAAAGCTTTTAAAGTTAAGGAGACGATTTGGGGTACCAGGGTCATACCCAAAGGAGCGGCAAGAGACCCATCGCCCCACCCAGCTGAGCCAATGAAAATTACTAAACACTGGTTCAATCCGTTTATTTTTCAAGATAGTTATACAAGAAATGTATCGACTAGGAAATTTACACGTGACTGTACATGAACTTAGTGCGTAATAGTCTTCTTTACAGTCAAACCAAGGATTTCTTTAAACGAGAAACCCACTGAGTTGGATTTCTTTAAACGGCACACATACGAGAAACCCACTGAGCCGGATATACAGTACTTTACTAAAAGCAATATCTGACCTCTAGCGAACAAAATTCGATCCATTTGATCGTGTTGTATGATCTGTGCCGACTCTAATGACGCAATTGGTTTAAATGGATCGGCTCACGGATTGTTCACCACAGAGCTGAGATCAGAATGGCCAGTCGTTTAGAGGGGCTGATTGTGACATTGATCACTACCTGGTTGCAGCGATAATACGAGAGAGATTATCGTTGAATAAAGGTAATATTCAATGTCCAAAAACGGAGAGATTTAATTTAAAGAAATTAGAAGAGAGCCAGGTAAGAGGGGAATATCAGGTTGAAGTTTCGAATTCTCGGCTTTAGAAGATTCGGAGTGCACTAATGTTGAGGATACCTGGATTGAAATTAGAGAAAGCATTAGAATTTCAGCAAAAGAAAAATTGGGGCACGCAGCAATACGTAGGATTAAACTATGGTACGGCCAGGAATGCATTAAACTAAGAGAGAAGAGAAAACGGGCATAATTACGCTGGCTACAAAATCCGAATGAAATAACTACACAAAATTTCGCAGATATCAGGCGGGAAACTTCCAAAACTTTTAGAACAAAGAAACGCGATTTTTTGAAAGCTAAAATTAAGGAACTTGAAGATAATAGTAAAAATAAAATCATCCGGGACATGTATAAGGGGATCAGCGAATTTAAGAATGGCTGTCAACCTCGTACTTATATATTAAAGAAATCTGACGGTACAGTTCTCAGTGATATGGTTAGCATCTTAAATAGATGGAAAGATTTCTTTCACGATTTACTTAACACGTAGCCAAAAACTAATGTGCGTGTAGAAAAGGAGATACACCGTATATTCCAGAACACGACCGAATAGAAGTAGAAACCGTTATAAAGAAATTAAAGAAACACAAATCTCCGGGTGTAGATGAAATTCCGGCTGAGTTAACTTTAGTAGGAGGCGAAAAATTGTGGAAGAAGATACACAAACTCATTCTCCTTATCTAGAACAAGGAAAAATTGCCACAAGAGTGGAAAGAATCAATCATTGTTCCAATTCACAAGAGAGGCGACAAAACTGACTGTAATAATTATCGAGGCATTTCTCTTTTGTCAACATCTTATAAAATCTTTTCAAATATTCTGTTAGCAAGATTGACCTCATACGCAGATGAAATTATTGGAGATTATCAGTGCGGATTTAGACGAAATCGATCAACTATCGACCAAATATTAACCATTCGCCAAATACTCGAGAAAAAGTGGGAATACAATACCCCGGTACATCAACAATTTATTGATTTTAGAGAGGGGTACGACTCGGTTAGGAGAGAAACATTATACAACGTTCTTACAGAACTTGGAATACCGAGAAAGCTAATTAGATTAATTAAGATATGTTTAAATGAATCCCAAAGTAAAGTCCGGGTAGGAAAATTTTGTCCCCGACCTTTCACGTCGAGAATGGCCTGAAACAAGGAGATGCGTTGTCGCCACTATTATTTAACTTTGTTCTGGAGTACGCTATAAAGAAAATCAAAGATAGCAACCAGGGCCTAGAGTTGAACGGTATTCACCAGGTTATGGCATATGGGGATGATGTAAATTTAATAGGGAATGATAGAACAATAGAAAGAAATGCAGAGATCTTATTAAACGCTTGCAGAGACATGGATTTAGAAGTAAATGCAGAGAAAACGAAATACATGGAAGTGCGTCGGGACCGTAATACGGCAAATTATGGATGCATTAAAATATTAAATAATACTTTTGATAAAGTGGATAGTTTCAAATATCTAGGATCAGTATTAACATACGAAAATCATATTCACGAAGAAATTAAATGTCGACTAAAAGCAGGGAATTCGTGTTACTACTCGGTTCAAAATCTCTTGTCGCGAATTGGGGGGCGCGGTGGCTCAGTGGTAGAGCGTTCACCTCTGGTGCTTGGGGTCCCGGGTTCAATCCCAGCCCCCGCCAAGTGAACTTTGTGGTGGACAAACACCGTGCTCGTGGGTTTTCTCAGGGTTCTCCCGTTTCCTCCCACTTTCTTCATTCCACCATTTTCACTCATCTCTCATTATCACCGTCTCCTTTAGCCTCACCGGCATAACCGTGGGACGTAAAACTTAAAGATTTCATTTCATTTTTTTCTTGTCGCGAATTCTATCGAGGAATCCGAAGCTTAGAATATACAAAACGATAATTATGCCTGTTGTTCTGTATGGTTGCGAAACATGGTCGCTTACTCTGAGGGAAGAACATATACTGAAAGTATCTGAGAACAAGATCCTGAGACGAATATTTGGACCCAAGAGGAACGGGAATGGGGAATGGCGAAAATTTCATAACGAGGAAGTACATAATTTATACGGTTTACCAAACATTACGGTTTAGGGTCGTAAAGTCTAGGAGGCTTAGGTAGGCGGGTCATGTAGCTAGAATGGATGAAAGTAGAAACGCTTTCAAAGTCTTGACTGGAAGACCAATCGGAAAACGGCCATTAGGAAGACCTAGGGGCAGATGGGAGGACAATATTAAGATGGATCTCGCAGAGATTGGAATACAAAGTAGAAACTGGATGCGGTTACCTAAGGATAGAAGTCAGTGGAGAGCTTTTGTGAACGCGGCATTGAACCTCCGGGTTCCATAGGCCATAGTTAATTAGTTAGTGGAAAATAAGAAAATGATATAAAATGTCATGAGCCTATCAGTACTGAACTGTATACCTACTTTTGGACCACCCTGTATTGTCATTGTGCTCAGGACATTTGAAGCTGTCTCCTCATAAAAATCTTTTGTTGTCTCGTTATCGAGGCGAGACGAGACGAGATACGAGCAGTGTCCCTTCTCATGAGTAACACTAAAAATATTCCACGTTACTGCTTACATTTCTCATGGCTTTCGATTTCCAGTCGAATCAGGCCATGATTTCAAAACGAGTTAAAACTAGCTAAACGAGCGAGCCATTTATCAAACTCGACCTCAAAAAGTTACTTGACTCGTGCCCATCCGTACTTCTGGTTTAGCTAATGTCGTCCCAAACAATGATAGTGGTTTTCCCCTTTCTGTACATAGTTCCTTTATCATGGAAAATATTTAAAATCACACTCTTAGAGTATTCTGTTTTCTAAGTTTGGATGACGCTTCTTCTGTCTCACTTCACTTTTCTTCTTTCCCGTACATGAGGCTGTATTTGTTTGTGCTAGCTACTCGCATAAAAATACCGTTGTGGGGAGTTTTAAACGAATATTGCAAGAAAACAAAACCAAAGATGCGTGTTGTTTCAAGGTCTGTACTATATTTGCAAGGTCCCCTTCCTCTTGTCAGCAAAGATGAAGAGGAAGATTTGATATTTAAGCTTACCATTGAAACTCGGAGCCCCCGACATCAATATACCAATAATGCGTTTCTTCTTCGGCCGACAAGGAGAGAAACAATTGAGGCACTAGGAAAAGCACAAGTGGATCAGAGTTTTCCCTCTTTCCCCGTGCATCACATTACAGAAGGAAGAAATGTTTATTGCTCTTGCGGTCAATATATGTTTGAAATTTTGAATCCTATAGCCTCTTCAACCAAAGGTAAGAGTGAATACAAGTGTGTGTTGTCATCTACAGTAGTCTTTTTTTAAATAGCTAGTAAAGGAATATAAATGGAAAATTTGATCTCAGGAGAACACTGGAAACCTACACTATCCCTAGAATAGAAAGGTTGTTGAGAAGGAATAAAGGCAATGGGGAAAATTACAACTATAGAGAAAATTCAAGTTACTATACATTCGCGCTTGCGGGTCAATGCCATATTTGTCTTTTGTCTGTGGCTTTCGCCGTGACAGATCCGTTTGGGACATCAAGTTTGCTCGTTGGGCGTAGGAAAACATAGATGCTTTCCTCTATCGATCGTAGCCACATAGGGGCCGGCGTTAGATTGACAACAATACACCACTTCGGTTAATTTGGATTTTCAAACAATCGAAGACTTATATAGGTTACATTTGGCTTTAAAGAAAAAGAAAAGAAATAGGCAGGGCCAGGACTTTAGAGTTGCTCGCAGCAAATTAGATGTGGCTAAGCCCCCTAGTGTTCTCTCGTGTTGAGTTGATGGTAGCTGTGCGTTCGTTCTTGCGCGGATTGCATTTTACACCGATGTAAACCGAATACTTACTTATATCAATCAGTATTCTGGTAGTTTCTTATGTAAAATATTTTTTTATGAAATCATAAACCTATGCGTGTGTATTATTTTTGAACATTAAGAAAGCTGTGGAAATAATACCGATATCAACGGCAGAATGGGAACGTGGGTTTAGTGCTATGAATCAAACATTGAATAATCTGAGGGATCGTATGCAGATGGTCCAACTTTGCGTTTCTTTAATGCCGAAAAATATGCAACAATGTGGATAAAATTGAAGTGTCAAAGTGTTACAGACAATCCTACCCGGAAAGCAAGAAATGTCGAAGAATGTTTACATGCATCTCGCCTTTTCAACTAAAACGTAAGTAATATTTTTCTTTAAAAAAAGACAACTTTAGTTTGTTGTATGTACTGTACGTACGTTTTGTATTACACTATCTTTTCTACATTTTCTGTTATTGTTTTGTTACTTTTGATAATTGAATGTTTTGTTTAGCTAGATTTTGAATTTGAACATAAAATATTACTCTGATTAGAGGAGGCTCCAGGAAATATTTTTAGCTATCTCACAACTTTGAAGCCCCATTGACCCTAATGTATATGCAAATGCACAATTCCCCATCTGATTCACCTATCCCCCCCCCCCCTTGTAAATTAACAAATCGAAACCTGACTATTATGCATTCATGCTACAATACACAACTATCGTTTTCGGTATTTTCTGGCGAAAATCTGCATTTGTCATCAAAACATTACCGTAAATGTTCCTTCCGTGTCACAGATTATTAAGGGACAGTATTTCAAAGAAGCAATGTTACTTGCCGATAAATCTGAAATTCGTGCGTCGTTGTTCCCAGAAACACTTTATTTACGTTAGACAATTTTATGCCAGGATTTTTCACGGCTATTGACTGTGCGTCGGAATGCCATTATCATGAGTTATCAAGAGTTGTGAATTCAAGTTATGTTATCAAGAGTTACGAACATATAATTGCGTATTTTACAACACTGTAATTGAGCTATAGCCTGTTGTGTTGACAATAAATAAATAAATAAATAAATAAATAAATAAATAAGAAATGCTTGTCCGATTGGTATTGGTGGCATGTGTTTCGTTATTGGATCAAACAGCTTAAATGCACCACAAAGTCCTAATCATCGCTCTTCTAACCTTGTTATGATCGTTGAAAATGAACGGAAATGAGTATTGATAAACAAGTTTGCTTTTAATGTTTCCAGCTCCTCAAACGTCCACGGTTTCTTGAATACTCGTTCATTTGATTTCTTCGGATTCAAACAGCTCAGTATTTCAAATTAAAATACATATACCTCCCTTTCTCTCTCTCTCTCTCTCATATATATAAATAACATGGGGAATTTATTCATTCCCCCTTTAGACCCTTAAAAATTAAAAATATATACTTTTGGCAATTTTCCTGTGGATTAGTCCCGGAAATCTACAATCATGTCAAAGTTCAAGTTTCCACGTCAATCAAAAGTACACCTTTATTTTTTGTCAGTTTATGTAGTTTTTATATATAGTTAGCAAGAGAAGTAAGTACACATTTCTGGAATAAGCATATAGTAAAACCTACCTAGCGAAATTGAACAGAACTCGCAAAAATTTCCGTTAAAGGTTTTAAAGTTAACAATGATAGATCTATGCTTAGAAAAAATAAATAATAGACATACATATAAGGGACATAGTGAGATAAAATGTACATATCGTATTCAAGTACAGTATTTAGTTATGCTACGAATTAATACACATAAAACAGTGAACAAAAAAATAAAGCCTACATACGGTTTTCAAGGGTAACAAGGAGAAGATAGACTTTGGTAAGTGAACTTCGGGGCCATTTTTTGCTAGGTGGTAGTGCATATTTAAAGAATTAATAGTATAAACTGGGAGAGCGCAATGGCCGAAAATAACGGAGAAAAACAATCTTAAAGTTTTCTACTCGACGCATATATCATACGACGTATCTTAAAATTTATTAAGTGACAGCGTGGCAGAATGAGGAAAATCTGCGACTCATGTGTAAAGGGTCCCGGGTTCGATTCCCGCTTGAGTCGACCTTCTTTTGTTTTTGCTTCAACCAATAAATTAGCCATTTGTAACTATAAGTAAAAATTCACCATATGTTTATAATGAATAAAACAATAGAAATTTTTAAATCACTTGTAAAATATTTCAAGTTAACTACCAAACAAAATGTAATCTATTCCGTAAATATACTGATATCACGAGTTATATTATGGTCACGACAGTTGTTGTGTAATAAATGTTTTTGACATTTCGTGTCTATATCTGTTGACAGTGTGCGAATTACAAAGGAATTCAGAGGGAAATCCCCTTTGCTAATACTGGATGTTTCTATAACCAAAGGAGATTTCCCCCTTAATTCCTTTGTAATTTGCACACCGTCTACAGATGTAGACACGAAGCGTCAAGAACATTTTTTACACAACGACTGTGGTAACAATAATTTTTACGGAATAGATTAAATTTTGTTCCTAGTTAACATCGAACATTGAAAGATTTTACAAGTGATTTGGAAATGTCTATTGTTTTATTCATTATAAACATATGGTGAATTAATATTTCACTTATAGTTACTAATGGCTAATTTATTGGTTGAAGCAAAAAACAAAAAAAGTTTGACTCAAACGGGAATCGAACCCGTGATCCTTTGCACATGAGTCGCATATTCTCCTCACTCCGCCAAGCCGTCACTTGCTAAATTTGCGCGTAGTATGATATATGCGTCGAGTAAAAAACTTTAAGACTGTTTTTCTCCGTTATTTTTCGCCATTGCGCTCTCCCAGTTTGTAACATTAATTCTTTAAATGTGCACTACCACCTTGCAAAAAATGGCTCCAAGGTTCATTTACCAAAGTCTGCCTTTTTGTAAGACAAAAAGTATGTGCTTTGCTCTTTTCAGCGTTTCTTCCTCTACTTTTGGCTCCCTTCTGATCTACTGTGTATATTGTGCTCCTTGTTCTATGTCTCTAGACCAACTAGAGAACGAGTTATTGGTATTTGAAAATAACTATGAAAATTACACTTTGTTCAAAAAGTCGCACGGTATCTAGGACCTAACATGGTAGGGTTAAATGTGTAGGGTAACAAGAAAACGAAGACCTTTACAGACAACGTAGTTCATGTACCTAACCTCTCACAGAATGTCTAAAACTTTTCTAAACGTTGCATTCAGGAACTTGAAAATTTTCGTTAAAAAGTATATTTTAACATCCGTTGTTCGCAAGGCAGGTTCCGCCTAATCAGGAGAATTTTACACATTGTTTATACCTTTAAATTCATGAGGCCGTTAAATATTTTGGTTTAAGATGAATTTCCGTTTAATAAGGGGCCTGTTCATGTGTGGAGTTATGAGGGGGAATTGCCCCCAACTTTCTGCCAAAAAATAAAAATGCCACATATAATATGACCACCTACCAAGATTTTCAAGACCGACCAAAAGGTCTTCTCCCCACTGCCCTACCAGCAGACAATTCCTAGCTCCGCCTATGGGCATGTTGAATACAGTTTTTACTGTATTGAAAGCATGTATTCAAAACCTTATGTTCTCTTTTAAAAGAAAATAAATTCACTTGAAATTACTTTTGTATCCAATTGTGTGTAAATCCCAGAATATTTTCTTCTAGCGTAACATTGTCCATTTCAAGCAGCAATAATTTACAATGTATAACATTCATGTTTTAAATGTAATAAACTGATTTGAGCGAGATATGGAGCATGAATGGGAAGAAGGCATGAACGAATAGAAGAGTTATCGAAAACATAACAAGAGACTTAGTAGGAAATTTACGTTTCGAGAGACCGACGTGCGTATCAAAGCAACATAAGGTTATATTTAAATACTCTCATAAACTTCGTAAAGGAAAACTCGGAAACTTATTTCCTTACCTCAGAAAGTAACTTCCGCGACAAGTTTTAGATTTTGTAAAGCTCATTTTCAAAAGGGTTGTTCATTTCTTCCCGAAATACATTTTTCAATGGTTTCTTTGGGATGAACTCTGTCGAGTATTAAAAAAAAAAAATCTGGGTTGCATCGTAGTTGTATAAACTCCTTGCCAGACTTGAAACTGCTATGAAAATGGAACGCTGCTGAAGTTTGTTTTGCTGTCGAACAAAATGGAAAGTCCTCTTCTGAAAACAACCTTACTTACTTTGAAAATATTACTTGTTTAGCATACCCTTTGTAAAATATATTTTCTTCTTGAATTGTTAATGTCTCTCGACTTCAATCCATTGTTTCAGAATATAACTTCTACAAGATTTTTCTTTCTGCACTTATACTGCCACAGGAAGTGGCGTATTTACGATTTTGTTTCGAGGGAGGCTTTGCTAACTTATAAGTATGAAAATAGAAGTATATATGATACTATTGCATATAATATAGAATTATATATATATGAGACAAATCAGCTGATAAAATGATGTCGAAAAAGGAGTTGTGATGCAGAACACTAACATTCTTTCGTAAGAGTCGCCTTATGCATCCTCTTGCATTGTTTACTTTATATATGAAAAGACATGTCTTGAGGATGTGAACTATGGCACCTTTTACGCACTGCGACTCTAAGCATGTTAGAGATGAACTACTGAAAAATAGGCTATATAAACAGTAAAAGATACAATAAAGAGTAAATATATTTTCCACTTTTTATATTAATGGTAAATAATTATTTAATAAACAGCATCAACCACTACTGTAAAAGTAATTTCTTATTGTCATTTATCAATCAAGAGTGCTTATGCATCCATACGCGAGGGAGCGGGCCCACCCAAAATTAAAATCCTAAAGCCGCCCCTGACTGCAAGCCTTAGCATGTTGGAGGTAAACTGCTGAAAAACTTAATAAAATTTTGTTGTGAAATGACATGATACTAGACCGAAGTAAGTTTGTTCTATCTTCGTTTCAGCTACAATGTCAACGGCTTTCTTGCAACTGAGTCAATCAATTTTCCATTTCTCTGCCCGTAGCTTTTATTTAAATCACATTCATTTTTACTGAAATAGATGTGAATAACACTGTTGATAACAACTGTATCTAGTCATTTTTCCAAGAAGAACAAGTAGAATAACATCTAAAACTTATGATAAAACTTAAAGAAATAGTTCTTCTTACAGAAGCTGTTACAATTAATAAAGAAAAATTCTCTTGAAGAAATCCCTCCCTGAACAGAATTTCTCATCTCGAAAGATTAGGCAGAACAGCAATTCCCGTTTTGCCTAAAGATAAGATTATTTAAAATATTTTCTACAAAGTGCTGGAGGGCCTTTAGGGAAAATGGGAAGACACCATTAAAAATCTTGCTATTGTGGTTTTTAAAAGATTTTGAATTCTTATTTTTAAGTGCCAATAGAATAAAACAACTTACTTTCGACAAGATAAATTTTCAAGCAAAGCACGCAACGCAAAATAGAATGGAAATCAACCTTTATACGGCTGTGATCGTTATAACAACGTTTGATCAATCGATTGCCAACGATTTCATCTCTACGTCACAGCAAGCGTGACAAAGTCGACGCTAATTGGCTCTGGCTAGGAAGGAAATCGTTCGTTGCATCAACCTATTTTAAAAAAAAACAAACACGCTAATTAAAAAGACGATAATAGTGTGCGACCTTAATGCAAGATAGCACCCCCACCCAGATTTTTTGAACACCCCGCTAAGTTCAAAATTCTGAATAAATCACTGGTTACAATGTAGTTAAGGGAATGTAAATACTAGTTGAATAGAAACACCTTATTCTGACCACATGTTGGTCGACTGATTTCAAGAGTTAAGCTTCCATATTCGTAAAGTCTGTTAAACGATTATGTATGCTTAATGCACGACTACTATTTAGAAACTAGTATTACAGTGTACCTTTTTCGCGAATGATGTTTCAAACCAGTGGCGGCCGATGGATTGTGGTTTTGGGTGTTGCAGTACGAACGATAGGAGATTCTAGCAAACATAGTCCTTGATAGTGAACCGGATTCCTGTGCAGCGTAGACTGAAGACAGTTCGTGGCAGATTAGTGTTATAAAAAATGTAAATTGGACACAATTTATTCAGAGTTTATCTAGAAAAATTAAAAATAAAGTGTGGAAATATATATCTAGTTCAAACAATATTACTGCCATAAGATGTCCTGTGAATTTAAACCGGATTTTTTTTTTCGAACATTCTCCTGAATTGCCCTTTGCTTGTTTTGCCTAAGCCTTAATTGCACATTTTTCCTCAGTTGAAAGGTGAGCAAATTATTATTATTATTATTATTTATTTTTAAGTTATTTACAGAAGGCATGGTATAGAATTCATTCAGAATTTGTAGGTTATTTACAGAATTAGAGCACACACAATACAATTAAATCTAATAATTAAAAACCAAAACAGCTGATTAAGGAAAGAATAGCTGATACAAAAGAGGTACCGGTATATGAATTGCGAATGTCACATATCCATACATCAACACACACACGTACGTTAAAAAAAAAAAAAAACTACATTTCAAATCATCCGTATTGGTTGTTAAGCAATGTACGATGAACACAATATGCTTCCACATGAGGTAAATCAACACTTATCAATGTCATGCGTTCAAAACAAACGCATTGCCAGTTTTACACCCAGAAATGTTTGCTGGGAGAGGTCCAAAGTATTTGAAGAGGTCCAATACGTCTATGTAATATCGTACCTGTCTTATTCTGCATTCGAAAAGACGATAAGTAAGTAATTCTTAATTACTGTCACTTATATTTTAAGAAAAAATGATAAAACGATTGTTTTTATAAGAAAAGAAAGAATAGATGATGAGGCGTAAAATAAATTATTTAGCCTACATCAATAATTTATTTGTTAAACAAGTATAGATCATTAGGAAAGTCTACAAATGTTAGTCGAGTTTTGAAATTTTTGGGAAGTCTGGACCCTGTGGACCCCCCTCGTGGCTGCGCCCCTGAGCATTACTAACTAGTGCCAAATTCCATGTGGGGTTTCCCATGAAACAGTTTTATGTGGAAAGTTATCAAGAATATAAAATACACTTATTTTATAAAAGAAATAAGTATATACTAAAATATTATCCACAGAGAGAGGATTCTACATATTAACTTATTAATATTTGTTTCACAAATTACTGTACAAGAAGCCTTCATTATCTATATAAGCTAAGAATTAACTTGTAAATGCGTATTTACTTTCATTTGTTTTCTGGTTTACTACATATTTTCATTCTTATTTTGTAATTCTGCAATCACTTTTTTTAAATATTCATTATATTCGTTTCCTTCAGTATAGTACCGTAATTTAAAAATAAATATGAATGCATAAAAGCAAATTCCATTTGTTAATTGGTACTGAAATAAAATTCTAAAATCTTATTTAGCGCAAAAACCTCGTTAAGTGGAAACTGTGTTGCGTTGCAGAAGCACTGCAACGACCAGCCCCTTTAACTTCTGAGATAGGGAAAAGGAGGCTTAACATTTGCTCCAATTCCCGTGCTGAAGGAATCTGGTCGTTGTATGCTCGCTGCAACGCAATATAAATTAGAGACTCTGTGACGGATTGTTTTTCGCTTTTTAAAATGGATTAATGGAACGGACAGTTACAGAAGTAAAAAGTATGTTATTTAAAGTATATATGGGAATATTAGAAAATATTTTTCTGTTTTTTATTACTACTGCTTATATTTTTTCTTGAAATACTTTGGTCGTTGCGCAACGCTGCAGCACTAACATAAGCCGCCACTGTTTCAAACACAAAGAAAACTTGTATATTAGTACATTTAATTACAATTACCTGATGAAAATACATGTAAAGTTTATATAGTGTAATATAAACCTAGAATACCTAATTCATTGTTTTACGTTTGATTTCTGCTGTGGGTGTCGGGATTTCATAACTATCCCCACTAGTAATGTTCTGTAAGCATGCATGGCTTCCATCGACCTTAGTAATGTTTCTCCAATGCTGATATTATCTGATGAAACTGTTCACCATACTTTCTGGAAATAAGTCGAGGTAGCTGTACAAGAAATTCAGTTTCAAAGACAGTATATCCTTGCTTTTATAAGTGTTTAGTAAATTGTCTTCAAGCGTTTTGAAATTTTAAGCGTATATATTTAAAAAGATCTGCTAGTTTGTGAACTATGTAATGCAAATGTACCATATAACTCTTGATTTGCTTACAATACAGGATTTTTATTGAAATACCTATAACGAAAACGAATTAATGTATTAATGAGCATGAATTGTGTATAAAACATGGATTTTTTGCGTTATTTCTGTGGTTTTGTTTCCAAATTAAAGCGTTACAAGCTAGTGAAGCTGTGCATTGTTCAAGTGAGCAATCCTCTCCCAAACTAGATTAAAGTCTCTAATTTCCGACAAAATATGCATGATGTTCTGTAAAAATCTTAGTGGTCTTTTTCCATTGCAAGCAACTCCGACGATTGAATATTTTCAAAAGAAATTAGACCATATTGGACAAAACTATATTTTTTATGGTAAGTTTATTTAAATCTTCGGGGGAAGGGAGGGTAATTGAATCCTTATAATTGATTGACTTTAACTGCAAGAGCGGGGATTATTTGAAGACCTAAGAAAGTTATCATAGAACATATTTTTTTAAGAAAACCTGACGGGGGCTCAGGACCTAACTTGAGAGGTTAACTCTCTCGTTCTCGATTGATTTTAAAACCAAATAATCGTAATAATTGTGAAGCCTCGACAAGTATACGCTATATTCCATGAAAATTTTATAATTTTTCAAGAAATATCTTGGATCATATTTTTGGAAAACTTGGGTGCACGGCATATGTGATGAATAATTATTTCAATCTGGGAGCAAATTATGGTGCAAAGAAATAGACTGGACCATGAAAACTAACACTGAGGCAAGTAAGAAGTGTAGTTCATAACTTTATTGGTGGCAGTACAAGTCTAGGACAACTGTCAGTGATCCACCATTAACGTTCACAGATCAACTCTGTGCCACGCTTTACCGCAGTGCAACGTGTTACAGTACAAGAAAAGGAAGGTTTAATCTCGACCTACAACCGATCACAAAAGCAAGAAAGTAAGCTGGGCGAAGGAGCATGTGGGCTGTAAAAAAGAATCGTAGAAAATAATCTTCAAGGATCAAAAGAAATTCAATTTAGATGGTTCGGATGGATGAGCATATTATTGGCATGATTTAAAAAAGGACAGACCTTTTCCAAGTTTCAGCAAGATGATAAGTGTACGATGGTCTGAGATGATTTTGGTGCTCATGGTAAAACAAATTTGTCTTTCCTTTCTTGTCGTATGAAGGCTACTGGCTATCAGATTGTGCTTCAAAATAACCTGCTTCCTTTCGCTAATATGATTAATGGATCTTTGGGAATATTCCAACAGGATAATGTCACTATTCGTATGGCTAACAAAAAAAAAATCAACTACAAACAATGCATACAATGGGTTATCCTGCAATCTTGCCCGACCTCAATCCAATGGAAAATATCTGGAGTTGTGTTGGCTAGTGTATGCTGGAGGTAGACAATATGGAGGTATGCTAAGTCTTTGAAAGATCCCTTTATTGTTACATTAGATGCAATTGACATTTCCACTTTACATAAACTAATGAATACCATGTTTAATCCAGTTCTTCGATTGAAAAGTGAAAAATAGTTCAACATAGGTATTAAATATGGTATTCATTAGTTTATGTAAAGTGGAAATGTCAATTGCATCTAATGTAGCAATAAAGGGATCTTTCAAAGACTTAGCATACCTCCATATTGTCTACCTCCAGCATACACTAGCCAACACAACTCCAGATATTTTCCATTGGATTGAGGTCGGGCAAGATTGCAGGATAACCCATTGTATGCATTGTTTGTAGTTGATTGTTGTTGTTGTTGTTGTTGTTGTTAGCCATACGAATAGTGGCATTATCCTGTTGGAATATTCCCAAAGATCCATTAATCATATTACAAGTGTTCGTATCATTTTGCAACAGTTTGTTTGCACAACCATTCTTTCTCGTATATCTAGTCATTCTGCCATACATATACGTAATAATTGTATATTTGCTGCGATTTATTGCTAGTTAGACTACATATTTCGTCGTGTTCATAATCCTTCTTTTTCATGGTTTTAGTACCTATATACAATGGTCGTATCATTTTGCAACATACCGTACACCGTCTCGCGTGCTACTTATTGTCACAGAACTCACCGTTAATGTAAGACCTTTGTAGTACCGTACTGAAGTGTTCAGTGCTACTAACTTACAAATGTTACATCTTGTGGTATATGGTCTTTCCGTTATTCTAGTAACTATCTATCTGTATGTATGTTTGATAGAATAACAAGAAGCTTAACGTAAATCTGCCGTACAATCGATGGTAAAACACTTTTGATTGGTTGCTTAGTTTGGAGTTTAACGTTCATTTTCAGCATCCATATAGGCTCCCAGCGGATGCTGAAGCATCCATATCCGGAGTCTCAATGTCAAAGATGCTTATGCCAAACATTTAAACACAAGGGAGCTCAAGTACGATTTTTGGAAATCATAATTAGAATTTCTTTAAAGAATTACAAAATTATAAAAAAAATCATCTTTTAAAAATGTTCAGCTAGAACCAAGTTTTCTGAAAATACATTGTTTGTGAGTGTATGTTAATTGGATCCGAAGTTATAAGTAAAAACGTTTGGGATAACGATGCCCAAATATTAAAATTTCAACACTTTCCATGTGACAATACAAACACATGTTGTTCAAAGTCCACTTCTGTTCAGATTACTTTAGTACAGGCCTCTGACCACCCTTCTTCCTAAGTGGGTTCTGACAGTAGTCATTTCAACGAGTTCCTTCCAATGTAATATGAGACAGTAAGTTATGACTTCACCTAACCCCTGTGAGAAGAAGTATTATTTAGTGATGCATTAGCATCATTGACTTTCATTTTATAGTATTTCCAGTGTAAGGAAATTGGGTTACCTGAGACTGTTCCACCTTTTTATTGTACTAAAGATTTTGTATGTCATACATAATAAATAGCCAAATTAATATCAGTACCCTTGAAATTAATATTTGTCACTAAGAGCATATCTAAGGAAAGATAAATCATGCTATTGCAGATAACATTGGCATGATAACATCAAGCAGTGTATTTTAAATCTAATCGGAAGCAATAGCAAATATCTTCTTCACTTGTTTTACAAGTGCAACACACGAGTTCTAAGACTTCACCTGGTGCTGGTTTAGATCTCAGCCAGTGGTTGTTCAGTTCATCCTTGTGGTTGGCTGTCCATTCATGTCCAGAAGGAGTAAGGATTTTAGGAAGAGTAGTAAGCACGTTTTTCCAAATACCTGTTCAATAGTTTGCTCGAGCAATATGGAGGTTAAGGGAAATCTGGTATGGCGGTAACTTTGAGGATTTATTTTTCCATTTTGTACATAATAAAAGTTCATACCGTAGTGTATTTACGTTGAACAATCTTTTTCCGTGAAACTTACAGAGGTTGTTCAGTCTACATTTGGCAAATTTCGACTTACCTAAAAATTCAGAAGAATCCATGGCACCAGGTCCGTAAGTGCTCGATGTATTTTCCTTGGTTCCTAACAATAGCCCGACAGCGTAATTTCCAGTATAATAGGCTTCTCTGAAGAACTGGAAGGGGAATCTTGTTCCATTCCCTTTGCACAGCTTTCCAAAGTCCTTCCACAGTTGTCACACGCCGTTTTCTCAAAGCCCGCTTCAGCAATCCAAATCCACAATAGCCCATAGGACTTGCATCTGGAGATTTAACAGGTACTTCATTCAAATGTATCACCTGTATACCACTTGCCTCCTCTATCTCCCTGTAGAATGCGAGGGACGATCGTGAGGTATGTGATAAGGCCTTGTCCATGTAAATGCGCACCGGATTGGCGTCATTTCCATACATTGTTGGAATCTCATGGTCGTAGATCGGCCGCATGATCTGCTCCTGAAAATACTGCGAATTTATTTTGCAGTTCTTCGCCACCCTACGAATCTTCAGTTTACCTCGGTAACAGTAGCCAGTAATGACCATGAACCCTTATGGGAAGGATTCTTTACAGACACGGACCCACCGTCTGAAGTTCTTGGCGCGTTTCTCACGGTACATGATGGCTTTCGGTTTGCCGCAGTCGGAAAGGCAAATCCATGCTTCATCGAGCGTTAAGACGTACATCCACCTTTCTTTGCCAGATACCGTTCGTACAGCTTCCGGGCGTTACACCTTCGTTCCTTTTGGTGGACATCCGTGAGAAGATGGCCGCAAGCTTTTATGACTTTTTCCATCTTGAGTTGATGGTGTTAGATCCGGCTCACAGTCCCCAAAGACACGTCAAGACGATTAGCCATACACCTTTGTTTTGGCGGATTTTCATGCATTGCCATTTTGCGAAGTTTCTTCTGCATGGTGGAGCTGGCTTTGGTGCATTCCCACTTCCTAGACAACTTTGTTGGTGATCCAAATGGTGGAGCTTCGTTGCCCTTGTACTTTTTAATAACATTTTCTATTTCACTTAAACTGATGTTGTAACTATTCTTCTTGCACTGTTTTCTAATGACAGAAACACTAAAGTGGGTGTCATAAAGAGCCGCAACATAGCCTTCCCAAAACCAGCTTAGTTTGGGCGGCATTTTGGTCACAGAGCGGAAACCCACACACTTGGAAACAAATTTAACACAACACTCACAACAATGGTCCTGTGTTGTGCGTTATTGTCGTCCGCGCGGAAAAACAACTCCGTTCCCAGGAAGCCACTGCACAACATGCAGGACGCCACGAGCCAGGTCGAGTGAGTCCATTCTGCCCGGGAGGGGGAAGGAACGAAATCGGCCAAACGTGGGCTGAACAACCTCTGTACGTACTAGTGGTTCGATGGACGTTAAGTCTTTAGTCGATTCCCAGCTGCTTTAATGAAGTTGTGTATTCTTGGACTTTCACCACCAACTTCAGAGTGGAAACTTTACCCTTTTCACAGAAAGCCACAGCATTGTCGCCTCGTGATGGCATGCGTTCCAAGTAGAACTACCAAGAACTCATGGAGAGTAGTTTCTGTATTTAAAGATCGGTTTTTCCACGAAAGCATCGCACTCCATAATTTGAGGTCATCTTATGAAAGAGAGCAATAACAGCTAAATCCCTGTCATCAACACGGAACACAAATGAGTTTCGTTGCATGGGCTGTATGAAAACACATTCTTGTGTCTGTTTGCTCGTGAATACAGAACGATTCAGAAACTTGGTTCGTGCCCCTTAAAGTGATTTGAATGCACTATTCACCATGGGTAACAAGAAGTTCCTCCCATTCAGTTCTTTTCTATAAGTCTCATTTTTCTATTCACCTGTGAGAGACAATACCAATGCTGTTGTGTTTTCAGAGATTTGAAAAAACTGTCTCCACGATCGCACTGTATATGACGGCAGAACAATGCTGTATTTTACAGCATTTGAGGCGCTCTTCGTTGCCTTTCACACTGTTTTATCGAAGAGCAGATGTTGTTATCGAAAGCAATATCTGTTTTATTGGGTGTGGTCTTAAAAATACTACGAAATATCTTGTGAGCAAGGATTCCAAACATTTTACTAGATCCAGGAGTATATCGCTGAGTGACACGTACATTCCATCAAAAATTGAAATAGCATCCCTGGGATAACTGTTTTCCAGAGCGACGTCTTTGATACGATGGTGAGTGAGATAAATGCTGTTGATTTTCTTTTGCAGCAGCAGAAGGATCGCACAAACTCCATGGAAGTGGTCCCAGTGGATACTAAAACGAAATTTGCATATCGATAGAGTGGAACAGAGGTAACACTGACATTCTACCAATTAAAGACCTATCCGTTTTCAAGAAAACAAGCTTATCCTTCTCGATTGGCAGTTCAGCAGTTAGATCTTTAAATGTTGCAAGTCATTTCTTCGGCAATGAATCAAAGTAACCTGTCTTCGACGTTGTCGAATAACAACCTAAGCTGCTTGTAATCTAGTTCATCTTTTTGCTTACAAGCAACGTACAGAACGAGGCTGGATCATATCCGAGTCAAACTTCGCCCAGAGGACACATAATAAAAAAGAAGAAAAATGCCAAATTTTAGCTGCCCATATCCAGAAGCACCGGAGATATGCTCCGTAACAACGCACCACGCGACAATATGATATAAGGTAAACGTCGCAAGAGACCCATTTTTGTCGAAAACGGAAAGGATGGGCAGAAATGAAATCAAGATATTTGATATGCTATAACAATGTCTTGGCAGCCATCTTGAATACCGTGATCTTGGAAATAGCGTAAGGTATTGAAATGAGAAGCGTGATGTGTGATATATGAATGTAAGGTAAAATGCAAAAGGAAAACCAATGATATAACCGCGAAAAATATATGTGTAAATGTGTGGACGGGACGAAGTGTGGAAGACTGGAGCAAAACAAACACGACAATGATACGCGACAAGTAACTGCAAGCGTCTGTGCATGAAAGTGCATCCGCCTTGACAGATTATGCCTTTCGAGGATATCGGGATTCAGTTTGGAACGGTGGAAACCACAGTTACAACCCGCGATACGAGCGCTCGTTTGGAGACAACATAAAATACAAAGGACTCTCTCTTATGGAACAATAATTCGGTAGCTCGCTCCAGAAGATATCATCTTGGATTGGTGATCAAAAGCACGACCTACCTGGGATTGAAGCCCACTCCTAGACAACGTTTTATACGTTTCTTGTTCAATTTTCTTGCCATTTCGTGTAAACAAAGGGCATTTCGGCACACACATGTTTAAACAACACTACCTGAAGCAAAGTGTGTACGAATGAGAAAGCCCAGCCATGTTCCAGCTTACATTTCTTTACGAATATTTCTTTTTTCTTTCTTTGCGCGGTTTGCTACACTGTTTCGCGACAGTCCCAAACAGTCACAATATCAGGGAATGGCAGCGTTCTGCATTGACTCGATGAATTCCATGAGTTGTTGCAGTCTCCCACTAGAAATCTAGTTTACCACACAATGAGACGACTCGAATTGTGTCTACAGGTTTCACTTACACATATGGAATGAAATGAACGTGACAGCAGGGGCCTGCCAGTGAAAAGTGATAGTGTGTTTGTGGCATACGCAAGCCAAAATGCGCAATATTCTATGTACTGAATGTGTCCGCAGTATCGTTCATCTACAAACACCAATCTAGAGTTGCAATGGCGAACCCTCTAAATCTGTTGTTACTGATGCAAAGTGTACTTCCAACTTGTATCTTGCGACGTTTACCTTATATCATATTGTCGCGTGGTGCGTTATGTTACGGAGCATATCTCCGGTGTTTCTGGGTATGGGCAGCTAAAATTTGGCACTTTTCTTCTTTTCTATTAAGTGTCCTCTGGGCGAAGTTTGAGTCGGATGTGATCCTGCCTTGTTCTGTACCTTGCTTGTTAGCATTCAAATATTCCGTTAGACTTTCTCAGTTACCAGCATTTCTGTGGATAGACTTCTAAGTTCACCTCCTAACCATGGATTTGCTATGGCTTCTTCAAATTACTCCAAATCTTTCTGTACATGATTGTTGTCTTTAGAGGATTGCATGTGTCGTGAACAAACTGTTTGAATTTAGCTCTACATGAAGAGTTCAGGACTCAACACAGAGATACCGAGTAGTTTATATTGAGGCCATTGTAAGTACCTGCAGTTTTACATTCTTTGTTTATAGTTCTCGATTGTTTTGTCAGCTTTACTGCCAAAAAATGATTTGTCGCTTCTACATATAGCAATAACTCAGAAATGTATTACGTACTGCTGCAAATAAATAAAATCAATAATGGGGAAAAGTAGTGCAAAAACAGACAAATACGCCTACCTTACTGAGATTATCAGCTAGGGCATAGGGATAATGTGCCGCAATAGCGTACTAACTGCATCTAACAAGCAAGGGGCGCGATATCGAGACTCGAATTGCGCAATAAGAGTTACATATACTGAAAGAGCATCAGGTAGTTAGTAAGTTACCAAATTATTAGCTGCAGTCCGCCAGTAGGGAAAAAGTTATGGGACTGTAAAGTTCAGAGCCTGGCGTACGAAAACCACACAAAACTTAGCATTTGGCTTGTTCCTCTTTGTATTGACAAGATATAATGAACTCTAACGTATTCCCATCACAGAACATGATGTTTGACATAAGAAAATCTGTATGAGAAGAATTGTCAGTGTTGCCATCCATAGAAATTACAGTGTTGCCAGAATAAGAATACCTCGAAAAGCTTGCAAGCAAATAGTACGTGATTGGGACTTGCGTTACACAATACGGGTTATAAAGTATATTCTGAAAGAGCATCAAGCATGAAGTGACCATGTTATTAGCTGCAGTCCGCCAGTAGGGCAAAATTATGGGGCTGCAGAGGGAACATGAGAGACTATGGCAAACAGAAGGAATAACCTGTTTGTGTGTGCAATAGCAAATGGTATTATTTTGGGAAAGGGAGATAGCTATGTAAATGACATTGTTAAGCCACACAATTGATATGAAGAGCAGAAAGTATCAAGTGATCCAAACAAAAACAGTTAGTACAATATGCGCATCGGACGATAGCCATTGACGCGCAGTGATGACACATTTCTGTGGTAAGAGAGTCAAAACAGTACTGAATTGGTGTCTGGAATGCTTCCGGTGCGATGTCCAGGTATCCCGCTTTATAGGAAGCAAAGCGAATCATGTTGCGGCGCAGGGGAGTGCAGAATTGGTACAGCATGAACTACTAGATACGCAGGAAATTGTCACGGTGCCAGATGTTCGTTTCCTGCGACAAGACAATTGTGTCAGTGACGAACTTGACAAAGTTCTTGTAAGGACGGAAAAAGTACACGTCCAAGGGCTGCACCAAGCCTGTACATCTAGCCGGGATGAATAGCAGCAAACGAAGCTTTTCGCGGTATTCTTATTCGGGCAACATATTATTTCTATGGATGGCAACACTGACAATTCTTCTCATACAGATTTTCTTATGTCAAACATCATGTTCCGTAATGGGAATACGTTATAGTTCATTATCTCTTGTCAATACAAAGAGGAACAAGCCAAATGCTACGTTTTGTGTGGTTTTCGTACGCCAGGCTCTGAACTTTACAGTCCCATAACTTTTTCCCTACTGGCGGACTGCAGCTAATAATTTGGTAACTTACTAACTACCTGATGCTCTTTCAGTATATGTAACTCTTATTGCGCAATTCGAGTCTCGATATCGCGCCCCTTGCTTGTAAGAAGATAATTCTAAAAAAGAGTGACACTTAAGAGTACAAAAGAATGGCACAATTGCAAGCGGAGTAAAATAATATATTAATGTAAAGTAAGTATGAACAGTGTTCCACTTCTGGACATTCGCTTTTCCGAGCGTTTTGAATTGTAACTTCGGATCAAATTGGCGTACAGTCACAAACAAGATGTTCTTAGAAATCTTGGTTGGGTCCAGCTTAACTTTTTTTAAAGGATGATTCTTTTTCATATCTGGCACCATTTTAAAGTTATTCAGGAAAGTATGGAAGTATCGTAATTGAAGGGAGCCATACTGGATTTATGTCACTATCTTCTAAAAGCTAATCTTCTGGGGCAGGGAACATTGATTTTGTCATTCCTAGACACAATCAATATCCATACAAAGTTGCATGTTGCATATCCAACTGAACCGAAACTCGACCCTCGCTCCCAGACTCGTCTCTCCCTACATCATACGTTACTTAAGTCCTTAGGCTAGTGCGAACAAGTAGGTTGTGGATTCGAGTACCACCTCGAGTCGCTTTGTGGCCAAGTAAATAATGTGCGACTTCTGAGTTCAATTTCAGTGGGTATACCTACGGTGCAAATTTTAGTATGATTTTTCACTTTACACAGTAGACCCCGTGTCATATAGTTGCTAAAAAAGAACATTAAACTCCAGTCAATGGAGTTCCTCTCCCTGTGTGCTTATTTTTTCACTATTTCATTTTTGTCGCTTATTTGTTTTTTTAATTTCTTTAGTCCTCAGAGCGTAATTATGGAATGTGAAATTCAATAAAACAAACAGTTAAGTATTGAGTAGTCAGGTGATTTTATGTTTCAGCAAACCTGACTTAAACCTAGTAGTCTCGCTATCTCTACGCCGCTTTCTCTCTTGATAAGAATGTAGCTATGGTCTTAAAACCAGAGTACTAGATCGCCAGTTATACTGTGATCCATCAACTTCTTTATACATAGAAAACGATTACAGTTTAAATGGATTTTAGGTTGAGAGACTACAAATTTCCGTTTAAAAAAATGAATTATTTAGTTAAAATTATATATTAAGTTTAGGGCGTTCTCTCTTGGTATATTTCCTCACACAAAAACCCAATTAGCAACTGATGGTCCAATGTATGGGGCCGTTACCGGCCCACAATTGTCCACCAGTCTTAAATTCAGGTCGAAAGTAGCATAGATTCGATTAAGTTACCATTTTGAGGAAACTGTGTTTGGAACCAAGGCTGCAAAAAAGAGTTAAAATCTTGAAGTTCATTCCTAAGTACAGAAGGTTGTTCGCCGTATATCTGATCATTTTCGATTCGATGTCGCCACCTGGCATATCATGGTTTGCTGGCGGGAGCAGTGTTGTGTCTGACCTTGAGTGTTGGTAGTGCGTGTTATCAAATGGCACCGAGAATCGACTAGTATTGGGAAGGTTATGTAATGGCTCCTTTCCGTGCTAAGTTTTCGTACGTACGCATTATGAAACAGTGTCGGGAGAGTGGGTTAACACTCGTGGTGACTACTACGAAAGCTATTGTAGCCTGTTACACACAATAACCTCTCCTTGTGAAACATACAAGCAAACTGACACCCTAGTGCTAAAGGAGGTCCGTCGATTGGCGTGCCAAGAAAATCCCCCAACGCAACGTGATATGGGCTAGATTCCACCTCGCACTGTCCACTGTGAACAAAACAATTCACTTGCGCCTTAGATTGAAGTGTATGCGGAAGGCCCGTGCACACCATCTGCTACCGCGTCATATTGCCGAACGTAAGACGAACTACAGAAAACTGTATGAATAGTACCTGGCGGGTCCTAAATGGAACAAAAGTTGTCAAAATGGTTGAATCATGTGTCCATCTCACTGCTGGTGATCACATTCGGGTGATCACATATTGTGACATTGACGTAAGGGGCGCAACAACTTTGTTCGTTAGTGCAGAGAAAATTTTCCTCGTGGCTTTATGCTTGTTGGGGAATTCGGATATGAGGGTAAGTTGATGATACACAAGGTGAACATAAACGTGAAGGTGAATACAAGATACTTCCAAAAATCCATTCTGACACCTGCCTATCGGAGAAACATCCCAAAATTGTATGGAATGGACGCAAACCAGTTGATGATCCGTACGGACAAGGCTTTGAATCATACCGCCAGAACATCACTACATTTTTATCAGGAAATGGCAGAGAAATTAGGAATTCGTGTCATTCCGTCTGAAGACATTCCTGCCAAAAGCCCAGATGCCAGTCCAATGGATTTTTGCGCATTTGGATAGTTGAAACTAGGGATGCGCACGAGTCGAACCATGTCTCGAATCTCGACACGACTCGACTCGAATTCGAGTCGAGACACACTTTGTAAAATTCGAGACGAGTCGAGACAAACGTATCTCTCGACTCGAATTTTCAAATCGAGACACGAGTCGAGTCGAGACTGCTCGTAAAAGTCTCGACTCGACTCGAATGTCTCGAAAATATCTCTATAATTTTTAATATTATTTTGAAGAAAGTATTCACTCAGAAACAGCCTTGAAACCAATTCAAGCATTTATTACTTTAGAAAGATAAACTTAATAGTTAATCTTTCGAGATCAATATTAAATTTTCAGCTCAATTCAGTTAATTAAAACTAATAATTAATGTCGTGATATTTGATTGTACTTCAAATATAATAATAATATTTGATTATCTAGCTTCTATAAAACTATTATACGTAGCCTATATCTAGTTTGTATAAAACTATTGCAATAAAGATACAAGTACTTCAAAACTTGACAATGTAAATTGCAAAACATTTAACAAAACTGTCAGCAATATACTTTTTACAAATATTGATATAAATTGAAGCTATCAATTTACTCATACAAGTCACTATACAAATTGCTTACAGACCAATAAGCTTTTAGTCACTGTTAGAACTAACCATTCAGATTTCAATAACAATGGTCTTAAAACCTACTATGGAAGAAGTATTTTATCTTAAATAGTTAATCCGTTCCACGCTAGCCACATCTACCATCAAGTACTGTTATATATATATATATATATATATATATATATATATATATATATATATATATATATATATATATATATATATATATACAGGGTGGGCCATTTTAATTAATCCACGGAAATATCTGAAAAATGATAAAACATAGAAGACATTTTTTAAGTACACGTTATATATTGCTAAGGGGGAAACCCAATTCCGCCAAAAGTACCCCTCCCCGCCCCCCCCTAAATGGGGGTAACGGGGGGTAACTTTGAAATGTCAAATGGGAACATGGGTCGAGTAATACCTCGTTCGAAAGGTCTTGGAAAACTAAGTAACGCTGTACCAAAAGATGTTCCATATTGTGCACCGGTTTCAAAATGGCCGCCATAATATGGTTCGGAAACTCCAGTACCCGTAGTGTGAAAACCATGGAAGGTAAATGAATGGAACAAAATTGAAATACGTAAATATCATAGGGCATATCGAACGGTGTGGTCCCTGTGATCCCAGTGGCCTCCCTAAAGGGGTCTTGTGGGCTAACTTCAAAATTTCAAATAGTAACATGAGTCGAGTGGTACCTCGTTCGATAAATCTTGCAAAATCTAACATATTACAGGAGAAAACGATTGATGTGAAATGGCAGTGTTCTCAAAAGGCCGCCGAAACATAGTATCCGTGTCAGAGAAAAGGTTTAGTACCCGTAGTATGAAAGCGATTGGAGATAAATCAACAAAAGAAAAACTGGAGTAGCTAACTGACGTAAAGCACATCAAGAGGTGTTGTCGGGGTGACTCCAAGGGCCAACTGAAAGGTATCCGGGGCCAACTTGAAAATTTCAAATAGCAGCTTGAAGCGAGTAACATCACGTTACATAGACAAATTAATATCAAACAGCTTCTGTAAGAAAATTTTCGACATGAGACACCGTTTTCAAAATGATCGCAAAGACATGGTGACTGTGTCTAAGAAAACGTCTAGTGCCCATAGTATGAATTAGTTAGACATAAATGAAAATAACGAAAATGAAATAGGAAAACCACGGAGGCGTTCCAAGGCTCGAGAATAATACAACAGAGATAAAAATATTAGAGTAAAATTGCCATAATGTATAGAGAGAAATCCAAGTCCTGCAAAATAATCTCTCCCTGCGCTCTGTATGTGAGTGGGGTGGAAAGTAAAGTGAAAGTTCAAACGAGAACTCTACTTTAATTCGTAAATTAAGGCTAACCTTACAAATAGGTATGGTGTGGTTGAAACATTTGTTTGTAAGGATGACGCTGTAGTGTCTAAAAAAAGAGAAACTTTTATGCAATGAGTGCTGGTTATTCAGAAAGCATTTCGGGGATATACGTACACACCGTTTCGTCCCTCAAGCTCACAATATGACATGCATGCTAATAGTTAATCAAAATGTAACTGTGGCCATCCGCGTTAACTTAGTGCACCAATTCTCTATGCATGAAGTCTGCCTTCTAAACAGCATTGGGTAGGTCAAGCGTACGCCCGAACAGTTGTCCGGTCGGACATTGAAATTTTGAAGTTAGCCCACAAGACCCCTTCAGGGAGGCCACTGGGATCACAGGGATTACATCATTCGATACGCCCTATGATATTTACGTATTTCAATTTTGTTCCATTCATTTACCTTCCATGGTTTTCATACTACGGGTACTGGAGTTTCCGAACCATATCATGGCGGCCATTTTGAAACTGGTGCACAATATGAAACATCTTTTGGTACAGCGTTACTTAGTTTTCCAAGACCTTTCGAACGAGGTATTACTCGACCCATGTTCCCATTTGACATTTCAAAGTTACCCCCCGTTGCCCCCATTTAGGGGGGGCGGGGAGGGGTACTTTTGGCGGAATTGGGTTTCCCCCGTAGCAATATATAACGTGTACTTAAAAAATGTCTTCTATGTTTTATCATTTTTCAGATATTTCCGTGGATTAATTAAAATGGCCCACCCTGTATATATATATATATATATATATATATATATATATATATATATATATATATATATATATATATATACTGATACCACTTTTTTCAGTAAAGGTCTGAGATCTAAACGAAAGACATTTCCTCTTATTTTGTGTTTGCTAAATTTTTGTGGAAAACGTTGTTGTTCTTGCAATAAAGTGAACTTCATAAATTCTATGAATGAGCAATGGCAGTCTATGGTAATTTAGCATAGTTATAATTATTATGATTTTGTTTCCATGAACGCAATAGGGCTACATAACTTCTGGATTATTCGCTTCTCCAGCTATTTTGAGGCTTTAACGTGTTGCAGCATATCACGAGTTACGGATGATATAATGTAACATTTGTCGTACATCACATATTATGATACGAGACTATTACAACAAATGGACTGCTTGGATGCCAAGAACTATTACAGATAGGTACCTTTCACTTCTATAGATAGATATTTTTTAGATGAATTTTTGTAAACACTAAATTATAAAACAATAAACTACATACAGTAGTTATGGTTTTGGTTCCCGACATAAAAGAAATGTAGATTGTTCATGAGATATTGAACTTCAACTTTTACTCCTTGGCATCAAAGCAGTTCACTGTAAGATAAATACACTCCTCACTTTACCCTAGTAACATAGTTGTTCAGGAGCCTGGGATTTCCATTCTCTCAAATAAGAGCTGAACGATTGCTTGATACATGCTGACTATATAGGAGTAATAGTGTATTAAGTTTTCGAGCTTTGGTGCGTATCCGTATTTACATACTAATATAACTTTTAACATGAATTTATTTAGCTTTCAGAGCTCCTTCGTGGCTAAGCGGTTAGCGTACGCCCCTTTGGCATGGGAGACCCGTTTTCAATTCCCGTCGGAAGCTCATGTAGTTCGGATTCCACGTTAATCAGTAGGTCCACGTCTCATATAGCCGCGCTGGTGAAAGAGACGCTAAACTAAAATCAATTCAACTTTTTCTTATGACTTTACACGGATTTCTCTCTGTTACCATTCACTAGGCATCGATTCTCTGCACTGCTGAAGGAAGGATGGGTTTAGTAATTTTTATTTTCCGAAATTCACGTCGGAAATGTATTTTACTTACTTACTAATTAAATCATAACTAACCACTTAAATCATAATTAAAATGAAGGCTTATTCTTTTAGGATGGGAAACATATTGACATCCATGGCCGTAATCAGGCTTCAAGATTTGGTCGGACAGACAACATTTTGGGTCAGGCTCTTAAGTATTCTTTTAATAAACTATACTGAACAAACTACACAATCGTGTTTTAGGATTGTAGAAAACGACCGCGAATTATGTTCAAACAGAAGTATTATTATATTTATTTCTCTGACTATTGAATCTTTACATTACAGTGTTAAACAAAAGAGAATATTTGTTTGTATAGTATTCAAGAATTTTCTCGTCATGATTATTTTTTTTAAACAATTCAATTACAGTTATTTGGTGTTTATTTTTAAATAATAAGTCCTAATACAATTTCGTAAAGTTGTAAGTCTTCCTTAGTTTGTATCACTTTACGCAATTACAAATCCAAAAGATTAAATGTATTGTATCGGTGCAGTACTAGTTTTTCACGTTATTCAACATTTTCCAAAAACCAAAGAATAATCTTTAATTACCGATATTTTAGTCGTTACAAATTACTACTTCATAATGTATTCAATGTTTATAATTACTGGGCAGTTGGTTGTCTAAACTAATGGCATCATAATGAAGTCGAAACCATAATTTTAGTGAGCGATAAGAAATATCTTGCCAGTGCTATTACAGTAAATAAAATTTTATAAGTATTAAAGAATAGTGATAAGAGATTTTATAATAGCTCTTTGATTTATGAGATACGAGTATTTAAGAAAAAAAAAAACAACTAAAGAATAGGTTTGCGGAACCACAAAAGACTCGTAAAATAAACTTTCTTATAAATACATACGTACCTTACTTACCTTTTATAATTGCTATGCTTACGTTCTCCATAAAAACAGAAATTCTAATTTAGTGATACTTTACATAAGATCATGAAGTGGGTTCAAATTTAATTAAACGCAAAATACAATACAATAATCCACAAATATTGCCTCAAGTGAGTTGAACAATTTTTAAACATTAGTGCGAAACCGGGCTTTGGCATCGTGGTCGATTTGCAGAACTTGAGACGAGAGTAAGTTGCGGATCCAATGACTTAAATGAGAATTCCATATCCAAGATGAATAAATTAGTTTGTGCCAACTTTGACTTTTATATATATATATATTATATCAATGATAATATCATCTTGTGATTGCAGTCCATGACATTAATAGTATATAATCGTAAATTGACTTGCAGAATCATCATGTCTAAATATTTTGAATTTCAAGAATGAATAAGAAGTAATAAAATTATTACTTTTCCAGGAATCTGACTCTTTCCTTCTATGCCGCAGGATCTGGTGCTCACTATTTCTAGATAACTAGCGAGTGCAAGCCTTATTGAGGATCGAGCCCAAGCCGTTAGTAAGCTTTACTTTAGTAACGTTAATGAGCACGAGATGAGCTAAAGAGAATTTCACAGTGAATATCAAGCTCAAGCTCGAACTAGTGCAAATCTTGACTAGTGTCATCCTCATTGAGATTAGCGAACGCGACATGAGCCCGAGTGAGGCCCGGTTGCAAAATGACCGTTTTTGCTTCTTTCTTTCTTTTTTTTTTTTCTTTCTTCTCCTACTCGAATGCGTAAGGTTTATGAACAGCAGAAGTGCTTGTTAGAAAGACCTTAATTAGCATGTGCTTGAATTACCCATAGGAATTGCTTAGGTATCTAATGCAACTTACGTTCACATTTTAACAATTCAGGTTGTCATTAAAACCTTGAAAACTGAGCAGATGTTTACGCAGAATTTTTCTTGGGGTATATTTCTGATACGCACTTAATTCTTCATAAACAAATACAACTTGAAGCGGCTTGAGTTGGATTGGATGAAAAAGTAAACATGTATTTGAACTGCGCAATGTATTGTTAATCATCATGAACTGGAAAAATTAGAAAAGAAAATGAAAGCGGGATTGATGGGCACCAAACATCAAAATTTCACAAGGCATGAAATATTTATTGGCGTCAAAGCCGCACACTTCAGAAACCAGAAAAAAGATTGCCTCATCAAATATCCGGTCTTCTCCAAGTCAGTTGATTCTTGTCATAACTTGTAAAATTTCCAGCTAGTTAATCAGAATGTTGAAAATTTCCTATAGGCTGTTTTAAATTTATTTATTATACACCGATCAGCCAGAACATTATGACCACCTATCTACTATTGATATAATCCCGTCCAGGCGATAGCAGCGTCACCTGCCGAAGAATACCTGCTAGTCAGACACACGTACGGTGCATGTAGTATCAGTGACCGTGTGTAGAATGGAGAAGGCGCGTGATCTATCTGAGTTTGACCGAGGGCAGGTTGTAATGGCCCGGAGACTCGGCACGAGAATTTCAGAAACTACAGGACTTGTCGGATGTTCGAGGAGTACTGTGGTGAGTGTCTTCAATAAGTGGCGAAACCAAGGTGAAACAACGTCCAAACGTCGAGGGGTTGGGCGCCCCACATCATTACAGATGTCGGACGTCGTAGGCTGGGCAGACTGGTAAAACAGGACAGGCAGCGAACTGTCGCGAAACTAACATCCGACTTTAATGCTGGGCAAAGTAGAAGTGTGTCTGAACACACAGTGCACCGAACACTCCTAACGATTTTTCTCTGCAACAGACGATCACCCATGTGCGAATGTTAACACCACGACATCGGCAACTACGACTAAAATGAAAACGTGACCATCGCCACTGGACCTTGACGCAGTGGCAGAGCGTTGCATTATCTGATGAATCCCGATAACTTTTTCATCATGACGGTGGGAGGGTACGAATCCGTCGTGTTCCAAGGGAACAGCTCCTTGACACCTGTGCTGCAGGACGAAGACAAGCTTGTGGTGGCTTAATTATGCTCTGGGTAACATTCACGTGACCCTCCATGTGTCTAGTGGAGCTCGAGCAAGGCACCATGACGGCCGAGGCGTATCGCACACTGCTTGCAAACTACGTACACTCCTTCATGACGACCATGTTTCCCAACGGTAATAGCATTTTTCGACAAGATAATGCACCATGTCACAAGGCCAGGAGTGTGATGGAGTGGCTCGAGGAACACAGGGGCGAATTTCAAGTGATGTGCTAACTCCCCAACTCGCCGGATCTGAACCCAACCGAACACATCTGAGATGTGATTGAACGTGACATCAGAGCGCATCACCCCCTCCCGGAATTTACGTGAATTAGGTGACCAGTGGTACCAAATCTCTCCAGCGACCTACCAAGGATTGTTGCGTCCATGCTAAGACGCGTCGCCGTTGTTATCCGTGCTAAATGTGGACATACTGACAATTAGGTAGGTAATCATAATGTTCTGGTTGATGTGTGCGTATATTTTAACTCATAAATTTTGTCTCGTTCCGAATTCGAGTCGAGCCGAGACAGAAACATATTTTCAAGTCGGGACAACATTTTCTCGAGACAGGCTTAAATCTCGACTCGACTCGACTCGTGCGCATCCCTAGTTGAAACGACGTCTTCAGCATCGCCGCCCGCGCACCCTGGATGGTTTATGGAAAGCTTGGAGGGAGGAGTGGGACAAAATTCCCTGCCTGTCCTGCACCGAAGCTTGTTGTAGTGGAAACAATGATGCCGTGTGATAGCCCACAATGCTGGGGGTTCAATAGAACATTATCAATAGTGGCAGCGCGGTATCTATTAAGGTGAGTACCCGTCAGAAATTCGGATATAAAGCGAACCATTTTCTGTAGATATTTCGTAACTTCAGCACATTGTGACAGTAAATTAGGGATTAAATGAACTACAAAATGCAGCAAAGATAATTGTGTTAGCAAAATTTCAATAGTACGAGGCAAAACACTCTAGAAATGTATGTTTTAACAGGCAAAATACTATAAAAATGTAGGGTATATTTTCGTACAGGTAGATCTATTTTCAAACAAAGTATGAAAATTGAAGTGCTTGATTTTTTTAACCTACACATTTATCTTATTCAGTCCTGTTAGTGAAAATTGTAACACCAAGAAGGAATGGAGTGAGAAGGATGTGTCCAAACTCTCAGATTTGTACGCAGCAATAATCTGGCAGTGGACTGTGCAATGTAACTAACCATGGGATGACAGACATCTAGTTTGCATGACTTGACAGATCTCACTATATCGTTCAAAGTGATATCTTTACTCTCATCCTAACAGTTATAGGGTTGTGTGCATCGATAGTTTAACCCTTTCGGACCCAGGTCATTTTTGGAGCTTTCCTATATTTTCAGCTAGTGATTTATTGCTCAAAAACTATTTACCCGATTGATATAGTTAAGGCCTTGTATTTCAGAAGAGAGATATGGTTATTTTTTGGTGTATGTTACATTGCAGTGTTGCCAGCGGAAGGGAAATGTAGGAGTGAAAATTCACCAAAAAATCCCTAACCGAATTTCAAGATGTTTTTGTAGCTGGCACCACTATTGCCACATGCGTTCAAGTCACTTAAATAATCTTTGGTGTATTAACAAGGTACAGTGAAACTCTGAAGTTGCTGGCTACAATACAAAGAGAGAAAGAAAAAAAATCTGTCATACACGTGAAATTTTGGCACTTTTTACGCCTCAGAAGCAAAAATCAACAGATGTGCCGAGGCTACAGCTTCCCTAATTATCCTATTAAAACTTTTTATGATGCGTTCTGTAGACCAAAGAGGAAGCTTTCAGATAGTGGTACGTTTGTTCCAGTGTAGCCAGCAAGAGGGAAATAATAGAGGGGAAAACATGGAAATTTTACTAATTTTTCACCTAAAATCGGGAAATATTTTTTTGGCTCGAAACACTACCACCGGACAGACGCAAACTATCTGAAAAGAAACCTTGGTACCCCACTAATATATCCTTCAACTATCATGGCGATATCTCATTGTACCTCAGAAATTCACCATTTTCTTACCATTTACAGAACATGGTTTATTATAAACCTCAACTGTACTTCCTCTAACTATCCTACTGAAACATTTTATGGTGCGTTGTGTAGGTTAAGGACGAGGCTTTCAGATAGTGGTACGTTTGTTGGAATGTAGCCAACAACAGAAATAAAAAGACAAAAAAGAATTTTTCCAAAATTTTCCCCTAAAATCGGGAATTAACATTTTCTGTAGCTGGCAATACTGCTACCAGGCAGATGCAAACTATCTTAAAATAAACATTGGTACACCATAAATATATCCTACAAATATCATGGCGATATTTTTAAACAAAGCATCTAATTGCAAAAAAAAAAAAAAATAGATTACGGTAAACAGAGAAGTATGGAAAAATTACAAAAATCAAGGGTTAGTACCTAAACACAAATTTTTCGTGCGCCCCCAAATTACCCCGTTGTAACGGTCTGTACTCGTTTTTGTTCAGTAAGGACCAATGTTCTACTGTCGTAAGTTGACTTGCGTTCGGACGTATAGGTACGGATTTATAAACGAAAATTTCGAATTTTTTGCCCAAATTTAGGGAAATTTTAATTTCCCTAGTTGGCAACATTGCGTGTGGGCCAGTCCAATTGATGTCGACAATTAGGTATCCATCCGAGGTATCTCCGTGACAAATCTTAAGGAGATCTCTTTACAACGAAAGAAGCTACATGAAAGAAAAAAAGAAAAATGGAAATTCGAAAATTCTCGAATTTTTTACTTTGGGCTGAAATTTGAGAAGAAAATTCGATACCCAGAAAAAAAGAAATTAAATATAAAACTATGGTTCAACCATATTTAGCCAAAAAAAAAATTCGATATCTTAATAGTGTCCACATAGGAGCGGATTAAAAAAGTGAAACCTGTGTGTGCCACTTTGGCCACCTGGGTCCGAAAAGGTTAAGGAAAACTGCTGAACCCTGGACTGGCAGCATTCATGCCTGATGTGAATGTCGACTGCCAGTGGCCCAGAACCACAAGTGCACCAGTCTACAACGAGCGTGTGAACACTGTTGCTGGCATTCTGAATGTCAGAGTAGTGTTTTCGACAGCGTTGCCAATGTGTGCGTAATTACACAAAATATGTGCAATTTTGCCCTGTGTGTGCATTTTGTTTGTAATGCCAGTCTGTGTGCATTTTGTGTGCACTTCGGTCAATTCAGAATTTTTACCATTGATGATTTTTGCGAAGTTCCTTTCATTCAAATATTCATTATATTTATTTTTTTTCTGAAAATTGTTTTTCAAAAACTACGAGTGCCAACGCATGACTCCAGGGCGGCGCAATAAAACCTATCTTGTTTTCTTGGTATTTCGCTTCTCGTTTTTCAGAAGCGGGTGTCACGACCGTTAGCCCACATCCCTAAGCAAAGCCGCTTTGTTCAAGCCAAGCAATATGAATGAATGTTGACCCTTGATGTTGACCAAAACATTGAGTGCAGGGGGTAAGATTTTTTTTTTTTTTTTTTTTGTATTCTCACCACTAATCAGGAAAATGCCATTTTGCAAACAGCTGAACGACAGAGTGAACGAGAGGGACAAAAATAGAAAAAAAGAGAGAGAAGTTAAATCAAAGATTCAACACTCTTTCTCTGTCAATGAGCGGGAAGAATGTGACGGTTTTGCTATAATAATAATAATAATAATAATAATAATAATAATAATAATAATAATAATAATCATCATCATACATGGTGACCCAAAACTAGATAGGATACAGTAAGAACAAGTAATAAAGAAACTAAGTCTACCTGATGGATAACAATAGGAATGATATAAAAAGAAATGAGTAGATCAATACGGGGCTGTATACCTACTTTTGGACCGCCCTGTATAATAGTAAATCCAACGCTGAATCTTTCAACAATGGCTGGTTGATGTACGTATAGGTATGTACATCATCAGACATAATATGCATATACATAGGTAGTTATATATTGTACAATTTTGTGTGCAGCCTCTTCCAGTTTGTGTGTAAAATTGTGCAATTTGGACGGAATGTATGTGTAATTTCGCATACCCTGTCTGACAACACTGGTTTTCGAACAAACTTCGCTTCAGTCTGTACTATAGTGGTTACAGGATATGTGTAACATGTAGTTATGATTAGTTCAATTTGCCAGTGTATTGTCGAACATCATAACGGCTAAACGGTAGACATAATGTTGTGGGATGCCATTGGGTCAAGTGCAGTGCATTGAGGGTAACCTTACTATGGGTGCTTTACTATAGAAATTATCGATTTCAGTCTCATACTCTTTGAGACAACTCCGGATGCTATATTTCACCAGGAAGTGCCTGGTCATTATGTGTCACTAAATGTGCAATCTTTCATTGAGGAACGATTAATATCGCTGCTCTTCTTAGCATGCGCTTTCGACAGTCATGTCAATTTGAAATGTGGGTGACACATTGTCACGTTCTCCAACAGATAATGTCGACGTATTGTACAAGCAGACTGACAGGTAATTCCTCGCCAACACATCCAGCGTCAGCTTTATTTGATACCACAACGTATAACACTGTTTATAGCACGTGGAATCTTCATGCCATACTGATATATTAGAGTTGTTGTACAATTCTGAAATTGTAATTATTGTTGCAAAGTCCAAGTCAAGTATTGAACCTGGTTTGTGAGTTTCATTACTCACTACGTTTTCTTTCTTTCTTTTTTTCTTTTTCTTTTTTTTTTTGTGTGTGTGTTTCAGTTTTAATAAACAGCAATATACAAATTCATAATATCGATCAGATAACGAATCTATTTTATTAATTTTATACCATTTACACGTCTCTTGGTGTGACACTTTTCGATAACAGTAGTGTATGATTTTAAAATATCATTCAGATTAGGAATGAAATAGTATTTTTAAAAGACAATAAATTCAATTTCCTTTTTTAAAATGGACTTTTTTTTTATGAAAATGGCTTTCATAAGATTATATTGTTATCTTATTATGAAGCGTGCACAGAAATGATCCTATACGGTAATAATTTAAACATCATAAACTTTCAAAATATTTTTGAGAAATATCAAAATTCAATATGATTGGTTTTATTGCATCATATGGAGGAAATATAACAGAGAACTCTCTCTGTTACAGAATCAGACTGTTCGCTGCAAGATGATGTGCGGAGTAGCAGTGCTTTAAGTCCCCGGGATTCAACTTCATGGCTTAACATAGGTGACGTACAAGTTAGTGTGGGAGATACATTATTTCTTGAAGATGAGCCTAACGTCGGCAGATTCAAGTGCATCAATTGTTCTAAATCTTATACATGGAAAAAGACACTTATGAGACATTTACGATATGAATGCAGTAAAGTTGCACAATTTCAGTGCTTATTTTGTCCGTACAAAGCCAAACAGAAGTCTAATGTCACAACCCATATGCAGAGAATTCATTCCGAGAGAAAAATGCACCCTTATCAGAAATAAATTGTGATATCTGAACTTCCTTGTTTTTTCTTTTTAAAAAAAAAAAAAATCTTAGAGCAGTCATTTTTAACTGAATGATCTGTGACGTTATAGTTCACTGCTCCAATTCTTATTAAGCCGCACGGAGAGAACAAAGAGTAGACAGGAAACCTGTCGTTGATAAAAGCAGTGGTAGAAAGCAAGCAAAAACATCAATAATTTTGATATAAACTTCTTATGGATCCATGACTAGTTGTAAGTGTGCTTCTACGTCATATATTGCCAGTTGAAAATGACTGCCGTACAAGAGTCTCTGTAGAGTAAATTTTAAAAATCTTGGTCAGTTTAATTTTATTTAAACTCATAGGAGGGCACAATAGTTTCATTTTCACTTGCTTAAATCTTCAGTAACATAACGTGTTAAATCCATTAATGGGAGAGAACGAAGTGATTCGAAATTAGCAGAAAGAAATTTTGTTCGTTTTACTCAAAAGAAGCCAATTTTTATGTATGTTAACATCACATTACCTGTCTTTCTGTTTCATGTAGGTTTTCGTGTTACTTCCTTATTTTCTCGCCTTATTATATTCTTTCTTAAGCATCTCTTATAGCATAATTCATAAGAATTATTACAAATTAAAAATTACGTCAACCTTCGTTTCTTTTCTTTTTCATTTTTTGAACTTACTCCAGTTTGGCGTTTATGTACTTAAATTATCATTCCCTGATTTACTGTCTGCATCATAGTGAGCCGTAAGTTCGTTGTTTATTGTGAAACGTTGGTACCATAATTAAAACACCTTAATCTCCATAAAAGCTCAAAAAGCCTGATAACTTATACAGCAAACTAAAACACTTTGTGTTGGTTGGTTCTCTACCAACATTTCACAACAGAGACAATCCCACATTGATAGTATTCGGTGTATTATCAGATCCAAAAAAAAAAAAAAAATCCACATCGTTAATAACCTCGAACTATCGAAGAGAATGCATCAGGAGTGAAAGAAATCATAATCTGAAAATTCGAGATCTGTAGAACTCTCTTCCTACTAAACAAAGACATATATTTGTGTACCATAATAATAAACCTGCAGTAGTGATTCCGCGTTAAGAACGTGGTGTGGAGTCAAGCGCGCCGATTTCTCTGTAAATTTGGGGGGCCCACTCAGACGCAGAAGGTATATATATGTGAGGATAAGACAAATTGCATTTAAATTATGCCAAATATTATATATTCATAAATACACTAGGGGGGGCACATGAGCTTTGGGGGCCCACGCCCCCAGGCCCCCAGGATCGGCGCCCTTGTGTGGAGTATGTCCTCAAAACACTGGACCATCTAATGTCATTATCTTTGTTTGAAACCTATCCATTTGGATGATGGTAGTTCCTCTTTTCCTAATTGCAATCACTGATGATCACCGAATATCGTAGAAAGATGTCCTTTTCATAACTTGAGACGAGAATTCCTTAGCAGTTCTTCACACGGCTTGTTGCACTGTTAGCAAATAAGTATCTAGTCGAGGCCGTCTAAAAAGTAAAATAAAAACGAAGGCGATAACACATGGTGCTTTGGGATAACCCCATCTGAATTGCCAAACGACGTGTACACTCATGTCCAAAATGATTGTCGCATATCTTAACTGTCTTCTTGTAAGAACATAATTTGATAATGAATTTGCAAAGTACTTTTAATACTAATACTATGTGCATAATTGGGAAATATATATTTGTGGTAAATATCACAGGAAAAGGATTATAAATACAAAAATTGGAATGACTAAAACAAAATGTTGCTAAATGGACAAGAAAGTTTTATTTTCGTTTCATTGTTCTCATTTACTGCTCTTTTGACATGAAATTTGCCACATGCATGTCTTTGCCGATTATACACATACTAACATTACAAGAAAAAACAGGCGAATTCCTTATCAAATTATATTTCTTGAGCAACATATTTACAGAGATGCGACAATAATTTTGGACAGGAGTGTATATATTCATTAGTCGGTGTTTACAGTCTACCCCATGAAGTCCTTGTTCATTACATCTGGTCTCCTGACTTGAGGTTTGTCTTGGACACTTTCAGCTAGTCTCAATCGCGTAAACCACTTTTGAGATGTCCAAATATCCAGTCTCCCGTTCCGCTGCACACATTTCTTTGCAGCTTCCGTGGCTTGCATCCTTTGTTCCAATAATGTCTGTACAGTACACGAATAGCCTTTTGGTGTTCGACAGTGCCAGTTTAACTTTGATGTGAAAACAGGTGCTGTTACGCTGTCTACATGATTACTGGGATGCATTCCACATAATACTAACTCATGATTACACCATGGTCTGCATTCCAGAAACAATGCGATACATTCGGTTGGATTGAAAAACAAACTAATCACAACAGTGACAAACTAATCACAACTTTTCTACATATTAAATAAAATTAGATTTTAAAAACATGAATTTATTGACTTTGTAAATATTTTTTGTGATGAATAAAGATTAATCTTTATATTCCTAGTCCTCTTCGCTGTTTTAAATGCCATCATTTCGGGCACACCAGCACGTCTGTAATGCGACTGTTGCTCTTCGTGCGAATTGTGGCTGGGGTAGTCATCATGGTGTGGAACCCTATACAGCGACCAAGCCCTTTTGTGTCAACTGCAAGGGCGAGCATTCTGCTTGGTCTCGGGAGGGACTGTCCAGCCTTTCAACGTAACAAACATATCCGAGAGCTAATGGTCGTAGAGATCTCTGCTACCGATGCTAAGCATCGCTTAAAAGAAAGCGTCCCTTCCTCGCTATTTGTACTCTTTGCTACTGTTGCAGTTACCTCTTGTAAATCTGGGATAAATCAGTAGGGATGCACACGAGTCGAGACACACTTTGTAAAATTCGAGACGAGTGGAGACAAATGTATTTCTCGACTCGAAAATTCGAGTCGAGACAGCTCGTAAAAATCTGGACTCGACTCGAATGTCTCAAAAATCTTTCTATAATTTTTAATATTATTTTGAAGAAAGTACTCATTCAGAAACACTCGGCACGAGAATTTCGGAAACTACTGGACTTGTCAGGTGTTCGAGAAGTGCTGTGATGATTGTTTTCAACAAGTGGCGAAACCAAGGGGAAACGACTCCAAACGGCGAGGTGTTGGGGCTCCCCCACCTCATTACATATGTCGGACGTTGTAGGCTGAGCAGACTGATAAAACAGGATAGGCAGGGAACTGCGTCGGAACTAACATCAGAGTTTAATGCTGGGCCAAGTACAAGTGTATCTGAACTAGTGTTCCGGAAAAAGTAAAACTAATAAAATTTCCGGAAATTTTGAACCTGTTGGTAAAAAAACGTTTTTTTATTCCTTTCCGGAAAAATTGAAAACGTTGAAGAAAATTTAAAAAATGTTTGTATTAGGTTAATTTAACTAGTAATGTTATCCTTTTTTTCAAACCCGTGAAAAATATAAGTTCAAAAATTTCAATAATGTGAATATTAAAATATAGCACTCGAAAATAAAACTATTCCAGTTATTATCTGTATTAAAATACTAGATGTACGCGTATATGTTTGTCCCCACAGAAAAGTTTATATGTTTGTCTTCAGTCCTTTCACCAATGAGATATTGAACCAACCCACAAGTGCTAGAAACGTGCCGTTTTTATTGGTCGACTCCAAATTCTGTGTAAATTGTCCAGTTCTAATGAATATTTAAAAAAACAGGGCCATTAGTTCTTTATTAAATTTGTAGGGGTACATTGGAAGTACTGAAAATTTTTAAGAGTAAAGCTTCATACCCTACGAGTTATATATTCCAACATCACATAGTTGTATATCTCTCAGGTGTTTATTTCATGACCAAATGATAAGAAAACGAAGGATAACCATTTCTCCAGTCTAAGATGAATCTTCATTGTTTGGAGAGTTTTTTTTTAAATGAACTTCGTATATAACTGACATAATTAATTGTGTGTGTAAATTATTTACTTATTACATAATGCATGCAAAAAGAAAGAAAACATTGGTCATATATGAATTAGAAATTCCAACCACAAGTCGGCTCAAATCTTGCAAACGGTGCGAGATATTGAAAAAAAAAATCCCCTTTATGATACTACTTGCTGATTTTTGTGAAGGCGTTCTTCACTTGTATCTGTAAAGGAACATGTACAGATATGAGGAATGACAAGGAGATTCATGCTCATATGTGAATGATGCGCTGTGTAGAGAGCGAAGGTTCAGCTAGTTGAAAATTAATAGTTTGCACTCATTTCTGTTATGTGCTTTATTCGTGGATGTGCATTAATTACAGAAGTTAGAGTTACAGTTACATGCATTAATTACAGTTACATACCAACATGAAGTGAAGTGCAATAAATAGGTCTCTTTAATAAAACTGAGTTCTCAATATGCTCTTTGGACTGGTGAAGTTTTGTTAATTTTAACCAAATTACTTCTTAAGAGAAAGAGCAGTAGGGAAAATTTACCAATACTCATGCACTAAAACATATAATTACTATTAGTTAATATTTTAATATATATACTTATCCTGTATGTAATCCTGTACAAAATCCTGTATGTAAACATATACATGTTTTCTAATGTGACAGATTATCTATTACAATCAAAATGAAAGTGACTATGTTTCTAACTTAATAACTCGTGAATCATCAGATTGATCTCGATAAAATTTTCAACATAGATGAGGTTCGGGATTGTTTTTATCGTTTTACTTTGAAGATGCAACTTGAGGTAAGGGGAGAGGAGAAAATGACATATTAGTGTCGAATCCACAATTTTCGGGGTCACTGAAATGAACAATGACACTTCCGGTGCCATTTAAATCAAAATTCAGCTCCGCAACTTGGCGGAAGAGAGAATATAACTCTCTCTCTCTCTCTCTCTCTCTCTCTCTCTCTCTCTTTCTCTATAGATATACATATATACATGATCGAAAATGGCAGTCGAATCCATACTTTTCGGGGTCCCTGAGATGAACAGAAGATGCCGTTTAAATCCACAATTTCAGTCCCATTAATACTCCTACGAGGGGACGGGAACAGGTAAAGGTAATTGAAAATTACCGACATTAGTGTCGAATTAATAGTTTTGGGGATTGATAAGTTCATTGGTGACAGTTTTGGTGCCCTTTATCTCCAAAATAAAACGTACTATCCCCGTGCAAGCTATTCGGCTAGTCTGTAATAATAACGAACTGAAGTTTCACATATTCAACCCTTTAATATACATTTCTCTCTGCTCAAATTTACTCACTTGTGCGGTATATGTGTGTATGTGTAAATAAGATCATATCTCTTTTTGAGTTATTCGAAAAACATACAAATGATTAAGAGGGAGGATTTTACCAGAAATCCGAAAACTGAAAAAGTAAAATTAAAACCTGTTGCTTTAAGTATCTTTCCTGTTAGCAAAATACATTGTATAATGTTGCAAACATATTACAGCAAGTAAGATTACTAGCATCAGACGAAGAAGTAGTTTTTAAATTATATTTTCCGGTTTTTGCTAATATTTCCGAACAAATTATTTTTTATTAATGGCTTCAAAATTTTTGGAAATTTTACCAATCTCGATAAAATTTTCAACATAGATGAGGTTCGGGATGGTTTTTATTATTTCATTTTGAAGGTGCAACTTGAGAGAAGGGAAAAGGGGGAAATGACAGATATTAGTGTCGAATCAATGGTTTTCGGGGTCGCTGAGATAAACAGTGACACTTCCGGCCGTTTAAATCCAAATTCAGTCCCATTAGTACTCTAAGGGGAAATGGTGACATGTAAAGATAATTGAAAATTACGGATATTAATGTAGAATTCATAGTTTTGGGGCTCCATAAGTTCATTGGTGACAGTTTTAGTGCCCTTTGTGTCCATAATGAAAGTATTCTCCCCGTGCGAAAAACGGGTATTCTGCTAGTCTGTAATAATAACGAACGGAAGTTTCACACACTGAACCTTTAATATATTTCTCGCTGCTCAAATTTACTCACTTGTGCAGTATATGTGTGTATATGTAAATAAGATCCTCTCTCTTTTTGAGTTATTCGAAAAATATACAAAGAATAAAGGGGAATTTTACCAGAAATCAGAAAACTAAACAGTAGAATTAAATCTTGTTGCTTTAAGTATTTTTCTGTTAGCGAAGTACATTGTATATAGAGTAGGACGTCGATAATTCGAACGTCAACAATCCGAACACGGTCCCTAGAAGCTTTTTACATTTTGTCTTAATATGACGTTAACGATAAACAAACAATAGTGTGTCCGTCGACGTTGTGTGAAGTCAGTGTTTCTACAAAAGTTCATTCATATATAATTGTTTGTCATTAGGCCTATAAGTTTTAAGTGTGACTTACAAGATCAGTGTAATTTAGTGTACGAGCAAGTTCTTCAGAAACATTAAATATAAGTAGCCTTTCGTACGGTATTGTAATTACTGTATGTACTGAATAACCACTGTATCGATAGAAGAACATACCGTACAGTATATGTAAGCCTAAATGGCATTTTCTTGGTCATTTTTGAAAATCCGAACTACCTGTGGTCCCAATTAGTTTGGATTTTCGACTTCCTACTGTACATGCTGCAGACATGTTACAGGAAGTAAGATGACTAGCATCAGGCCAAGAAATAGTTTTTAAATTATGTTTTCCTGTTTTTGCCAATATTTCCAGACAAATTATTTTTTAAATGGATTCAACATTTCCTGAAATTTTACATAGAACAAGGAAAACATCTCTATAAAATACATGTTTGATTTAACGTATTAACTAAAATGATTCTGGCCCTGTTATTTTAACACTTCCCTACCATCAAGGGTGAACTTCATAAGATTGTTCGAGATAATGCGTCTATACTAATTAAGCTAACTAGAACTTTATTTTAGTTTCTTTTGTAGCCATAACTCCGTTCTATCATGGTGCTAACATTGAAGTGATTGGATGAGTTGTGCACAAAATTTCCCTATTCTAATACAAAAAACATAAGTACTCAATTCTTAACTCTAAACTAACATAAGTACTCAATTCTTAACTCTAAACTAGTAAATATAAAGTAATTTTCATTTTGAAAGCATAATATAATAACATATTCGAAAATTTCAATTTTACCCAAATTTTCCGGTTTTTTTCAAGTTAGGGAAAACCGTAAAAAACTAGTTTTTTACCCAAAATGTCCGGCCTTCTCAGGCCTTCACAACACTAGTCTGAATACATAGTGCACCGAACACTTCTAACAATATGCCTCCGCAACCGACGACTCATTCATGTACGAATGTTAACACCACGATATCGGCAAGTACGACTGAAATGAATACGTGACTATCGCCACTGGACCTTGACGCAGTGGCAGAGCGTTGCATTGTCGGATGAATCCCGATAACTTCTTCATCATGACGATGAGAGGGTGCGAATCCGTCGTATTCCAAGGGAACCGCTCCTGGACTGCGGGACGGAAAAGAGCTGGCTGCGGCTTGATTATTATATGGGTAAGATTCACGTGAGCCTCCATGTGTCTAGTGGAGCTCGAGCAAGGCACCATGACGGCCAAGGCGTATCACACATTGCTTGCAGACTACGCACACCCCTTCATGACGACCATGTTTCCCAACGGTAATAGCATTTTTCGACAAGATAATGCACCATGTCACAAGGGCAGGAGTGTAATGGGGTGGTTCGAGCAGCGCAGAAGCGAGCTCCAAGTGATGCCCTGGCCCCCCAACTCGCCGGATCTAAACCCAATCGAACACATCTGGGATGTGATTGAATGTAACGTCAGGGGCGCATCACCCCCCCTCCCCGGAATTTACGGGAATTAGGTGACCTGTGTGTGCATATGTGGTGTCAACTCTCTCCAGCGACCTACCAAGGATCATTGCGTGCATAACAAGACGTGTCGCTGTTGTTATCCGTGCCAAAGGTCGACATACTGACAATTAGGTAGGTAGTCATAATGGTCTGGCTGATGTGTGCATATATTTTAACTCGTATATTTTGTCTCGACTCGAATTTCGAGACGTCGAGTCGAGACAACATTTTCTCGAGACGAGTCGAGGCAGGCTTAAATCTCGACTCGACTCGACTTGACTTGTGCGCATCCCTACAAATCAGATGTCCGACGCTTCCACCCAAACTGATCTTGTTCCCGACAAAAGTCCAGGAATTCAGACCCCAGTTGCATCGATTAGCGAACCACTTGAAACCCCACGTGTTTCTGTTAGGGTTGGTCTTTGACAAATTCCAGCTCTTCATCGCTCACTTTATATTGTTAGCCTAAAATTTAGCCAGTATAGCTATACGCCAACTCAACGGTTCTTTTCCCGAAAAGAACAAAATCTCCACCTGTTCGAAGCCAACCTCCCTTCAGTTAGCCCACGTGGAAAGGTTTGCTCAAGCGTTGAGTTCTGCCCTGTTATTGCTTTTTTCTGCTATTGTTATTGTTACATATTTTCTCTATTGTTACTATTATTACTATTTATTTTTATTGATATAATTTTATATATTTTTATTATCATATATTTTTTTATTTCATATCTCAGATTTTTATTTTATTTTTTATTATCATTTTTTTTATCTCTTAGATTTTTATTTCTCTTTTACAGTAGTTTTTTGGTTATATTTTGATATGTTGATTTTAAATTATATTTACGGCAATCCGTGTTTGGGCAGTCACGTTGATCGTGAGGGGAACAAAATACCTCGGTGCTCACATTCCCATTAAACCTCATTCAGTCAATCGAGAAAATCAAACCTTTTTTTAAATCACCCTTGAAACTTTATTTTTGGGTAGGAAAAAAATGAAGAAAAACCTAAATAATCGTATACCATTTTGTTTAAAAAGAACAAATAAAGAAGTTGAGGAGGAGCACTTCGGGTTCAGAAGAGGTAAGGGCACAAGAGATGCAATTGGATTATTATGGGCGATCGGTGAAAGATTTATAGAAAAAGAGAAAGAGGTGTATGTTATATTCATTGATCTAGAAAAGGCTTTTGACCGCGTTGATTGGGAATTTTTGTTGGGAGTTCTAACGAAGATAGGGTTGGAGTGGAAAGATAGAAGACTTATAAGAAACTTCTACATGAACCAACAAGTAAGTGTTAGGATAGGGGAAGAACTGACGGAAGAGAGTGCAATTGGAAGGGGAGTTCGACAAGGATGCTGCCTCTCACCAACACTATTTAATGTCTATCTAGAAGAGGTAGTGAAAAAGAGTTTACATGATGATGATGGCATTTCGGTAGGAGGTAGAATGATTAGATGCATAAGATTTGCAGATGATATGGCGCTTGTTGCAGAATCTGAAAAGAAAATAAATAAAATGTTAGGAAAAATGAGAAAGGGCTTTGAAGAATATGGGATGAAAATAAATGTTAGAAAGACAAAAGCCATGGCGATTGGAACGAAGGGGTCTGTGTCAAATATAAAAGTAGGAGGGGAGAAAATAGAACAAGTGAATAGTTTTCGATATCTGGGTAGTATTCTTAGTAATAACATGAAGTGCGAACGTGAAATAAAAGCAAGGATAGGAATGGCGAAAGAAGCCTTTAGGAGGAAGAAAAGTGTTTTGTGGGACCTTGAACAAAGAGTTGAGAAAAAGACTCATAAAATGCTTCCTGTGGAGTGTTGTACTGTATGGGGCGGAAACGTGGACATTACGTAAAGGTGATGAAAATCGACTGGAAGCCTTCGAAATGTGGGTGTGGAGAAGAATGGAAAGAACTAGTTGGGTCGAGCGCAGAAAGAATGAGAGAGTGTTAGAAATGGTGGGTGAAAAAAGAACACTTTTAGATATTATTAGGAAGAGGAAGAGAAACTGGTTGGGACATTGCCTAAGAAAAGATTGTATCATGAGGGACGTCCTAGAGGGTATGGTGGCGGGAAAGAGAGGGAGGGGGCGAAGGAGACTACAATTAATGGATGATATAAAAACAGAAAGATCATACGCGAAGACGAAGAAGTTAGCGGAGGACCGTGGAGCATGGAAGCTTCTCAGCTGCGGCAAGTGACCTGCCAATAAAGGCAGAATACCTATGATGATGATGATTTTGTTTAAAATTTGCTCCCGATACGTGAACGGCGAGGCCTCAAAGAGCGAGCTGCACTAACGGAAAGACAAAGATATTAAAATTTGTTTTCGGTATGTAGTGACCATAAAACATGTAAGTCCATCGAAGTTTCCAATTCTATTATTTCTTTCTTCTTCACGATTACAAGATTATTTCGAATTATGAGAAAGTAAGTTGTGCAGTTCAATTTAGCATGATCGCGTTGTAAAATGTACTCTTCTATATGCTTGCTACATTGACTTGATCCCTAGTCTTCCGTTGCAAGCGCTGCTATCGGCTGAAGGAATTCCACTCGCTTTCTTTCGCTTAGTAACAGCTGAACCCTTATTGGCTCAACGCTTGGGTCTGTGAGGGTGTGAGCGTTAGTTCACATTTTTGCCACGGCTCAAGACATTTTGGCAGCACAATAATATACTCTTCTTGTAATATACTCTTGTAATATACTCTTCTTTAACGAACACTGTATTTAACTTCCCAATTGTTGAATAGCACTTCTCAGTATCGATGCTTACATATGACGCCTGTCGCTTCGAGAAATATTTTTCTACTATGCAGTGAAACGTTTGCGAATTATTGTTACCAGGGCATAAACTTTCTATAGAGTGCCTAGGGGTAATTATGAGACAGTGATTTTCGGGGTAATTTTAAGACACCTTCCCAGTTCGGCCAATGTTTTCCAGAAGTGGTATTTTTGGCTTTTATCCTTTTTCTATCCATGTAACACGATTTATTCCTTTACATCTTAGAAACATATGATATCGTCGATTTTATAGTGTTGCAAAAAAAAAAAAAAGTCGTTTCAACTTTTGACTTCACTCACTGCAAACTTCTGTGTAGATCTTTGAAGATGGGAATATTGGCAAGGTACGAGGGCTATCCAGAAAGTAGATTACGTTTTGGAATAAAAAATCAACAAAGTATAGGAAACAAATTTTATTATATACAGATGAAAGCCACACACAAATACTACTTTTCGACATAGTCACCATTCAAATTAAGGCATTTATCGTAGCGATGTACGAGCTTGGAAATTCCTTCGTCGAAAAATTCGGCCGCCTGCGACTTCAACCACTTCGTTACCTCTTCTTGCAGCTGTTCGTCATCATCAAAACGCTGCATAGCCAGCCACTTCTTCATTGCTGGGAATAGGTGGAAGTCGCTCGGTGCCAGGTCGGGACTGTACGGCGGATGAGGAAACAACTCCCACTGAAAAGATTCAAGAACTTCACGCGTGACATTTGCCGTGTGGGGCCGGGCGTTGTCGTGAATCAACAAGATCTTAGAGCTCAACATTCCTCTGCGCTTGTTTTGAATTGCTCTTCTGAGGTTTTGCAGAGTTTGGCAATACCTTTGAGCGTTTATTGTAGTGCCTCTTTCCAGGAAGTCCACCAAAATCACACCTTTTCTGTCCCAAAAAACAGTCGCCATCATCTTCCTTGCCGACATTGTTTGCATGCATTTCTTGGGTTTTTGGGGAGAACCTGTGTGCCCACACTGCATTGATTGCAATTTCGTTTCACAGTTCACGTGTTTCACCCATGTTTCGTCACCAGTAACGATGCGATCGAGTAAAGAGTCACCATCCTTATTGTAGGCGTCCAAAAAGTGCAACGCTGCAGCCATTCGCTGATTTTTGTGGTCCTCTGTCAAGATTTTTGGAATCCATCTTGCACAAAACTTGTGGTAACCAAGCTTTTCGCTGATGATTTCGTGCAACAAACTTCGCGAAATTTGTGGAAAACTCAAAGAAAGTTCCGTTATTGTGAACTTTCGATTTTCACGGACTTTAACATCGACTTTTTCGACAAGTTCGGCAGTCACTTTGCTGGGTCTCCCACTTCGATCTTCGTCGTGAACATTGGTTCGGCCATTTTTAAATCTTATGACCCACTGTCGCACTCCACCTTCAGTGATAATATTGTCCCCATACACTTCACACAGCTGCCGATAGATTTCTATCGGTTTACAGTTTTTTGCTGTCAGAAACCTTATTACTGCACGCACCTCGCGGGATTTTCAATTAACGCAGACATTTCAAACCGTCACAGTATCTTAACGGAGCACAGCACGAACCTCTCACTAGCACGGCTAGATGCCGACTGAGCTGCGCAACGCTCTGACCCCAAGATGGCCGCGCTAGCCCCGCCCCTAGCGGACACAGACGAAAACGTAATCTACTTTCTGGATAGCTCTCGTAGAAGTATTAAAATGTAGCCAAAAACAACAGATATTAGTCTTACTGTATTATTATTATTATTATTATTATTATTATTATTATTATTATTATTATTATTATTATTATTATTATTATTATTATTATTATTATTATTATTGCCAATACAAAATGTGTCAGTGACCTAAGAAATTTGAGGTCAGTTTTTGAATTTCCAGGGCAGTTATGACTGCTGTTTAATATTTACAATTTTTTTGTTCTTTATTACGAAGATCGTTATTATTATGGCCAAGTCCTGAATGTTGAGACAGATGGTGATCAACCTGGAACAATAAAAAGTTTTCAGCTGCAATTTCTACGTTGGATAGGTGAAAACAAGTTTTGGTGGCAAGGCAAGGAGCAGATAGAGGAAGTTCTTTCATCGTTTATATTTTATGGACCTGTAACCACTGAGTCTGTGGACACATTCATAATCCGTTGTGACGAAGTGGTAAAATCAATCTTTGCAACATTAAAAAAAATGCAGGGCTGAAGTATTCTAGGTTTCTGAATTCAAGAAAACAAATTATTCAAATCAGGGTTTGAACAGACAACCATGTTAATTGGTTTCTTATGTTAGGAGTAGGCTATTTAGATTACAATTTCTTACATAAGTTTGGTCCTACTTAGTTTTTCTTACCTATATTATAGCCTAATAGTCGCAGCCTAAAACTAAGTATGTAAATTTACTGTACTTTTTGTGTCTGTGTGTGTGTGTTAATGTTTTTAGTTTTCGGTATTCTCAGTTTTGCCACTATAAGAAAATTTAACATATATATATATATGATGAACGAGTGTGGTTTTAGGATATAGGCCTAGCATTTGTTCATGAATATTCGTTTTCACTCTTTTTGAAAGTGACTGCTTTTGTAGCCAAAATGTAGTTAAGGCTACAATTTCATTTTTTATTCTGAACTTGGGTTATATGAGCGTTGTTCATGAATATTTGTTTTCACCCTTTAAAGTTACTTTCTTTTTTTTTTTTTTTTTTTTGTATCTATAAGATTAATCATGTAAGTGGTTGTAATATGCGGCCTATGGCATGAGGAAACAAAAGTAAAATTTGTTTTGTTTTATTTTAATTTGTGTGGGTAAAACTAATGTTATCTAACCGGTCCTTTTCAAGGTATTATCAGAAAATGCCAATCTAACTGCTATTTGATAATTAGTACAATTTCTTTGCTCATATTAAACAGTCAATAAAAATATTCACCCTATCACCCGTAAAAAAAAAAAAACAACTCCTAATACAAGTGCTTGTAATAAAACAATATTCACAGACTTTGTATGAAGTATCTTAATATTCCACTATATTTAGTAGAAGCTCTTGTCTCATAATTACACCTTGTTTAATCCTTATACGTGCCATACAAACTGAGAAAATCGTGTGTCTCATAATTACCCCTGGGTGTCTCAAAGTTGACCCGAGACAGGGTAACTTTGAGACATTGATTTTTCTAATTTTCTCCAGAAACTTGTGACATACACAGAGTGGGCGTGACATACAAGCGTGGTCCGAAAATGACCGTACCCCTAATTGGTGTTTTCTGACGGTTTTAGGTTTTACCCACATTTGTTTGCTATCATTGCTTGCCATGTATCAAAGACAATGTTGTGATACAGCAGGATGGAGCACCAGCGCACTTCGCGATTCACGTGCCCAATTACCTGAATCAGACGTTTCCTGGCCCCTGTATTGGAAGAGGTTGTGCATCTTCACCAGCTCCCTTTGTCTCGCCACCAAGAAGTCCCGATCTGAGGACACCAGACAATGCTCTTTGGGTTTTCGTAAAGCAACAAGTAAGAAACACTCGATATCACACGACGCAGGAATTACGAGCAGCTGTGGAACACGCCTTCACCCTCGTAACTCCGGAGTATCTCCGCAAAACATCTGCGAGAACTTGACGCAGAATTCAGCTGTTACGGCATGGATGGTGATCATACCGATGCTTATGACTCTTAAGACTTCAAGGTAACTGTGTACAGAAATTTTACCATAACTAACACTATACTGTTGAAACTAACGGGGGTATGCCCACTTCCGGACCACCCTGCCGATATCTTTATTAATTACTGGGAGAATTAAGCTGTCCAATTTTCGTGAGGTTCCGTCCAATAGTTTTCGAGATACATCAAAAATTTGATTTTTTGCCTCATAATTACCCCGGGGCACCCTATATTATGTAATTTTCAGTTGAGTTTTACTTTGTTATACTTTTAATATGTATGTTTTGAAACTTGAAAAATATCTCAGCTGTTTCGTTTTCCTTCCTCGCTAAGACTTAAAAGGAGTTTTTTTGAAGTTCAAACTATATCAAATTTGTAAAGACATAGATATCAGTTGAGCGCCTGTTCCTGTCAGCGCTGCGAACTTAGTTTCAACCGGTAAAGAGCAAGAATGATAATTGAAAGAATCAAAACTTTTGTGCCTAGTGAAAGTTCTATGAGTGCATTACATAATTTTCAGTTGAATTGCTACTTTGTTATCTTTTCAATATATGTATCTTCTGAAAGTATGAAAACAAAGGATGGTATGTCTAAAATTTCGTGACAATTTTGTCAGCGTAAGCCGGTAATGGAGGCTTCTCTCTGTTATTGCAGACTCAGTTTTGTCTTCTAACTTGGATGATTGGTGGAAAGACTTGAATATTGACAAGACTGCAACTGTCCATCCAGCAGTTAGTATTAGCAGCAGCACTGAAGTATTTGGAAGCAGTTATTTATCCGGTAGTTTCGGCCAGGAAAAGGAGTTCAAGTGTGTTGTTTGTGGTAAAACGTATGGTAGAAAATTTTGCCTCAAGCGACATATGCAGTTTGAATGTGGAAAGGAGGCTCAGTTTCAGTGTCCCTACTGTCCCAAAAAAATGAAGCAAAAATATAATCTTGTTTTACATGTATCTCGCACACATATGCAGTAAGTTCCTACATAACTACGAAAGGTCGATCGATATCTTCTTGTACACTGTCTTCATGAACATGTATAAAGGACTTGAATAAATGGATTGTTATATTGCATGTGATGTAAAACCTTAATCGGTTCTGGAAGAGTTCTGTTTGAAGTTAGTATATTCTAGTCAGAAATGTAGATGTATTTGTGGTATACGTTGTGCAATGTTTCCGATCCGATATTTTTTTATACTTCACGGATACAAATAAATACATAAATAGTATACAGGGCTGTAATTGAGAGTATATACTGTACCCCTCTCCTTAATTTTAGTTATTAGAGTATACGTTGTGCTTCAAAGCATTTAGTAATACTTTTATTTATGCTTTATTACATTTATTACATTTATTTAATGGGATCACAGTAAATGCTAAAATAACTATATCACTACTGTCGTATTTCCCTTATTCGTCTTTTGATGTGGAAGACCCGGGTTCGATTCCCGGCAGGAGCTCATGGGGTTCGGATTCCACGTTAATCAGTAGGTCCACGTCTCATATAGCCTGGCTGCTGAACGGGACGTTAAACTCAAAATCAACTCAACTCTCCTATTCATCTGTCCTATTCTTAGCCGATGTTCAAGCATATCGATCATTCGTTTTCTTTTTTCCTCGCTGCCCTGGGATCACAAAAGAGAGTGAGTAAGAGAACAATAAAAATGGAAAGAAGTATGTCAGTTCTGTCTGTCCAATTTCGTTTCGTTTTCAACAGTGAAATCAGTTCGAAAGCTTTGTTTAACTGTGATATTCGTATTTCCACACTACTCCTTACTGCAATTTTCTTAATTCCTTCTGGTATATCGGACAAAATTTTCTCTGTTCCTTCTCGCCGGGGTTGGTACACTCATTTATTTTATTAATGGAGTGACTTATCTAAGAAGTATTATCAAAGAAATAGCATAAAATGTTTGCAGACTACAGAACAGTACTGAGCCTTTATATTTTAATGGAAATTGTAATACATGCGTTTTACATTGTTCATTTTTAAAAATGTCTTCTCTGTTGTCATATATCTTATCTAAGCCAGTCATACATAGCAAAAATGACGTTGAAACAAAAATAACTCAATTTTATCACAGGCCAGTGATCTTATCATGACTACCATTTTAGCATGTTATTCTAACACGAAGGTCCCTGTGTTGCGGTTAACACAGGCCTGGTGTTACTGATTTGACACAAATGTTGTGTTGAGCGGTGTGAAAATAACACCGCAAGGGCAAATAAAGGACGCGGAAATAGGAATAGCGCTAAGGTGACTTTTCTACACGGTGGGCGAAATACATTTAAAATGCATTTGTGGAGCATATTGAACACAACATTTATTACTATGTGGAACACTTGCCAGAGGATGGAAGTTTTGTATGTTCATTGTTTCAAGATTACATTCCTTAGATGAGCACCACCTTGACGAGAACATTCTTTGGCCCTAAAATCATATTCAGAATAGTTTGGCGCAGGATTTCGCCAGGGATGGATGCTACCTCCCTTCGGATGCTGTTCTTCAGTTCACTGATGGTAGTGCACTTTAGATAACCCCACACGAAATAGGCGGTGGAGTTAGATCGGCAGATCTGAATGGACAATGAATACCACCGAATCTAGAGATGATGGGTCCCAGGAAGTGTCATCGAAGGGTTGTCATTGACACTACTGCGCTACGGTTGGTAGCACCATCCTGCTGCATCCACGTGTTTCTTAGGCCAAGCTGTCTCATTTCGGAAATAAAAAATGTTTGTAACATTATGTTGTACTGCTCAGCAGTGACTGTAATGGTGTCATTATGTTCGTTCTAAAATATATATATATATCCCATAGACATGACTCACTGCACACCACATAGTAACCTTGGCACTGTGAAATGGCGGTTAATGCAACAGTTGCGAATTTTGTCTAGCGTAGAATGAACAGTTTTGTTTATTGACATAACCATTGAGTTAATCACTTATGTTGATTAGCCAATAACGGAATATGGTTCGTTGGACCTTATCTTGATCGGGCAATATATGGTTGTAGGATAGTTATAGGTCCTTTCTGAGAACTCACCGCACACTGGTACTTAAGATACGTACTTGACACAATGGCCGAGTTGACTTCTTCGGACATTAATCCATGACATTGGACACGCGTTCAATTTTTATTGCACTAAGTGACCATCGAGGTTTCCCAGAGAACCGTTGCTTGTTTGTGTTTGTGGTTTCACACAATATAATCTTTCGGGATGGTGCTACCTGTTTCTTAAAGTGCTGTTTGAAACGCCTTTGTGCTGTGATGATGGAGCTATCACTACTGAAGAAAGCCTCCACAACGTGCGAAATTTCAATGGTGGTTTACATCACGATGATTCTCTGCAACAATAAAAGAAAAATGTGTCAGTAACTCCCATCCTTACACTTCCTGTTAAGCTATATGAAAGACATACATGACTGTTGTTGCTCGCACTACTCAAAATATAAATGTGCCCAATGACTTTGTCCCACCCTGTTCATATATACCATGTGTACTTAGTAACACCCCAGCTAGCGTGATGAACGCAAGCCATTAAGATTCTAATCTAAATAGCTGTATTATTCGTCAGTAGTACCTTTCAATTGCTGAGGATTGTTACTTAGGAAAAGTAACAGTTACCTCAGAATCCTATGTATAGACAGATACACCTATGCTATAATTTTAAGCATGGCTACACTTATGTAGCTTTAAACATGCGCATGTGTTTCCAAGGATATTATATGTAATCTATTAAATTACATTGAGAATATATATTAGTTTTTATTTTTTGCTACTAGCAAAACTGTACGCTTTATTTTGACATTCATATCAAGCACAAACATCATATTGTATTTCCTGTAAACTTTCACGAAAATTCTCTTGAGCATATGAATTTTCTGACAGTATTTACATGAGTAGAAGTGCAGCCATCTATTGGTAATATGTTCTCTATGTTCTTTGTTGCCAACTGTATTTCGTTATTCGCAACCACTTATAAATAATCTTTGCCACATTTTATTACCGTATTTTACGGGCTGTAAGACGCACCTTAATTTTTAAGCATTTTTTTTGGCGATTTAAACCATTTTTAAACAATCTTGTGTTGGCGGGACGGGAGGAAACAGTGTTAGCAAGCTTGTGAATCCCCGCAACTCATATTTCGCATCGCTGCATACTGCTGCTACCAGTTGAATCCAATGTTACCAGACAGCTATGTTTCGAATGTATAGCTATTTTCAAGACTGGCGGGAATTTTAAATCAAACACTGGACATTTGTATATTAATTTCGAGTATGGGACGCACCTGAATTTTGGAGGCAATTTTTCGAAGAAAAAAGTACGTTTTATAGTCCGCAAAATACGTTATCCGTCATAAGACTCATGTCTGTTCAATAAGAAAGAAAATGTAACAGTAGTTGCTTGGCAACTGTATGTAATACAATACTAATGTGTGTTAGTAAAATGACTCCTTGGTTGATTGAACAAATATTATGTTAACATTTTGCTCTAAAGTGCGATGGGGAAGAAATAGCACCAGTAGCACCGCTGTGTGTCCAAGTATATTAACCAGCCGCAACGCAAACTCGTTTGCTGTAATATTTTCTCTAGGAATCTAAAAGGAAAATACATTCACTTTCGTTTGTAACTATACACAATTAAAAAGAAAAGTGATTATGTACTTTTCTTTTTATCTTTATGCTCTTTGTCATGTTCCTTATTTTCTTGTTTAAACAACTTGGGAACAAATAAAGATTGCAGAGAAAAACGTCTAAAGTATATATATATATATATAGATAGATAGATAGGCAGATATATATAGAATATATATATATAAGCCCATTTTTTGCTGGTGACTGCGAATCATTTGGTTATATTCTTTGAATACTGTTTGTTATAAATATCAGTTTTAATTTTCAACTCATCGGGCAGTTGGTACACCAACCTACCAATTTCCTTGAAAGCCGCCCGAATTTTGAGGAGTAAAATTTTGTATCCTGAGAGAAAAAAAAATCTTTCAACCTACCTCTTTTAGAAAATAACTCTAACTATAAAACGCTAAAAGACCTAAAATATAATAAGTTACAAATTACAAATACAGGTAATAGAAATATTTCACAAAAACTCTGTGTTAACGAACTAGACCGACAAACTGAAACACGTAATTCTTCACATCAAAATAAGGGGAAAAGTTCATATGGGCTGTGGTCAGAAGTGCGTAGGACTGTCCAAAACCTAGGGAAGTGGACTTTGAGGGCAAATATCTCCAAAACTATTAGCCATTGAGCTAAAACGGCATGTTATTAACTAATTAGACTTGTAATCTGCTCTATGCAAAACTGCGCGATTCTGAATCGTTCAGTGACGGCGCAAGACAGTCCTCCTCCTCAGGAAATGGGGACCCAGGATATTCCATTAGGACAGATGAGTCCGATTCGTGATAGAGAAACGACGTCCCAGCAAGTAACAAAAAGTTGTTGACAGTATCGATAATTTGAACATAATCAAGATAGGGAAATATATTGGTGGGTTGTACATGATTGCATAACTACAGCAGGGATTGAATGTAGTGAATGATCATCATCATCATCATCATAGGTATTCTGCCTTTATTGGCAGGTCACTTGCCGCAGCTGAGAAGCTTCCATGCTCCACGGTCCTCCGCTAACTTCTTCGTCTTCGCGTATGATCTTTCTGTTTTTATATCATCCATTAATTGTAGTCTCCTTCGCCCCCTCCCTCTCTTTCCCGCCACCATACCCTCTAGGACGTCCCTCATGATACAATCTTTTCTTAGGCAATGTCCCAACCAGTTTCTCTTCCTCTTCCTAATAATATCTAAAAGTGTTCTTTTTTCACCCACCATTTCTAACACTCTCTCATTCGTTTTGCGCTCGACCCAACTAGTTCTTTCCATTCTTCTCCACACCCACATTTCGAAGGCTACCAGTCGATTTTCATCACCTTTACGTAATGTCCACGTTTCCGCCCCATACAGTACAACACTCCACACGAAGCATTTTATGAGTCTTTTTCTCAACTCTTTATTCAAGGTCCCACAAAACACTTTTCTTCCTCCTAAAGGCTTCTTTCGCCATTCCTATCCTTGCTTTTATTTCACGTTCGCACTTCATGTTATTACTAAGAATACTACCCAGATATCGAAAACTATTCACTTGTTCTATTTTCTCCCCTCCTACTTTTATATTTGACACAGACCCCTTCGTTCCAATCACTATGGCTTTTGTCTTTCTAACATTTATTTTCATCCCATATTCTTCAAAGCCCTTTCTCATTTTTTCTAACATTTTATTGATTTTCTTTTCAGATTCTGCAACAAACGCCATATCGTCTGCAAATCTTATGCATCTAATCATTCTACCTCCTACCGAAATGCCATCATCATGTAAACTCTTTTTCACTATCTCTTCTAGGTAGACATTAAATAGTGTTGGTGAGAGGCAGCATCCTTGTCGAACTTCTCTTCCAGTTGCACTCTCTTCCGTCAGTTCTTCCCCTGTCCTAACACTTACTTGTTGGTTCATGTACAAGTTTCTTATTAGTCTTCTATCTTTCCATTCCAACCCTATCTTCGTTAGAACTCCCAACCACAATTCCCAATTCACGCGGTCAAAAGCCTTTTCTAGATCAATAAATATAACATACACCTCTTTCCCTTTTTCTATAAATCTTTCACCGATCGCCCTTAATAATCCAATTGCATCGCTTGTGCCCTTGCCTCTTCGGAGCCCGAACTGCTCCTGCTCAACTTCTTTATTTGTTCTTTCATATAACCTTCTGTTCAGTATTCGGAGCAGAATTTTAGCTGCATGAGATATAAGACTAATAGTTCTATAATCCTCACATCTCTTTGGGTTCGATTTCTTAGCCATCAATATCATGATAGTTTTCAGAAAGTCTTTTGGCTATTCACCTGTTTCATATATTTCATTGAATGAATGAAATTAAATTAAATAAAACCATTAAATCTGCAAGTTAATGGCCCACAATCATAAACTATGTTCTAAAGGAGACAAACGTAAATAATACCTAATAAATTTGGAAGAATTGGTGCAATGAGGATTTGTAAGAAAATGGAATATCCTCAGCAAAAAAAGAAAAACAAAACGAAAAAACGAACAATTGATATGAAGTTCTTCATTACAAACACACTTGGTCGTGGATCTAAAGTGGAACCCTTAACCTATAGTTGCATACTACCACTGAGTTATCATTTACTCCTTTTCTCCTCCCACGTAGCGAACAACAGATTGTTGACATCGTATGGGAGGTATGCCACATAAAAGCAACAATACTGGTTATGTAACAAAAAGACGGAAAAGTTTTAAAAACGTAAATATCTCGAGAAGAGTTGGTAACTTATTCTCCCAGATTTCTTTTAAATAAATTAACATTCCAATGTTCCCTCTTAGGCTAAAGAAGGCGAATGATTAAAGAAATATAAAAAGAAAAGAGGGAATATGTTAGACAATGGGAAAGAGACGAGGAAATCCATCGAAAATTCTGGAAAGAGATCTCATTTCGCTGACCAACATAAAAGTTCCTTGGCCATGTGTATCACGTTGTAGGTCATGGAAATAGGGAATAGGACAGATGGTTTTCCCAGGTAGTCACAATGGCGAGAGTGTCATTGTACGAATCAGAGACGATCAAAATTAGCACGTACACAGTATCATGAAGAGCACACGAACATGTCTTGGAACAACAGTACAATCTACACTGAAAGTAATCCCCTTCCCTTTACCGCCCATTTCTCCCTTTGATGCATGAACATATATTATCACGGGAATATTAGGATCTATTGGTCTACTATTACCACAATTTACCAGTTGCAAGAATGTCGCCGATAGCCATAGCATCAGAGAGGCACTACATATGTTAACACGTGTTGGAAACTTACTGCGTCGCCGTTGCAATGCTTGTGTTGACGTCAGAGGGCGTTTTGAGCAGCTTCTCCACAGGTGCGTATAAAGCTATTTCTTCCATACGTAGTGACGTCCTCATTTCATTGATATTGTTATTTATTGTTTTATGGTTATACAATCAAGCATAGTTGACACAATGACCATCATCTGGCCTCTAGATCGACTTTCCATTAACGCATTTCGTCAAGGTTTGCGTTTTGCATACTTTTTTACAAACCGTTACGTGCGAGCATGTCTGGGAATTATGCCTTCTACGGAATCCTGTGCGCATCCTTTTTTTATACCGTCTTAGGGCCTGCCCTAGGTAAGGTAGGTTTCTTACTGCACTCGTTTTGTTATAGTCTTGTGACCTTTCTCACTACCGATACCACTACAACTTTCCGTTGGCTTTGAACCTCTTGTAGCTCATAGGAAACGAACCCGGGATCCCTTGATTATAAGATGGCGTGTAACATAATTCATCCCTTGTAGCCAATGTGAGTGCATGCGTAAACGAGTTTCTCATTTATGTTCAATTTGTTTTCGCTGTCCCCGTGACAAATTCGTAGGTTCATGCATCAAAGTGGGAAGGAGGAGGCAGGGTTGATATGTTTAAAACAAGTGTTTAAAACATGGTTTAGACGAGGGCTGTTGTTTTATTCAGTTTGTTTTAAACGTTTTAAACAAATTGTTTTAAACGTGTTATTTTTTCGGTGGTGTTCATGTTTAAAACAACTAAAATAACAGATTGAAGAAGCTAATTTAATTTTCTAATAAACAACCCACCCTCCGCAGGATTTGTGCATGAAGTAAATTACAAGCAGAGTTATATTCTTATTACAACAGCAATTACTGAACGAAATTCTGTACATCAATGTGCGTATAACTAAACCAACAGAAATTCAAGTGAAGTATTTGAACATTTCTTAATTTCTAAGAATAATTGAGGTTAAACCCACTATACACTATTCTAAGATCCAAATTCACAAATTCAAAACTTGAGTATTTTTTGGCCACTGTCATTTCCATAATAATGAACAGTTCTCACATCATAAGCTAGAAGAAATACTCTGACAAATACAATACAATTCATAGGGAAGAGCAGTGAGTAGCCTACAAGGAGCAAATGAAACCTTTTAACTAAAGTTTTCAAGATACACCTCTACCTGCAACATGGATACTAACAATGATTAGTGTCTACGGCATAACAACACAATTAACCTTTAGGCGCCCGCCAGGGATTTTAACAAAATGGTAGACTCTCACGTTCGGGGCTCTGGTGACCCTCCTAATTATCACAGAGTCATGATTTATGCACAGTTTGAAAGCTTATAGACCACAGATTCCAACGGGGTAACATTCGTGAAATTCCCGCCGTATTTGTAGAAACGAACAGACACAAAAATCATTTAAAAATATGAAAATATTGACTTTGCGGGGCCCTGGCAACTCTTGCAGTCTCCGCAAAATGCTGCTAAAATGTGCAAAATGTGTGCTTTTGCGCTGACAAAATAATGTTAATGTATAGGCCACATACTTGTGATAATAATATAAGAAATGGTGGCCAGTGCTGCCATTGCGTGACGAATTCGTTTTATGTAGGAAGTATTAAAAAATGCGCTGAAAAACATTCATTGAATTAGACATTCTCTCCCCTCCCCCACGACAGTACCACGTCCATATGCAAATCATTTTTGCTGCACACATCATGTATACGAACAAAAATTATGCTTCTAGACCACTTCAGTAAAATATATCTTGCCTTATATGGAACCGTTCTGAAACTAAATGTAAATTATCCAAATTTGACTCCCTCTTCCTCTATAAACAGAAGTAGACATACAGGTTACTATCATGTAGGGGACTACTTCATTGTTTCACATACTAATTTTTGTGAATGCACCACAAAGGGGAGGAATGGCCTCCAAAACCTGATGAAAAATTCATAAAACGAACTTCATCACCCATACCCACTACATACATAAAATGTAAGGATGTGCACGAGCGAGTTTTCATTGAAACTCGACTCAACTCGAGAATTCGGCTCGAAAAATTTCCTCCAACTCGACTCGAGTTTCGAGTCGAGTCGAGCGAAATCAAGCCAAATGCTATGTGTAGTTTCAAGTACTTTCTTCAAGTATCCTACATAGACAATATAATTATTATCCAGGAGTGTCCACAAAGGGGGGCTATGACGTAAACTGCGTCATTGAAATATTGGGGGAGGGGTAAAAATCTATATAAATATGTTTGAGGGGGTGTAAAAATTAATCGAGAAGATTTTTTTTTTCATGGAAGAACACTTACGGATAGACAATTGAGGGGGGTGCGTCATGGACATGAAGGGGGATGGGCACCACTGTATTATCAATGATACTTACTATTACTACAACTTTATTATTATTATTATTATTATTATTATTATTATTATTATTATTATTATTATTATTATTATTATTATTATTATTAGGCCCCGGATAATTATTTAATTACATATTTTTGTAGGGGTTATATTTTTGTACCAAATCAGGGTAATAATGTCATTTGTGACCCATAGTGTCTAAAAACACCCATTTGAAAGTACATATATTTACATATTTTACATTTATGTACATATAATTACATATTTTACTCATGAGCACATAATTTTACATATTTCTTGGTATTTTCATGTTTTATAGGGATTTTTCGTACAAAAACTGTTCAACAATAGACTTTGAAAAGAAGAAAACACTCACCTCTCTTTGAATTTAAAGTGCTTGCTTTATTTTTAATTTTTATTTATTTACTTATTTATTTATTGTTTCACTAAGTTTCACCCTTTTAAAATAGTATTGAAGCGTAGTTTGGCGGATTGGTAGAGAGAGTTGGAAACAACCTGATTTGATTAGCAATCGTACACTCTCGGTCGCGGTAGTAGCGCTCACATCCTTACGTGAGACAATTCAATCGAATTACTATCGCGACGCGGCTTTACGATTGCCTATCGTGTTTTTGTCGCAAACTCGCCCCACTAATATTTTCCTTCTGCGAAAAATATTAAATCAGATGGGGAAGTTTGCATTCACGCAATTGGTAAGACTGGACTCTTGATTTACAAAAGTGAAGCGCCTGCCGCCACAACGCATGCCGTAGGGAAAGTGTGAGCTATTTTATTGAATATTTAATCTCCTGTGCTGTCAGCAAATCCTGTTTCCAAGATGCCATAGGACAAAACGGGTTGTCAATAAGACTTAAGCATTTCACGGAAGAGTTTGAGCATTTTTCCACAGATGGAAAAGTGCTTTATTGCCAGGTTTGTGAGAAGGGTGTCTCATGCGCTCAACATTCCCAAGTTGTGTAACACATATTCACATCACGCCATCAGACCCGAGCTTCAAAACCTAAACCACAAAAGCAGTTGCTAGTAACTTAATCTCAACCTCAAAATAGTCCAGGGCCATGGAAGTCTCAGTTTTCAAGTGATCTGTGCCGTGCGAAGGTATGTGCTGATACCCCTATTTGGAAACTAAACAATACAGTACTTCGTGAATTTCTGCAACAATACACACACCAAACAGTTCCAGATGAATCTACAATCAGAAAGCATTACGTGCCTGATTTATATGTGGAAACAATGAACTCGATTCGTGGGGAAAGCGATGATGGTCCTATTTGGGTGTCAATTGACGAAACAGCTGCTGTAGAGGGGCGACATGTTGGTAATGTTGTAATAGGTTTGTTGAAAGATAATGAAGTCAGCAAGCCTATCCTGTTAACTAGTGATTTGTTGCCGCGATGCAACCATCAAGCCATTGCAAAACTCTTTAATGATGCTATAGGACTTTTGTGGCCTGATGGTATCAAGCATAACAATGTCTCCCTTCTAGTGACTGATGCAGCACCGTACATATGCAAAGCTGCAGAAGCTTTGCAAGTATTGTATCTGAAGCTGTTACATCTAACTTGTCTTGCCCACGCATTTCATCGTGTTGCAAAATTTGTTCGTTCTAGATTTTCACAAGTGGATGCATTAATTTCAAATACAAAGAAGGTATTTTTGGAGGCTCCCAGTAGAGTTGAGAAATTTAAAGAACTGTTCCCTGAACTACGTCTTCCTCCTCAGCCGGTACTAACGAGGTGGGGAAGCTAGATTGATGCTGTGTGTTACTATGTTACGAACTTTGATGCAGTGAAACAAGTGTTACGATTCTGAAGATGCATCTTCCATAGAAATAGCGAAACAATGTTTGATGACGGGAAGTTGAAGCATGATATTTACTACATTCAGAGCAATTTTTCATGTCTCAGTAGTACTATTTAATCCTTGGAGAAATCATCATCTACCCTTTCAGACAATCTTGAAATTATTCGCTCAACAGTTGCTTCTCTGGTAGGTGTGAAAGGACCGGTTGGGGATGCATTGAATAAGAAGATAACTTTCGTTTTGGAGAAAAATCCAGGCTATAAGACAATTTATACTATTAGTGGAGTGTTAAGTAAAGCTAAATCCATGTCGTGGCTGTTGAACACACACCTTCTGATTTGTGCAAGTTTAAGTATGCACCAATTAATTCGTGTAATGTTGAACGATCGTTCAGTCAATAAAAAGCTCTGTTGCGTGATACCAGGAGAGGTTTTGTGTTTGAAAATTTGAAACACATTTTCGTTCCTTACTGTTACGGAGATCGACTGTTGAAATAGTGAAAAGATTGAGAATGTTTTGCTCTTCACGATATTTTTACTAAAATGTTTTGAGTGTGTAATGTACGGGAAGGTTCTATAGCGCTGGACGCTCATTAGATGTACAATGGCATAAACATAGTTTTCGTAAAATTTCCTTCCTAAATAAGGTTAATTAAGATTAATTAGAGAGCTTAGGCTATGTTAGGTTAGGTTAGTATCCTTGTACAGGTAGGTGAGCCAGCGTTCTAGAATTCTTCCGTAATGTACAGTTGAACGATCTTTGGATGATTCCTGAAAAGTATAAATATGCAGCAAGACTTTGTGTGGAGTGAAACGACCATTTAGTGCATAGAAACTCTTTTATACGCGATAACAAGGTAAGTTTTCTGACTGAAAATTTGAAACTCATTCTGTTTCTTAGTGTTGCGGAGATCATGCTGGAAAAGTAACAGGTGGTAAACATTGCAATTGAATAAATATTGTATTTACCACATTAAATGTAGAAAACGTAATAGAAAATGCTGGTATTTTCATTTTACATATTTTGCTCTTTTCGAAGGGTTTTATTACATATTTTTGAGATTTTATGTGCATATATATGTACATATTTTCATTGTTTTTAGTACATAATTATCCGGGCCCTAATTATTATTATTATTATAACAACACCAGCGTGTATAAACATGAATGATAGGCGGTTTGTATCTGAATACTAAAAACGAGTTGACAGCTGACCTCGGAAAAGGTGAAGTCAAGGAGGCAAGGTCCGTACACGAGGTTCTGGGTTTCAGTTCCGGAGGAGCAAGTATCCAGGCTCGAGCCAAAAATAGTTAAAAGTTAGACTGCGTCGGCCAAACATGTTCAAACCTGCTCGGCTCGGGTTCTCAACGGCTCGAGCTGCTCCTCAGTTGAACCGAACTGAGCCAGTTAACATCACTACCTGGGTTGGGCTTCTGCTTCGAGTCAAAAGTTAGATCGTGCAGGTCCCAGCCTTGGTGGTAAGGACTACAGTATATACCGGTGTTTACATTGGTGCTCACATTTGAAGCTGTGTCGTTATAAAAATTCATAGTCGTCCTGTTAATCGAGACGAGACGAGATGGGAGCAGTGTCCCATCTTCTGTGCAACACTAAAAATGTTCCATATTACTGCTTACATTTCTTATGACTTTCGCTTTCCAATCTAATAAGGCCGTGATTTCAAAACGAGTTAAAACGAGCTAAACGAGCTAATTATTTATCAAACACGACTCGACTCGAAACTTGACCTCAAAACAGTGACTTGGCTCGAAACTCGAATCGAGAAAATTACCTTTGACTCGACTCGAATGTGCTTCGAGTTTTAGCTCGACTCATGCCCATCCCTAATAAAATGCATACTAGCGGAAGGCTTCATTCCTCAGGAATACTTTGGTACCATATCATCTTTCTAACTTAATTAGCGGCTGAGCTATTGATGTTTGTTGTAAAAATAAATGTAATTTACGTCAAAAAACTGAAACTCCAAAAACTGGCTAACTTTGCTCCCTCCTTACATAAGCAAGAAGTACAAATACACGATATTACCATGTAGTGGCCTACTTCATTGCTTCACGTGCCAATTTTTATGAATCTGTTCCCGAAGAGGGGGAATGGCTCCCAAAAAACCGTTTAAAAAGAAACAAAAGAACACGATATTTACCCTCCTCCCACCGCCACATAGATAAAATGCACACCAGCGGAAAGCTGCATCCTTCAGGAATAAATTGGTTCCAAAACCATCTTCCAGCCTTAATTAGGGACTAAGTCATTGAGGTTATAGCCCTGATACAGTAGTTGCGTCAATGGGCGTTTAAAGATTAAGAATGCAGACGACCAGTAGAACGTAACACAAAGAAACTACATATTCAGTGAACAGAAATGGGAAAATCCCGATTTCTTTCTCCGGAATTGAACATTTGGATGGATCGAGATTAGGGAAGTTCCAGAAATTTGATCTAACGGTTGAATATAGATGGCAAGCAATGCCTGTGTGTGTGTAAAAATGGAATATATATGCCTATTTGGATTATTGTTTTAAACAAAATAAACATTTTAAACGTGTTTTTTTTTTTTTTTTTGTTTTTTTAAACGTGTTTTTTTCAACCCTGGGAGGAGGTGAAAGGAAGGGGATTACTTTCAGTGTAGATCAGGGGTGTGCAACTTGGAACAGTGGGCGGGCCAATCACAGAGCACTAAATGGCGTCGCGGACCTCACTGTAAGTATATCATTTTTATGACAATTGAATAGTATAGTATTAAATGATGGAACATGTTCATCGTAATTTACATCACAATAACACAAAACGATTGTTATACTGGTAACCAAAACAATGTATTTACTTATTAAAGAGGAGCAGAATAATGTATTTAGAACTTTGTCGGTACATCTAGCAATCCTTATACCTAGGGAAATTTCTCCCAAGTACCTGCGCTTGCCAAGTGCTTGTCTTCAGGGCGTTACCCCGTTTCGCACTGTGTGATCGATGGAGAATTTCCAGTTCACTCTTAACAGGTTTGGTAAAGAAGAAAAATTATAATAATTATTGTTTTCCATAACTGACCAGCGGGCCGGAAGACAGGGTTAGACGGACCGCATGTGGCCCGCGGGCCGGCTGATGTAGATTGTACTATTATTCCCAGACATGCCTGTGTGTTCTTCCATGATACAGTGCTGATTTTGATCGTCTCTGATTCATACAATAACACTCTCGCCATTGTGACTACCTGGGAAAACCATCTGTCCTATTTCCTATTTCCATGACCTACAACGTGACACACATGGCCAAGGAACTTTTATGTTGGTCACCGAAATGAGCAGATCTCTTTCCAGAAGTGTCGATGGATTTCCTCGTCTTTTTCCCACTGTCTAACATATTCCCTTCTTTCCTTTCACATTTCTTTAATCATCCGCCTTCTTTAGCCTAAGAGGCAACACTGTGGAATGTTAATTTGTTTAAAAGAAATCTGGGAGAATAAGTTACCAACTCTTCTCGAGATATCTACCTTCTTAAAACGACTTTTCCGTTTTTTGTTACATAACCAGTATTGTTGCTTTTATGTGTCATCACCTCCCATACGATGTTAACAGTCTGTTATTCGCTACATGGGAGGGGAAAAGAAGTAAATGATAACTCATTGGTAATATACAACTATATACCAAGCGTTCCACTTTAGATATACGACGAAGTGAGTTTGTGATGAAGAACATTGTGTCAATTGTTCCTTTTTTTTTTTTTTTTTTGGCTGGTGATATTCCCATTTTCTCGCAAATCCTTATTGCCCAATTCTTCCAAAATTATTAAGTATTATAGGCGGGCTAGGAGGTTGTTTGGGACTTTATGGTTTCCTCAAAAATTGAATGAACAGTAATCTGCTTTTTCAACAGGAGTTAAGACGTTTCTTTTCTTTTTCTTTCTTTCCTTTTTTTTTTTTTTTTTTTTTTTTGGTTACGAGTCAGACATCTTATTTGGGGTCCTACAAAACAAAATTCTAGAATAGCCCCAACTTTATATGAAGAGGAGGTAGAATTATCTCAATTATCTTACTATGGCTCACCAGTGAAGAATAAACAACATTCTTCTATCTATCTTTGACCATTCCTTCTTGATGTAATGTTCCGCTTTGTTCCTGCTGTCCCATTCGTACAGGAAATAACAATATTTCGTATAATCAACGTGCAAACCCATTTACAGAGAAATTACTTTTAAATCACAGCAAGCGGTCCACTTGTATTTCTCATACTGAATTCTTTCTAACAATATTTTGATGTTTTCATCGCTTTCCTTCATGTTAGCTGCATAAGGCAAAGGCACTGAAGGAAGTTGTTACCATTGTGCAAAAGAACTGCCTTCAAACTAGTTTTTGAACAGTCAATAAATAATCTCCACTCTAGCTTACATATTAATGCCCAAGTGTATCCATGACAGCACAAACGCTGTTACAATAAACTAAATGATTTTCTTTAGAATAGTAGTTCTGAAACTCTGCATTACGGTTTCGAAAAAAACACACTTTAGTGTCAAGATGGAGCAGAGTCCAACATGTAGATGTACAAGCAAGAAACTCTGCCTGTATTTAGGAGAGTTTTAAATCCTGAACGAGGTCATTTAGTTCACCCTGAGTTATCACATGGGGCTCGAATGTAAATGTGCCTCCTACATATGTAGGATCAACTTGCTCTTCATGTTGTATTTCAGTAGTTGCCTCAAGTACATATCTTCATTACAGTAAGATGAGGTGGAGGTTGTGGTAATGGTAATTCTGCATTATGTGGAACTGGCCTAATTGCTGATGGCAAATTAGGGTACTGCACTGTGTGCTTAGATTTACTGGTTATTCCTTTTATCTGTGTCATATAAAAGTAGCAATGTGAAGAATGATCTTTTGGTTTTCTCCAGATCTTGGTACGCCGAAGTTCATGTTCCACTCACCATTTGCCCACCCAGTCAAACGTTTCACGCAAGTAATTACACAAATTTAGTGAGGAGCCCGGTTCTTACCTTGGTCTCCTACGTTGCAAACAAAATATAATTGATAACACTTCCTTACAAGTGGAGTGAAACATCGACGTTTCGATTTAAATGTCAGTTCACCACATACATAACAGAAATTGTCCGGATGATTTACACACTTCCTCGGCATCTTGTATCCTGTACGTAATCACACACATACACACACGAACCTACACTTCATAAATCACAAAGCAGCTCAGAGCGCAATCTAAATCAGTGCATCGCCACGCAATACTAACTGTCTTCTCTTGGAAATGATAATGGAATTCAAGGAATTAATTTCTTCGCTGTTCTTTGCAGATTTTTAAATTTGTTGTTGGCAGATCAAAATCGTAAAAATCAACTAGTTTTCCACAGAAAGCTGCATGTATTGTGTACTTCTGTGTATTTGTGCTTGTACCTGGCGTGTCCGTGTATATGCCAACAACATTAGGTCAACGTTAGGTGTCTGTTTCTGCTGAACGCCTAGCATTTAAACCTGTAAATAGATACAACTATAGGATATCTCTAGATAGAATAACGCGATTCACATGAAATTAACATGGTTTATTGAGTAGACATAAATATATGTTTCGGTGCAATTCCCGTCTGTGTATCACAGGCACGTAGCCAGGATTTCGTAATAGGGGGGGTCCGAGACATGAAATACTGTGGTTATCACACCAGAGTTCGATTATTCTAAACTAATTTACTAGTAACATATATTGGTTCGTTTAGTCAGGATTTCGTGAATGGGGGGGGGGAGTATGATATGAAATATTGTGGTTATCACACCAGGGGCCTGATCAATTTAAACATTTTACTAGCAACATATATTGGTATGTTAAGACTTTAAAATTATGACATGTTAGTAAGGGCGCCGATTTCTCTGTAAATTGGGGGGGGGGTCCATTCAGATGTAGAAGGCATATATGAATATTTTAAGACAAATTGCATTCAAATTATGTCAATACATTGTATATTCATAAATACAACAAGGGGGCCCACATGACCTGTGGGGGACGGGCCCCCTCGGCCCCTCAGGATCGGCGCCCATGCATGTTAGTAAGTATTTTAGTAACAAACTATGAAGAAATCTCGAATAAAAGAATATTTATAAAAATATGTTTTTAAAAAATTACAATATCTACGTTCCTTCTTCTGTTCATCCAAATATAACAATTTTCCTTTCATTATGCTCTCAACTATTTAAAAAAGTACGTATCCAATAATGTCTTGTAAAATATTTTATAATATCTGCGTTCCTTTCTCTGTTGAATCAAATGATAACAGGGCTTGCTTTCCACATAGCTTTTTTGTTTTATTATTCCGTCAATTACTGTCTGTTCCAAATGACAAGTTAAAGGAGCAGTAGAAAACCTTTTCTGAAATAACATGTTTGATACTGGAAGGATGCGATGACTAAAAATTATTTTTAGCTTTATTTTTATCTTTATATTTTATCTTTATTTTTAACGCTGATTCTTCCTATTTCTTGTTTCTTTTTGTTTCGTTCTTCCATAATTTTTTTTATTTCTGGTCTCGAAGGGGGGGTCCGGACCCCCCGGACCCACCCCTTGGCTACCTATATAAATAGTGACATGAGACAAAAAGTTCTTATAAACTACTTATTGGAGGGAATTTCCCCACAAAATCCCTCTAGAATTTCTCTCATAAAAAATGGCGCCACGGTGTATACATCATTGTAAACTATGTTCATTGCGAATCCAATGAGGTATAAACCGTGCTTATATTGTAATTACCGTGGAATTTCATGTGATTATCTGCACATAAATAACACATTTCTGAAAATAGCCCATTTTTCAAGGTCACGTGTGTGTAACGGGAAAGTGATGTCTAATGGAGAAAAACTTACTACATATATGAATTCTACGTGAAAAGTTCTATTGGAATCAGTGTGCCAAATTCTTGTTCTTTAATGTAATCATTATTTTTTTTAATCTTTTAGTTTTCCTTATCAAAATCACCTATGGTACTATAAACTTGAATCGTCCCATATATATATATATAATATACAGTGAAATCTCTACTAACGGAAACCTCTAGTCTTTTATAGGTATTATTTACCTCCGAATTATGAAAACTTTCTCTAGAAACAAGTTGAAAATTAGAGTAAAAATACATTTTTAGTAATTCATACATGTGTCACCAAGGAAGCATTGTGACAGCATTTTGCCTTCTCAGACGAAGCGCCTCTATTTAACAACACTCTCATGTCTTTTGCTTGCATCCCACTCCCACCCAAGCTGTTTTAGACGCAAAAGTGATTGATAATTGTCCGCCGTTTCTGATGACATGTTATTCTACTGTCCCGCTGGAATCCCTAACCAAGCAGAAGACAAATTTGTTTTTTTATTGCCCGCGGGCACGCATATTGTCCCAAGAAGGACACTGCTGGACTGCAAGTAATTACAAATTAAAGCGACATACTGAAAACGTAGTAAAGTTATAAGAGTAAAGTGCAGAGAACTATAACATCTTATTACCATGTTGTCCCTCGAACATAGAATATTGGATGGCGGAGGATAATGCAGGTACAGTAACATTTTGGCAACATTCGTAAATATATGATTCATGCAAAAAATATTTTTTTTCAATTCCATATTACCTTGTTTACTCATTTAAGTAATATATATATATATATATATATATATATATATATATATATATATATATATATATATATATATTGAAACCTCTTTAAGGCGAACACCTCTTTATAGCGGACAATTTCTGATTCCCCACGGCTGTCCGCTTTAGAGAGGTTTCACTGTATATCTTTATCAAAGTTAGTTGATCAGTGGAAATTGTGACTTTCTAACTAATCGTACATATATGTGTATTTTAGTTCAGTATACATGTTATCACCAGAATAAACTGTTTTTTGTAACTTTCGTCTAGTAAGTAATAGTATTTACTCAAAATAAAGATTAAGACTTTGTCAACACAACTACAAATTCTTTTCGCAGTTTAATTTTTGTACGTAGACATGGTAAAACATTTGTTCGAAAAAGAATAAAATAACACAGGACTCCTTCTGTGTTGTTGCAGGCTGCCGACCTGCTCACATGGATTGGTCCTCAAGACATACATCACTAGAAGAGAGTTCAGCTTCGCAAGGTGCAATTGCTGTTTCGTATGGTGATGTTCAGCTGAATTCTGGAAGTATCACCAAGATTCAAGGGAGGAACAACAGCCTACAACAACAAGATACTTATCCATGTTTTAAGTGCGGAAGGGCATATGCTTTAAAAACATCTCTTTCGAGGCATTTGCTATATGAATGTGGAAAAGATGCACAGTTCCAATGCCCCTACTGTCCCAAAAGATCAAAATTAAAATCTAATTTACTAAAACACATGAAAATTCATACCGTAATGGGAAAACGAACATAAAAACAATAAGTAATGTAAATGTTAATGTTTACAACAGTTACCTGTGATATAAATCTTCATGTGAAATGTATGCTTTACATATTTGGTTGAGTGTAGAGTGAAGTGGGGTAAGTGCTGCCACGAGGAAAGTGTGGTCGCAACTCATAAAACAGGGATTTACAAAATCAGATTTAAACTATATAGTTTAATTATATTTAGTCTCTTTTATACTTTTTCTTATTGCTGCAATAGATTTTAATCTTCCTCGCCTAAGGCTTATCTGCCACTGATTTCACCAAGGTTAGAACTTCCGTCATTTTAGGAATTCCGATCTTGCCTAATCTCATCTCGCCTAAAATGGTGACGAGGAATTTGCTGTTCTCTTGAGATTTTTTTTACTACATTAATAACCATCAGTACTAGGGGACTGTGAAATCGTAAACATACTTGGAAAAGATACAGTATTTATTGCTCTATGTTAGAGATCGTACGTATGAAAATCAATAATATAATTGTATTGCGACACATCAGTTGGGAATCAGTGAGCTACATGATATTTATGAAAGATTGATTTCTAAAATATAATTAAAATTGTGAGAATCGGTTTCGAGTAAATCGAATTTTAATTTTTACTTTAAAATATACTACTCTTATTGTTGTAGAAGGAGCGTAAAGTCAAAAACCTCTATAGAATCTCATGAAGACCTTAAAATTTGGCATGTAGGCATGTTTACATACCAGTGGATGGATGAAAAAATGGATGATGGTTGATGAACAACAGACATATATCAAAAGTAACTTCTTCAACATATATGGATCATGAAACACGTGAATCGATTAAAATATCAGTTCGATTTTCATCACTATCGTTATCTCCTATTCTCGTTTAGAAGTGAGAAATTTGCAGTGGAGTCTAACAAATCTTATAAATTATAATGGAGACGATGAACAAACCATTTAACACATTTTTTCCTACTTTTTAGGACTCATCAACTCTGTAGCCATCTCTTGGGACAGAGAGGGGTTCTTTGTTTTACCACTAGTGAATGTTGTGCATTGTAGAAGCGAGTGATAGTTGATTTATTGTTATTGTTGTGATCGAAAACTTTCAACTTCTTACTCTTTACCAATTCATAAAAATCGGAGAATATTTACGAAGATTTCTTGAAACTTATTTTCTTAATATGAAAAGGGGGGAAGCAGGCCCGTATCCACGGGGGGGGGCAAGGGGGACGCCCCCTAAATTTTGGCTGGCCCCCATAAAATTTCACGGTCGGCTTGCAAATGAACTACAATATGGTGATAAAGTATAATATGATTGGGTCGGGCCCCCCCTAACTTCTACCGGCCCCCCCTAAATTTTTGGGCTGGCTACGGGCCTGGGGGAAGCATTGCTTTATATTGATGGATTTTAACTCATATAGAAGGAATTGTGGAAAAGTGTCATAAAACACATACATCATATTGTATCAAGATCGAATATTTCGACGAAAGTCATTCAGGAACGTACTTTGTAAATTGCGCAGAGGAGGATTAAACGAGGGTTAAACTCTCGATTGATTTTAAATCTAAGTAGTGGGTATGGTTAGGAAGCTGCAAAACAATATAAAAAAGGAGTGGAATATTTTCTTTACTACATGGAATGTATTTTTACTGGAGGGTGGGTAAATCCACTCCTTTATTATCCACTGACTTGAAATGTGATGTAGGGGGGATCCTTTAGAAGTCAGTGGAAGCATGCGTCATATTAAGTCAAAGTCATATATCGTCAAAGTCAAGATAATTAATGATAGCATGAAGTTAATCTCTAAAGCATTACGCCCATTGTTTGGAGTATACGGTCTCTCTATATGCAATATTTCAACACTGGAAAATAAAGGACAAAGTAATCTAAAGTCTTTCCAGCCTTAGAACAAAGTAGACGTAAACAAAGCGAAATGTATTACTCCGCGGCTCACACGTACTTCGGCAGTGAGAGACGTAAACAGCAACATCGTTTGCTAGCTTAATGTCGTCGCATGATTTCCAAAGTGTAAGGCTCCGTTGGTTGTTAAATAATTAACGCACTGACACAGACTACTGCTATGTTGGAAATATGCATTTTCTTAAATCGTTATATAAACGAGATTGTCTGTGTTCCTGTTGTCCTCTTTTGTGTTTTATAGCATGAGACGAAGGTAGATTATTGTCACTCATCGTCGCCATGAAACTCTGTATTCTACAATTTCAAATGAGCGGAGTCGGCGCGCTAACGCATACGCATGCGCAGTAAATACTATATGTCCAAGTTGGGTGAGGTTGAAATAAAGCTACATCTGTTGTTAAATATTACATTTACTGCGTTTCTTATCACAAGGATAAATTCAGATATTTTTATTCAAATTAATATTTTAGTAGGGATTGAATTGCGGTAGGACACTAGTGCAGTGAGACCAACAACCAATCACTAGTCATCGACTCATTGGTAGTCAGGTGGGTTTGTTTACATCTACTTTTTTCTAAGGCTGGAAAGAGAATAAATAGTACAGAAATTATATTCATACCAACAGTCACGGTTACATTTAGCCAAGCTTTTTTTCACGTGGAATAAGTGCAAGTGCAAAATGTATGTCAAGTACAAGCAGTTGGTCATTTTCTTTACTCTAGAAATTACAACATAGTCAGAAATTAATTTTTGTGTTTTCAATATTTTATTTTGTTGTAATTAACGGTGCATGAAGCTTAGTCCTATTACATACTTTTACAGATTCATTTGCTTGTAGTTAGAGTGCAATGACAAATCATACCAAATTATAAAATAGAAACCTACCCTTCATATAATAAAAAAGACTTACAAAATGCCGCAGATGAAATGTCCCGTGGTTCACCAACAAACTTAAAAATATAAAACGCCGTACTTCACAATCTAGTGTCATGTAGAACGCGAAAGACCAGCAAAAGTAATTCTGAAGGAAAACCATTACTTCATTGGAAGATTATATAAGAACAGATAGGGATGTAGGTTGTTTTAGTGTCAGGTAGCCCCGTGTTTACGCACAGATACAAGAGTAAGGATCAAGGGCAGCATATAAAATTAAACCTAGATTGAAATATACCATGGCAAGAAGAGAGCCTGGAAATAGTGAGAAATTTAAGGGAGATCTGTACTGAAACAATCTTAGTACACCCCTGGTTACATATGGCTAGACTGTCTTCCAGAGTCTTAAGTCTAAAAAGTTGAAGCTAGATTCTTACTTTCCTCAAATCTCCTTACAACGGAAATTCTCACTCCCTTCCTTTCTGTTACAGAGTAACATGCATAGTCTGTAATAGAATTAGACTATCTAGACATTGTTTTCAACATGCCACTTGAATATTTCCTTTGAGGCAGTCATAAAATATGGCGATAAAGGAGAATACAGAAACAAACGGAAGAGGCTAAACCAGGGGGTAAAAGTGAGAGAGAACGCGGGGGAATGCCGTGCGCCCACTTCTAGAAAATATCTCTGCCGTGCCCTCACTTTCTAAAAACATATAATGAGCAAAGATAGGCACTGGGGACGGTGTGACGTCATTCGTCCCCCTACCTTCTCAGATCCACTTTTATCCCTGGGCTAAACGCTCTTTGTCTAGTGGATAACGTAATGGATTCGCATACCAACGGTTATTTTCCTGTTCGAATCCTGACTACAAGAGCTGTTTCTTTAAAATAAAGAATCTGCATTTTATTGACAAAAAGCATTCATGTTTGAATGCAGGAAATTTATAAATATATAATACTTTTGTAATATAACACATTGCAATATATACATACATACACAAATACCCCCCATATATATACAGAACCAAGGAAGTTCTGTCGCTTTTTCACCCCCACCATCGAGCATCGATATGTCATGTAAGACGTACCTGAAAGGTCAAAAATAGTTCCCATCACCATGAACGAACTTCTGTCAACGTTCTGGAAGGCCATGGATTCCATTGCAGTAGAATTTAGTGGGCCGTGAAGCGAAGAAGGTATCAAAGAGATTTCAACTGGCATCCTCTAAGATGATTGTCCAAGAAGTGGAACAGGTGATAATCGAACGGTGCAATGTCCGGAGAGTATGGCGGATGCAATAATGTTTCCTATCCAAGGCATAGAATGGTGTCCCGGGTCATCCTAGTCACGTGTGGCTTAGCGTTGTCCTGTAACAGGAGGACCCATTTGCGATTCAGAAGTGCTGGCTTCAGAGTTTTGAGTTTTTCTTGAACACGGCTTAACTGCTGACAGTACACAGTTGCATTAATTATCTGATCAGGTGGTAGCAGTTCCCGATGCACGATGCCTTGAGGAGTCCACCAAACATACAGGAGGACCTTCCTCTGGTGCAGTGCTGATTTGGGCTGTTTTGGAACCGGTTCATGGGATGTTAACCAATTATGACGGCGCCGTGGAGCTTCATGCAGGATTCATTTCTCATCACATGTCAACACCCAGTCCAGAAACGGCTCCTTCCTCAGACAAGACAGCAAAGAAACACAGGTGTCTGCTCGCGTTGCCCTCTGGCCCGGAGTCAAATTAGGTGGGACCCATCGACCCAACTTGTAGTTCTTCACAAGTTTATGGAGGTGCTACCGAATGATATCTCCACTCACACTGTATTGCAGTTCCAGTTCCTCACATGTCTGGCCACTCAATTGCTGTCTGAAGATCTTCATTTTGTACATTTGTTGGTCTTCCGGCACGTAGTGCATCTTTGAGTGTTTCGTCACCGTCCTTAAACTTGTTAAACCACCGCTGTACTGTCCACGTAGTCACGACACCCTCACCAAAGGCCTCGCATATCTTCCGCCTTGCTGCAGCGGCGTTTGACACTAGTTTGAACTCGTACAGCATACACGTTCTTATTACGCTCTGTGGAGGTCTCATGTTCCCTCTTGTGTTTACTCAAGTTCACGGTGTAACTAAACTGCCACAATCAGGTAGTATAAATATTTCAATACTTCGATAAAACCCTTCTTACAATGTCTCCTGATTTTGTAAGATAAGCAATGTTCTGTCTAAATTTCCGCCCACACAACACGAAATTCAAATGGTAGTCAGCCGAGGTATGTTTCTACAGCACACGTACAATCCCTTGTTACGGAAATGTTGAATGGCCTTCACGCTTGCCTGATTTTTCATATGGAGTTATTCGAAGGATATGGTGTGCACCGACTACATCCATATTACAAACGAATTGCGGCATTTTAAAAAAATCATTGGCAACAATATTCTGCAAAATTCACTCAGTTGATTCAAATTACAAGAGGGAGTTGTTGCTCTATTTTAATTTAAAGCGTGAAAAATCAAGTCGTCAATATAAGATGCGTCGGATAGTTCTAGGGGCTATGTGTAATGCGGTGATGAAGATTACTCTGAAAAGCTTGTGCTATCTGTACATACAACCGAACTGAAATTTATGAATTCACTAAAAGTAATTACATGTGCCCAGCATTTCCAAAAACTTCACTTCTAAGGAAGAGAGGAAAAGAAGTCAAGTTCTATAATGCACATTCTAACGACGATACAAGTGATTCAGTTATACTTTTCAAGCATTTTATTAATGTTCTTCTTCTCATGAAAAGGATAGGTATTTCAGCTGGTCTTTCATATAGGTCATCATCGTATGCTTTATATCACGGATATACAGGGTGGCCCAAAAGTAGGTATACAGACCAGTATCGATCAAGTATGACATTTTAATTTATTAAGATAATATTTTAATTTATTTGCTTCGACCTGTTCAGATATAAGTGAAGAGAAATTAAGAACAAATAATGAATTAACTAAGTCAATACCAGTATGGATAATAAGTAAATGATATAAAATGCCATGAGCCGATCAGTACGAGACTCTATACCTATCTTTGGGCCACCCTGTACATTAGAGCGTTACAATTTTGTGTAGGAAATATGTAAACTAAAAAGTACATTCCATAGTCTTTAAGTGTTTCATAATTTATATTAACTTTCTTGTTGCACTGGGAAGAATTCTCTTATCTTTCAGATGAGTGACAAATATATCAGAGAAAAAGTACTTATACCTAAATATTTTCTTTGTTTTAGTGATAGCAAAGTAAATCTTTTCCTCACAATTTCGCGTTTATTGGTTTAATTATTTTGTGATTTTTATGTATTTTCTTTACATTTCTTTATAGTTTCCAGTTTTCGTTTCTTATTTTTTCTTTTCTTCCTTCTCTCTTTTTATTTATTTATTTATTTATTTATTTCTGTTAATGGAATGGATTTTAATCTCTTTTTCTAAACAACATTGTCAGGTTGTTGCTCCCCTTGCTCGTTAGAATGTCGTCACTGCAAATATACCACATACGAAATTGCAAATAAATGAATGATTTTGAAAACAAAATTTACTCGTTAGTAAAACAGAAAGTGAAAATTATGAGGTAGTATTAAAAAAAATAGTTCTAGATTTTTCTATTAATAAAATGTAGGAATAAATTTACAGCTGACAACTAAATTTTCGTCCATTACAGTCCGTTGACCAGCCAGATGAATTTTAGTTATTTGATGTGTTGTTAGCACATTAACATCAATCATCTTTATTTCTTAAAATAATTTTAAGTAAAAATAATTTTTTCTTCAGAAATAAAATACTAGTCTCTAGTTCTAAAGAAAACAGAGTACATAGTTCAAAATGCTATTATATCGTTGTTTTAACACACAAGTAGATGAATAATAACTATAAAATTAATATACTGTATTTGTACTGCAAGTGTCAAAGGTAATGTGGCAAACGTTTGGACATTTCTGATAAATATAGCTATGGTTCATATTAAAATAACCCATAATTAAGTCGTTGCGGTTGATGAAGTGATGCACCAGACATTGCTCCCTCTCTGTGTTTATTACTCCTCAGGCATTGATTTCGGTGGGTACCTTAAACTTTTGCCCCAACCGCCACTTATTAACGAACTAATGTAATGAATGTCAGGATACGCCAGGCTTTCGAGAGACCAATGTCTGCCTCCCAGTTCTGGTCACTGATGGAACTTCTTGTGTTGAACTTCACTACCATACATCCAACACAATCTAATTCCTCGTCTCAAGAGACCACAGTCCAACACAAAATGGGAACCTCTTTAAGCCAGAGGATGTCTGCGTCCTCTGTCGTTCAAAGGCTATGAGCCCATCACATATTTTTTCTGGGGGCAAGCATTAATATTTAGGCCCCCTAGAAAAAGTTAATTTCGATCCCCCCCCTTCCCCGCAAAATTCCAAATAAGTCCCTTCTTTCCATCTTTCTCTTACTCTTTTTAGGCTTCCCGTATAGCCTGTGGGCTCTTCTGCACGCCCCTGGACCCTTTCCATATATGACAAATTAATTAAAGGATCAATATTGACAAATCTCACACCCATACGAATAAATGTTATATCTAGAGCCCTTAATAGTGGACATTTTTACTAAAATGGACCCACGACTCTTTGTTTTATTTACCTTTTGTGTGTTGTTTTGTGTATGTAATGTAGTGAACCTGTTTGATGCTTCATTTATAATTTCATGTTTGTATCGTATATGGAGTAAGAAAATTTTGTCTTAAAGTGACCCTCCCTCGTACGGCGGGGAGCTTCCCTAGGGGGCAGTTGCCCCCTGCCCCAGAAGTTACCGCCCTGATCAGTACTATTAAATTATTGCAAAGTGAGCAATCTAGAAATATTATATGCATTCCGTTTAAGTTTCCTTTCTGTAAGAAGCATTTAGAAAAAGTTGGAAGCCAATGGTAAATTATTACGTGAACAATTTTCAATACTGAAAAGACGTTAATGAAAGGATTCAACTAAACTGCTCGCCAGAACTGGATTAAAGGGGGCTTAGGGGGGCTGTAGACCCGTTCTTCCAAGTGGACAGAGGCCTCTACTCTGATCAAAATCTAGGGGTCCACGATCGCTCAGTGGAGCATTGAGCATTCACCTCTGGAGCATGAGGTCCTGGGTTCGATCCCAGCTCGCGCCAAGTGAACATTGTGGTGGGCAAATACCGTGTGCATGGGTTTCCTCGGGGTTCTCCCGTTTCCTCCCACTTTCTTCATTCCACCATTTCATTCATTTCTCATCATCACCGTCTCCTTTAGCCTAGCCGGCATAACGTGGGACGTAAAACTCAAAGATATCTAATCAAAATCTCAACTGGCTTTCTAAAGGGAATCAAAAAGATACAATCATCATCATAAAATAAAATATGACAAAAATATGAAACATATTCCCTTCATTTTCCTACTGTACTTTCACAGAAAAGTGTTAGGCGAAGTGGCGACATATTTCTTCTAGCCTCAGACCTCCAGATGCGTTAATACGAGCCTGCTGCTCGCCATTAAAATTGTAGCACCCAGACGGAGTTATCGGAAGAACACGAAATTTACACACGATGTAGGGGATGATTGTAGAAGAAAATGATTAGGTGGCCAAGGCCGTCGTGCGTCACGTGCGCCTGCCACGCCATCTGGGAAGAGGTATCGAGCGGACCAGAGAGGCGCAGAAGAGCGGCGAGTGTGTGTGGTCGTGAGTGTAGTGTGTCAAAAGCGGTTAGCAACGCCTCGTTTTCGAATACGGCAGCGCTTCCAACAGGTTTCGCAGTTCGATCGATTCCGAATTGTTGCATACTGTGATAGTGGTTTATCGTACCGAGAGATTCGTACCAGAGTAGGACGGAATGCATCTACCGTGACACGTGTGTGAAACTAGAAGTTATAGGAAGGCCCAGTAGAGCGACGTAGAGGTTCCCAACGTCCGCGTCTGACGACGGACCGCGAGGACAGACGCCTGGAACGCATGACTAGGGGCGATTTTGCGATATCTGGTGTCCCCATGAACCGTGCTGTACCGTTTGAAGGAGCGGGGAAGTTTTACTCGCTAGCCATTGCTGCGAACTCATCTGCAGATACAACATAGTCGTGTGCCCCAGAATATTGCCCACACCATCGTGCATGGCGTGAGGAATGGAGTACCGTACTATTCTAATATGAATCCCGCTTTTGTCTACAGCATCATGATGGATGTATCCGTGTCTGACGGCACCGTGACACTAGGCTTCAGGAGACTTGAATCGTGCATCGTCACACAGGCCCTTCACTGGGCATCATGGTATGGGATGCCGTCGCCTTAGGTGTTTGTTCGCGTCTCGTACGCATTCCAGGGACATTGAACTGCCAACTGAATATCACAGAGGTGCTCACCCTTATTACTGTCCGATTAATCCATGGACAGTACAGCGTCTCTTTTGAACAGGATAACGCTGTTCCCCACGTTGGAAGGAATGTCCTCGCATTCATAGAAGCTAATCACGTGCTTCTGTTTCCGTAGCCTGCACGTTCGCCAGATCTCTTGTCGATTGAGCATGTCTGGTCCATGGAAGATTACCGGCTGGCTCAACACAGGTTTCCTCCATTTACTGTTAAGGAGCTAGAGGCGCCATACCTCAAGCGGACATCGATGGGCGCAATCTCTCCATGTATCGGGATTTTAAAACCCAGATTAGTCCTATTATGTGTCTAATTATTTTTATATATTTTTCAAAATTTGACTTTCAACGATTTACAATCAGTATTTTAAAAGGAATTGTGATCCATTCCATAATTTTTAGAATATATATATATATATATATATATATATATATATATATATATATATATATATATATATATATATATATATATATATATATATATATATATAAAATATAAGGATTGTCGAGCCTGTATTAGGAGTGGAAACAATTGTTAACTATTATATTAAGTTACATTTCTTTCCAATTTCACACGCTTTATTCCAAATAGAATATAAATTTCTAGAATATAAACAGTCTTTCAAGTATGTAATAACGCTAGTTTTTAAATAATATATTAATTAAATAGTAGACATAGTTTCATTTCCCAGAGTGCTAAAAATAATTAATAATAATTTCCAGGAGATTTCAAATAACTATTATATTTTTCTCCTTTTTTGTGTGCAGACAGATCAGCACTTCATTGTCTTGATTCACGTCAGAATTTCGTTTAGAAATGTGTACTTTACAAATAAAACAGATAAGTTATTCATTTCAAAAACGCTTGAGATAATACCACTTCCCTTCCTTGCCCTGTAGTGTTTACTGGTTAAGTGACTTACACAAGGATTTCTTTTGTAATACAGATGCCACTGTGTAATCACGCAGATTCATTCACTTAGGGCCTAGACTATATGGATAATAAAAACGTAACAACGCTGCACCGGCTGATTGGAGCAAAGGCTGTACAAGTGGATGAAATATATGAATATTTTCAACGCAGTGCGAGGACACTAACTGAGCCTTGAGAAGATTCATTGCGTCTAGGCGAGTCGGTAACGCGACGTTGGTAGTCTGTAGACATATGGATAGATTTGGAAATATTCAATGATGTAGCCAAGAGTATGGTGTTATATGGAACCCTACAATTTAGCAGAAGAGGGAAGAAAAATTAATATTGTGAAAAATGCAATCCAGACATATGGTATATTACACCAAAACGAACCTTTTTTTTAAAAAAAAAAATCATACATTACGATATCTCGAATCATAGTATTTGAATTGGAGGAAGGGAGAGCAAAATTAACTTCCATTTCTGGTTAATTTTAAATTTAAGCAGCGTGGATGATTTCAAAGCCCCAGTAATATATATATTGCACGAAAACCGAATATTCTCACTAAAGTTGGGGAAGATTTTTTTTTTAATTGGTACGGGTTTTCATTCGTCGTTCTTGATTGATTTTAATCCAAAGAAGTTTTAATCCAAGATTGAGAATAACCCGCAAATATCATACAGTATATACACTACATTGTTTAAAAATAAAATGCGTTTATAGAAATTATCACATGACTTCATTTTAGAATATCAGAGCGGGTATTACTGGAACCGAAAAGCTGTGGAAAGTCAGAAAGCAACCTTCATTGAAATTAGATAAATTTTACGAGAGTTTCCACGGAGAAGACTGACTAAGACACAGGTATACAAATGCCAGTTGAGTCGAATAGTAGAAAAGAAGCTACGCTCACTTGAACTACAACTAATTATGCTGCGTATTGTAGAAAGAAGATAAAAGGCCTTTTCCTTTTTCTTTTTGATGAAGTGCAGATTTGTTGTCACCATATACTTCTCCAATTTCACTATGTTTCATAAATAGTAGAGTGCAATTAGGTCTGAACTTCTGACATTCAAAAAAGCAAGAAGAAACCTTTTTAAAAATGATCATGATACTCTATACAGTAACTCAGAGAAAGTTCCAAAAACTCCCGCGTCGGGTTTGGTCAACTTGGCCGCCATATTGGATAGTCTATTTCCAAAACTAAAAGTTTTCGTGGAAATCATAGCATTCACTTTAACTGACTATAGTACAGGTTGTAAACACAGTAGAGATATGAACCGTATCTCATTGAAAACATGTTTAATTAGTTCTTCTTATTGTGTAATAATTTTGGAAATTTACATTTTCCAGAAAGAGAGAATTCTTATTTTCACTTTCCCTAGAGGGGGAAAAAGAGGAATTCCACAAACTTTCTCAAAACAAGAGTGAAAAATTTTGTTTTTTGATCCTTATTATAATACAATGTTGTAGGGAGAAGAAACATAAAATATGTGCAAATTGGTGGCTATGGCTAAACCTTTCTCAGTAAAACGTTAAAAATACACAACATAACTGCCTTCTAAAGCTGGGACTTTAAACTTAGATTCACGTTATCCCTCTTATCCAAATATTGTAAAATTTTCACCTGTGCATCCACAAGTTTTGACTGAAGTTATCAAGGATAGGCATTTGAAAAAGCTGCAATATCTTTTACAAAACCCGATGTTGACTCTTTTGGGGAAGGGCAAAACGGAAAAATCCCAAAATTTGAGGGATTTTTGAAAAAAATCTTTATTCTTAGCAAGCTAGATTAGTCGGAAGAATTTGACGCGTGTACAAAATTGTTGAAAAAATCATGTTTAGAAATGTATACAAATTCGTAATGTTTGAGCTGGGAAAGGGCATAAAAAGTAATTTTTTTATTATGTAAAGGTTTCAAATTTGGATAATTTTGATTTGAAAGTAACTTACGTTTACTTGAACCTATTCCAGACGAGGATATTTTGCATCTTGGAATGTCTCTTCTTCGATATCCTTTTCGGGAACTAGTAAATCTCCATCCATTTCCACTTCATCTTCTATGTTCTTGTTGGTACGTCCATGCCATATGCAGTACATACACATGATTAAGCATTTTAACATATCTCTCCTGCACTCAGAATTTCTTTCACAGTCGTCGGTGCAGGAAGAAGAGATAAGATGTAGTAAGTCTTCAGGAGCAGCGGACTTCGAAGATGGTATGGGACATAGATAACTATTGACTATCTTAAACCCTAGCGTAAAGTGTCCATGTTAACACCATGCCATTGTTGCACTTGATAAAAGACTCGGAGTGAATGATCAAGAGCGGCTCCTGTTGTAGGAGGAAGTACAGCTAAGTTAAACTGCAAATGTATAGGCTGTTTGGCAATTGTCTTCTCATATAGTTGGTGTCATAAAATGTCGAAGTTCCCGATATCTTTTGACTCATACAGTGGCAGAAAGATTCACCAGCTTAAGTCACAGCTTCAGCTGACACTCGAGAATTATTGAAAATACTTAGTTTCTCTATAGGTTCCTTATTGCTCTAACTTTTTGTAAGCAGAGATTTTGCCGTTTCGATAAATTGACGAAACTGAATCGCATCCTGTGAAGCCGTGTACAATTAGAAGAAAGTCCTTCACATCACATATATCATCTTGAATAGTTCCAATATGGTGAATCTTGTCTGGGCAAATCTTCAGTGGACTGACATAATCATTTTTAAAGATGTGTCTGGTGGAGCAAGAGCAAGAACTAATAAATCTTTGTCTTCATCAATCAAAATAACTCTAAGGCCTTTCTTGGCCTATGTAATAGCCATGGTTGCAATCAGCATATCAACATCTACCTTGGCCTGGAGTACCTTGTATCCTGATTTGTGGAGATGCTTACTCCAAAGATGGCTGAATCTCATTTTGTTGCTGTGATATAGGAGAAATTCAGTCTGCCCTTCAATAACAGTAATATTATCTTCTAATTCTATGTCTACGAGGCAAGTGTTTCCTGCGCGTCGCAGATGCTCCTTATCTTTTGTCCTTATACCTTCGTTATTTTCATCAAAAACGACGAGACTTTTTCCTTAATGTGTAACAACGCATGCAGTATTTTGCTGACATATTTCTTTGAGCGTGGCTGGACACTGCAATACAATACGATGCAAGAGATGCCCACCATCAACTATGTAGGATACATCCTGTTTTGCAGCACCACTCGTTGTTTGCTGGGTCGAAGTTCAGGACAAAACGGATATTTTCGATGATTTTGTAACTTTTCTCATTAGACCTCCTTCATAAAATAAGGAGAGAGGATACGCAGATAGTTCGTATTTGAAGATCTCAGACAACTGTTCTTCAGAGCTAACTGTGAATACCATGCAGTGCAGAAGCTTGTTTGGGTTTACACACATTGCTTCATTACGCACAGTTACTGATCTTGTTAAGCCTCCCCAAAGACTTCACACTTGACTTGCGTTTCAGATGAATTTCACTGAATCGCTCAACCTTCTTCACCACAATGAGTCTAACTTCTAATGCTTTATCACAATTTACATTTTTGTCTGCTAGCAAATCAGTAGATATTGATGTAAGTTGGGATGATCTCTCGAATGGTTTATGTTCACGGAGCTGGCTGATGAAACAGACATCTTCAGCGTTACAAGTTCGACGAGACTCTCACAAGTCAATATGTTGTTCGGAGGAGGCAGCGGAACATCAGTGGATTTCTCCACAGCATCCCCTATTTTTGAATATGCAAACATGGAATGAACCCATGTAGTTGAAGCAAAATTCCTTGTCCCCACGTGAGGCTACCACTACTTTTCATAGCTCTCATCAAAGTCTCTGTTCAATTGTCAGGTCACTCCAAATTCCGCAAAAAACTTTTCACTTTGTCTAACTATGAAGTAGCTTTGTTTTACAAACTTCGGGAGTTCTTGTTTTAGTAAAATATACTCTAGTTTTACAGGATCATTAGCTGAATTGATGATAATGATGATGTAGTGTTCTGCTTGAATGCAGGTCTTTGATCCGAAGTTTCCTAGGGCAAGGGAAACCCATGTGGTTTGCCATTGCCTTCCGTAGGATGATGATGACTAAGTGGATGAATAAGTATGCGCTATTTAAAAATTTGATCAATATTACAACCACTAGAAGAAGTCTCAACCTGAGAATTAGATTGACTTTTTGACTAAAGAAAAATTAACCAATGCTTGCGGTTACATGTTAATTTCTTCCAATTATTCCTACATACAAGGACTATATACATATATATTAAAATTTCCATGAAATTATCGGAAATTTCCTGTTCTTCATTTCTCCAAACAAGCTAATATTTAAGTTTGTAGAGATTATTGAAGTCTCTGCAAAGTACTACCCACTGATAATTTCACTCAAACTTGTGGATGCAGGGGTGAAAATCTTACAATATGGATCAAGAGAAAATTTAGTGCATTATATGAGTATTCGAAATCCCAGCTTTTAGGAGATATTATATTATGTATTTTTAATGTTTTACTAAGAAAGGTGTAGGCAATAATTTTGTACATATTTTATGTTTCTTCTCCCTACAATGTTGTAATAAAAATCAAAAAACTCAATTTTTCATTTTTGTTCTGAGAAATTTTGTAGAATTTTCCTTTTTTCCCTTTCGGTAAAATGTTAATTTCTTTAATTTTCACACAATAAGAACAACTAATTAATTCCCTTTTTAACGAGGTATTTTTTATGTCTCTACTGAGTTTACAACCTGCATTATAGTCAGTTAAAGTGTATGTTAAGGTTTTCAAGAAAATTTTGACATTGAAAATAGGCTACTCAATATGCCGGCCATAGTGACCAAACCTGACGAGAGTGTTTTTGGACTTTCTCTGAGTTACTGTATAGAGTATTATGATCATTTAGAAAAGGTTTTGGATTGTTTTTGTTTCTTCTTCCTACTATGTTGTAATGAAAATCTCAAAACTCAATTTTTCACTTCTGTTCTGGGAAATTTTGTAGAATTTTCCTTTTTTCCGTTTTGGGAAAATGTAAATTTCCAAAATTTTTACACAATAACAACAAATAATTAGATATCTTTTCAACGAGGTATGGTTCATACCTCTGCTGTGTTTACAACCTGTATTATAGTCAGTTAAAATGAATTCTAGGTCTCTTCGAAAACTTTTGGCATTGGAAATAGGCTATCCAATATGGCGGCCATAGTGACCAAACCCAACGCGGGATTTTTCGGGACTTTCTCTGAGTTACTGTATAGAGTATCATGATTATTTTAGAAAAGGTTTCGGCTTTTTTTCTTTTTTTTTGAATGTCCGGGTTTTGCCCTTTTTTGGTCTACTTGCACTGAACTAAAAAGTTGGAGAATCTTTTATGAATTTTCTCGGAACAATTTCTTTCATCAGATGGGAAATTACTTTCTTCTCTTATTATTGACTGACTTCAACCCCAGTAGTAGAATTGTGAGAAAGCCTCTCGGAACATATACACTATATTATATCAAAATCGATTTGTTTATGAAAGCTATCGTGGGAAATATTTTCTAAATCGCCAGGAGGATGCTAAATTCGTTCTCTTATTCTTGACTGATTCTAAACCTAAGCATAGGGGAAGACTAGAATGCCTAAGAAACATATACCACAAATTCCACAAAAACAATATTTTCGTGCGAAAGTAATCGCGGTACACGTTTTTAACTGTAAAGATTAATTTATGTCCTTATTCTTTACTAACGTACCCACATGCGCAAAAAAAAAAAAAAAAAGCGCGTATACTGTAACTCAAGGTTTTTCACATTTATTCCATTTTCCTTACGTTTATGAGTAAAATTCAGTTATCAGTATGTGGAGATGATAGAAAGCTATCCATCTAAGGAGATATTTCCAAAAAATATAATAAAATAATAAAAATATAAGCAAAAAACAAAATTACGCTCGGTTTTGTGTATACTGGCAATCATGCTTTCGAGTAATTTTTAGTAGCAGAGCATGATTGAGAAGGGAAATTGACAATAGGCTGTGAACGAGGGGCGATAGGCGAAGGAAGGAACTGGAAAGTGGAGTAAAATATTGAATTTATTGGTTTAAATCTAGTGTGTAGATGGTTTGCCATACATAAATTAGTTTCTGTAACTAAGATGTCGTACGAAAATATAGAATTAAACAGAAAAACTCTTATCTTAATGTTCGAAGCGATACGCACCATGGTTATGAGCACTATTTGTTAAGGAAAGAAAGCAAACAAAACGTAATCTCCGTGGTTAGGTGGATAGAGTGGCGGACTAGCAGTTATTTTATTATTTTGACACGAGATCGAATCCCATCCCGTCCCATATATATATATTACAAAATATTATAGGAAGTGTATAATTTTGATGTTAATAAGAAACGAAACAATATAATAAGGAAATAACTTATTGATAGTATCCTTTAATCGACGTATTTATTCAGTATTAGAATACGTGTAGGCCTACTATTGGAAACAGTGATTGCTTTCAGTTTATGGTCTTACTTCCCCTGCCCGTTCTTGAACAGCAGCACTTCGGATTTGTGTGTCAGGAACAGGAAAAAGAACATACGTGACCTTGACAGCCTTTCCAGTCTTACCCCTTGTTACATCGACCTGATGTCAAATTATCGTTTATGTGTGTGTGTGCTTGTGCTTTTTGCTTTTTAGAGTATTGACTTTCTCTTTTTTATTCATATCCTCAAGTGCAAGAATGCTTTCGTTGAACGTAACTAAATTATACAGATCTATGTATGCGGAACACGAATATTTCCAAAAGATAGCTTGAATATAAACGATAATCATGCCATATTTCTACATTATGTAGTAGGCCTATGAAGGTTTGCACTGAAGTGAGCATTAATACACAATATCTGTGGAACATTACTGAGGGCTTGCAGACAGGTTTGCAGTGAATTTCACGGGGTTCGATATTGTAACGATCCTAGAGAACTCCTGAGCCTTCCACACTGGACACTATAAGTTAAATTCGTGCTTAATTAAAACTCTATTAGTTTAAATTTAAAACTGTTGACCGTTATCACCTGTGCACTATGAGCAACAATCCGCCAGTAATTCTTTATTTTTGCCCTCTGTTTTAGCGCCACAAATGTCTTTGTTCACAAATTTCTTTGTCTATGGTTTTGCATATACGTAGCGTGGACATTAAATTTTGACTTTTACGCCATATGCATCTAATTACAAACACACCTATAACACGAACACAACAAACTTGGAAAATATAATTTGTGTATGGAAAATCATACACGAGGCGCTGCACGGGAGAGCCGTGTGCATACATATGACAGTCAACTTCCTAAAAAATTAATAATAATAATAATAATAATAAACAGAAAACGAAACAGTTATTTACATAATTTAATTATTTAAGCATGGAAGTGCAATGGACTTAAGTTATTTCTCTCTCTCTCTCTGAAGGCAACAACCCTTAGGGTGCCAAGATGTAGAAAAGGACTTGTGGCACTCACGACTATAGGGTGGTGTGTGGTTGGCACATCGGGTTCCTTTGTTGTTAGTTCCAGCTTTCTAGACCGGATGCAGTTATTCCCGGTAGAAAATACAAGAAAATATACCTTTCTATTACTATTAAAGTAAATAATTACACTCATTCCCTGAATGTGACACTTGTTTGTTTAAGTGTATACAGACAGCTGATCCGTGGAAGAATCGTTGATAATAATAAATAAAATAAAGTCGACAAATATTCTTGTAAATAATAGGTAAAAGTTTGCGTCACACTGTTAATTTTGCTGGGCACGCCAGTGTGCCGTGTTATCCGGTTGTGGCACACTGGAATATAGGGTATGGCTTTCTAATTTTTCCCAATTATTTTAACTGCTTCAATTGAAATGAATCTATAATAATAAGAGAGTGAATTTAGTCTTCTTACCCTTCGATTTAGCAATAAGGTCCGCTAGAATTGTATATATAAAAATAATAATACTCAGAATTTTATAGAGTTGTTTGTTTTATCCGAAATGACATACTTCCTGCAACTGTTTGGGTTGGAATTATTTGAAATCAAATCTTTAAGTTTTACGACCCACGGTTATACCGGCCAGGCTAAAGGAGACGGTGATGATGAGAAATGAATGAAATCATTGAATGAAGAAAGTGGGAGAACACGGGAGAACCACGAAAAAACCCATGCACATGGTGTTTGTCCATCACAAAATTCACTCGGTGCGAGCTGGGATCGAACCAAGGATCCCATGCACCAAAGCTGAACACTTTATCACTGAGCCACCGCGGCCCCTCTGAAATTATTTATAGGATAGAGTGACTACTTTATGAAAACTTGATATCGAAAACATTTGTTTAAAAATACCAGCTTTTTGTGAAATATTGCTTAATATTCAGGAAAACTTAAGTCAATATAATAATAATAACAATAATAATAATAATAATAATAATAATAATAATAATAATAATTTAAAACTCTCTGGACCTAGTGCATTGCCACAATTCCACGAATTAAAAAGAATTTGTTTACTTCTCATGTAAATGTAGAAGGACTTAATCCCTGTTGCTTTCAATATACGAAGAAAGTGTCCAACTGTCAAATGATATGCTACATAAAATGCCCTATGCAACATAGTGTAGTGTAGACTCATCATTTCTAGGTTGTCTAAAGAACTCTTTTGTTTTAGCAAGAAAGGAAGAAAATAGAAACTGCTCAGCTTTAACCTAGTAGAAAGTTAAGGGAAAATGCACAGAGTTGTTGGATATTAAATGTAGTTCGGATTAATGGAGTAAGACACCATAGTTTATAGTTTACTCTTCAGGAAAAGTAACAAGTTTATTACTTGTAATTTATTCTTTGAGTCAAAGTATTTTGCAATGAACCATCGTTTATAAGATATTTTTACGATCGTATACTATTACTTTCGAAAATTGTACTCATAATGTAATTTCCCATCATGGATTTGAAAAAAATCAAAGTACGAACAAAGAAAGATCTCCGATCCACATGTCTCTTCATGTTTAATATGGAAGCCTCATCTTCATTATTGACCCTTAATTTATTTCAGTCCTAGGCAAAGCGAATTGACGGGATGGCTCTAAGTGAAAACATCATTTAGATGGTTAAGTAATCAGGAAATTGCTGCTGTTATTTCACGAAACACAACAGATCTTGAGGAAAAAAAAAAGAATTTTGCTTACCAGGGGGAGAAAGTAAATCATCTGCTTACGTTTGCTTAACTAGGAAGAAGGCAAGGGCGCCGATCCTTGGGGGCAGGGCCCCCAAAGCTCATGTGGGCCTCCTTTGTGTTTATGAATATACAATATTTGGCATAATTTGAGTGCAATTTGTCTTAAAATACTCATATATATATATATTCTGCATTTGAATGCTCCCCCCCCAAATTTACAGAGAAATCGGTGCCCTTGGAAGAAGGTCTAGTGAAATGAATAAAAGTGTGATATCGTAATACTTGAACAATTCTATCTAATGGAGGAAAGTAAATTAGTATTCAACACTTCTTTCAATTTTAAGCATTTCAAAGATTCTCGTAATTCAGTAGCATCCCGGATTTGCATTTTTAAAATATGAGAACTTCATCTATACCATAACGTGGGAATCGGTTTCGGACCATGCACTTACGCCACTTTGCCACAAGAGGCACATAGGAGAGTATCTCTTTCGATTTTCTTAGAAATAATGCGAATGGCATGACTTTTAAAACTATGTTTAAAAAAGAATACACATCGACACAATAAGATGATAATATGATACCTAGGAAGTATATTGAATTGTTTTTAATTTGTTCTCACGCTACCAAAACAGTACTTATGTTTTTTTTAGTCCATCCTTTTAATATAAGCATTTCACACTACTGTCTGTTCTAGGACGATACAATTCTAGATCATGTATATGCTAGCTTTAGAAAAACAGTAGAATTTCGCTTATCCGACATAAACAGGCAGGCAGAACGCCGGATAATATGAATGTGTTAAGAAAACAGCTATTAAAAGAGAAACTTATGATATAATTTTACATATTACGCATCTAGTAATCATGTTTTATAACAAATAAATGCACTGCACTGAATCAGGGACGTATCCAGCGTAAGGGCCTGAGGGCTGTCCCCCTCCGAAACACAAGCACTTTTTAATAAATTTGCTTTTACCCTTTTGAGGTTCTTTTATATCGGTTTACTTGGAGTCAGTGTCCAAACTTTGGGCAATGTGCTGTTGTCTTCTTATAATTCTAAGAACATACCATAATGCCATTATACCAGGTGGAATTAAAAAACAGTTTTAAATAGTATTAACAAGTTTTCGATCTTTCTTACGATTACGAGCATCTTTATCAATCCCTCGCTTAACCTATTTTTTACGATGCTTTCCATCTTGGCATTGCTGGAAAAGTATGATACTGTCCTGAAAACTGGCCTTGAATCAATTCTGAACTGCTCCTTAAATGACAACTCTTGGACACAAGCATGTTTACCTGTTGGTTTGGGCGGTCTTGGTATTCGACGAGCTGTGGATATGGCGATTCCTACATTCTTAGCGTCATACCACGGATCTCTGCGTTTAATCGAAGCTCTCCTTCCACAGGGTTATTGTTTGGATCCAGATGGTTCAGTTCAAGAAGGCTCTAATAAGTGGGCAAACTTAGCAGATACAAGCCTTCCGGAGATTAACAAAAAGTGTTATCAGTCATCTTGGTATACACCAATTGCATGTCAATTACATAATCATTTGTTACAATCTGTTGTTGTTCCGGAAGATAAAGCCAGGCTTCTTGCTGCCTCGTCTCCCGAAGCGGGTGCATGGTTGATGGCGATATCTTCTCCGCCTTTAGGCCTTCATTTGTCAAATGAAAGCTTTCGAATTGCTGCAGCCTTACGTTTAGGCTTCGCAGTTTGTGAGCCTCATCGCTGTCCAGCTTGTGGGGATGAGGTTAACCAACGTGACCTGCATGGCCTTTCATGCATGAAGAGCGCTGGTAGATTCGCTCGACATTTCTCTGTAAATGATATAATACTACGAGCCCTCAACACAGCTGGATTTCCTTCAATACGGGAACCTTCTGGTTGCTGTCGTTCGGATGGAAAGCGACCGGATGGGATGACACTGGTTCCATGGATGAGAGGTAAATGTTTATTGTGGGACTTCAGATACGCTGATACATACGCTCATTCACGTCTCCCTCTGTCAGTAATGAACGCTAGAGCTGTTGCTAATCGCAGAGAAGCTGAAAAGCAAAGAAAATACAACAACCTTCTCGAAAAGTTTGTTTTCACTCCAATCGCTATTGAAACAAGTGGTGCTTGGGGTGCAAGAAGTCTTGAATTCATTAGGGAGGTAGGAAGACGCATTTCTTGTGTTTCCGGCGAAGTTCGCTCCACATCTTATCTAATACAGCGTATATCCGTTTCTATTCAACGTGGTAACGTCTCGTCGGTCCTTGGCACTTTACCACCTGGCAAGGAACTGGATGAGGTGTTTATACTCTGAGAAGAATTGTTTTATATATAATAGTTACTGGACAATAGTTTTTCTTTTGACGTTACAATTACATAATTATTTCTGATTTAATATTTCTTGTTTCCGACCATGAATCGACATTAATATGTTCTGTAACTTTCAAATACTATCGTAACAGTGTAAGTTTTCGTTCTGTTTTTAACTTTAATATATTAGAACGATACACTCAATGTCTTCTTGCTATTTTTGTTATGTGATATATGTGTTATGCGTAGCAGACAGTTTTCTTTAGTTACATTTCTCTCGAAGATATGTTTCATTTTGTTTGTGCTATAATGCAGTTTCCAAAGTAAACCGGTTTATAAATGAGAAGTAGGAAAAAGTTTAAGAGAAATACAGAACTGTTGCATTATTATTATTATTATTATTATTATTATTATTATTATTATTATTATTATTATTATTATTATTATTATTATTATTATTGATATTTTTTAAAACATTAGAATTATGTTCTTACGAGGGTTCGTGTTGGGCCCCCTCTGAATAGTAAACCTGGATACGTGTCTGTACTGAATAATAGACATATGAGTCAAGGTGTAGAATCAAGGGCTAGGCCATAGACTCCAGAGCATGAAAAATAGATTAAGACCACAACTTGCAGTTCTTCTTGCCGATTGGTGCTATCTGCAATGATATGTCGGATCATACGGTAATGTGGAACAAAGGAAGGTCAGATAAGCGAGACCATGGTGTATTGGTGTTTCACGCACTTAAATCTCTAAAATGTTTGTATAAACAATTATCTTTCAATCCCTAGCTAAATTTGTGGGTATGATCACACACCTTGCCTTATATAGTATAGCCTTTTAGCTAAAAAAATATTTTTTTTTAGCTAAAAGCTAAAGAGAAGCCAACTTCAATTATTTACTTAGGTGTTTTTTTTTTTTTAATAATAATGGCAAACTAGTCCATTTCATCACGATAAATCACGTTTGGTACTAAGATGTCTTTTTCTGTCCGTATATATCCTTCACACTTTGTTGGAGACAAAATTGTTCCTTTCCCAAGGAAACAGGATGAGAGAAGCTATACAACAGCATAAACTGAAAACAATATCTATTACCATAGTACTCAAATACTGGATAAATACGTCATTACAGCAAAATATCAACAAGTTATGTCCTTACTATATTGCTTCGGTTCTTATTAACATGAAAATTATAATTTGTAAAAAAAATAATAATAAAAAAGATGGGATGGGATGGGATAGGATTCGATCTAGTGTCAAAATAGTGGAAGAATTACTAATCCATTACGCTACCCACCTAACCACGGAAACTACTTTTTGTTTGGTCTCTTTTTCTTAACAAATAAATGCTAATATCCATAGCGCATGTCACTTCCAACCTCCAGACAGGAGATTTCCTCTTTGTTTCTATATTTCCGTACGACATCTTGGTTACAGAAGCTGATTTATATTTGGCAGACAATCTACACACTAGGTTTTAACCAATAAATGCAACATTTTACTCCACTATCCAGTTCCTTGATCCAACTCCTCGACTTCCCTACTGAATTCCCTCCGCAATTGTGCTCTGCTACTGAAAAAAATCCCTAGAAATCATGATTGCCAGTATACACAAAACCGAGCATAATTTTGTTTTTTGCTTATATTTTTATTATTTTATTATATTTTTTGGAAATATTTGCTTAGATGGATTGCTTTCTATTATCTCTACATACTAGTAACTGAATTTTACCCATAAACGTAAAGAAATGGAATAAGTGCGAAAAATCGTAAGTTACAGTATACGCGCAATTTTTATTGCGCATGGGAGTACCTGCATCCAGCGAGAACCATTGAGAAGCTTAAACTAAAATGCACGCCTCATTGCTACAAAATCATACAGTCTATATTTTAATTTTGAGTGACTAGCCCTTTTATTATTGAGAGACATTTATCTTACGCAGAGATGTCATTGGGAGGAAAAGTATACGCCAAATTACATCAATATCGAGTCATTTTTGTGAAAGTTAAACAAATATATATATATATATATATATATATATATATATATATATATATATATATATATATATATATATATATATATATATATATATTTATTTAAGGAAACTTCGAAATTCAGGAGAACTTTTACTCCTCCTTTTACCAACTTATCTTTGACCAATTTCAACCCCAATAAATGCGGAGGATTGGGATATGCCAAAGAAAGTATAGCTACGTTATTATTTATCGAAATCAGATCTTCACGCAAGTCTAGTGGCTAGTCCATGTGCGCCTTTGGTGCACGTAGTTCCGAATTCGATCTCTGATGAGAGCCCAAAATATTTTCACAATCATTTACTTCCATTGATCTTCCGCCTCCTTTTAGCCTAAAGGGCATAGCTGAGGAACTTTATACTGTACATCGTAATCGAATAAATTACGTATTTATGTCAGAAACTTGTTTTGTGTGTATATTTTCCCCATTATTCCTATATTTTTAATAGGTGGGTAATATAGGTTTTATTTCCTCATTACTCTCATATTCTTAATAGATTGCATGCACAATCTTAAACAATAGGGTTATTTCCGAATGTTGGAAGAAGGCATATAATAGTTTCCTTAAAATTAAAATGTCACGAGAGTTGGGGGATAGACAGGCAGATGGGTATGCAGACGCACGCACATGCCATTTCGAGTCACATGAAAATACTTGCTAAATTAATTGTAGTTTCAGTTGCAAGATCGCTTCTACATTTTATTAATGGAAGAAAAATCTAAAATTACTTTCCTTTTGGTTAAATTATAATTGTTTCCTCATCATATTATCTTAGAAAAAAGAGCTAAAACCGTTATACTATTTTTTCCTGTTATTCATTCAACGAAAAACAAATTATATAACCTTTAATATCTAACCTTAGTGAAGACTAGAACACACAACGACGGATTAGGAAGTAAGAATGATAATCACTAGCCCACATATCCACCTAATCCAATCCAGCCTAAAGTTTTAACGTTGTAGTACTTTTTATATTTCTGTTGTATGGAATTATTAATATGTAACAGTTTTGCTGTTTTCCTTGCCTTTACTTATATATTGCGTAGTCTGTATCAAGCCAGATATATTGTTATTTACCAAGACTTATTGTTTTGAAAGTTTTAATAAGGTCAATTAAGTGACGAAGTGAACTTATATTGTATGCACTAATTCTTTCATACCTTCCATTGTGACAAGGAGTAGTGAATGCCAACCCGCAGAAAATCCGGCGAGGTCATTGAGAAATAAATAAACGAAATAATATAATATACAGTTTATGTATCATAACATAAACCCAACTCAAAATTATGTGCTGTTTTGAAACATTTTTGATGTACCAAAATGATTCTAGGAGGTATTTGCCCCCCTTTCTCTTGTGCACACACTGATGACCAGTCATCCGACGGTAGTGATTCCATTACTTACATATAACTTAACAACACAACGAATTTTGAGTAAAGATAAATTCAGTATTTTTGTCAATATTCGATTCGGAAACATACCTTTCAAGATTGGGCCTTTTTCTCGTTTTGGTCTGAGCTCGTATTACAGGTGTCTAATTTGATCTCAATCTATGGAATTTCGGAGGAAACAAGGGAGTATTATGATGGCAGTAGAAAATAAGAATGGGAAGGTAGTCAGCGAGAGAAATGAGGTCATAGGAAGGTGGAAAGAATACGTTGAAGACTTATATGAGAGTAGGGATAGACCGTGTAGCCTAAATGTTGAAGTGGAAAATGAAGTAGGCGAGGATGATAAAGGATTTAGTATTCTTCGGGATGAGTTTGAAAAGGCTATATCCGAGATTAGGAATGGAAAGGCAACAGGAATAGATAACATTCCAATTGAATTCATTAAAAATATAGGAGACAAGGGAAAGAAAGAATTGTGGCGACTATGCAGTGAAATATATGAAACAGGAGAATGGCCAAAAGATTTTCTGAAAACGATCATGATACCGATGGCTAAGAAATCGAACCCAAAGAGATGTGAGGATTATAGAACTATTAGTCTCATATCTCATGCAGCTAAAATTCTGCTCCGAATACTGAACAGAAGGTTATATGGAAGAACAAATAAAAATGTTGAGGAAGAGTAGTTCGGGTTCAGAAGAGGCAAGGGCACAAGAGATGCTATTGGATTATTAGGGGTGATCGGTGAAAGGTTTATAGAAAAAGGGAAAGAGGTGTACGTTGTATTTATTGATCTAGAAAAGGCTTTTGACCGCGTGAATTGGGAATTGTTGTTGGGAGTTCTAACAAAGATAGGGTTGGAATGGAAAGATAGAAGACTCATAAGAAACTTATACATGAACCAACAAGTAAGTGTTAGGATAGGGGAAGAACTGACGGAAGAGAGTGCAATTGGAAGGGGAGTTCGACAAGGATGCTGCCTCTCGCCAACACTATTTAATGTCTATCTAGAAGAAATAGTGAAAAAGAGCCTACATGATGATGATGGCATTTCGGTAGGAGGTAGAATGATTAGATGTATAAGATTTGCAGACGATATGGCGCTTGTTGCAGAATCTGAAAAGAAAATCAATAAAATGTTAGAAAAAATGAGAAAGGGCTTTGATTAATATGGGATGAAAATAAATGTTAGAAAGACAAAAGCCATGGTGATTGGAACGAAGGGGTCTGTGTCAAATATAAAAGTAGGAGGGGAGAAAATAGAACAAGTGAATAGTTTTCGATACCTGGGTAGTGTTCTTAATAATGACATGAAATGCGAACGTGAAATAAAAGCAAGGATAGGAATGGCGAAAGAAGCCTTTAAAAGAAAGAAAAGTTTGTTTTGTGGGACCTTGGACAAAGAGTTGAGAAAAAGACTCATAAAATGCTTCGTGTGGAGTGTTGTACTGTATGGGGCGGAAACGTGGACATTACGTAAAGGTGACGAAAATCGACTGGAAGCCTTCGAAATGTGGGTGTGGAGAAGAATGGAAAGAATTAGTTGGGTCGAGCGGAAAACGAATGAGAGAGTGTTAGAAATGGTGGGTGAGAAAAGAACACTTTTAGATATTATTAGGAAGAGGAAGAGAAACTGGTTGGGACATTGCCTAAGAAGAGATTGTATTATGAGGGACGTCCTAGAGGGTATGGTGGCGGGAAAGAGAGGGAGGGGCCGAAAGAGACTACAATTAATGGATGATATTAAAACAGAAAGATCATACGCGAAGACGAAAAGGTTAGCGGAGGACCGTGGAGCATGGAAGCTTCTCAGCTGCAGCAAGTGACCTGCCAATAAAGGCAGAATACCTATGATGATGAATTTGATCTCGGCCTCAGTACCTTCCGTAAGTGGTAGAAATCTACCAGCATTTCCGGTTTCATTAGTAATCTCCATACTACAAAAATAAGTTATGAGTTATAGAATATGGATTCAGTGTCCCAAGAATGTTACACCTTGATCTTTATTTCTCTATTCAAACCACGAATGGTGAAAACCAATGACTTCCGGTTTCAACACCAATCGCTATAAGATATAAAAAGAAACAGGAATACGTAGTTAGCTTTTGCTTGGTTAGTTGGACTTTAGCGTCCCTTTTCAGCATCAATGCTTTACGAGACGTGAACCTACGTTTAAAGTTAAATCCGAACCTTTGTAATGTGTTCGTGTTTCCCTGCGGGGATCGAACTCGGGACCTTGTGCATCAAAAATTTCAGATTAGCAACTAGATCAGCGGAAAGGGTTATGAAAAGATAGCAGGAAGTTCTTTTCTATAGATTCGGTGTACTACGTGCATAGTTTTCATCTCCGACATTATACTTCTATCAATCCCTGAAGTGATAGAAATTACTATCCTTTCAGATTTTAATACCCAAAAGTAGGTGTACAGACCAGCATTGATCAAGTATGACATTTTAATTTATTAAGATAATGAATTTATTTGTTTTTGTTTGTTCCGAGCTTAAGGTATAAGTGAAAGTAAATTAAGAACAGATAAGGAAGAAACTAAGTCAATACCTGTATGGATAACAATAAGTGAATGGTAGTAAAATGTCATGACCGATTGGTACGGGACTGTATACCTACTTTTGGGTCACTCTGTATTGATCGTAGAGCAAAAACTAAGTGAGCGAGAAATATACATTTTATATAGATTCAATGTCGCAAGCATAGGTTTCGCTTTAATCTTTGCCTTTCTATTCAAAACTAAAGTGGTGCAAGGAAGTCTACGATTTTCGGTCTCAACACTGATCGCAATAGAAAAAAAAAAAAAAAAACTATTGGCTAGTGAGAAGCAGTTTTCGGAAATGATACTAATGAATTGTCACTTCTGGTTTCATTATATCTACAAAGCGAAAACAGTAATAGGAAGCGACAATCTTCTTATATATATATATATAATATATGAATTTAGGATCCCAAGAATTGATTTCATTTCAGCTATTATTCTTGTACTGCAACAAGAAGTAGTAAGAATTAGTGCAATATGTGGTTTTAATAGTGGTTCCATATATTAAGTTTCTAAGACATAGGAACCGCAGTGGTTCAGTGGTAGAGTTCTTAACTTTGGTGCATGGGATCCCTGGTTCGATCCCGTCTCTTGTCAAGTGAACTTTGTGGTGCACGAACATCGTCTGTGTAGATTTCCTCGGGTTCTCCCGTTTCCTTCCACGATCTTCATTACGCTATTTAATTTATTATTATTATCACCGTTTCCCTTACCCTCAGACATAATCGTGGGGCATTAAATTAGAAATTTATTTCGTTTCATATTTATAAGGAATTACAAGGAACTCTTTTTTTGGTATGGATCCGGCGTCTAAAGAAAAAAAATCCGTCTGACTTTCTCCCTTTATTGTAATCAGAAGTTAAACGTTAGATGTTAGAAGTTAGACGTTAAACTAAAAGGAAATAGCATACTTTAGAAGCCTACCATTGTTTTACAATGTGAAATGAAACTAATTTTGTTGGGAGCAACTATGAGTCTCGGCGAAAGTGTATTTTAAGTTAGCACATAATCAGTAAGTAAAGTGTTCTCAAAGAGTTAGTCATTGTAAAACAGTTAGATAGACATTAGAATGAAATGTTAGATTATTAATAAGTGTGCCTTCACATTTCTAAATATAGACAAAAGTATTTTAGAGTATATTCGATGCATTTGGAAATAATACAGTGAAACCTCTGAATAACGGATATCGATGGGACATGGTTATTCCCTATTTGTTCGTAAATGAGAGGTGTCCGTAACAGAGAGGTTATACAAATTTACATTACTCAGAGCTCATGTTGTAATTGTTTGTGGTATACGGTATATTAGTTAAAGACCTAAATGAAAATATATAGTTTAATATCAAAATATAGTGAAATGCTCGATATACTGAGGGAATGAGGGGAAATCCCCTTCTGTAAAAAAAAATAATAATAATCCTTGAGGGAATGTTTTTATATGGGAGTGTTGCAAAATTCGTGTGTGATCATTTTCTTCGCAAGACAAGTTATATCTGTGTAAGAGTTCTTAATTTACGTACTAACTGTATTAAAAGCAGTGGCGACTCGTGACTAAATCGAACTGACTCGCACAGCGCACAATAAAGTAATAATTTTTCTCTAGTGTTCCAAAGATTTAATTTTTTCATAGACTGCGTAACTATAGGATATTGTTGTATCCTACTAAATTGGTTTAAACAAATCTGATGAAGGAATTCTGGCTTTTTCACTTTGATACATAACTGTGGCCACAAAACATATTGTCTATGCACCTTGTTAGTATCATTTGAATATTTATGTACTGCATATTGTAGTACATTATAGGAAATATTTCTGTGCAATCTTCCATTTTCAGGCCTGAGACAATAGGGTGTCAAAACACGATTTTCGCAAAACTATTCCAAAATATTTAAACTCGGTCGCAGAGGAACCCAAACAATCCGAAATATTAATGAATGCTTGGTGTAAATTAAAACAACATGAGCGAATATACAGTGCAATGTCGTTCCGAAAATTCTTTAGTGGAATTCCATGTTTGGAAGATTAGGGAGGTCATGGGTCTCGTTCTGTTCTTGGTGATTACGAATTGTACGAATTGAAGGTGATTACCGAAGCAGATTCACGGAAAATGACACGTGAGATTACAGAGGAACTCTGCGTTGATCATTCGACCATTTGGAGAAGCTAGAAAGGGTGAAGAGATGCATTAATTAAACGAGCGCCAATGCATTTTGAATTCCTCTCTATTCTCCTGTTGCTCCTGCAATATAAAAGTGATCTATTTTACACACTCGCATATCCAAGTAAAACTTAATCTTGTTTGGCAACAACTACATTATGTTAGTTGTTGGATCGCGTTTCTATTTCTAAAACATTTCCAACACCGACGTTGCATTGGAAGAAATATATAGTAGATAAATCATATCCGTATAAACCCGTTTCGTTTCTTCCCTTGGTATTAACAAATACAGAAGAGATTAGAATGACTAATTCCAGAATAATGTAAATTGAGTTTAACGCTTTATAAAAATATTTCATTTCTGTATGTATGTGTTTATGAAATTGTAAAGTGGCTAATCGTGTAAATGAAATAAGTTTACTATAAAAGTTTGTTTGTAAAAGACATTTGCATCATTTTTTTTATGTAATTCGATTTTTGTACTGGTTTCAGAAAGACTTACATCTTAAAGTATTGACATGCAGATAAATTAAGAACAGACAAATAATGGAGGGTCTCTCTCTCTCTCTCTGTTGTTGCAGACCCTGCAATCCATGTTGGTGAATTTTGGAGAAAATGGGCGGATGAAGACTCATCAGTGATACACGTTAAATATTCTCAGCAAATGGGTACTATCAGCGATGTTGATGACGCTGTTGGTATTCTGGATTCAAAGATAGTCACACAACAACACGAAAGCGGCTTCAAGTGCTTGCAGTGCTCCCGTATGTACAAATGGAGAGATTCTCTAAAACGACACTTGAAGTACGAGTGTGGCAAAGCAGCTCAGTTCAAATGCCCATTTTGTCCTAAGTGGTCTAAATTGAAGTCTAACTTGCTGAAGCACATCCGAAATGCACATGAACCAAGAACTTAAAATTAGTTCCTTTGTCGCAGATGAATGTTCCACGTGGTTCAGTTTTGTATTTTTCTGCTGAAATTCAGTTAAAAAAAAAAAAATGCTTCCTACAATTTTTATGCGGTAAAAGTATTCAGGCTCTTTAGATTTTTACACAAATCGATGCGATAGCAGTAGATTCAAAAACACAAGTAACTAATGTAATCGGATCGACAGTCTATTTGTTCTCCCTTTATTTCCGAATTGCTCAATTTAATATAATGACATTAAACAGTTTTATATTGAAGCTGAAGGGAACGATGTTCGATTTTCCTGTGTACAGGTTGGATTGCAGAAACAATCGAAACTACTCAGAGATAAATAGATACTTCTGGGATTGGCAACAGTGACAGAGATACTAGCGAGATTCATGGATATTACTCTTCTAGATAAAAGTACCATTTTTAGGTATAGTAATCAAATATTAGTACTAGAATTTTCATGTTTAATTTTTAACAGTTTTTAAGCTTGTAAGTTGAAATAAATTTTTAATAGACTGTGATACAAGAGATAAATATACAGTTGAAAATACGTAAAGGTTATATTTATTAAAACATTTTTAAGTTGTAAAAATTGATTATTTCTCACAAAAATTTAAATTTAACCTCATTAACCTTTTTCCTTTTGATTGTCTAACAGTAAGTGCAACGAAAGCAAAGGAACGTAGTATGATGAAGCATATCCATTTTAATTTCTGCATGAGCATTTTGCTGAAGGCAATAAAAGAATCGTGCATATTTTCTTAGATTTATTTCGTATATTGTAATATTTTAAATAAAGTTAATAACAGCATTGTGGATATCGTGGACTATTTTGTAGTTACATAACCAAGTATTATGTGGTGTAAGACTTAAGTCCGTACCCATTTCCCTTGGAGCCAATGGGATAGAGGGCTATAGGAATTATTAAAATTCGCTTACATTTGTTGTGACGTTCGTTTGTCACACATGGTAATATCTCTGTACTGTTTATATAAATTCCAATACAATCAATTACAAACTCTTTCTAACACTTCTATGATACAGATGGTGATCAGAAAAATGGAAACACCTGTAGTTGGCAACACGTCAGATATATGGGTTGGCAGTGGTGTCGTGGCGTCCGCAACGCCAAACCGCTGGTGGTGGTGTGTTAGGTCGGTCTCCATACTACGTCAGGCGCAGTGGAACAGCAGTGTCCAGTGGCTGCAGCAGACGGAGGTAGTGTAAAATGGGAGACCTCTCAGATTTTCAAAGAGAGCAAATTGTTGGTGCGCGGTTATGTGAAGCGAGTGTGACGGCAGTGGCTACTGTGTTAGGTGTGTCGCGTGGGACAGTGTCGAAGGTGATGACGGCCTACACAACACACGGGAAAACCACATCGGGGAAGCGGAATAGTGGGCGGAAGAAAATCATGAGTGACAGGTCACGCCAGGTATTAAAGCGCATTGTCACCCAGAACCGTCGTGCCACTGCGGAGCAAGTGACGGAGGAACTCAATCAGCACCTCCCCCACCCTGTTTGGACAATCACAGTCAGCCGCGAATTACAGGACATGAACTTACGGGGTCGTGTTGCACGGGCCAAACCGCTCATCAGGGACCATAACGCTTTCGCACGCCGCAAATGGTGCCACGACCATGCAACTTGGACCGTTGAGGACTGGAAACGTGTGATATGGTCGGATGAGTCATCCTTCACCCTATTTCCAACCACGGGCCGTGTTTATGTGTGGAGAACGCCCCAAGAAGCTCATGATCTGCAGTATCTCCGCCCAACTGTGAAACATGGCGGCGGCTCGGTGATGCTGTGGGCCGCCATATCATGGTTTTCATTGGGTCCTGTGGTCACACTTAGCGAACGAATCACTGCCAACGATTATGTCGCAATTTTAGGAGACCACTTGCATCCTATGGTCCGGATGTTGTTCCCAGACAATGACGCCATCTTCCAGGATGATAACGCACCCATTCACACAGCTGGCGTTGTTGCAGCGTGGTTTGAGGAACATCGGGATGAAATTCAACACCTCCCCTGGCCCGCCCAATCCCCAGATCTCAACATAATTGAACATCTGTGATCCTTCTTGGAAACTCGACTCCGGCGACGATTTCCACCTCCATCCTCTCTCACAGAACTGGCCGATGCCCTGCACAAGGAATGGTGTAAAATTCCACTTGCTACCATTCACGACCTCTATGCCTCCATCCCACGTCGCATCAAGGCTGTTCTGAAGGCGAAAGATGGCCCGACACCATATTAATCTGGTAAGTTGCAATTTCGTTCAGGTGTTTCCATTTTTCTGATCACCATCTATATGTATTTTTATGTAACCATAATGAATAATTTTCCGTATTTTAATTTTTCAATCATTGACAAGGTCTTCAGATGCTGACAAGTTTTCCAAACTAAAATTCTTAAATTTGGAACCCATTATATATTACAATCTAGTCCAGTCCAGTATTTGTAAAGCTTATCCTAGACGCTAGGCATTAAAACATAAATATAGTATAAAGCTTTCGTCGACAAAAAAAGAAATAAAACAGCGTATCCGGTGGTTTGTTAATCCTGTTAGACTTTCTCACTGCGTTTCGTATACCATTTTTATCACTTATAGACGTTATTTCTCCTTCATATACAGTTTCAGTTGTGAAATGTGTTTCTCTCCTCCCCCCATTTTTTAAAAATTGATTATTGTCTGGGTAAGAGGTCGGTAACTACAGCTTACTCCATTACTTGATTATCCTGTCCTGCAAATATCTCCAATGTAATATTAGTGTTTTTTTTTTTTTTTTTTTTTTAATTTTCAAGTCACCACGTGCAGAATGAATATGATGTTATTGGTACAATATATTGGTCTTATTAATCGTAACTTCAAATATATTCTTGTCTCATTTTCCATTTACTACATCTCTTACAAATTTAGGAGTACCTTCTCCATAGTTTTCAATCCTTGTGATATGATGAGCCACATTTCCGATTTTGTTAGAAAAGGTCATTTTCCTTATATCAGTACTAACATCTCACGGGAGAGTATGTTATACAAGTTTATAGGAGGGCGCCTTTGGCGTGAGAGACTCGGGTTTTATTCCCGGCGGCAACTCATGTGGCTCGGATTTCACTTTAAGCTGTAAATCCACATCTCATACAGCCTTGCTACTTAAAGGAATGCTAAACTGAAAATCAAATGGATTCAAATCAACAAGATTCTAGGGTTATATTTTAACAATCTTTCGGTCCGACAGCTCCATGTCGTCTTCGTTTGGGTATGGTGTAAGGTGTATATATGCCATTCAATCATGCAGCCACTATCATTTTTTTTTTTTTTTTTCGTAAGAAGCACTTAACTAATTGCACACCTCTTTCAGCTGAACCGTTACGGGTTTTGGAAGAACGTGCAGAAGCCTAATTACAGTATTGTGCGAATTCGCTGTAGGTCAGCTTTCCATTTACAACATTCTGATTTATCTTATATACGCATATTGAATATACACACAGTTATCAAAATAATTGAAACGCCTATTGTTCGCAACAGTAAGATGTGTGAAGAAATAACACTAACTAGGGATGTTTCCATACCGGGACCAAGGACCTGGGTAAAACCTATATATCGTCTGAAAGCTCTTGCCATGAAAAGTACAAAACCGTTTTCAAATCACGGGCACACCCACAACCTTACTATAAGGGGCCAGTTTGTTGGTGTTTTTGGCCCTATGTATGGCATATACGACAGAAGTAAAAATGAATGTTTCGATGTATTACGTGTAAGCGGCTGAGCCTATGAGGTCCATTTTTCGATCATTGCTACAACGTGACTCGGGCAAGGCTTTGGTAATATCACTTTGCACCCAGGCATACCCATTTGTTCAGTGTTGCCAATGAATTGTAAATGCAATGTGGCAGATGGTTTCTCTACCACTGGATGTATATCCATATAACGTGACATAAACATCATTCATCACTAGAGAAAATATACTGTGGACGTATTCCTCTCTCAAGGACCCGAGTTTGTCAGTGTTCCCAACCAATTGTAAAAATGAAAAGGTGTAAATCAGCTTCCATACGATAAGACGTTTATACACCAAGCTTGGCAGAAACATCACACGACACTCTAGCAAAAAGATTTTGAGTGTGACCGTCTCCCAACCATTCTAAGTTGTCAGTGTTGCCAGCCAAGTGTAAACATCAGAATGTTGCAAACGGCATGCGTGCCACTGACAAATATATATAATAAATGTGAGATAAGCAGCATTATATAATGGAAAACATAGTATGAGTGTCCCCGTCTCACAAGCACCCAAGTTTAGCAGTGTTGCCAACCAATGTGAACATCCAAGATTTTTGCATGAAGTCTACAGCATTGGCGGACATAATTACACTGTGCCCATACTATGTTTTCCATTGTCTAATGCTCCTTATGTCATAATTGTTATATATTCGTTCAGTGGCAAGCATGCCATTTGCAACATTCTGATGTTTATATTTGGTTGGCAACACTGACAACCTAGAATGGTGGGAGACGGTCACACTCAACGTCTTTTTGCTATAGTGTCGTGTGATATTTCTGCCAAGCTTGATGAATAAACGTCATATCGTATGGAAGATGTTTTACACTTTTTTCATTTTTACAGTTAGTTGGCAAAACTGACAAACTCGGGTCCTTAAGAGAAGAATACGTCCACAGTATATTTTCTCTAGTGATGAATGATGTTTATGCCACATTACATGAATATACACCCAGTGGTAGAGAAACCATCTGCAACATTATATTCACAATTCGTTGGCAACACTGACCAAATGGGTACGTCTGGATGCAAAGTGATATCATCGAAGCCTTGCTCGAGTCACATTCTACCTATGATCCAAAAAGGGACCTAATAGGCTCAGCCGCTTACGCGTGATGCGTCGGAATATTCATTTTTAATTCTGTCGAATATACCATACATAGGATCACGAACACCAAAAAACTGGCTCCTCGTAGCGTCAGGTTATGGGTTTGCCCGTGATTTGAAAACGGTTTTGTACTTCTCATGGCAAGAGCTTTCAGACGATATATAGCTTTTATCCAGGTACTTGGTCCCGGTATGGAATCATCCCTAGTAAGTATGCTTACATAGTACATGGTCGTGGTTAGTAGTATGTTAGGTGATAGTCTAGTACGTCAAGGAGACAGAATGCAGCTAGTGTTGAAGCGACAGACGCCTGTGATACAAAACGGGAGGAATCCCTAAGTTTCAAGACCAAATTGTGGATTTACTGTTGGCTGCCGAAAATATGTCTAAAGTATCCAGTATGTTAGGTGTGTCATGAGAAGCAGTGTCCGAGGTGATAACGACCTATGGAACTCATGTCAAAACAACATCATGGAAGAGTAATAGTGGAGAGAAGAGAAGCCTCGCTGTTAGAAATTGCTTAGCATTGAAGAATATTTTGACAAAAGAGCTTAAAAAAAATGCAATGATGAAGACTCCGGAACTCACACAGCACCTGGATTGTGTATTCCAACAATTACAGCCCGGCGCGAGTTCATTACACGAGCATGCGGATCAGGATGCAATTTGTAAACCACTTAAGCGCGAAGTAAATGGTGGTGAGAACATGCAAAGTGGGCCGCCAACAGTTGGAAACTAGTCGTATCGTTCCATGAGTCCTCTTTCACCTTATTTCCAACAACAGGTCGTGATCTATTTGTGGCGGACACCGAAAGGAGCTTATGTTCCGAATTGTCTCGTCCCTGTCATGAAACATGGCAGAACCTTGTGATGCTATGGGACGGAATCTCCTGATATTAGGTTAGTCCTGTGAATTCTCCCCGAGAACACAGTACATTGGTTATGTGTACATTTTGGTAACCACGTACATCGTATATGATCTAGATGTTTTCCGACCAGTGATAGAACTTCCAAAACGACCGTGCGCTATTCATACTGTTCGAGCTGCTGATACTTGGTGTCATGAACATAGGGTTGAACCTTGGCCACCTCCCTTGGCTTGCCCAATCCTCCAGTTCTGGAGCTCAGATTCCGAAGCAGAAGGTTTCTCCTCCTTTCTGGCTGATGAAAATGAGTGCTGCACTGCATTTGGAATGATACACGAAGATATAGAAGTGTTTTTTTCTGGCTAATGATGGTCTAACATTGTACCGGTATTGATAAGGTAAGTTGCATTTACTTCATATATTTCCATTGCTCTAGTAACCAACAGTATAAATGAAGTATGTTTGCGTACAGTGTTAGTTTTATATTGAACTATGTTTCCGAAACTCATATAGTTAATCTACGATGCATTTTCTTATTGTTACAAGAAGTAATTTCCATTAGTTTGATACCCATGTGTGTGTTTAGATTAGATAATAGAATTTCATATATGGTCATCTAATAGATTTTGAAACTACCGTAACGAGCTTCTACTATTCGACTATATGGACATTTGTGTTCCTGTCTGATCTGTGATAACACACCTGTAAGACTTACCTATTATAATGAAACTGTGTACATACTTTCCTCTAACCTCCCAAAAGTCGTGTTGTTTGAAGTTGCAATCAATCAAGAAGAAAGTAGTAAAAGGGAGTATAACCGACCCCATGTTTTAAGTTTGTATATATACCTGGTGGTCCATTTGCACCGTACAATTAGTGAAGTTGGACAACTTACCATACAGTGAAGTAAGCATTGTTGCCTGCATCCAAGCGGTAAGAGAGAGAGAGAGAGAGAGAGAGAGAGAGAGAGAGAGAGAGAGAGAGAGAGAGAGAGAGAGAGAGAGAAATTGAGAGAAGAGGAGAGGAGGAAACGAAAAGGGAGAACAGATAAAAATGTGGAATTCAAACGTAGTAAGAAAAGAACCTAACATTATAAAGTTCCGTTTCCAGAAATCCAACAGTAATATAGAAATAACGTTTGTTTTTACATATTTTTTTAGAACTATTCGAATATATAGGAGATGCTTTAAACATTCATTAAGTCACGTTCATAAAGGATAGCATACTCAATTTCCAGTAGAACTGTAGATCTCCCAGACACATCTAGGATAATGTCAAAAGTTTAACACATATGGTTCGTTTCCGAGTGGTTCGATTGCGAATTCGGTAGTGTTCATTGGACGTACTGATCCAAAATACATTCTAATAAACCCAGTAAGTAGCGCTGGTCATATCCTCCATTTCAAACTACTAATGCAAACGGAACAGACAAATAAAAACGAAAAGAAAAGAAAAAGAAAGGAAGAAAGAGAAAATTGAATGAGTGCTATTTTACTACTAAGTTTCTATAAGAAATACCCTATATTAAATGTCCGAACTGTATCGTAGTGATAAGTTACAAATATTTGAAAGGAAATGTTTGTGTTTCTCATACATGTAGCATGTTTCAAATTTCAACGGGAATAAAACACATTAAATTATAGGATGGAAACAAATTTTTTGTCGAACTAGTATAAATAAAATTTTGTTTTCAAATAACCAATGAGGTCACCATTTTCTAGTCTTTTCCGAAGATTTATCTCTTCTGAATATCCAGCATCGATTTCCTCTCTTGCGGATATAACACAGAAAAAATGGACAGGCTAGAGCTCAAACGGTTCATCGTGTCAGTCGGATGATGTTGGTTAGGTCAGTGTTGGGTAAGTTACTTGCAAAATGTAACGCGTTACAAGTTACTTTACTTTCTCTTAAAATGTAACCCGTTACTTGCCCCAAAAAAGTAACTGTTACTTTACTTCGAAAGTAACGCGTTACTTTTAGGTCCGAAACTTTAAATATGTGAAAAAATTACTTCAATTTTCCGTCCTACCATTACTACCGCTATTATTATTATTATTATTATTCGAGTCGAGACTATGGCCGTTGGATACCGTGTCCCAAAAAAAACATAACACGAAAAGGGATACATCCTCGATCGTAACCATTGCGGAGATATAAGCATGAAAATTTCCAAATTGAGCTCCATACTATATTACAAAGTCAGATTCCGGGACAGAGTTTTCGGAAACGGTCCGGTAAGGAAACTCAGCGAATACATATCAAATTTGTGTGGGGAGCCCAGCATCTTTTGAATGAAAATTTTGTGTCCCCGGGCACTCGCAGGGTCCTAGACGGGGTCCAACTCAAAATTTGCACATGGAACCAGGGGTCAAGTAGTATACTGTATGAAAGCTATTGTTAAATAAAAGAAGATAGAATAAATCTCAACTCTCTACGATAACCCTGTGCAAACGGGCAACTGGTCAAAATGTCAGTACAACCTACATCAGAAAATCTATAGCCCGCAACAAAACAGAAAAAGTTTAAAAGTGCAAGGTATTCAAGTAAAGCAAATTGCTGCAGAATCTCTCACAGAGTCGCACAACAGACTTTATCGAAGTATAAGTGTGACTTCGAATGACCCTAGGACCATAGAATAACCATGATAATTGGATTTCGTATCCTAGAAGAGAAAGGATACATTGTCAATCGCAACCGTCGTGGAGGATGAGAAGGTCAAAAGGGAACGATATATGGTTCGCGCATCGGGACCCCAAATTCACAAATTATACAGTGAAATTTCTATCAGGGGACTTGCTGAACGAGAAACATGATGGTAAAGACAAAGAGGAGTGACCTTGAAACTCTGAGGCAACTTGGAGAGGAGTGCGGTTGGAGAAAACTGGAATAATGGCGCAGAAATAAAATATATCGGAGGGTGCTTTTGAGAGAGAAACTCTGCAGCGATTTTCTTTACTTCAATGCCTTTCACTTTTAAACGTGTTTTCCTGTTTTGTTATTGTCGCAACTTAACGGATTTAGAAGCGTGGCTATAGATTTTCTGATTGACATTTTGGGGGCCGCGGTGGCTCAGTGGTAGAATGTTCACCTCCTGTGCTTGGGGTCCTTGGTTCGATCCCACCCTGTAACCAATAACCGCGAAAATAAGTACCTCCTACCATGAAAAATATACGATTTACCGTTTTTCTAAAATAATGGTAGGAGACCGTTTTCCTGTGAGATGCTTGTGTCGGGCATGCGCATTGGAGAGGAAAAGCACATGTTCGAAGCGAGGATTGATGGCGCGTAGGTTCGGATGTGTTGTATTTTGTTTTGTTCCTTTCTTTTGTTTGTTTGTTTGTTTAGTGTGTGGTTTTCTGGTGTGATATATACAGTAGGCCTACTACTGTTGAAGATATCCTGGAAATTCAACATTAAGCAAGGTAATGTATGGGAAAGCACCATGTTAATATTTGAACTTTGTTCGGTGACAAACAAAACCTTAGTTGGCTATCGTGGCAACCATGTCCCTCCAAAGTGCAACGATTCGAAACCAAGAAGCTGCTAGATGTATAAACTAAAGTCTTATGATAATATAGCCAACTACGAGTGGTTTGTGAAGCTAGAATTAGAATCACAATGTTGAAATACTTTTTTTTAAAAAAAAGGAAAAAAAACTTTTAGGAAAAGTGCTTCGTAGTTTACCGTACTTAGTACAGCATTACATAAATTGTGTTGCATCAACTGGAATTTTTCATGTTACAGAAATAAAAGTATACTGTCACTCATGTGTGCCCAAAGGAGGGGCAGGGGATCGCTCCCCTACCTAATGAAAACGTATTAAATTTCTTAATACAAATAAAAAATATCAAATGTAATAGGGTATATAGTAACCAGGAAGATGAGTCCCCTTAAAAATTTTCATCGGGCGCCCATGCTGTCATTATTTTTCCTGGATAAATGAATTGTTAGGTTTGAAAAATATTTCTGTAAATGTTTTTATCTTTAATTTTGCTCTGAGTACCTATAATCTGTTCTGGTGTCTTGTTAATACATTTGAGCGTTTAATAAATATGCAAAAGTTCGATACTTTAGAAGTTTGGTGACTTTTTTTTTTAGCATTGATGCTACTGTTACATAATTATGCAAACACATATTTGGGGTAGCGGATACTGGATACTATAGGCAGTGTTGTGATAAGTCATATGGTTTTACACTTGTTTAGTCGTAGTTCTGGTCATTCCAAGCTATATTGTCGGGTGCCTGCTTGGTTATCTGAAACCGTAATAATACGACTAATCGAATGAATAGCTGATTAGAATATTTGAGGTCTATTAGTCTGCTGGTACTCAGCGAAAATACATGCAATAAAGCTAGTCTTAATACTGCAACAGTATATCGATTTATGAATATCTTAAAAGGACATGGATGTTTGTTCCAACTACATTTTCAAAGCGTGCGAAAACTCAGCTATAAAATTCAAGTAGTTTTTTTTCTTTTTTTTTGTATGTAATATCGAATCCTCTTCTGGTGTTTTGTTCAATACATGTCAAAATTGGTAATTTTGAAAAGAAAAAGCAATGTATGTACAAGATGATATCAGAACAAGGGTTCGATATTACAAACTAAGAATTAATTTCAACTTTTATTCTTATGGATATTATGCACGTCGTAGGTGCAACGCTTCTTTCGTTCACTTTTGTGTTTTCTTTAGTTAAGTAGTCTTTAACACCAGTGGACCAGTGTGCACTCCAGTAGCATCCATCCAGGAAAAAACATTGCTAGCCAGTGTGTGTAATGATCCAGTTTCCAGCAATTCGATGAAAATTGGGTCAATATATATTGCCCAGCAAGAATTTTTACTGGATCTAGCGAGAGGGCATGCTGGACCTCTAGATAGGGAATCGGTGTGATAATTACTGTAAATCTTCTACGGTAATAACACACCTGTGCTTTTTTAAAAAACAAATCGACCCCTAAATATTACGGTAAATTTCCGTAAAATATACGGTCTGCCGTTTTTATGAAAAAACGGTGGTCCGTAAAATTTAGGATAGCGAGAGTTGACGGCAATCGGTCAGTATATTTAAGGCGAAATTTTTTACAGTGCAGTCGCCGCCAAGTGAACTATGTGTTGAGCAAACATCGTGTGTGTGGGTTTCCTCGGGTTCTCCCGTTTCCTCCCACTTTCTTCATTCCATCATTTCAATCATTAATCATCATCACCGTCTTCTTTATCCTAACCGGCATAACCGTGGGACGTAAAACTCAAAGATTTCATTTCATTTTATGTATTGACATTTTGACCAGTTGCCCAGTTGCACAGGATTATCGTAGAGAGTTGAGATTTGTTCTATCTTCTTTTGTTTAACAATAGCTTTCATACAGTATGCTACTTGACCCCCGGTTCCATTTGCAAATTTTGGAACCGTCTGGAACCCTGCGAGTGCCCTGGGGATACAAATTTCTCATTCAAAAGGTGCTGGGCTCCCCACAAAAATTTGATATGTACTCGCTGAGTTTCCTTACCGGACCGTTTCCGTAAAATTTGACCCGGAATCCGACTTTGTAATGTATACTATGAAGCACAATTTCTAACTTTTCACGCGTGTATCTTCGCAACGGTTGCGATCGAGGATGTATCCCTTTTCGTGTTATGTTCTTTTGGGACAAGGTATCCAACGGCCATAGTCTTGACTCGAAGTCAGAGTTACATTTGGATAGGTTTCCTCGTGAGACTCAGCAACCTAGTGGATAAAAAAGAGATTTCACTTATTCCCTTGCGTTTAAACAGTATTTCTATCAGAGATGACCAGGACTAGAGATGTTATAGCCAGAGCACGAAAAACACGACGCCGAAATTCCCAGTTAATTAGATTTTCCAGACCAGGTATATCGGGCTCTTACTTCGTTTTAACTTTGGAACACGCACACGCACATGAAGTGCGTGTTTGTGGGAGAGAGAGGAGGGGAAAAGTGAAAGATGCAAAGACAGGATAGGGAAACGTCAAGAAAGAGAGAGAGAAGGGACGAATATAAATATGAAACATACTTATCATTACAGTGTATGATATAGAACACACACACTGTTTACTTGAATTATCGCCAGTGATGCTTTGTAAGTTCTCCAATAGAAGATGAATCTCTGTTCGCAGCCATTATTTTATGCAAAAAAGTCATACTACCTGATGGGAAATCGAACCAAGGTTTTCCGTTTGGAAGCCTAGCACTTTACCACTACACCACCGTTTGTTTTACCCAAACTGTTTAACAAATGGTGTAGTGTTTCTTTATTTGAACGATAACACGTAAAGTATATACTGCAGATCAATGATGTGTTTCGAATGTCTGGTAATTCCCTCGCCCTTTCGCAACCGACTTTCTTAAATCGCCTCTATCATGATACAGGTGTGTGCTTCCACATTCTTAAGTATTGCTATTCCAGTATTATAAGTGGATTCATAACAATCACTTTGTAAAAAAATACGCGCGAACACGATTTGAACCTATGTTAGATAACTGTATTATTTATAAGGCCATTACGTTACCCCTACACTAACATGACACCTTAAACTACGAGCCAAATATTACTTATTTTAGCCTTGATCTCTGGAAGGAACCGGCTTCTTCCTGTAAGGTTATTTGAACCAAAGTGTATAACGACATTCATTTATTAGACGACCTAGAGAGTAAGGGCACACACGTACATTTGTAAAATGTACCAGAAACTTGGTGAATATATCTATATTGTCATTGTCTTTCATCTTTGTACGTCGTACTTATAAATAAACAGTGCTCTGAAACCCAGATTATTAAGTTTGCACATTCTGTACTTTTTAAAAGTAATAAGTGCTGATATTGGTTTCAAGACAGATCTGAGTGATTAGTTTTTTAATATTAATTAGTAATATTAAATAAATATGCAAAGATTTTCGAGACATTCGAGACGAATCGAGACTTTTACGAGCACACTCGTCTTGATTCGAAATTTTGTGTCGAGAAGGACATGTCCTGACTCGTCTCAAAATTTTGAAAATGTGTCTCACTTTGTCTCGAATGTTACAAAATGTCTGGACTCGCTTTGAAGTTTTACAAAATGTGTCTCGACTCGAAACTCGACTCATGCGCATTCCTAAATGCAAAATACCGTTTGTCGTAATGTGTTGCCGTTCTTGTTCTAATATAATAAAGCTTGAAACCGGAAATGAATGCTTCTCAAATTTCAGTTTGGATAGAGTGCCGAGGGTCGGGGTGTATCCTATTCTTTGGACTCTAATCTAATGAGAAAACTGCTTTTCGATACTTTTTCTTTTACCGTTTTTGCCCAGTGTAAATCAATATTACACAAAACTACATGCAGATTTGTACCAATTTCGATTTCAGTAGAGCAATGAATGTAGACCTACGTTTCTAGATCAGCGTATCTTTTTCTTAGATTCTGAATCAGTTAAAAAACACTTAATGTTATGTATTTCCGCTTTTGTTGTATGACGATAAACTTTGATACCAGAAATAGATGAATTCTACCACCTCAGGCTGATATTAGATGAATGAAAGAAAAAATGAAAATTTTCATTTTAACGTTCCACAATTATACCCTTTAGGCTAAGGGAGACGATGATGGAAGAATTATTTTAACAAGAATGTGGAAGGAAACAGGTGTGTCACGAGAAAACCTACGGACACGATGTCCACCACAAACTTCCTTAACGGGAAGTAAGTATGAACCAGGGACCCCACGCACCAGAGGTAAGCGTTCTACCACTGAGCCACCGTGCCCCTGACATTAATAGAGGAGACGAAATCCATCCTTAGGACGCTTCCAAATGTCTCCGACCATTTTTGCTGTATGAAAATCACAATTGGAAACATAAGTACTATTCAGGTTTAGGGGTGGACACGAGCGAGTTTTCTTTCAAACTCGAACTCAACTCGAAACAGACATCTTTGAACTCGACTCGAGAGCTCGGCTCCAAAAATATCATACAACTCGACTCGAATTCGGGTCGAGTTTCGAGTCGAGTCGAGCCAAATCAAGCTAAATCCTGTGTGTAATTTCAAATACACTCTTCAAGTATCTTACATAGACAATATAATTATCAATGATACTACTACTAGTAGTACTACTATTGCTACTACTACTACTACTTATTATTATTGTTATTATTGTAACAAGACCATGTATAATAGGGCGGGGCAAAAAAATTAATTGATGCAAATTTAATGAAGATCGCTGCTCTTGCATGTGCTAAGCACACTTTCAGTATGATTTCTAAAAAAATCACACTTCTACTGGTCGCAACTGGAATTTGATTAAGTAATTTTATTATTTTGTAATTTTCCAATTTCTCGCTAGATAGCACCACAAATGTCAGTGTATTTTTGTAAAACAAAAGGTTTTGCGTGTAGTTGCAGAATTTCCTTACCACATATTTTATTTATAGTTTATACATATTTTCATTTTTCTCTTGTTATCCTAAAACTTGCAACAAGTTTTTACCAAATCTTGCATTTATATCTTTACGCCGTTATTTTTTATGAGATGAAAATTTCACTTTGTGGAGGATCAGTCTCTGGTGGACATCACCGTGTTTCTCGTCTGAGACCACAGGGGAGCCACAAAAAAATCTATATTTTTGAAGGAGCTTACACTGTGAAGGATCGTAAGATCGACATCTTATTGAGAGCACAGGGGAGTTACAGCTAGCTTTATACATTCGAGCCTCATTAATAAACGGGTTCTAACTTTTAGTGGGAGCAAAACAATTTAATAATCATCTATACTTTCGATTTGAGGACACCCGCCTCATTAATAAACGGGTTCTCACTTTTTGTGGGAGCAGACCAATTTAATAATCGTCTACAGTTTCGATTTGAGGACACCCGCCTCATTAATAAACGGGTTCTCACTTTTAGTGGGAGCACAACAATTTAATAATCATCTATACTTTCGATTTGAGGACACCCGCCTCATTAAAAAACGGGTTCTCACTGTGAGTGGGAATACAGCACGCTATCATCAAATATCTAAGAGGGTGAACCACCTCAGAAAAAAAAGGACTTCTTATCCCTAGTGGGTGTGAAGTATATCTCTTAATCTATTACATTCATATTTAGTTTTAAATTTTCCATACCGAGTACAACGATTTTGTGAAATTGTATGTATTTCAGTATAGCAAACTAACAGTGAGTATGGCTTCATCTTCGAGAGGACCACTGACTCGATCAGTCTCACCATTCTTTATTTTGTCAGCCTGAAGTATTTTCTGGAAGACAACTCCCGACGAAGGAAAAAGTAGTTAAATGCTACCTGTTCTACAGAAAAATGCTACCTGAAGAGGGAAAAGAAACACCTTCTACGAGAGATATTTTAAAATATGTGGCGAATGATCTTGTCATTATCTGGAACAAAGCTAGCATTCCAGTCATTGGATATTCCAGCGTTTTGGGCAAACTTTCAAAGCTTATACGACTTACCCAACAGCTCCAAAAATATCCACCAGCAAAGCGCACATCACTTACATTCAAAGCGGACTTCAGTAATTTCAAACAAGTATTTGATATCTGTACTTGCTAGTGTGTTAGAAACAAAATAATGGACAAACAGTTGTGTAAGTGCGCCATAAAAGTACCACAAATTGAGTGGAATTTCTGGGTAAATCAGACTTCGGGTCGGAAAATGGTAATCGGTTCGATTGACATGATTGTTTCGAGTTCACTTCAGAAAAAACAGAGAGTCGTAGTTAGGCTTTGCAAATGCTTTTTCCTAAACCGCTCTTCCTGGTCCTTCCTAAAACTACTGCCTGTCAGTTGAACTTTATGGAAGAAAATGAAGCTAGTGGTGTGGCCTTGGAAGATGAATCACCTTATGAAGCAAACACATCCGACTCGGAAGACACAGATTCCGAAAAACGGCCAGCACAAAATAGGCATCAGTACGCAAACTTTAAGCCAAATGATGGAAAGAACCGAGATGCTTGCAAATTAATTAATGCATGCCTGAAAGACCTGAAACTGAATAAACCGGAAAACATACTAGAACCAACAAAGTTGCGGAGACAGCGAATTTATTGGAGAGACAAGGGAGCAGAATCTCGTTCGTTTGACTTGCGCAGGCTGATTTGTGTTGGTTTTGATGGGCGCATAGATGAAACCAGACTATTTGGACCAGATGGAGGACAACTAACAAAGAAGGAGGATCACTACGTTATTATTGCATATCCTAGTGAGCAATACGTGGATCATATTGCTCCACAAAGTGGCAAAGCAGAAGATATTTCAAATGAAATACTCTCTGTTATACGTGACACGGATTCGACAGCTACTTTGAGTGCTGTGGTGTGTGATGGAACAAATACAAACACCGGCGAACATTCTGGAATTATACGTCGACTGGAAACAGCTTTAAATCGATCTTTACAGTGGCCCATTTCTATATTGCATCTGAATGAGCTTCGACTAAGAGAATTTTTTAAAAATATTGATGGCAAAACAACTGGTCCAAAGGGAGTTTCAGGGCATATCGGAAAGATGCTAAGTTTTGATCCACGGGATGTTCCAATAGTTGCTTTCCAGCCCGTCACTGGAAATGTCAAGGAATTTTGTGTGAATATCACAAAAGATTTTAGCGCTGATCAAAAGTATTTGCTGAAGGCTTGCATCGCAGTACAAAAGGGAAAGGGCAACGCTGATGCTGCTGTTATAAAATTTTTACAAACTGCTTCTCCAGGTGCCCTTAATCACGCCAGGTGGTTGACGCTCGCCAATCGAACCCTTCGTTTGTTCATGCGCACAAGAAATCCATCCAAAAACCTATTGCAGCTGTAACCTACGTCGTTAGAGTGTATGCTCCAAGTTGGTTCGAGATAAAAACCCGTTCCAACTGCACTGATGGATCACGTAACTTCTATTTTATTTTGGAGAAAGTTAGAAATTTACCCGATAGTGAGATGAAGGAAGCTGCAATAAGATCTCTAAAGTTAAATTGTTATTTTGCCCACAGTGAAAATATTCTTCTTGCAGCTCTTGCAGATCCAAACATTGAAGTAAGAAAAGATGCAGTAAACAAAATTGTTGTTGCAAGAACGACCAATCAAGCTGGAGTGAGAAAATTTTGTAAATCAAATATTATGATTCATCTCGAAGCAGAAAACTACTACAAGATGATTGATTGGGATACTTCCGTCACAACGCCACCTCCACTTGTAAACTCAATGTCAGATGAAGAATTGCTGGCAAAGATTGAAATAGGACCACTGGAATTTACAGGAATTCAATGTCATTCACAAGCAGTTGAACGAGTCGTAAAAGAAGTTTCCAGGGTTTCCACAAAAGTTTTTGGTCATAAAGCCAGACATGGAATGATTGCTTCATCCGAGGAATCAAGAAGGAAATTTGGATACTACGCATGCGTTTCTGAAAGCAGATAATTAAATAATACTTCTTTTAAAACATTAATGCATGTTTTAGAACAATAAACCTACTGAACAGGAAAAAAAAACTACTTTTTATCATATGCCAATAATAGCTTCATTGTTAACTCAGAGTTGGGACCCTTAAATCAAAAGATAAAAATTTGAAATTTTACATACGAAATTATCTTTACCTGTATCAACTTTTAGAACTAGAGACAAAAGCTTCTGTTTACATTTCTTGAAGTTCGCCCCGCCCTAATGTACACTGAACATATGTATTTTTCAAGTGCAGTGTATGTTTCATCCTCGATAATATCTGTTGACCTAATGAGGCAGGAGCTTTGAGAATTGTGGCTAGCATTTATGAAGCTCTTCCAAAAAGTGGTTTTTGATTTATAACTGAAGGAACCAGTAGTGTCATATCCAGAAAGAGAATGCATTCCCAGTAAAACTTCAACTCTTTTCTCACTTTAGGCTTGATATATTTAATCTATACAAATCGTGCGCTTCTGAGAACCAGTTAAAATAAATGTGGTATCACTTGTCAATTCTGGATATTTAGTGATCGCCAGTACAAGAACACTAGTACCTGGTGAAAAAAATGTTAATTTTTTTAGCTCCTCTTTGGGTTGCAAGAATTGCGTGGAGAATTAACTTTGTATCAACTTCTTCTTGTGATTTGTTTGACTTGACTTTGCCACAGAAAGAGAGAATAACAGGTTTTTTTTCTAAATCACTAGACTTTTTGAGCAAATTCTGACAATATTATAGTAGGTAAGTCTTTATTTTTATAATGAGATAAAAGTTTTTTCATGGTGACATGTTTCATATTCATTTTTCTTCAACCTTGTATATAACAGGTGGGTTACCATGCTGCCTTTTTCTCTGGTAGCATTTTTTAGGGAATTCTCATAGTAAGTATCGAATATGATATGAATTTCTGTGTATTCATTGTACCTGCCTAAAATTTTATTGCTGAACTGATCTGCCAAATCAGCAACAGTTTGCATATCCTTGAAGGCAGTAGCGTAGCCAGGATGTGTGTTTGGGGGGGGGGGCAAGTGCTGTTATAGGTACATATAGAAAAATTACAAACAAAAAATATATAAACATAAAAATATATTTAAAAAATTACAAACATCACAGTACCAAAGTACATTGTCGGACCTCTTTGGGGGAGCCCGGCCCCCTGCCCCCCTTCCCTACGCCACTACTTGAAGGTATCAATGTATGCAATTCTGCTATACCATCTATAATTGCATTTGGTTTGCACCTGTGCTGGTTACTGAAGAAGGATTGGGAATAGCCTATCTGTTGTTACTTCTTTTGTGCAAAGTTCTTCCAAATGGTGCATCAGCTTACATTTGGCTTGAGTTGTGTACATTGTTCCATCACTTGCAAACATGAATCTTGGGACTGCTGTTATCTCATACTTTCCGATAATTTCTTTGAAATTTACATCAGGACGCGAACGACAAAGAACGACAAGACGATTAAACAGCTTTTTGTCATCCTTTATTTATAGATTACCTTCTTTACTGGGACCTTCACTTTTTTTACCATTGTTTTCCACAATTTTAGTTTTCTGTGTGAAGATGGATCCCAGAAATTCTTTGTTCTAATAATTCGTTCACTAACATTTATTTATTTATTTATTTATTGTATTCTTGTAAACCAATGTCTGGCATGCTGGACACATCATATTTCACATCAGGTGGTGCAATAGTCATTGTGACAATACGTATTCAGCAGTTCTTCCCCATCATAGCTGAAAGGATTTACATGGGTTTTCAAACATTCTATCATAGCAATGACGTTTTTCTTATAACGAGATGATGAAGCACAGTCTGTTTCATGATGGTCTTCAGGCTTTCTCGGTTCACTTGGTTTCATGCCTAGAGCACATATCTTTGTTAGCTCTGGACTTGTTAGAAAAAGTTCATTAACGTTTCCTTATTTTGAGTTATTCCGACAATCCCACCTCTAATTTTCAATCGCCGATTTTCTTGCTCCAGTGCTTCTTCCGCTCCAAGATGACAAAATGGTGAACCAGATTTGTTACGAGCCCACTTTCCTTCTTCAAGTTGTGACCATACTTCTATATCATTTTCGGCTAGTGCATTCATTTCTGCAATATACAAGGCACAGAATGCACTGTAATTGGGCAAGTTCAATGCAAGGAAATACTTTGTAAAATCTTCTAATGAAGATAAATCTTAACTTCCAGTTTGCACTCCGCACTGCTCGCAGAAATGACATCATAGTGAAAGCAATATTCATATAATTTAGAACCATTTTAAACATGGTAATCTCACTTTTTTGTGCAAAAGTCTCCAAGTTCTTTATATAGTTGCATGTTTTCCATTTCCTCGGTTGCAACTTGGTTGGCTAGTTGTACGAACACTGAATCTTTTTTCTGCCATGCATCCCAAATCATTTTTGTATATTCTTGCATTTATCTTCTAAGTATTTGTGTTCTTTAAGAAACTCTTCAGAGAGTAACGTAAACAGCACATGCAATGTAGTTATGTAAATTTTACATGGCCCACGAACTGGCTTTTCGTCTAATAAATGACTGACAGTTGTATCACTAAAGATATCGCTTTGGATCCACAGCTCGGGAATGACAGTCAACTCGATGTAATTTCCTAGAGCTCTCAATGCGGCCATTATTATACAGGGTGTCCGAGAAGTCCTTCCCTGATTACAGAAATTGATAACTCAGGCTAGAAATAAGATAGAAATATGAAACTGGTGTTGAATTGTTTACAAACTATAAAAGTTTTGGTCACATCAGTACACTTCCACATGAGCACCCTTGGTAGCACGTAGCCGCACAGCCTCCACCGTGTCTGCTGAGGTTCTTGGTCGAACAGACCTCGGAAGGTCAGCAACCGACCCTGTGTTCTTGAACTTCTCATACCAGGCTTTAATGCTCTTGACATCAGGTGGAGTCCTCCCAAATGTTGTCTGGAACTGTCTCTGCACCGTGGTTGGTGACCGTGTCTCATGGTACCAAATTTCACATAAGTAAATCCCCACGCTAAGCGGGTTTGCATATCCAGGCTCCTAACTATGAAAACATTTACGATCACTCCAACCCCAATCATTTCACAGATTCAACCTGTTGTATATAAGTTATTAGGACGTAAAATTGAATGTAATTTATACGAAAAACCCTTTTATGCATTGCAAGACCTGTAACGTCCAAATATTCACCACAAACTTATAGTTGTATCGACATAAACAAACAAACAAAAAAAAAGTGTGGAGCACGAAACCACTTTACACAAAAGTCAAAAGAGGTCATTGAAGACATAACAACTGGTCGAGCGGTTTGTGTCATTAGTCTATCAATCAGAAGTTTCTGTGTTCAAACCCTGTAGAAAATATTCGTTTTTTTTCTGAAAAGTGTGTTCCTATTTTCATCAGAGAACTGAGAACATTTCTTTGAATAAATCTTTGGAAACTACTTTTCTCTCAAATTCGGTTAGAAGCGAACATTATATGAATTGAAAATCTAACATCCACAGCTGAGAACAAAATATTAAGTATGTTCAATATGTCATTATTATCCTTTGATTTGTAGTGAAAAACTAATTATAAGCATTGACAATTTCAGAAGATTCTCCCCCGGTAATGGTCAATATATGAATGAGAAAAAACTGATAAAACATTATTAGTCCATTTGAGCATGATCGAAGATAACTTATGGCCATGAAGGGGAAATTTATGTCGACAGGGTCTCAAATTCTCCGACGGGTCATGACCTGAAATTATCATTGTTTGAAAGATTTCCTTAACAAATAGAATATTATATTTATTTCTCGTTCTACGTTTTGAAATGGAAAAATCATAATTTTAAATAGAATTATAATACGATAAGCATAAAGATTTATACAACTAATGAAGTAAATATCCTTGTGTAAGTTATCGATTTCTATTCGGATTAAAACTCGAATACTCGTTTGCATCACATTTTAAAGTAATTCCTCTCTCTATATATATTTCCTACTGGAAAGCATGTTTAACTCCAATTACTTAATCAATATTTTTAATAATATATTTTTATTGTAATACTCTTACTATTCAATGTTGTATGCACTTAATTTCTCAAAGCAAAACCTCACAAATGTATAATTGACTAGTAAATATTATCAAATAAATTATCATTTAGTTTACGTAAATATTGCATCGCCTGATTTGAAACTTCGTATTTTAAATAATAATAATAATAATAATAATAATAATAATAATAATAATAATAATAATAATAATAATAATAATAATAATAATAATAATAGTAGTAATAAAATCATAGCCATATCTTTATCAGAATTTCAGGCTTAGTCAATAAATGAATTCAACATAGTCTCTATTCGAAGCTCTATTTAATCGAATCAGATAGAAATACGAAGAGGAACTTCGAGAACAGGTAAAAAAAAAAATGTCACTTTGGTGGGTTTGGAAGTAACTTTTAAGAGTTTTTTTTTTTTACAAATTACAGACAAATGCCTTGAACACTTTTTTCTTTTCTTTAAGTTAACTGATTCACCGAACGTATCTGACATATGAGTAACTTGTCTCTATTTTCTACTCGGTTATACACTCTTTTCCATTAACCTTGAACGACAAGAACACGAACACAAAAACATCCACATAGGTATGACAGTTAAAATTCCTAACTTCCCCCACGGGGAATCGAACCCGGGACCACATACACCTCAGGCACACGTGCTAGCCACTGGACCAGCGGGAAGAGCAAATGAAATGTATTTTGTAGTGTCTGAAGTTTATAGCTATTTCACCCTGTTGTAGTATGTCTATTGATTTTTTAATGTTTACCGTATTCGTTACTTTGAGGAATGATATATATTATTGATATAGGTTTTATTACATATTTGGCCATAAATATATAAATTATCAGAATTATTCATGATCTTCCATGGAAATTCACTGGTGTATGCGCAGTAGAAACAGAAGAACACAACTTTCTGATGTTGGTCAGAACACAAATTTCTAACAGGATGTCTGAATTCCTTGGTGGAAAGCAGTAGTTCCCAACCTAGGGACCCGCAGCTTCCTCCTGAGTAAGCATGAAGAGCGAGTAAGGTGGCGATTGCTACTGGCATAAAAGAATTGTGCAATAAATAAATAAAGCACTACTTATTATGACTTTCAAATTCAGCTTGACAATTTTATAATTGCCGTTTTACAAAAACATATTGCACTAGGAGGGTATGCAAAAGTCTTGCTGGAAATAAATATAAATTCCTGGGATTATTATTATTATTATTATTATTATTATTATTATTATTATTATTATTATTATTATTATTATTATTATTATTATTATTATTGGTCCCTACTTCTTGGCCAAGATGTGAAATATTCACTACCTTCTTCATACCGCTAAATCAATTTCTTCACTGTTTTCTCGTCACAGCTCATACCCCTAGCTATCTGAATGGCAATTTGTCTAATTGTTGCTCGACCTATGATTTTCCCTCGCATAGTAACATATAGTTTTCTACAGCTTTTAGAGCGAGGTATTTTGACAACCTGTAGAAATTTGCATTGTGATTCGTATTAGCAATGACAGTAAAGTGGATATTTCTGTTCCTACTGTGCATAATCAGTATCATTATATCAGAAGTATTCCGCCATTACCAGCGGGTCACTTACGGCAGCTGAGAAGCTGCCATGCTCCACGATCCTCTGTTAACCTCTCCATCTTCACATACGATTTTTCTGTTTTGATATCGCCAATAGCCTAATTCTGTTTCTATATAGTCTAATTCGTCCTCTCCCTCTCTTCCCTGCCACCATACCCTCTAGCACATCCGTCATGATACAGTTCCTTCTTAACAGTTTCTACAGTTTCGTCCATGTTTATGTCCTATAAATACAGTAAAATACAGTAAACGAAGCCTTTTATGAGTCTTTTTCTTTACAACTCTATTCGTGGTCCCCTCAAAATACTATTTCCTCCATCCTAAAGGCTCTTTTCGCCATTTCTATCCTTGCTTTTATTTCACGTTCGCATGTCATATCATCACTAGTAATAGTACTCAGATATCGAAAACTAATCACTTGTTGTTTCTTCCCGCTCCTACTTCTATATTTCACACCGATCGCTTCGTTTCAATCACCATGGATTTTGTCTTTCTAACATTTATTTTCATCCCATATTCTTCACAAGCCTTTCTCAAGTTTTCTACATCTTATTAATTTTCTTTTTAGATTCTGCAACAACAACCATATCAACCCCAAACCGTATACACCTCACCATTCTATCTTCTACGGAAATTCCATCTTCATTATGTAGACTCGTTTTCGTTATCTCTTCTAAATAGTTATTAAATAAAATATAATCGGCGGAATATATAATCTCTGTTGAACTCATCTTCCAATTACACTGTCTGTCTACTGTGCATGCACCAGTGAATTTCCATGGAAGATCATGAATAATTCTGATAATTTATATAATATTTATAGCCGAATATGTAATAAAGCCTATATCAATAATATATATCATTCCTCAAAGTAACGAATACGGTAAACATTAAAAAATCAATAGACATACTACAACAGGGTGAAATAGCTATAAACTTCAGACACTACAAAATACATTTCATTTCCTCTTCCCGCTGGTCTAGTGGCTAGCACGTGTGCCTGAGGTGAATGTGGTCCCGGGTTCGATTCCCCGTGGGGGAAGTTAGGAATTTTAACTGTCATACCTATGTGGATGTTTTTGTGTTCGTATTCTTGTCGTTCAAGGTTAATGGAAAAACGTGTATAACCGAGTAGAAAATAGAGAAAAGTTACTCATATGTCAGATACGTTCAGTGAATCAGTTAACTTAAAGAAAAGAAAAAAGTGTCCAAGGCATTTGTCTGTAAAAAAAAAAAAAAAAAAAAACTTAAAAGTTACTTCCAAACCCACCAAAGTTACATTTTTTTTTACCTGTTCTCGAAGTTCCTCTTCGTATTTCTATCTGATTCGATTAAATAGAGCTTCGAATAGACACTATGTTGAATTCATTTATTGACTAAGCCTGAAATTCTGATAAAGATATGGCTATGATTTTATTACTACTACTACTACTATTATTATTATTATTATTATTATTATTATTATTATTATTATTATTATTATTATTATTATTATTATTATTATTATTATTTAAAATACGAAGTTTCAAATCAGGCGATGCAATATTTACGTAAACTAAATGATAATTTATTTGATAATATTTACTAGTCAATTATACATTTGTGAGGTTTTGCTTTGAGAAATTAAGTGCATACAACATTGAATAGTAAGAGTATTACAATAAAAATATATAATAAATCAATTATAAATCAATTATAAATATTGATTAAGTAATTGGAGTTAAACATGCTTTCCAGTAGGAAATATATATAGAGAGAGGAATTACTTTAAAGTGTGATGCAAACGAGTATTCGAGTTTTAATCCGAATAGAAATCGATAACTTACACAAGGATATTTACTTCATTAGTTGTATAAATCTTTATGCTTATCGTATTATAATTCTATTTAAAATTATGATTTTTCCATTTCAAAACGTAGAACGAGAAATAAATATAATATTCTATTTGTTAAGGAAACCTTTCAAACAATGATAATTTCAGGTCATGACCCGTCGGAGAATTTGAGACCCTGTCGACATAAATTTCCCCTTCGTGGCCATAAGTTATTTTCGATCATGCTCAAAGTAGACTAATAATGTTTTATCAGTTTTTTTCTCATTCATATCTTGACCATTACCGGGGAGAATCTTCTGAAATTGTCAATGCTTATAATTAGTTTTTAATTACAAATCAAATGATAATAATGACATATTGAACATACTTAATATTTTGTTCTCAGCTGTGGATTTTAGATTAGCAATTCATATAATGTTCGCTTCTAACAGAATTTGAGAGAAAAGTAGTTTCCAAAGATTTATTCAAAGAAATGTTCTCAGTTCTCTGATGAAACACACTTTTCAGAAAAAAAAAAAAACGAATATTTTCTACAGGGTTTGAACACAGAAACTTCTGATTGATAGACTAGTGACACAAACCGCTCGACCAGGTGCTATGTCTTCAAAGACCTCTTTTGACTTTTGTGTAAAGTGGTTTCGTGCTCCACACTTTTTTTTTTGTTTGTTTATGTCGATACAACTTTAAGTTTCTGGTGAATATTTGGACGTTACAGGTCTTGCAATGCATAAAAGGGTTTTTCGTATAAATTACATTCAATTTTACGTCCTAATAACTTATATACAACAGGTTGAATCTGTGAAATGATTGGGGTTGGAGTGATCGTAAATATTTTCATAGTTAGGAGCCTGGATATGCAAACCCGCTTAGCGTGGGGATTTACTTATGTGAAATTTGGTACCACAGGACACACTGTGCCTTCTCCTGGTTGGTTGGCATGGCTTCTTGGGCTTCTTACTTACGTACTACAAACCTAAAACAAAAAAAATTGAGACTTGGTAAAACAGAACAAACCTAACACAGACAAAAACTTTTATAGTTTGTAAACAATTCAACACCAGTTTCATATTTCTATCTTATTTCTAGCCTGAGTTATCAATTTCTGTAATCAGGGAAGGACTTCTCGGACACCCTGCATGTAGGTCTCCTGCAATTTTCATCCAATTCTGGTTCAATAAAGTCATTTGAAGTTTTTTAAAAACAATTCCAAACTTTAACTGTTAGACCCCTAGTGGGTTTGGCACCTACATTCCGTGTACATTTTTGTGGTCAAGTATTAAAGTCCTAGAAAAGAGCTTTGGTTTTAAAATAACATAATACAAAATGGATGAAAAATAAACGAGACAGATATGGGTTTAAATTTCGTCATCTTGACATGGCCACCATGTTTGCCAGTGGAGAGTCCAAGACCTTCACCGTGACATCTCGTACATCTTAAGTATCCAATAAAACTGATTTCTCCATCTTCGCAGTAAGTTCAATATCATCCCAAACTTCTCTTGCAACATACAAAAAATGGCCAAAAACATGAATTTTGCATTTTGGGTAAAAACTAAAGTAGATAGCAGAAATTTCGTAATAAATAAAAGTATAGAGCTACTAAAGACTTTTCGTTAAAAAAAGAGATTATCGAAATCGGATGAAAAATAACCGAGATAGAGACAAATAAAAATGTCATTCGTCCGCCATCTTGAAATCTATGGCCTCCATATTTGCCAGTCGCGGGTCCCAGATATCCACCATCGCTTTTCTTATTCTACAAAGCATAAGGAGACCACTCACAATACTTAATCATCAAATTGCACACAAACTAAGAATTTTGGTAGTTAGAAAACCCACTATACAAATGGTGATCAGAAAAGTGGAAACACCTGAACGAAATTGCAACTTACCAGATTAATATGGTATCGGGCCACTTTCGCCTTCAGAGCAGCCTTGATGCGACGTGGGATGGAGGCATAGAGGTCGTAAATGGTAGCAAGTGGAATTTTACACCATTCTTCGTGCAGGGCATCGGCCAGTACTGTTTGAGAGGATGGAGGTGGAAATCGTCGCCGGAGTCGTGTTTCCAAGACGGACGACAGATGTTCAATTATGTTGAGATCTGGGGATTGGGCGGGCCAGGGGAGGTGTTGAACTTCATCCCGATGTTCCTCAAACCACGCTGCAACAACGCCAGCTGTGTGAATGGGTCCATTATCATCCTGGAAGATGGCATCATTGTCCGGGAACAACATCCGGACCATAGGATGCAAGTGGTCTCCTAAAATTGCGACATAATCGTTGGCAGTGATTCGTTTGCTAAGTGTGACCACAGGACCCAATGAAAACCATGATATGGCGGCCCACAGCATCACCGAGCCGCCGCCATGTTTCACAGTTGGGCGGAGACATTGCAGATCATAAGCTTCTTTGGTCGTTCTCCACACATAAACACGGCCCGTGGTTGGAAATAGGGTGAAGGATGACTCATCCGCCCATATCACACGTTTCCAGTCCTCAACTGTCCAAGTTGCATGGTCGTGGCACCATTTGCGGCGTGCGAAAGCGTTATGGTCCCTGATGAGCGGTTTGGCCCGTGCAACACGACCCCGTAAGTTCATGTCCTGTAATTCGCGGCGGACTGTGATTGTCCAAACAGGGTGGGGGAGGTGCTGATTGAGTTCCTCCGTCATTTGCTCCGCAGTGGCACGATGGTTCTGCGTGACAATGCGCTTTAATACCTGGCGTGACCTGTCACTCATGATTTTCTTCCGCCCACTGTTCCGCCTCCCCGATGTGGTTTTCCCGTGTGTTGTGTAGGCCGTCATCACCTTCGACACTGTCCCACGCGACACACCTAACACAGTAGCCACTGCCGTCACACTCACTCCACATAACCGCGCCCCAACAATTTGCCCTCTTTGAAAATCTGAAGTGTCTCCCATTTTACACTACCTTCGTCTGCTGCAGCCACTGGACACTGCTGTTCCACTGGGCCTGACGTAGTATGGAGACCGACCTAACACACCACCACCAGCGGTCCGGCGCTGCGGGTGCCACGACACCACTGCCAACCTATATGTCTGACGTGTTGCCAACTACAGGTGTTTCCATTTTTCTGATCACCATTTGTATATCTTAAGCTCGGAACAGCCGAAGCAAATAAACCGATAAGCTAGAATGTTACACTTGATCAATGCAGAAATATATACCTACTTTTGGGCCATATCTATCTATCTATCTATCTATATATATATATATATATATATATATATATATATATATATATATATATATATATATATATATATATATATATATATATATACAGTTCAACCCCTCAAATCCGAACTAATTGGGGCTGAAGCCTGTTCGGATTTCGGGGAGTTCGGATTACCAGGGAAATGATATTACGTACTTATTTCGTCGCTGAATTGGCGGTAAAACAACGACTGAGGTTAGACAGGGTGGCCCAGTGGTCGAAAGGGCAGTGACCTTGACTGGCGGGTTTACACTCATGTCCAGAATGATTAGAACAACACCCCCCAGCCACTCCAAACGATGTGATGTTCATGCGACGCTGGCTCGGAATTGCCTCCGCGAGAAGATTTTCTAATCTTCGACAGCTAAAGATAACTGACTTTAAGTGAAAAATGAGTGTTTGTTTAATCTTGTGTTGTTATTTTTCGTGTGAATCGTAATCCAGTTAACCTAAAATGATTTCGTTGTTTTGGATTTTTTTGAAATACGTAAGTAAACGTAAACTATTTCCTATTTTATGTAAACTTAACTGTATTTTATAACGTTTTGAATAAGCGTTAAGTCTAAATATGTTAAAACCTTAAAAAAAAAAACTAAATTTGTGTGATTAAACCTATTATATTTTCATTTTCCAGCTGTAGTTATTTTTTCCCCTGAGAACGTGTTCGGATTTGCCGAGTTTTCGGATTTCCGGGGTTCGGATTTGAGGGGTTGTGCTGTATATATATATATATATATATATATATATAGATATATAGATATAGATATAGATATTCGATGTGCATTCCTTTTCATGCAGCTAAAACTACGTTTCGTTAACGAAGTTAAATACTAACGGTCGTATTCAGAATGGTTCTGACGCGGACTGGCGCCACAAAAAGAGTTCGACTAACATATGTTTCATGCAGTAGTCAGGCCTTTAGTATGATGCTATTCACATGCGAAAATGACTCTGAATACTGCCCTAAGTGTCTAGCTGTAAGCTATACCGTTATCACATCAGGTAGGCTGAATAACGATAAGCTTTCTGTTTTATCAACTTCGTTTAACGTATTTGGGTTTCTGTTTGCTTAGTGAAATAACCTCTAATTTCGTGTAGTATGTGTTGACAGTATCTCTTCTGAACCATTAATTTCTTTTTTCTCTTTGTGTTGTACTAGACTGTTATGAAAGAAAAAGAAGTTAGGGAGAATAGACATGGTTTGAGGACAGTGTTGTTACGTTGACTGCCAAGGTGATTTGAGGGTACTGGTCCCAGGAGGCCATAAATTTCATCTTACCTTTGGCTCGATTATGGATTGTTATATCACATTTTTGTCGCGATATTTTGTTTCACCCAAAAATGTACCAATGGGAGCCGAGCTCCTTATGTGATTCTCATTGTCTCACAGCAATTTGTGGCAATGAGCATCATATATGATGCTCAAGAACCTGGGTAAGTTAGTAATTTGTGATATCGAGCATGAACATCATATATGGTGCTCATGGTCCCAGAGAAAAATAAGGTGAGCACCACATATGATGCTCATGGCAGTCAACCTGTTAAATTTCTTCGAGTTCCTGCCAGGTATACCTGCCAGTTATGCAACCCACACCATTCTTGTAGAGTTTGGGTTGCATACAACATAGGCAATTCAGCTTTACAATAGGTTATTCCTTGATAATTTACCTTTATTTTACGGCTTGTCAGTACACTGCCAGAATAGTAAATCCGTTCTTTCCCGCGTGTCACTGTACTGACAGAGGCGAAAGGTCTACTTTGACCCGTGAGCACACCGGTTGAGAACCAACGTTTCTGGTTCCTTTCACTATGGACTATCTCTTCATACAATAAGGCACATCATTTTTAAAATAAATATATGTGCTCGCGGGTCAAAGTAAACCTTTCGCCTGTGTCAGTACAGTGGCACGCGGTAAAGAACGGATTTACTATTCTGGCAGTGTAGTGACAGCCGTAAAGTAAAGGTTTATAAACTGGGAGCTAGCATGAAACTTCTCACACCGTAATTATAAAATTTTTCACCTATTCAGCAGTAAACATATAAATGAAACTAATAAAAAAATGACTTTGTATTACTGCTTAGACAGGAAGCTTTGTCCCCGAGGGGTTATGTGACCTTTGATCCCCAATTCGCCAAAAATTTACGTCAAAAGATATATGAGGAAGATTGTGGCATTGAATGCGGAAATTCTTACTGATCACTACCGTAACGAGTAAGACGAAATAATCAGAAGCATGTCTGAATAAGAGACGTCCCTCTCCCCCAATTTGACCCAAATTTACGTCACAATATATATGAATCAAACAAATACTGAAATGTTGCATTGTATCTATAGTGATGAAATACTATCAGTAAGAAAAAAAAAGTATTCTGAAATAAGACAAGGATCAAAGCTGCCTAAGTGGACATTTGGATATGATGCAGGCACGTAGCCAGGATTTCATAATAGGGGGGTCCGGGACGAAATACTGTGGTTATCACACCAGGGGCTCGATCATTCTAAACTATTTTACTGACAACTTATATTTGTTCGTTTAGCCAGGATTTCGTAATGGGGGGGGGGTGAAATTAAATACTGTGGTTACACACCATGGGCTCGATCAATGCAAACCATTTTACTGGTATCATACCGATATTGATTTGTTAGAACAATAAAATAAAGATATGTTAGTCAGTATTTTAATAACAAAAAATGAAGAATTCTCGAGTAAAATAATATTTTAAAAAGTATTGAAAAAGTCTTCCGAAGTCACTCGAATTCGATTCTCTTTGTCTTCTTTCTTCTTTTTCTTATCTTCGTTTAACGCCGTCAAGGATAGTAACGAGATCTGTTTTGGCAGTAAAGACATCCTATAAAATGGATTAGTGTTGCCACAAAATTGAAAACTTCTTTAACAAGTGTAGCTGGAATCTATGTTGCCAGGCTCATATTATTGGTGATTGGGGGAATTTCTTAAGTTCTACCTGAGAGTCTCTCTGATCGAACCCATTTATCGATCGTCATCTGTAGTCCATAGGATTAGCATGGCGCTAGATGGAATTCGGAGTGCTCCGTTACAATGATATCCATTTTTAACTTGACCCCCCCCCCCTGTTTCCTCCACAGAAAGCTCCTTATAAGAAAGAGTAACAAAACGATTGCTGTGTTTTTTTTATTTTTAACGATGATTATTCTTTTTCTCGTTTCTTTTTGTTTCATCCTTCCTTAATTTGTTTTTATTTCTGGTTTCGAAGGGGTGGGGTCCGGATCCCCCGGACCCACCCCTTGGCTACTGCTTGGTGTATGGTATTGAATACAGAAGTTGATGCTGATCATTATCGTAACGAGTAACATAAAATAATTGGAAATATATTTGATATCTGAGAAAAAATTACGTCACAAGATATATTTACCAAATCAACGCTGTCGTATTGTGTATTTCTGCAATGATGAAAAACTATGAATTAGTCAAAGAAATAGGAAGTTCCAAAATTATCATAATTTAGGTGATTCCTTTGTGAGGTTGTGATTACGATTTATTTTCCACTTCAGTAGCGCAATATCTAGAAAATTGCTTACTGAATATTAGGAGTCATGGTGAGCAATTCAGGCAACAATTTATAAAGGAGTACCGGGTAGACAGTACTAGTCAGAAAGTCGATAAAGCGAATTAAGTGTCAACTTTTCATCTGATGGAATAAAGGTGAAATGTACCAAAACGCATGAGATTATTGAAGAAGTGAAGCGTACCAATAGAATAATTGAATGGTGTTCAAATCCTTAAATTTTCTCAGTCCAACCCCATCATCAATGGCACATATAGGCAGATCGATAATAAAGCTGAACTTGCAACTCGCAGCACAACAAATGTCGCAATTATCGAAAGCATAGTCTCTCTTCACTCACTACCACAAAATCTTCCAGCAGCGTATGACAAAATTTCGATTGCTTTACTCATTCATTTTTATACCTTAATGTCGGAAGAATTGATGTAATTTTTGACGTATTATCACACTTTAAACAAAGACTGTGAACCGAACCGAAACGAACAAACCGAAGATGCTCGAACAAACTATTATGCAATACGATCACGTGGACAGATGCGTCCTCGTTGTGCCGTTTATTATTTTAATGGTTTGAGGTACCACTGACCTTGATAATAAGTCAACAATAATAATATAAAGACCTAACAGACGAAATAAAAAAATATGGAAATGTCAGAAAGTTACAGCGATACCAACCATTATCTCAGAAACAGCTATTGACCCTAAAGGTACTGTGACGCAACTGGAACAGATAAACGCAAAGCATATTGTAAGAACCTACAGAAATAAGTAATACTAGGCACTTGTCATATTCAGGAAGTTCTTTGGAAAAAAAGAACTGTTTAAATAATCTGCATTTGACAGAGATGGCCGTCAGATTATTAAACTGAAACTGGTTCAAACCGAGTTACAACAGTAATAATAAAAATAATGATAAAGAAAATACCAATAGTAATGATAAACAAATGGTGGCTCAGGACGCTATTGTTGAAGTTTATTTTTCAGATAATTAGTTGGTTTGTTTGGTTGTTTGAAGCTGTTGAAAGGTAATTATGTTCAAACAAGTTATAAATTCAGTGTAGGCCTAAAAGAACGTTCAAAATATGAAGATTTATATTAAATATTAGATATTTAGTATACTGCTTAGGATAGTGAATTTGAAAATATACAGGGTATTCTCCTATATACACAGAAAATACACGAAACAATAACAGAAAAGCATGTGAAAGCCGAAAAACGAAACAATAACAGGAAATACAGGAAACAATAATGTCAAAATACATATGATGATCTTTACAATTGCATTTTAATGCTTCATTTTATATTAATATTTTATAACAATGACAGCAATGAAATTTAAACATGATTTTTAAGGAGCAAACGCAATTTGAATAAATATTATGTTACAGGTGGATGGATCAACATTTAAACCTAAAATACTGTTAAATTTCTCTGAACGTTGATATATTATATTTAGTATTCTATTGTTCGCTTGTTTCTGTTGTACTAGAGAAGAAACACCTCCTCCAGTTCCCTTCCAGGCGGCAACGTACCAAGAACTGACGAAAAGTTGCCACGTTGGACCGCAATGGATATAAGTTGAAATAAGAAGGATGCTGAACGAACATCTCCAGAAACTATAGATATTCGTCTGCCTACCTCTCTGATAAAATCAAGGCTTCTAGAACCCCATGCTCCACTGGTCTCGATAGCTATTGGAGCAAATATAAATTTATCGAGGAGATTATTCCATTTCCTTTCCTTTTCTACCTCTCTACGTCTAGCAACTTCTCCAGCATTCACAACGGTCAATGGGAGGCTTGAATGGGCGAATGTAAAATCCCATACTAGAGATTTGCCTGTCATCCAAGGTATTAATGTCATGCCATCAGGTCGTTTACCATCGGAACAACAGCTTGACGGTTCACAAATCGAAGGAATTCCTGCCGTCGTGAGGGCTCGCAAAATGATGTCATTAACAGATGAATGTCTAGTATTTCTGCCTATGCTCTTCATGCATGAGAGGCCATGCAGGCCGCGTTGGGTAACTTGGTCCCCGCAAGCTGGACAGCAATGTGGCTCACAAACAGCTGAACCTAGTCTTAGGGCTACTGCGATTCGAAAGGTATCATTAGACATGTGAAGACCTAATTGGAGAGAAGGTAACGCATTTAACCATGCACCAGTATGGGGAGATGACGCAGCAAGAAGTCTAGCTTTATCCTCTGGAACAGCAACGGATTGTAAAAGAAGTTTATGGAAATGTACTGCTATTAGTGTGTACCAAGATGCCTGAGAACTTCTTTTGCTGATTTCTGGAAGGTCCGTATCTGTTATATTTATCCATTTGGTAGAGTCTTCTTCAACTATCCCATCTTGGTCCAGGTGGTAGCCTTGAGGAAGGAGAGCTTCGATTAAACAAAGGGATCCGTGGTAGGACGCTAAAAAGGTAGGAATCGCCATATCAACGGTTCGTCGAATACCAAGGCCTCGTAATCCAACAGGTAAGGATGCTTGCATCCAAGATTCGTCACTCAAGGAGCAGTTCAAAATTGACTCCAGACCCATTTTGAGGATATGATCATATTTCTTCAGCAGTGGAGACTCATTCCAAGATAAAAGGCACTGTAGAAAGTAGTTTAGGCGAGGGATTGACAATGAAGCACGTAGAAGGAAAAAAGCTCCGTGTGCTGAAATCGAGTCAAGACGAGACAGACAATATTATAATTTGTATATTCTGTTTGATAGCACAGTTGTAAATGCTTCCTTTGTGAGAGCAGAACCTAGAAAACAATCACCCTGTTTGCTTAGGAGACGTATTCCTGGGGCAACTTCTCCAAATCTTCTAAATAATTGTTCGGATGTGACTTCATCTGATCCAAGAAAACCAACTTCACATTTTGAGAAATTCAAATGTAAGCCAAGAGCTGATGCTTTCTCATTTATATGTGTTAACGTTAAAAGGACTGCTTCAGGTTTGTCAGCAATAGTACCATCATCCAAATACCAGATGTTTAGTTCAATATTAAACATATATTAAATATATTTTTAAAAAAATCAAAATATTATGAAATGTGAAAATTAAAAAAAAAACATTATTTTGACATTACTTGATAACATGAAACATTAAGATCCTTCTTCTCATTGCCCTGCAAGGCATGCTTTAATATATGAAATTTCATATTTTGCCTTTCTCTAGTAATAAATCTTGAAGCTACTTTGAAAGCAGAATTACAGTGCATTGTGTCTAATTGTAGTACCTAAAAATTGCATAAATAGCTAACATTTTTATAATATTGATTAATTTTTAAACATGAGAAGTTCAACTGAATTTTAAGAGATCGATAAACCTGAATTTGTCTTCCTCATATCTTTTGTTCAGATTCTTGTATAGAAGTATTGTCATACCGTATCAGAACCTAAGCAGCTTCATTTTCTTGTAACAATATTTCAAGAACTAAATAAAATACTTCGTGAAGCTGCTGATCTTTTGGGCTTAGACGAGTAAATTTTAGCCAATCTATTTATTTATACTTATTTTTGGGCATTACTGGCATTACGTCTCCGGCGACCACATTATCGTGGGAAGGGATTAAGGAAGGAAGTGTATAAAAATATGCCACCTGAGAGTGCAGCCAAAAATTTAATTCGTACCATTACGTATTAAGGAAGAAAAGATATGAAATGACATTCAGCTACATTAGTCCCGAAGTTTCTTTTTGTGTTTGAAAGGAATGGTTCTTCTATAATTTCGCACACAGAAAAAAAGCCACATAAGTGTTACTTTTTAATGAAGGGGCGGAGCCTAATTAAAAGTTGATCTCCGGAGACTATATAAGTGATGACCAACTCCCAAGCAGCCAGAATGAGTGGAAGTCTGATGAAGACACAGTTATTGTGTTAAAACTGTTACGTGATAGGTTTTTTTTTTTACATATTATCACATAGCCTTGCTCAGTGTGTTATTGAGTATTAGTACAAAATGGAAACAAGGCCTGATAGAATAGTTTAAAAAAAGAATAGAAATAAAAGGAAAGATTTTGTGGTTACTAAACTAAATTTTAGTAGATTTAAGGGTGGTTTTCTTTTCAAGCTCCCTTCTCAAACATGCTTACCACTAAGATATTGATCGGACTTTCTTCCTGAATGTAGTGTACTTGAACACTTTGATATATTGGCAATTGCAATTTAATTTTTCTTAGCCCTGTGTGGGAGGTTGGTCAGCTCCAGGGGTGGAAGTGAGGGGGCAGAGCTCCCCTGAAAGTATACTTAAAAGGAGCACTGCTACTGATAGAAATCGTGGCTTTCCTCGAGATTCTCTCATTTCCATCCACTTCCTTCCATCCACCAATTCTTTCAATCTATATTGGAAAAATGGTGATTATATAACAAGTGAAAAGGGAGATTTAATTATATATTCTAAACCTGCACTTACCTTAAAATAATTCCAATCGTTCCACTCCTAATTCATCGTATTCTTCATTTTCCTCACTGCCAGAGTCACTATTAAGATTAATAATTAATGACTATGCATTTAAACCATTAAACCATCAACGCCCCACATAGTATTCTCTAGTTTCTGCACGGACTTACACAATTCTTCCAGTCTTCCTGATACCTTCCTCCATTAGCACACGCACATCTTTCAGATTAAAAGTTTTATTTTCACTCGCAATGTGATTTTTTTACTTTACTCCAAATCAATTCGATTGGGTTTAATTCACAATGCTATGGAGGCAATCACAACACTTCATGACCGGCAGATTTAGCTAGTTCATCTAATTTATAAATATTTTCATAGTTTGTTCGATGCTGTTACACAATTTCATGAAATTCGAACTTTAACATGTCCTTATCCCACGAAATTCCCTTCGATGTCAACCGATTTCTTTCTTGCTGCTGCTCTTCGTGGGCAGTTTTTCACTTCTTTCACTGTGGTAGCTCGCATTATCGAAAACAATCAATGAATGTAGCGAGATGTTGAGAAGCATTTTCTCAGTGAAATACTTTTCGTAAACTCTACTATCCATTTCACCGTGATAATCTGTATTTCTTTTATCCTTTTTTCCGTGAAAAATCAGTTGAGCATTGGGAACGAAACCGTTTTCAGAACCGGCATGTACTAAAATCAGTCGTTCTCCTTTCCCTATTGGAGCTTTCACCCCTGTAGAAAGTCCTTCTCGTTTAGCCTGATCAGCTGATTTTATGCGAGTGTCAGCTTATACCTTAGATTTTGTGTCCTTTGTTGACCCAGGTTTCATCAGTATACACGATTGATCTGCCTTGTTCTCTAGCTTTCCTGATAAGACGCAAGTATTTATGCCAATATTTATGCCAACTTGCAATGATTTCCTCTCTGTCAATAAGTAGAGAACTTCTTTGGCGTCTCATATAGGCAAACCGCATTTCTTTTATAATACAGCACAAAGTCCACTTTCAACACTGAGGCACTTCGTCGTCATCCGTCAGAACGCGTAAGATTTTGTCGATAGTTGGAAGTTCATTCCTCTTGAAGAACGCATGGGCATGTCTTCGAATTGTGGCGCGGAAAAATTCGTCATAAACGTCCATCCTTGTCACACGTTTGTGATCAGGTCTTGTTTTTTGGGGGGCTTCTAATTTTTCCGCCGGATTTGATATGCTGCTTTTTTATTTGTCGTATAGTTGAAACGTCAATAAATGTTGCATTAGTGCTTCACAAACCGAAGTTAATTTTAGTCCATTGCAAGATAGAAAATATGAATATACATTTAAAACAATTTGTCGTTCCCCACTACGTAATATGCGCTTTTTATTCGTAGCTCTATAGCACTCGGGTGAAAACGCGCTTGATGAAGCACTCGCCGTGGCGTTAACACGATACAGTATGCAGATATACGAAGCAATATACAAAATATTTACAGCTACTGATAATTATTTACAAAAACACTGAAATCACTCTGAAATTATCTGAAATTATATACATATAGGGCCTATACACTGAAGATATAATTCACATCATCACTTGTAAGTGAATATATACACACGATCACATATAAAGGATTCACACACTCAATTCGAAAGAAAAACAATAAATTCACAAACACAACGATCAACAGTGACCGCAAAGACAATCTCCAATCAATCGAATGCTGTATTTACGAATGCTGTCCAGCTGTATTGTCTTTCATTATAGTGGAAAGTTGGCAACATGGGGATCCCCTGCTGATAAAAAGGTGAGCTCCACAGAAGTGTTTCCGACAGAGCGTTGGCTTCGCATTCGAGAGGTCGTGGGTTCGAATGCTGCTGCCAACCATCCTGACTGAGGTTTTTCAGAGTTTCCCTCAATCCCAGCAGGCAAATGCCGGGATGGTACCTAATAAACAGGCCCTGACCGATACCTTCCCAAATCCTTTTCATTGTTATTGTTGGATATCCAGTGTAAAATGGCCTCTGAGCTGTATCAAGACTAACTCGGGAGAGTAATGCTCCCGGAAGTAGAAACGAGAAAAACAGTTCTGATTGGTTGGCGTTATCCACTTCTTGCCACGTTGCATTAAAATAGCAGAAATCAAACGCTTGCTGCTGTCGGCCTTCATGCCCGATTGGGCTAGTGCTTTATGCTACTAATAAAATTCTCTTTTGGCGTGAGTTCAAACCCGGCCCGAGGAAAGTTTTTTTTTACATTTTTTAACGTTTTTATAACACTTATTAAATTAAAATAATACGAAAATAATACTTAAAAAGGTGATTTATTTACTTTTGTGCAGATAAGTAGTTGTAGTACTTATACCCTTGTACTCCATGATATAGGGCTCGTTTTGTTCCCTTTGTACTTTATGATATAAATTTTGTTACCAACTTAAAACAACTGGCTAGGATAGCGCGTAAAACAGCTGGCTAGAATGGCGCGCAGAAAAACGCACTTGTGGAAGTATTACTGTCCCGAACGGGTCGTGCTGTATCTGGTGATTGTTAAATAAATAAATATTATAATAAGATTGAAACTTTTTCCGGTTTAGCTTCAAGCAGGGCAAAGCTAATAATTAATTTTCCCACTGCCTTATGGCAAGATTTAAGTTGTGTTTAGAAAAGTTTTTATTCTAGATCTAGTATGGAAACATACTCTAAAAGACGCTTAAACCTGACACATAGTATCAATTATTATATAAAAGAAATTATTATTATTATTATTATTATTATTATTATTATTATTATTATTATTATTATTATTATTATTATTATTATTATTAATGTCGGTGTTAAAGATCTAAGCAAGTTCTTGCTGAGTTTATGAGTAAGGAGTTGTAAGGACTAAAATTTGGTTGATAAGATCAGAATAATTAATTATGTCCTCTAACGTCAGTTTCACACACATATACAGTTACCAGTATTTTTCAGTTGCTTACTGGAATTTGGGATTATTTCTTCATTAGTCTCGTAATAAAACACTGTAATAAATGTTAGCACCGAATGTAACGACGTAACCAGTAAGAGACATACTTCTTAGCAGAGAGGTTCCAAGTTCGAATCTTATGTCCAATATATGAATGAATGTTCCCATATTTTTTTTGTCAACTCTGCCAAATAAATATTGAAATAACATGTTTAAATACATTATGGAATTTTGATTACTCTTCTGTACTTAAATTTTATATTTTCCGCACACACTCTGGCGAATACCCCATTTATATATTATTAGCTGTCAATCAGATTCAGTTTTCGATTTAAAAAAAAAAGTTTTAAAAGACTGACCTTGCCGATCCAAATCAGATTAGATCGGGAGTAAATGCTTCAGCAGGGCTTGAGCCTCAACAACTTTAAAGCACAAAAGTCACTTAACGTATAAAGTATGAAATGAATGAGCCTACTCTTTCATCAATACAGAATAAGACTCTTAATCGGGTCTGAAAATATCTTTCAAGCATTTCCGGTGTTCATTAACGAACATAAGGTACAGATTCATTATAAACTGAAAGACAGATAGCTACTATTAGGTTCGTCTTAATATTGGCGTCATTTAAGTAAAGGAAGATAATATAAAATTCTGTCAAATTGAGGCATACGTCTTCAGAACAATTTTATTTCATTTAAGACATTATTGTCTTGCAAATATTTTTTCCAAGGACAAAGTTGGTTTTATTTATAATTTCGAAATTCATCTGATATTTTACAAGTATTTTCTAAAAAGTGAAACAGGCATATGTTAAATAAAGACAAATGTTTAAATTAATATTCACTAATTCGTGAAAATAAATCCTTACTTGTTTTGCTATTGCTTAGCATTGTTTACTTTTTCAAAGCTCTCAAAATGAAATCAACAGATGAATGCCACATTCATACAGTCTGATTTGTCCACATTCATACAGTCTGATTTGTCCACATTCATACAGTCTGATCTTCTACTTAAGGAAATAATATTGAAAAATCGGGTCTCATCCAGTGATAAAAATTATTTAAAAAAAAAAAAAAAAACAGAAATAAACTGTCTAGAATTAAGAGCTATGTTCGGAGGATAAACAGTTGACAAGAAAATTTCCTTTGTAACCTACCAAAATATTGATTAATAAATACGAATTTTTAAATATTTGTTAGGGTCAGAAGGTCTCGAGCTCTTAACCTGATAGTACTGCTGCTCATGATGGCTCTCTTACAGTAACAATACTTTTTGCTTTACATCCCTATTATTCTGTTTTCGAACTCAGAATGAAAGAGTAAATTAAAATTAGGAAGGTTCTGAATTTAAAAATTTCAGTTACGCGCAGCTAATGAAAGTAGTACGCATATGTAACACCAAGTTCATTATCCAAACTTCTGAAGCATTAACATACATGACTCTTTGAAACATCTGGATATTTAAAACGCCTTGATTCCAGTAACACCTTTTATTTGAATAAAATGAAGATAATGCATAAATTTTATTTTATGCAGACAAAAGCCCATAGGAATAAGCGGTATTAATAGTTATATTGTACGTAATCAAGTCAACTGGTGAGGAAAAGCAGTGCATCGTCTGCGTCAAGGAAAAAAGCAGCGCATCGTCTGCTAAGGAAGGACCAGCGGAGTATGAGGATTCATACCTTGTTCTAACATATAGTTCAAAACTGATGTCTTGAGCACCTCACTGTCGTTGAAACGCTTAGATGAAGACCCCATTTTTTCAGCTGAAGAGAAAGAATGACATTCCTGGGGGAAAGTCGGGGAGGGGAATGATTTAATAGTTCCCATAGAAATCTTTGAATTGTCTCAAAAGTACCACCAGCGGTGTATATATATTGTCATGAATCACAAGAATTTCAGTGTAGCGTTTGCCTCTGCTGATTTTTGGTAACGCGTCACAGATTATTCGGTGTTTGGCAATACATATATCCTGTAATTGTTCGTTCTGGTTCCAAGAACTCCACAAGAATCACTCCCTTTTGGTCTCAAAACACGGTTGTCATGATTTTGTAACCTGTTGTGTTCCTTGGAATTTCTTCGCTTGAAGGGAGCCAGAATGCCGTCATTGCACTGACTTCCCAGTGACGTATGATATCCAGGTTTCATCCCTCGTCACTATGTGAGAAGAGTCCATCCCCCGTTCTGCCCCCACTGGACCAAAAAATCACGTCCAGCTGTCATTCTTTGCTCTTTAAAGTGTGTGTCAGAATTTTTGGCACCTACCTCTCATATATATTGTGACAACCCAGCTTGTTAGTCACAATTTGATGCACTGTTTCCACAGGAACTTTAGCGAGTTCAGTTGTGAACCGACGATTGGGTCGCTTCTCGTTAACGTGTTCCACCAGATCGTCCATCTGAACACTAGGCCTTCCGCTCCGCTCATCGTCATAGACATTTGAACGCCCTTTCTGAGACTCTTTGCACCATTTCCTGACTTTCCCTTCACTCGTTACTGTCGACACAGTTCCCGATAGATGTCAGCTTCATCCTCTCCTTTGACGTTCAGAAATCCTATCACAGATGTCACTTCACATCATATTACTTCTGTGTTCCTCATCTTTCCCACTTTCCACCTCCTTTAATGAGTTAAATCATGTATTATAGACCCTTTCCATACGTCTGAAGTTACTTATATTTCTACCAGACCACTTTTTAGTACTTCATATTATTTCTGTTTTTCCTCCTTTTTGCAATTTTACCTTGCTTAATGAGTCAAATTGAGTAAATTATGTACTTTAGACCAACTTTATATCACAGAAATTTATCATATTTCTTTCCAAGGGAGATTAGATGCAGTGATTAGAACTCCAGCCTTGTAATATTCTGCCATACAGGGGTAAAATGTGGAGGAAGGCAGGGGGACGTCGCCCCGCGTTTCCAGAAAATATCCATGCGTCCCCTACTTTTTTAAAAAATAAAATGGGCAAAGATAGGCATGGGAGACGGCGTGACGTTATGCGTTTCCTTACTTTTTCAAACCCACTTTTACCCTTGCTGCCATATGTTTGGAAAATTTTAATGTAGCAATGATTGTGGTAATCATTTCTGAGAAATCAGTATGATCAACAAGTGTATAATCTTTCCTAACCTCTACCCGATAATGGATACGTATGCAATTGGTAACATGTTGTTGTAGAAGTTTAAATAATTATGCTCGTCATGTTGGAGTAAGTCGTAAGGGTTTCTAACCATAGACATATCCCCTAACTAATCTATCATAGATGGTTATCGTTAGGAGGTTAGGAAATATGGCACAGTTTCATCGCATTAACTATCCAGGAACTATGCCCAGAATCGTGGATACGTTGAAGTTATCCAAACCTACACTCAACGGCGCCCCTACACTCAACTCACCAAGGTTTATTTTCCTCCTCCTCCTCCTCCTCCTTCTTTTCTTCTTTTTACATATAAGAGAAGCAGTTTTTCTTATGGTACACTGAATTTTTATGAAGCTTCTTGGATAGACCATTGCAACAACTAAATGCGATCATTATATATTCTTTTACAAATAAGAGCTGTTTTCAAGAGACTTATTTTTGCTTTTTGTCAAACTTGACAACAGTACCTTTGGTTGGTATACAAATCCACTTGTATTGAAATTTCATTTCTTATCAATAGTATGAAACGTTGTAAATAGTTGTAAAATTCCATAACTGTTCTCCATTAGAAACTATGTGCATTTGAAATGTTCGAAATGGGTGACAGCATTAATTTTCAGTTTGATCATACAAATAGCATTTTAATTTCATTCTTTTACGGTAAAAATATTTTTTAATGGAAATTCAGAAGGAGCCTTACTTACAAATTTCTTAATATTGGCCGATGGAGGTTAAAAAACGTGTTTCATGTTTGTATTTAAAATCCAAAATACAGTTTCGTTACTACCTATCCTTGAAATTACAGTAATTACTTTATTTCTTAATGAATGAATGTTCTGAATTTAAGATTACGTATTATTAATTAACATTCTAAAAATACACTAACATGCATACACACACACACACACACACACACACACATATATATATATATATATATATATATATATATATATATATATATATATATATATATATATATATATATATATATATATATATATATATATATATATTTATGTATATGGCTTCACATAGTCCTTTGGTACGAATGGTCCCGGTTTCAATTCTCAGTGCGGATACTCGGTCGAATAGGTGCAACAGAATTTTCAGGCCAGCTATCCTGATTCAAGATTTTCCTGGATTTTCTTCATTCACACCAAGTAGATGTCTGGATGGTACCTAACATACATATAAAATGATTCGAATCTGAAGGAATTTACTGTGATCATTTCTCGATACAAGTAGTTGATCGAGAAATGATCCCAGTAAATTCCTTCAGATTCGAAGCATTTTATATGTCAATGGATTAAAAAAAATCTCTGGTCATGGTTCGTCTTTCATAAAGATGAGATCCATTAGGTTAAATTCTGACCCCTTAAACCCCTATTCTACAACTGCCTCAAGTTCGAAAGTGTTATTATTCCCCTTGTTTACCTTCATTTTTAACATTCCCGCGCAAACAGCAGCTTGCGTGTGTCTTCTCAGCTCTCTCATTTTCATATCTTTATTGTCCCGTCGTAATTAATCCGATTGGATAGAAAAGCGGGATTAACTTATCAAACTCATCACCATCAAACGCCAAACATGCATTTCAGACTTTCACAGTTTCGAGCAGTGTGGTAATTGAAGGGGGGAGAGGGGAAATTACCAGGCACCTCTGAACACTTCCTCGGAACCTCGTTCCCTTTGTGCTTTCTAAGGGGGGAACTTGGTAATGACATTAAACCTTTATCTATTTCGAAAATTAAATTTATAAGCAAATAAGAAATCAAACCATCAGTTTTCAACTTACTACTAAGGAATCTGTATCGAAATTGATTTTTCTCCAAGAAGACAGAGTACAAAGTTTTAGTACAGTGAGTTATCGGAAACGCTGAGAAGTAACATCTGAGCAGTGAACAGGATTAGGTGTTTTTCAGTCTTTCAGGATTAGTTCTTCGTTTCGTTAAAAACTATTTTACTGTGAACAATGGATATAAGATTTAACCTTCTAGTAGTTAAACTAGTCGGTTAACTACTTTGAATAAATAATCATCATAATTGCAGTTATGTATATTTGTAACTTAAATTTAACGTGGTATTGTAGTGATTACACAAATTACAATTATGATCACACTTTATGGAGACGCTCTCACAGAGGGTATCCAAACACCTTTATAGGCCTATGCTATGTATATTAGTAAAATGATTTTTCAAGTCTTTTGTGAGGAAAATGCTGTGAACTGATGAAATCATAACCTTTTCCATATTGTACAGGAGTATTTTTCTGCGAGTAAAAGTTCCTTTTGGAATGCGCTGAGAAATTAACACTTAATCTGCAAGACAGTGGCGTATTTTGTGGACTACCGGCGGTAGCCCTAGAATATTACAAAGTAAAGTTATAATATAAGCTAAATTATATTAATAATTGTATACTTTAGTATCTTCTTTCAATGATACAAGTTTCTAAGAACTGTATGTATTTAGAAAGATCCACTTCTTTACATGCAGCCTGTCTCACGAACTTAAGAGGTCTTCAATATGACACCACATTAGAAACCACTCTCTAGCTACTACAACAAGAATCGTATCAGAGCATCCTCCTTTGCTGCACCTCCGCCCACAACGTACGAACGGGCTGCCAGGTAACAGCAGTTACCCCTAGAGAAATCGGTTTCTTCGGCGTGAGCGAAAAGCCAAGAGAAATTATACGAGTAATGACAGTGCATTTTGGGGGTCTCTGGAAATTGTTTTTAACATCATGATCCTCGTTTCATAGCGGTTTGCGTTAACGCAACGACAATTTTTGTTTTACAGCAGTTTGCGAAGCTCGTATAGACTGAGGCTCCTTTTTTGCTAACTGCCTATTTCAGCGTTCATTATTACTCGTCAGCTTCCATTTACTCTGGTGAGTAAGGTTACCACCTATGCAATGCGAAATGTAGCGATACTTCATGCAACAAATAAAGGTAGAAATGTACGATCGTTACTCTGTAGTACTAATAAGGTAATATAAGCCTTGCTAGTGAAGAGAAAATATTTATCTCCTTGGTAAAAGGATGGTGTAAATTTCTTCCTTGTTTTGAAGACCGTGTAATAACGTGGAAACTATAATAATAATAATACTAATAATAATAATAATAATAATAATAATGTGCAGGTGTTACAAAGGTTAGTAATAGCCCAAGCAATCAAATCAGTATACGCCACTGCTGCAAGAGTACTCTCTACAAGTATATTATAAGCACAAACTAACTCCCCCCACCTCGAAGTGTTTCAATTACCACACTGGTTTTGAGTCTGAAAGCTCCCCTGTGTACATTATAAATCATTACTCAGCACCTTGTATATCACATCGTCATTAATAAAATAGATTTTTTTTTTAAAGTAATAAGTAAACCTTGCTGTGAGTCTTATTGAAACGTGTGGGTTGCGAGCGGAGCGAGCAGGAAAATTTTTACCAAATCTACTTCTTTTCAAACTGATAACAGTATTGATTTAATTGCCTGCCAGTACAGTGCGCCCCGCTCGCTCCCCCGTAGCTACGACTTTGTTGATTGAACGTTCGATAGCATGCTAGCACATGCAGGGAAGCTTAATGTTAAGAGCATGAAGCTAAGGTTGCCGATTATAGTGTATGAAAAAAGCATGTCATAGAAATCAAGGCGAATATCCTCAAAAAGCCAAACATGCCTATTGAGTTTCGGCTGAAAGCAAGTGAAAGCAAGTGGCTGTTAATGATTGGAGACCTGCACAAGTCGTTTTAGATTTCACTTGAACAGTTTCTGATGATACCATATGCAATGTAGTACTTATTGCTTCTACTTCTTATATATGTAACATAAAAAAGTGTATAACGGAAAAATTTTAACCTCCTTGAAGGAAGAGTAGTGCCACTATTCCGTAAACATATGAACCCAAAAAAGACTTAATCATGCATTTTAGTCCTATTTTGAGGTCATCGAATCAAGTTTGAAGTGTGAGAAACAGAAGTAGAAAAATATTACGAAGTACCAGAAAGTCGGCGGGTAGAAGTGCAAGTAATTTTAAATATAAGAAATAGGCCTAAAATACATGATTTTACTAAATTTAACATTAAAGAAGATGGAAAGTGCGAATAACGGGAAAAACGGAAGTAGTACGAAGTACGAAAAAAAAAAGCTATATAGAATCCTTATGCTCATACTATACACACATAAAATATGACTGCTGTTACAGTCATACTATTTATCGTATTGATCGTGTGGGAAACTAACTCGGGAAATTCTTTATTTGATTTTTAGTCTCGATACTAAGTTTTTACTGGCTGTCTGGCCACAAATGTGGTCGGTCGTTTAGCTAAAATGGGCTTCATGTTAAATAAACATATATGTGGATCCTCATTACACTTTTTTAGATAAGATTGGGCTGTGGCCCCAGCCTTCACTTCTAAGTTGGAGAGAAACCCAGCTATGGGTCGGGGAAAAAATGCCACCACGTACAGAGCGAATCCTTAGTCATACTTAATCACTACTATTTAATCATACCATCAAAAACTGTCAAAACTGCAGTTTAGGGAATCTAAATGGTGAGAAGTACTGTATATAGTACGGGATTTAAGATCTTAAGCGTTGAATTTTAAAGGTTTTTAAGGGTTCAAAATCCAGGTAACGCAAAGCCGCCATATAGCTACGGCCCGGGACCTGTATGTTAGGTACCATCTAGGCATCAACTTAGTGTGAATGAGGAAAAGCCTGAATCAGGATAGCTGGCCAGAAAATTCTTTTGCAGCTTTTCGACTGAGTGTACCCACTGGGAATCGAACCCGGGACCACTCGCACCAAAGGACTGCGCTATGCAGAACCACACATTTTAGTCAAAATAGAAAGTGTAGAATGTGTGGTTTCGTTTATGTTTCTACTATTTTAGCTGGTTATCGTTTAGCATTAAAGAGTGTTCCATTTCATAACGTTGTTTTTCTTTCAGTATGAACCAGAACTTTCGTTTCCTCCTTTCCTACGGAACCTATTCGTATATTAGTGTCAGTTCAGATCGGAAACGAATTTAAACCTGAAAAAGAGAAAACCGAATTTTGGTTTTCAAAATCGAAAATCGAAAATAATTTTGAAAATTGAAAACTGGTAATCGCTCTTGAAATCCGAGATTTGATTTTAAACACAAACTGAAAATCGGTTTTTGAAAACCGAAACCGAAAATAGATTTTTGAAATTTTAAGTTCCGCAGAAATCAATTTTCAGATTTTCTAGAAATCGGTTTCGACAGCAGGCAATTCCATTATTTAGATCAAATATCTACATGTACTGTGTCTGCTAAATGCATGTACTTGTCAATAGTTTAAACTTCTATTGTTTCTTTATTCGTGTACAGCCAGAATTAGTTTAAGAAAAAAAAATAAATAAAATTCGAGACTGGTGAATTTTGTGTAGTTGTAAATCATATATATTGGTTGTTTATAAATTTTTATTGTTTTAGAGTTAGTGATTTAAGACATAAAAAAAATAAAACATCAAAAATGTTAATAAAATAAATATTCACTTTACCTACATACAGCAAATATTTATAGAAACAGTATTTTTCAAACTGTTATGATTATCTGAACTCTGCTTCAAATTATGCCAACAATTGTGCTTTATAAGTGGTGGTATTAAATATAAATATTGTAGTCATGTATAGCGCACTTTAAAATATTAAGCGATATATTAACTGAGCACTGCCTTGACTGTAAATATGTACTCATTAAATAGAAGCACGTCAATTCAGTAACCTTAGTAGTTTTCTCAGTGATATTTTGCTTTTGATTAAGAACATTTTGCTTAAGAATAGTTCCTATATTATGTAGCTTATATATTAGAATCTTTATGTATATCATAAACGGATGAAAGAGATGGGGAAATTGTTAAACAATACCAGAAAGTCTGTACTATGTATTTATGCTTGTTATTATTAAGCAACATTTCTAGAAACAGTAACATAATAAAACTTTTGGTTTCATCAGTTTTGCATTATATTCACAAATGGTTAATTTTTGGTTTCTTTGTTTTTAGTGTTCTCAGTGGTGTTAATTTACCAGCGAGTATTTACTTTAATAATAATGCCATATGCTGAAGAGAGCTTAAACTCTTCGAGTTTTTATCGTGCGCAGCTCAAAAATCTTGAGCATTTAGGAGATTTTAAGTTTCTTAGGTGCGTTTTTTTAGTGTTGTTATTACGAATCATGATATTTATTACGGGACTAGTAAAAGTGTGCTATCTGTCTGCATTATCAAAATTAATCGTAATTGAGGTAATGCATAAACATTAAACCGCGGTTTTGGTGATATTTCGAGGATGAATAACAAGGGCTCTCTGTATTACAGCCCCATGGACAAGTGGCGATGTTCTCTCAAGTTCTCCATCCGATTCACATAATGATCTCCAGAAGACTGAAGAGGTTTTGGAAAGTGGAGACGTGTTCCCTATAAATTATCAGGACCCAGATTATCTCAGCATGGTTGTAATGACAATGGGTAATCAGAAAAAGAAAGATCGCTTTATCTGCCTTGCTTGTGGAAAAGCGTACACGATGAAGAAAAACTTAGTGAGGCATGAGAGATACGAATGTGGTAAAGAAGCCCAATTTCAGTGTCCTTACTGTCCTGTCAAGGCAAAATATAATTTTTGTTTATTGAATCACATGCGGACCATGCATAGGAACGTTATGTAAACAGTTTTAAGGTAAAATAAGCATGGAAGTGTTGGAGTTTTAATTTGTACATAACTTCAAAGATGGTTAGTTTGCTTTCAAATTCATATATAATTTGAGGACTGAGCATATCGAAATTTAACTTGTTTCTTTTTGCTTCACTGGTAGAATAGTATGAATGTTAATCTAATTGCGTTGAAACTCCTCCATATTTTTAATATCAATTAATGTGTTTACTAATGTTGGATTATAAGATTGTTCGTTTTATTAGAATAGAAAAGAGTTTTCAAGAGCTTGCGAAAAAAACGTGCAATAGGAATGAATATATGAAATTGTATCAAATTTTAGTCTATTCAACAGGTAATGAAGAAAATAGGGCAATTTAAAGCAAGAAATTAACATCGAGAATTAAGTAACATTTAATATGTTAACCCTATTAATAATAGTTCTTAATGCTCATTATTTACTTGATTATTAGTTGGAAATTGTTATTGATAGGAAATTATTAAATAACCTGTGTTACTTTCTCAGCAACACAATCATTTATTTCACGCATCTAATTTAGAGAAAATCTTACAGCTTTCACAAAACAAAAATATTTAAATAGCGAATGTTTCATTACACGATATATATAATATATTTATAAACTCGTAAGTGGAGTTTCTCTATTGCGGAGAAGAACTGGTCCTTTATCTGCTTTTAGCAAATCACTCTGCACTCCCAATATATCAAGTAATCTAAAAATTATTGAACCTCTTGCACACGAGATGACGTTGGAGTCCCCAACCTCAAGGTATATGATCCACAGCGGGTCAGACCTAATGCCATTTGAAAGCTGACAGTTTAAGGTAGTAGATATGCAAGAAGTGTTGGGATTTTTACAATCAGACCATGTGGCTACATTTTAAAATTTTATTTCGATAAAGGCGCAAATGCTGCACGGGCCCTTGAAGAAAGTTGTGCCATTTATGAGCAAGATACGTTATCAAAAGCAACAGCCCAAAGTTGGTTCAGTCGCTTTCGCTCTGGAAATTTCGATGTCGAAGATTTTCTATCAGTGGAAGGACAATCACAGATAAAGTGGATTATATTCTGGTAGAAGCATCGGCGCAAATTGTCTTCAACATTGGGGGAGGACGGATAAGACCGTTCCCATATTATATATATATATATATATATATATATATATATATATATATATATATATATATATATATATATATATATATATATATATATAGCGATGTTCAAAATATCTATGAAGTTGAAAAGCAATGCTGTGAAGGATCAGGGAAGCAGAATTGTCTTCAGTGGCGTTTTTAGGAGGCTATCGGCTCAAGCTCTCCCCGAAATAAATTTGTTACTTTTTCGCATTCCATGTACAACAATAATCCTTCTCACCATTTCTAAGAATGTCATTGACTTTCCAGTTTCGTATGCTCTTTGTTCAGAAATAATACTGTATTTGTCAAATTTCATTCCATGTAAGAACTGCGTCCTTTTGTTCTTTCTTTCGTCCTTTCTACTTTTCTGTTTCTTTTTCTTGGCGTTACTTTCTTTCATTTCGCCTATCATACTTTATTCACCATTGTCAGTTGTGATTCAAGTCGGCCGTCATCAGTAACACCAAAACTAAGAGGAGTTGATAAGCGAAACTGTGTTCCTCACCAACTTGCGCGGATATCAACATGACAGGACTTTAGTAGTTATTATAACAAAGGAAAATTTATATCGTTTAGTTATTTTTAAAAGAAGGAAATGTTTGAATTAAGGAAAATCAAAACGTGGGAATAATTAGCCCGAGAAATTAGGAAGGCCAAGAGGATGCGTCCTTTTTCTTGTATGAATAGAATAAAGGGTTAGATTCACTCCTAAATTTTTGTATCATATTATATAGGATTTATCGGTCTGCAATTCTTGCCATTATAACTTCAATTTATGCATAAATTAAAATATTTTTAATTCTTAAACTCTCACATCCTAAATACGCCATTGGTCGTCTTCAACATTGGAGCTGGGCAGATTTGATGCTTATTCTAGGGAAGGGAGATGAAATTCATATTATGGTAGATAAATCTGATCAACTGTTATAGAGTAAATTATATATTAGGTGATGAAGTAGTAGTACATATCAGTATTACAAATCACTGCTGTGAATACATTCTGAAATCTGAATACATGCATATTTATAATTCGTATGTTTCTAATTGGGCATCCTCAAAGATCCACGTTAAAATTATTTTATAATAATATGTGACTTCCTCAAAACCATGAAGAAAGAATATCAATTATGTATGATGCAACAATACTCTTTGCGCAAAATGATGATAATCTCAACAGCATTACAGGAATCGTTACAGAAATCTGACGCATGTCATATACTCTTTAGTTAACAGATGTAACCTTAAGATTATGGAGAAAAATATTCCAGCAGTTGAATTCTTTTCTTTGCTTACGAAGTATCCTCTCTCAAAAGAAAAATTGGGACACGCGGAAGTACGTAGGAACAAACCATGGTTCGAACTAGCAGAGAAAAGAAAACAAGCAAAATTACGTTGGCTAAAAAATCCGAATGAAATAACTACACAAAATTACGTAGGCATCAGGCGGGAAACTTCCAAAACTTTTAAAACAAAGAAACGCGATTTTTTGAAAGCTAAAATTTAGGAACTTGAAGATAATAGTAAAAATAAAAATATTCGTTACATGTATAAAGGGATCAACGAATTTAAGAAAGGCTATCAACCTCGTGCTTATATCAAAGAAAGCTGATGGAACAGTTCTCACTGATAAGGATAGCATTTTAAATAGATGGAAAGATTTCTTTGACGATTTGCTTAACACGCAGCCAAAAACTAAAGTGCCTGGAGAAAGGGAGATACACACTGCAGAACCGTATATTCCAGAACCCAACCGAATAGAAGTGGAAATCGCTATAAAGAAATTAAAGAAACACAAATATCCAGGTGTAAACGAAATTCCGGCTGAGTTAATTTTAGCTAGAAGGCGAAAAATTGTGGAACAAGATACACAAACTCATTCTCCTTATCTACAACAAGGAAGAATTGCCACAAGAGTGGAAAGAATCAATCATTGTTCCAATTCACAACAAAGGCAACAACACTGACTGTAATAATTATCGAGGCATTTCTCTTTTGTCAACATCCTATAAAATCCTTTCAAACATTCTATTAGCAAGATTAACCTCATACGCAGATGAAATTATTGGAGATTATCAGTGTGGATTTAGACGAAATCGATCAACTATCGACCAAATATTTACCATTCGCCAAATACTCGAAAAGAAGTGGGAATACAGTAGCCCGGTGATTTTAGAAAGGCGTACGACTCGGTTAGGTGAGAAATTCTTACAGAATTTGGAATATCGAAAATGCTAATTACATCAATTAAGGCATGTTTAAATGAATCCCAAAGTGAAGTCCGGGTAGGAAAATTTTTGTCCACGAGCTTTCACGTTGAGAATGGCCTGAAACAAGGAGCTGCGTTGTCGCCATTACTGTTCAACTTTGTCCTGGAATACGCTATAAGGAAGATCAAAGATAGCAACTAGGGTCTAGAGATAAACGGTGTTCACGAGGTTATGCGTACACCGATGATGTAAATTTAATAGGGGATGATAGGAGCACAATAGAAAGAAATGCAGAGGTCTTATTAAACGCTTGCAGGGACAAGGGTTTAGAAGTAAATGCAGAGAAAACTAAATACATGGAAGTGCATCGGGACCGTAATACCGCAAATTATGGATGCGTTAAAATATTAAATAATACTTTTGATAAAGTGGATACTTTCAAATATCTAGGATCAATATTAACAGACGAAAATCATATTCACGAAGAAATTAAATGTCGACTAAAAACACGGAATTCGTGTTATTATTCAATTCAAAATCTCTTGTCGTCGCGAATTCTGTCGAGGAATTTGAAGCTTAAAATATATAAAATGATAATCATACCTGTTGTTCTGTATGGTTTCGAAACATGGTCGCTTACTCTGAGGGAGGAACATAGACTGAAAGTATTTGAGAACAAGATCCTGAGAAGAATATTCGGACCCAAGAGGAACGGGAATTGAGAATAGCGGAAACTTCATAACGAGGAACTACATAAATTATTCAGCTTAACAAATATCGTTAGGGTCATCAAGTCTAGGAGGCTTAGGTGGGCAGGACATATAGCCAGGATGGAAGAAAGTAGGACCAATCGGAAAACGACCATTAGGAGGACATAGCCGCAGATAGGAAGACAATATTAAGATGGATGTCGCAAAAATAGGAATACAAAGTAGAAATTGGATCCAGTTGGAGAAGTCAGTGGAGAGCTTTCCTAAACGCGGCATTGAACCTCCGGGTTCCATAGGCTATAGAGTTAGTTAGCTTACGAAGCATGAGTAGATGCCTAGGCTGATACTACGAATAGATTAAATGCGCATTTACTGAAAAGATGGGTTCTACTGACATCGGATAGTCTATATACACTTCGTGCGCTAGGGCCTAGGGAAGAGGAGGATATAAGATTTCATATCAGGTTACGTCACGCACAGTCGCACGCCTTCATTTTCATTAAAATTGGAAAAGCCAAGAGAAACAAATTTCATCTCACTTTCCTTTGTGGCAGTCGGACACAAATCATCACACTTATATGCACAAAGCACTTTTCAAATCGGATTATTGGGAGAGCCTCCAGTTCCAATGTTGGGGGGAGGGGAGACATGTCTTCCCATTTCCCCGAAATTTGTGTCCGTACCTACAGGTGAGAACTTTCCAGCATGAGGAGAGGGGCATATCCTCATCTAGCATGTATTGCAATTTGTGCCCAAGTAGCGAAAGTGGAAATAATACATATTGATGAGACTACTAAATGCACTACAGCACGAAGTTCAGTGTGAAATACTACAGAATACGATTCTTTTTAAAAAATGGAAAAGCCAAGAGAAATCAATTTCATCTTACATTCCTTTGTGGCAGTCGGACAAATCATCACACTTATCCCAAAACGCACTTTTTAAGTCAGATGATTGGGGGGGACAGTCCCCCCAGGTCCAAGATTGGGGGACATGTCCCCCCGGGATTTGCGCCAGTGGGTAGAAGTCGAGTACGGCCACGGCTGTCGCAGCAAGTGACGTCACACAAAGTAATGACAGGCAGGCGCAATGTATTGGCCACTCTGCCGCGATACCCCGCCCTTCTTACATGCATTTCTTCGCCCCCTTCTTTCTAGCACCTGATATGTTGGCACAATAGGCAGTTAAATTCTTGACACCGAGGAGGATAGATAATTTAAAAGTCCTATGCGAATTTACGTATGTTCCATATCGTTCTCATTTTCGCTGAAGTAAGTTTGGCAACTGCGCATGACACCTTTCATTATGACGCATATTGTTCTTTCCATGCTGACCTATAATTCGCTGAATAAAGTGTAGTGTTGCCAATGGCAGACAAAAGCAGCAAAAATATACCTTTCAGAAGTAGGAGTATTCTGCAAGATTTCTTTCTAGAAAAATCATTGTTAAAAAAAAAAAAGACATTAACATACGACAATAGAGATCAGTGGTGTTGAAGTGCCTTTTTCTAAGTGCGCGCGTTTTTCGAACTGTGGTGAAGACAGGCTTTATTTTTTTAAAAAGAAAAAAAAAGCTTGGAGTGTTTTTTATTAGTGTTGAAAGTTTTGTAGATAGCCTATTCCTAGTTTTTAAGTTTTACGCTTGTAAAAGCGTTTATTTGCACAATGCCTCCAGTGTTGTCTAAATTGAAAACAAAGACTTTGCATAACCAAGCGAGAGAAATTGTGAGTAATGTTCATTCAGTTCTGAAGATGGAAGCTAGTGAAGGTCTTAATATTCCAATTAAACATTTTGGTAAAAGAGCGCCAGCTGCAACCGGGGTCCCGGAACGAACAATTCGAGCAATTGTGAAGGAAAGAGAAGTTCTTGAGTCGTCAGAAGGGCCCTCCACATCATTCTCTACTCCTGGGAAGAGAAGACCAAAACCAGCACCTAAATCTTCAGTGGACAATTTCGATGAATGTGTCATCCGTAGCTGTGTGTATGACTATGCTGTGCAGGAAAAGCAAGTGCCAACACTTAGCAAATTGCACATGACATTACAAGAAGAATTAAATTTTGCGGCTAGTAAAGAGAGTTTGAGACGCTTACTGCATAAGCTGGGTTTTAAGTGGAGGAAGACACCAAATAATGGAACCATTTTAACCGAAAAGCAAGAGATTCGTGCTCAAAGAACGCGGTTCTTGAGACAAATAAGGCATTTTAGGCGGGAAGGACGACCAATCATATACAGATGGTGATCAGAAAAATGGAAACACCTGTAGTTAGCAACACGTCAAATGTATGGGTTGGCAGTGGTGTCGTGGCGCCCGCAGCGCCGGACCGCTGATGGTGGTGTGTTAGGTCGGTCTCCATACTGCGTCAGGCGCAGTGGAACAGCAGTGTCCAGTGGCTGCAGCAGACGGAGGTAGTGTAAAAAGGGAGACCTCTCAGATTTTCAAAGAGGGCAAATTCTTGGCGCGCGGTTATGTGGAGTGAGTGTGAGGCAGTGGCTACTGTGTTAGGTGTGTCGCGTGGGACAGTGTCGAAGGTGATGACGGCCTACACAACACACGGGAAAACCACATCGGGGAAGCGGAACAGTGGGCGGAAGAAAATCATGAGTGACAGGTATTAAAGCGCATTGTCACGCAGAACCGTCGTGCCACTGCGGAGCAAGTGACGGAGGAACTCAATCAGCACCTCCCCCACCTTGTTTCGACAATCACAGTCCGCTGCGAATTACATGAGATGAACTTACGGGGTCGTGTTGCACGGGCCAAACCACTTATCAGGGACCATAACGCTTTCGCACGCCGCAAATGGTGCCGCGACCATGCAACTTGGACCGTTGAGGACTGGAAACGTGTGATATGGGCGGATGAGTCATCCTTCACCCTATTCCCAACCACGGGCCGTATTTATGTGTGAAGAACGACCAAAGAAGCTTATGCTCTGCAATGTCTCCTCCCAACTGTGAAACATGGCGGCGGCTCGGTGATGCTGTGGGCCGCCATATCATGGTTTTCATTGGGTCCTGTGGTCACACTTAGCGGACGAATCACTGCCAACGATTATGTCGCAATTTTAGGAGACCACTTGCATCCTATGGTCCGGATGTTGTTCCCGGACAATGATACCATCTTCCAGGATGATAATGGACCCATTCACACAGCTGGCGTTGTTGCAGCGTGGTTTGAGGAAAATCGGGACGAAGTTCAATACCTCCCCTAGCCCGCCCAATCCCCAGATAACAACATAATTGAACATCTGTCGTCCGTCTTGGAAACACGACTCCGGCGACGATTTCCACCTCCATCTTCTCTCACAGAACTGGCCGATGCCCTGCACGAGGAATGGTGTAAAATTCCACTTGCTACCATTCCCGACCTTTATGCCTTCATCCCACGTCGCATCAAGGCTGTTCTGAAAGCGAAAGGTGGCCCGACACCATATTAATCTGGTAAGTTGCAATTTCGTTCAGGTGTTTCCATTTTTCTGATCACCATCTGTATGTAGATGAAACATATTTTACATACTTTCCATACTCCAGAATATGGTTGATCATACGATTCTGGCAAATGTTTTCGGGTGTCTATGTCCAAGGAACGACGTCTTGTGATAGTTCACGCCGGAGGTAAGGATGGGTTTGTTCCTAATACTTTACTAACGTTTAAATCTAATTCGAACAGGGGACTACCACGATGACATGAACAGCGATAATTTCATGAAATGGCTTCGAGAAAAACTAATTCCTAATCTTTCACCCAGATCTGTTATTGTTTTAGACAATGCCTCGTATCACAACGCACAATTAAATCCTGCCCCCACTCAAGATTCTTTAAAAAAGATATGCAGAGATGGTTTCAAGAAAAGGGGTTACCTTTCACGCCTGACATGACACGACCTGAATGTACGAATTAATCAAATTATATAAACCTAAACAAGTAACCTACAAAGTTGACTCCTTGCTAAATGAATACGGACATTGTGTATTAAGACTTCCACCATATTACCCTGAATTGAATAGAAAAAATATGGGCACTAGTGAAGAACTGGGTGGCATATCACAACACAACCTTTAATTTGGAAATAAAACGCCAAAAATTTCCCAAGCAAAAAAGCGAAGCAGAAAAAACCGAGTTTTTTTTCAAAAAAGCCGGTTTTTTTCCGAGCCCTTGCATCTCTACTTAGTAGTATAACCTTCACTTTCGATGCGAGGTCTCCGAGTTCAATCCCAAGTAGCAGTAGTGTTCCCCACGAGAAAGAAGAGAAATAAGATTTTATCGCAGTCCAAAAAAAAAAAGCAATAAATAAATAAAAACTTATTCCTTTCTAATTTTTGGTTCAATTTTCGCTCACAAAATAATATGAAATATAATAGGCATAATCAAGGGGGGATCTAAGGGGAGGCTAAGGGGCTATAGCCCCCCCCTTGACGCTCAGGTTTACACTGGATAAAATGGGCTTCAATTCAGCTTTACACTGGATAAAACGGCAAATTATGGTCTAGCCCCTTCCTTGATCATATCCTGGATCCGCCACTAGGCATAATTGTATTCAAAAATCAATGGGAGAAATTACATTTACAGTTTTGAGCCAGTTTTTTAAAGTTAGGTTCGCGCGGGGAGAAGATTATGCGAAGAGTGACTTCAAGGTGGGCGGCCGTTAATCTTGAGGGACATTGGTTATTCAAAAAAAATAATCACTTGACCTATTTAGCCTACTTGTATTGCAATAAGTCAGAATGCGCCGAATCACACTGAGATAAAAAACTCTTTGAACTGCCTGTGCTGAAGAGCAGAACGAAACATGATAAAATTAATCAGTTTGATCAAGCTGTCCATTACTTCTTTCAGAGTGGCACGAAGTTTTCCACAAACGGCTGCCTGGATGCGCTGATAAGATAGTAGTCCAGCATCCTTATCCTTGATTCTCTTTACTAGTCCATTTCCGTTGCCACCCTACAAAATACATAGGAAAGAAAGCGGATACGTGCTGTCATTTCTTAGCCATAGAACATCCTTCACACAATTACCTCAAATAAGCAAAATGTTAGAGGTACAGTGTCAAACGTTAATTGTGTTGGGATGGAACTGAAAGAACCAAAGAGAAAACCTCTGCGGAAGAGAAAATGTGATCTAGAGCCAGATACAACAGAGTTTCGGAACGACTTTTGTTAAGCAAAGCAACTCAGAACCAGGAATTAATCTCAACACAGCAAAAATGTATTGTGAATGAGCATGACGCGAAAATTTTGTGAGGGATAAAATCGCAACCATGATGAAGAAACGTCTTTACTGGTCTAAGTTATACAAAGATTAGACCATTCTACAAAGGCGAAAGATAAACAAAACAGTACCGGTACATTAATTTCAAATTTAACATACTAACTAATTCTATGCCGTATGGAATCCGAGGGTTCAGTGCCGCATTCACAAAAACTTTCCATGGACCTTTGTCCTTAGCCAACTGGATTCAATTTTTACTTTCCATTCCCATTTCTGTGATATTTTCTCCCATCTGCACCTAGGTCTTTGTAAAGCCTTTTTTCAATTGGCGTTCATATTTCTTGCATTCTGGCTCCATGACCTACCACCTGAGCCTCCTACACTTAATCACCCTAATAATGTTAGGTAAATACTATAAATCATTCATTTCGTCGTGATGAAGTTCCCACTATTCCTCATTCCCGTGCTTTTGGATCCCAATGTTTGTCTTAGGATTTTATTTTCAAATACTTTCACTACGTTTCCTCAAGCAACAATCTTTTTCAACCGAACAGTACAATAGGCATAATTATCGTTTTATATACTTTTTTCACGTTTCAAATTCTTCGACAGACTGCGAAGACAAAAGATTTTGAACTGAATAATAACACAAATTCCCTCCTTGAGTCGACATTTAATTTCTTCCTAGATACGGTTTTTGTCTGTTAATGTTGATCGTAGATATTTGAAAACGTCCACTTTGTCGAAAGTATTATTTGATATTTTGATGTGTCCGTAATTTCCTGATGGTCGTGGCGGACTTCCAGGTATGTAGTTTTCACTACATTTATCTCTAAATACACGTCCATACAGGCGTTTAATAAAACCTCTGCACTTCTTCCTATTGTCCTTATATCACCCCTTATCAGACATATCATCAGCATAAGCCATATCTGCTGAGTGCCTTCACCTCTATATGCTGATTGTTGTCTTTGATTTTTCTGATGTAGTATTACAGAACAAAATTGAATAATAACAGAGACAACGCATTTGCTTCTTTCAGGGAATTCACGACGCCAAAGCTCTTGGACAAGTATTGTCCTAATCGAACTTTCTTTTGGGATTAATTTAAACATGTCTTAATTAATCTAACTAGCTTTTCCAGAATTCCAAATTCTGTAAAAATATTGTACAATGTCTCCTTCCTAAGCCTTCCAGAGTCGTAGGCCTTTCTAAAACAAATAAGTAATTGATGTACAGAGTTTTGTATTCTCATTTCGTTTCGAGTATTTGACGAATGGTAGATATCTGAACGATAGTTAATCGATTTCGTGTAAATCTGCACCGTTAATTTCAAATAATTTCATCTGCGTATAGGGTCAATCTTGCTAACAGAATGCTTGAGAGGATTTTGTAGGATGTCGACAGAAGAGAGATGCATCTATAGATATTACAATCAGGTTTGTCGTCTTTTATGTCAATCGGAACAATGATTGATTCTTTCCATTCTCGTGGCAATTCCTCCTTGTTCCAGATGAGAGGAATGTTTTGTTTCGAGCTCCACAACGTTTCTCATCCAACTAAAATTAATTTTATGAATTTCATCTACACCCAGAGATGTGTGTGTGTGTGTGTGTGTTTCGTTTTCAACTTCTTTATAGTAATTTATATTTTAGTTTGATTATCCTCTGAAATATACTGTTCTGTTGTATCATTTACCTTTCTTCACTTACTTTAATGTTTGACTGAGTATCGAGTAAATTGTCAAAGAAACCTTTCCATTCTGTTTAAAATACTATCCATATCCATGAGAGGTGCCGTCCGCTTTCTTTAATACAACGTATATACTGTGTTTTTTATTTTACTATTATCAAGTTTAATAATTATAGGTTTCAAGAGAAGTATTGTACATTCTGAAATTTCCCGCACGATAACAATGAAATTATGTGCAGTTCTGTCGTTCGTGTTTTGTATTGAACATAGTTTCGTTTGTGTTGTCTTCTCTACTACTCGTAGTTTAGTGCATTTCCAGTTTTTTCGCGCGCCTTAATTTTTCTTTGCTGAAATTGTAATGCAAGTATGCCTAATTTTAATCCAAGTAGTATCCTCAATACTACTTACTTCCGAACTTCTTAAAACCGAGAATCCATTCGACACGTTAATCCGGTATTCCATTGTCACTTAATTTTCCTCTAATTTCTTTAAATTAACCTTTTCCGTTTTCAGAGCCGAAGGTTTCCTTTTTCCAACGATAATGTCTATTATAATCGCTGCTACCGGGAAGTCACCAGGGTCACAGTCAGTTCCTCCAAATGACCGAACATCAGTTATACTAGCCTGTCTTCTATCTACTAAAACGTAATCAATTTCATTATGTGTTTTTGCATCTGGTGAGGGTTAGATATATTTATGAATGTTGCAATATGGGAATTTTGCACTCTACACGATAAGGTGTTTTGTTGTTGCAGAGTTTACGAATCTAACGCCGTTTTCATTACTTTCCTTATGCAGACTTTCGTTTCCTGTCATCGGTTAGAAAATATCCTCTTGCTCTACCTACACATTGAAATCCCCTAGCAGAATTTTCATATGGTATAGTGGGAGTCGGACAAATACACGTTTTACTTCTTCGTAAAGACTGTCGTTTATATCGTCATCGTTATCTTCTGTTGGAGCATGTAATTCAGAACAATAATATCAAACCACTGACCCTGAAGAATTATAAAAATAATGTCTATCATTAACAAATTAAACACGTTTAACTTCTGATGTTATTCGTTTGTGAACGAAAACCCTGTTCCTACATAGGTTGTTCAGTCTACGTTTGTCCAATTTCGACTTACCTAAAATTTAGAAGAATCCATGGCACCAGGTCCGTAAGTGCTCGATGTGTTTCCCTTGGTTCCTAACAATAGCCCGACAGCGTAATTTCCACTATAATAAACTTCTCTGAAGAACAGGGAGGGGAATCTTGTCCCATACACTCTGCACAGCTTTCCAAAGTCCTTTCACAGTTGTCACACGCCGTTTTCCCAAAGCCCGCTTCAGCAATCCAAATCCACAATAGTCCATAGGACTTGCATCTGGAGATTTAACAGGTACTTCATTCAAATGTATCACCTGTATACCACTTGCCTCCTCTATCTCCCTGTAGAATGCGAGGGACGATCGTGAGGTATGTGATGAGGCCTTGTCCATGTGAATGCGCACCGGATTGGCGTCATTTCCGTACATTGTTGGAATCTCATGGTCGTAGATCGGCCGCATGATCTGCTCCTGAAAATACTGCGAATTTATTTTGCAGTTCTTCGCCACCCTACGAATCTTCAGTTTACCTCGGTAACAGTAGCCAGTAATGACCATGAACCCTTTTGGGAAAGATTCTTTACAGACACAGACCCACCTTCTGAAGTTCTTGGCGCCTTTCTCTCGGTACATGATGGCTCTCGGTTTGCCGCAGTCGGAAAGGTAAATCCATGCTTCATCGAGCGTTAGGACGTACATCCACCGTTGTTTTGTCAGATACCGTTCGGACAGCTTCCGGGCGTTACACCTTCGTTCTTTTTGGTGGGCATCCGTGAGAAGATTGCCGCGAAGTTTCATGACTTTTTCCAGCTTGAGTTGATGGTGTAAGGTCCGGCTCACAGTCCCCAAAGACACGTCAAGACGATTAGCTATACACCTTTGTGTTGGCGGATTTTCATGCATTGCCATTTTGTGAAGTTTCCTCTGTATGGTGGAGGTGGCCTTGGTGCATTCCCTCTTCCTAGGCAACTTCGTTGGTGATCCAAATGGTGGAGCTTCGTTGCCCTTGTACTTTTTAATAACATTTTTTATTCCACTTAAACTGATGTTGTAACCATTCTTCTTGCACTGTTTTCTAATGACAGAAACACTAAAGTGGGCGTCATAAAAAGCCGCAACATAGCCTTCCCAAAACCGGCTTAGTTTGGGCGGCATTTTGGTCACAGAGCGGAAACCCACACACTTGGAAACAAATTTAACACAACACTCACAACAATGGTCCTGTGTTGTGCGTTATTGTCGTCCGCGCGGAAAAACAACTCCGTTCCCAGGAAGCCACTGCACAACACTAAAGGATGCCACGAGCCAGGTCGAGTGAGTCCATTCTGCCCGGGAGGAGGAAGGAACGAAATCGGCCAAACGTAGACTGAACAACCTCTGTAGTTGGCTATTTTTATTTCCTTCCCCATAAAAAAAATGTAAAATTTCCTGTCTGCACCGTTCCCTTTTCTTCTCAGCTAATGTCCTAAACTCCTACCAGGTCCACTCACTTGTTACAGATTTTAATGTGCCTGCTCTATAGAGACTTCTTATATTTCATAATCCAAAATCTCGTGTCCATTTTACTTTACCGGTGTCTTACCAAGTTATCAGTCTTGGCCAGTGGCGTATTTACGATTTTGTTTCGGGAGGGGCTTTGCTAACTTTCGGGGGGGGCTTTGCCTCGAAATGTGAAAATTCTGCAAGATACTTCATTTACTTTACTATACTAAGCAAGATTTCGGGGGGGGCTTAAGCCCGGAAGCCACCCCCCTAAATACGCCACTGGTCTTGGCCCAAGGGTTCTGTAAATGTTTCGAACGAGTGTCTTTCTCACAGTATGAGATTGCTAGCCTCACATTAAACCCTCAAACTGGAGGACCACTCCTTGTCGTCTGTTCCCGACTGCTTATTCAATATATTCGCATGTATATCTGTACTTTATTCAAGGAACGTTCAGTACCTCATGTAAACAAATACATGTGGTGTTCATTTTATTGGTTAAACAGCCTTGGAACATCCATGCGGCAGAAGAAAATAGTCCATTGTCAAGTAAGCTGTTTTTCAATGTTTTTGTTGCTTATAAGGCTCATTACCAGAAATGTAATTTCTTTACAATTAAATGACAGAAACAACACTGTATCTAAAAACTAAATTGAATTAATGCAATAAAAGAGAATACGCATGCGTAGAAAGTGGCTTTGAATCACAGTTTACCATATGGCCGCGTGCGAATAATATGTAAAACACAAGTACGTAAAACATATATCACGTTTCTTTCCTTAATTGATTCAGTAATAGACTTTTCATTTATGCAGAGAAAAAAGATCGTAATATGCAAGCTAAATTACACCAGAAGCTTTGAAAATGAATACATCCTAGAGCACATAAATATCCTACTAAAGCGAAGATCTTCGGTGCTTCTTTTGGCGTATGGACCAGGCAAAAATTATGTTTTAGAAGAAAAAGATCAATGAAAAATATGAAAAGATCACCAGGAAATGTGTGGCGTCAATAATGAATGAGTGTTTTCAATTTGATGAAATAATTATGCAAGACGGCGCATCTTGTCAGAGATGAACAACTCTCAGTGAAGTACTTGTTTAGAGGGCAATTTCTGTATTCAACAACAGAACAATATCCCAGATGTAAACATCAGTGGCCAGGAGATAGTCAAGACTGAACCCTAGGCTCGTTGTGATACGTCGTGACATCAGAATCAAAGCTAATGGCCTACAACATTCCCTAATTGATAGAATACATCCTTATGATTTAGAGAGAGTCCACTATTCTCAAATTGTGCGAATCATTGATTCAAAGTATATCGAAAAGATTTGCAGTCGTAATTGTAGACAAAGGGTCTGTTAGGCGTACTAACGTACAATACAGAGTGGCCCAAAAGTAGGTATACAGTCCCGTACCGATCGGTCATGACGTTTTACATCATTTACTTATTGTCATCCATACAGGTATTGACTTAGTTTCTTCCATATCTGTTCTTAATTTATTTTCACTTACACCTTAAGCTCGGAACAAACCGAAGCAAATTAATTCATTATCTTATTCATTTAAAATATCATACTTGAAAGATGCAGGTCTGTATACCTACTTTTGGGCCACTCTGTATATTATCAATAAACTCTAAACTCAGCTGTAGTAAGCTCTAAACTCCGATAAACAAAATATTTGTATCCTTCCGCTTGTCACAAATACGATTGGCTAGTGATGTATCACTCCCACTCCCCACGGGGAGGAGCAAATTATACACGTGCATTTTGACAATACTATCTCGTGTTATCCAGATACTTACAGCAGCAGCAGAAAAGAAAGAAAAGAAACTCGAAAGATTAAAAAAAAAAAAAAAGAAGTATTTGAATTTCGCTCGTAAATAATTGTTGCTTTGTGAGTAAAGGTTTGCCTTGTTGGTGTTTCACCACAACACTCGCGGAACCGAGATTCATGCCAGTCATCTTTCAGAACACGCGTCCACAGTTGAGTTGGAGCCAGAATTACTGCGCATGCTTAGTGTTTATTTCTGTTGTTTCATTAGCCACACTCAATTGCAGTATTATTAGATAATCCGTATTATATTTTTGTCATTTATAATAATATAGCAGTTTTATATGAAGCTTCATAGTAAAAGTAATAATGCAATCACATGAACTATTTTGCGGAGGAGTACAAGCGTCGGTAGGACAACAGCAAATCAGCGAGATTTAGTTTCACGTGGTTTTGTTTATCGCAGTTTAGAGCTTACGCCGAATAATATATATATGCAGTTTGATTTAGAAAAATAAAAGTTTGTTTCTAAATATATGTTTCAGTTACCTAGTTGGCTTATAATTTGTCCCACTATTAGAACATATAGAAAGAGAGAGAGAGCGAGAGAGGACATGTGTCTTGAAACATTCTTGTAACTTACAAGCTGACAGATAAAACTGAATGAAATTTCGTAACATTCAAGTATCGTAAATGGGACATTGTTTGACATACTCCGCAATACTACAAAATTAACATTGTTGGCATCCCAACATAAAGTTTTAATTTTCCAAATTGCGCTGCGCCAGGGTGTTACAAGTTTCAGATCTACGTATGAAATGAAAACTTACAATATCACATTTGTTATTCAGTGCTGCAGACTGATGATGTTACAGTATTACGACCGTTTTAATTTTGAATGTCTCTACAACAGTAATAACGCAGGTGAAACGGACAAGGCAGTGCACAGTCAAAAGTAACTTAATATCGATAATATGACCGCGATATGGGATGTTTCGAATAAAAAGAAACAAGATTACAATGAGTTGGCTTTCTTTCGAAAAACAACTCAAATAAGTATCGCCTTCAACCATGCAGATAGTTTTAAATAGACGTAAAGATTCGAGTGCCGTTTACAGTAATTTGATATCGAGCCGTTCCTGATATGACAAACATCGGTCAAGTTGCAACATTGCATAAATTTATGTAACTGGGAGAACCTGTAATTACAATTACCAGAAGCTATTGTAATGTTATAGAAACAAAGGAAAGTAATCGTTCTATAAGCATCCCACAAATGCGTCTTTTTAAGAAGTATGCAAAATCAATGTATTGAAACGAGTTAATGAATATTATTTGATGCTTAGAAAATCTATGTTTTACCGAAATCGGGATTACGTTATCTAACAAATGTTTGCATCAGCCACCAATGCAAACATAAAAGAGTTATGTGCCTATTGTTATGAACATATACACTCCTGGCTATCGTAACAGAGCTATGTTTCACGGGTCATTATACAGTGACCAGCCCAAACATTATGACAATCTACTACTTTCTGAACGAAGTCATTTTACTGACAATAGTTACAGGGCACAGCAGAACCGTTCTCCAGACTGTGGCGGGGCTCTCACTCTATCAATCAGTGTGATGTTTGTGCATAGAATGGGAAAGATCGATGGTATATCAGAGTTTGATAAGGGCCAGATTGTGATGGTCAGACGGCAGGGAACGAGCATCTCGGAAACGGCACGACTTGTCGGGTGTTCGCGAGGTGCTGCTTTAATGTCTTCCAAAGGTAGGAAAAGGATGGTGAAAACAGCACAGAATGATAAGGCGTGAGGCAGTCACATCTCATTAAATATGTCGGACATCGTAGACTGTCGAGGTTTGTAAAACAGACTAAAGCCGAAAGTGTGAAACAATAAACATCATACTTTAACAGTGAACGTAGCACGAATTAATAGTTCACCGCATACTTTTAGGTATGGGCTTCCGTAGCCCATATCTCACATGTGTACCAATGTTGACCGTATGGCATGGTCGATTACGACTAGAATGGACACGTGCCCATCATAATTGGGCCGCAAAGCAATGGTATAGCGTTGCATGGTCCGATGAATTACGATACTGCCTTCAGCATACTGGTGACCTGGCCAGAATGGTCGTCTTGCAGGGAAACAGCTTCTTGAGACGTGCGCGGTAGAATGACAACGAGCCGGTGGTGGCTCCATTATAATGAGGAAAACACTCAAATGGTAATCCATAGATCCAGGATTGTTGTGGAGGGTCCCGTGACGTCTTCTAGCTCTTGATATGTCATTGCAGATCATGTACATTCATTCACGCCAGTCATGTTTCCAGCTGGCACTTGCATCTTTCAGCAGGACAGTGCCCCCTGTCACAAAGCCAATGTTGTGCTGCAGTGGTTTGAGGACTACAGTCATGAAATGCAATTGCTTCAATGGCCCCATCTCACTCGATTTTTACACAATCGAACATCTTTGGAATGCCATTGAATGACAGATCCGAGATCATCAACCCCCTCTACGGAATTTACAGAAAATTAAGTGATTTGTGTATGCAGATGTGTTGCTCTATACCTATCCTGCGAGTCAAAGGTGGACATACCAGATATTAAGTAGGTGGTCATAGTATTTTGGCAGTGACCTAGATAGATAAATATACATTCTGATATTTAAAAAATACCGGAGTTTGAACCCTCTTTAAGTAACTTCGAGTGAGTAATTAAGTGAAATAAGCTAAATATTTAGCTTTACGTACCATGATTATGCCCTTTAAACTAAACCTTTGCGTTGTCATTGAACCTCGAGAAAAATTATAAACATAGCTTTGTGCTCCACGAACTCACTCGACTTATAATGGAACCATGGCCCACTGTAGCAAAGGTGAGCGCTCTACTACTGAATCTCCGTTTTATTTAACATCTCACGGTTATGCAGCAAGACTAAGGAAGACGGTGATAATTAGATGGATGATAATGATGAAATCACGAAGGTAGAAGGAAACGGGAGAACCCAAGAAAATCCAAGTTCACAGTGTTTTTCTACCATAAAGCCCATTTGGCGGGAGCTGGAAAGAAGAGGTTTAACGTATACGCTGCTATAGGGGAACCAAGAGATTCAGTAGTCCAAAATCGTTTTCCTTTTAAAGTTAATTTCAGTGAAGGAAATAGGAAAAAGTTACATGAAACTTGAAGGATTGGTGAACGACAGGGATGTTCTTTTTCGGACAAGAAATCGAAGCGTAACTTAGAGCTTTGTAATTGTGTCATAGTGGGGAGCTGTCCAGATACCAATTTCGGTCATTAATGACGAACGGGGAGTCGCGTAATCGTTGTTACATTTCCTTTTAATAGTTTTGCCACGTGGAACAAATTTGTGATGTAGAATCACAAACATGTAGAAACACAAACACACACTCAAAATTAGAAGCATTTTTACCTCTAATTGGACTTGTCGTTCCTATTTGAGTTTCATTGATTCTCATAACCAGCGTCAGCATTATCGTATGCGTAAGCAGCGATAAAAGTACACATGGCGGCAAAAACTGGCATAAAGTAAATATATGAAAAATGTATTGTTTAAAGTTTCTTCGCTGACAGACACACTGTAACTTTGTACGTTCTCATCGACCTATAACTCCTCTTTTAATATATTATTATTGTTATTATTATTATTATTATTATTATTTGGCGAATCTTATATTTTCACTTACTATTATAATTGTGATAGGGATACGTACTTAAAATCGTGGTATCTAGAATGTGTGTTTTTCTTTTTTAAATTTTAGGAAAGGGATGGCAAATTCCTGAGACCTGCCCTTCAGGTAACTTCCATTGAAATGATGTTACTTTGGATTTGGGATCATAGCCGTAAACCCATGATTCATCCTTCGTAATAATGATACTGCCTAGGAATGTCGAACCATTAGTTGGTATTTCCTCCAGTTTCCTGCTGATGATGACACGAGTGTCTTGATCCTGTGTGAGAACCCTCGGTATGAATTTCACCTATACATGTCTCATCCCTAAACCTTCGTGTAAGATTTGGTGACATAAACCGATCGAAATATTTCTCCCAATTTCACTGATAGTCAATCAAGTGTCGGATCTCAGAAGTGCACTGATGTGGGCAATTTTCTCTCCTAAAGAGAGGGATCATCCGCAACCATCCTTCCAGCTTGGAAAAGTGAATATCGCTCAAAAGTCATTGCGTGATTCATTGATGCCTCACTAAATGCTACTTGCAACACTTCGTACATTTCTGTAACCGTTTTTCAAGCTTAAAATAAAATTAAACACAGATTCACTGTTACTCTCGATAACCCATTTCAGAATCCGGCTCAGATTACACAACATATCACTCACACACCATCATGCCTCACTGAACTGAATGAACGATAACGCTGTGACGTCATAATGAGATAGTGCCACATGTACCTGCCGTAGAGTTTCTGAGCTACAAGGAATACTTTTGGATTTTTAAAAAAAATCGAAATTGAACGAATAGCCCTTACAAATAAAAGCGATAAAAGTACTTAAACATGTGAGTGCTTGGTCGGGTCCAGTAATTTTGCTGGTTTCACAAACGCCTGGACAGATGCAACACCACTTACATGTAGCTTTTCGAGGGGTCTAGGTCAAAACCCCCACAGCCAAAACTCCCACACTCAAGAAATGTCAAACACCCACACAAACGGTCATAATCCCCACACAAATGGACAAATCTCCCAAACGCACGAACGGTCAAAACCCCCACAGCCAAAACCCCCACACTCAAGAAATGTCAAAACGCCCACACGATCGGTCATAACCCCCACACAAATGGACAAATCTTCCAAACGCACGAACGGTCAAAACCCCCACAGCCAAAACCCCCACACTCAAGAAATGTCAAAACGCCCACACAATCGGTCATAACCCCCACACAAATGGACAAAACAGCCACACATAGCAACGGTCATTATCCCCACATAAATGGGCAAAACTCCCACACAAATGGTCAAAACTCCCACATGCAGAAATTGTCACAACTGCCACACAAATGGACAAAACCCCCACAAAATCGGACAAATCCCCCACACTCTGAAATGATCGTCATTCCACGTCTTTGTTGCGGCTCTTTATGACGCCCAAGAAGAATAGTTGCAACATCAGTTTAATTGGAATAAAAAAATGTTATTAAAAAGTACAAGGGCAATACATGCAAACAGGATCATTTCAGAGTGTGGGAGATTTGTCCGATTGTGTGGGGGTTTTGTCCATTTGTGTGGCAGTTGTCACTATTTCTGCATGTGGGAGTTTTGTCCATTTGTGTGGGGGTTTTGTCCATTTATGTGGGGATTGTGACCGTTGCTATGTGTGGCTGTTTTGTCCATTTGTGTGGGCGTTATGACCGTTGGAGGTTATGACCGACTACCAGTGTGGGGGTTTTGGCTGTGGGGGTTATGACCGTTCGTGTATTTGGGAGATTTGTCCATTTGTGTGGGGGTTATGACCGATCGTGTGGGCGTTTTGACATTTCTTGAGTGTGGGGGTTTTGGCTGTGGGGGTTTTGACCGTTCGTGCGTTTGGGAGATTTGTCCATTTGCGTGGGGGTTATGACCGTTTGTGTGGGCGTTTTGACATTTCTTGAGTGTGGGGGTTTTTGGCTGTGCGGGTTTTGACCGGTTCCCTTTTCGAGCAGTTACCAAGCCTGTGGAGCACTGAAACAGTTTTTTGCTGTGGAATTGATGCACGAAAAAAAAACTTTAATATTTATCTCTATTGATTGGGATCCAGTGAGTGCCATATACCAGAGACATTACCTAGGTATAACTCGTTTTGTGTGTAATGCATTATTTTACTACACGCTTCGTATGAGATGAAAGAAAAAACACTGATCATACCATGTGTTAGAAAATGGTTTAAGTAATCTAAAAAATATCAAATCTTGAATAATTGATGAAAATAAGTTTGTAAATCTTAACTCCATTCGTAGTCTTGCTCCAATTTCCCGTTATTCCAGCATCTCTTTCTTTCTCCACAGGAGACAATCTTGCTTATCATACTGAGTATGGATTGGAATTAAAATTGAAGCATGTTAAAATATTCACATCTGCCAGGATTTGATATTGGATTATCTGCCTGCAAATCCAATGCATTAACCAGTCTCTTACGGTAGTCAGTCCCTTGAGTTTCACAAAAAATATTAACTAGTTAAAATCCTGTCATGTAGGTCTAAATGAACCATTAAGGCCCTATGATCATTAATTTACTTAATTCTCTTTATCAAATTTTATTGTTTAAAATTGTTATTGCATTTCAATTATTGCTTTATTTTATTGTTAACGACCATTGCAATTCTCATCATTTCACATATTCAACCTGTTTTACATGAGTTATTGTGACGTAAAAGAAAATATGACTTTTATAAAAATACGTTTATACATTGCAGTAAATACAAAATAGGAATCTTTGGTGCACTGCAATAGAAATCTTTGGTGTAGTAAGTATCTCTTGTGAAAAGAGTCCCTAGATATTTGGAACAGTTGACCTCTTCAAGCTGTCTTTGTTCTACTCTGATTCTTAAATGCGTGTTTCCACGGGATGTTCAAATGACTTTTGACTTTTAGATGTTGATTTCCATTCCATATTGTTTTTCAGTGTCGACTATTCTTTTCATTATATCCTACAATTCTTCCTTGATTCTGGCTATAATAACCGTGCCGTCCACATGCCTCACTTTGTTGATGATCTGTCTTCCTACTTTCAAATCTCCCACTTCAATTAATACTTCCTTCATTAACCACTCACTGTAAACTTTGAATGACTGGTGTAACATACTATATCCTTGTCTAACTCCTCTCCCAACCTCCACATCGTTGGTTTTTCCTTGATCCAGGCGCAACTTCACTCTTTGTTCTGTGTACAGATTGCGAATGAGTCGACGTTCTCTCCAGTATTTCCAGAAGTTTGGTCCATATGACCCAGTCGAAAGTTTTTTGCCAGTCGATGAAGCACAAACACAACTCTTCCTTTGCGTCGAGAACTCGTTCTGATATAATTCTCAATAACCCAATAGCATCTCTGGAACCCAAATTGATCACCTACTTCCGGTAAGTTTTCTGTCTTACTTTCCAACCGCCTATTCAATATGCACGCAATAATTTTTCTAGTGTGGGAAATATAATTAATGATTCTGTGATTATCGCAGGTTTTTCTTTTTTCTTTTTCTTTTTTTAGATAGCACAACCATTAGAACATGGAGAAAATCCTTCACCAATTCTCCACTCAGGTAGATCTTGTTAATAAGTGTAGTTAGTACTTTCGTTGTATTGCCTCCCAATCTCTTCAGCAAATCCATCGGTATATCAACATCTCCATGGGCCTTCCTCCTTCGCATGTCTTTGATGGCTTACTATACTTTTCAGTATACTTGGTCCCCTTCTTCTGCTGCTTCAATTACGATATCTCTTAGGCGGTTCTGCTTGTCATATAGATCATTTATGTAACCCTCCAAGGTCCTAAGGATTCTTTGATGGTCCGCGGCTACGTGACCTTATTGACTTCGATTCCAAAAGCGCGTATACTTTTGCTAGTTTTTCCACCGATTCCTGTGCTTTCTGATACATCAGATAATATCTGTCATGGCGTTGAAGTTCTATTATTTCTTCATGTATTACTTCCATGTACTTCTCTCTGGCTCTGCCAGTTTCTCTTATCAATTCATTATTAAGCCTTCTGTATTCTTTGATGTCCATGATTTTCACTCTTCTGCGTTTTCTCCATCGTCTTAAACGTCTCTTCAGTTGCTATTGGTTTTCTCGGTGCTCTTTCCGTCTTTCTAATGCCGTTCTTGACTTTATCTAACAGAATCTGCTTATCTTCTCCCTAATTTTCCTCCAAGCTGTCTACCCTATCGTTTATTGCACAGAATATCTCTTCTATCTCTTTTCTCACATTACTTTCCATACTTCTTAGTCCTTCTAAATTCCATTTCCGGTTTCTCCTTCCATTTTCTTGAGTGACTTTAGCCATGTTTGCACATCCGCCACTAGGAGATTATGATCCGAATCAATGTCTGCTCCTGGTGGTATTTTAATGTCCCATACACTATTCCTGAAACGTTGCTTGATGAGAATATAATCGCTTTGGTATCGTCTTTTATCTCCTGGACTTTTCCACAGGTGCAGTTTTTATTTTTCTCTTCTTAAACCATGTATTTCTCATCACCAAATCATGTTGCCTACAAACGTTGATCAGCATCTGGTGCTATTTTGATGTTATTTAAATCTTTTATTAAGCATACATTTCTTCCTTGTAATTTACATAGTCACCAGCAAAGTTCCTAAGTTCCTCCTTTGTGTTATGTACACCTAGCAGGCACGTAGCCAAAGGGAAGGGGTCCAGGGGGTCCGGACCCACCCCTTCGAAACCAGAAATGAAAAAATATAAGAAACGATGAAACAAAAAGAAACGAGAAAAAGAAGAATCAGTGTTAAAAATAAAAAGTTACAGCAAGCTTTTGGTTACTCTTTCTTATGAGGAAATTTGAAATTTCTAGAAAAGCTCTCAGAATTTCTGTTATTAGTCAGGAAATTTCAAGCTTTCGAAAGCATAATGTCGTTTTGTAACAGTGTGGGCATCTTATATCACAATTTTCGTCCTCGCTTCTCTGCAGAATCAAACATGTTACTTCAAAAACAGTTTTCTACTGCTCCTTTAACCTGTCATTTAGAACAGACAGTACAGTTTGACGGAATAATGAAAACAAAAACGTTTTATGGAAAGAAATTATGTTATCATTTGATTCAACACAAAGAGGAACGCAGATATTGTAAAATATTTTACAAGACATTATTGATATACACTTTTTATAATAGTGGATATTTCCTTTTTATAATAGTTGAGATCATAATGAAATGAAAATTGTTATATTTGTATGAACAGAGGAAGACCCGTAGATGTTTTAAAATCTTTTTCAGTACTTTTTATATTTTTTTGCTCGAGATTTCTTTATAGTTTGTTATTAAAATACTTACTAACATGGACGCCGACTCTTTGAGTGCACCGGGGCTCCAGCACCCACACAAATAATCTTGTGGGTGTGGTGCACCCAAAACATTTTTAGTTTGATAGAAACAATATAAAATAAATATTTCTCACTTACCATTATCAAAAAAATAATAAGCAATTAAAACATTGGGATGGAAGTTAAAATTTCTAACCTCTAAAACACAATTTTTTGTTTTAAATATGTCTATGAAAAGGCAGCCAAGCAACATCTTGCAACTGCCTGTCTCTGGCCTAGTCAGAGGCAGCCCACACAATAATAATAATAATAATAAAATAAAACTATATTGTGAATATAATCGAACACAGCCCTTTATGACAGTGTTCATAAAAGATTTTAACTGAAAAGAAATCAATCAAAAAATATCAACACTCTCCTGAAAACATACAACACGTCTCACCATTGGTATGTACCCACATAAGTTTTGGAAAGTCGGTGCCGCTGCTTACTAATATACCTCCAGTTTGTTGTCCTAACAAACCAATATATGTTGCCAGTAGAATAGTTTAGATTGATCGAGCTCCTGGTGATAACTACAGTATTTCATGTCATGTCCCCCCCCCCATTACGAAATCCTGGCTAAACGAACCAACATATGTTGCCAGTAAAATAGTTTACAATGATTGAGTTCCTGGTGTGATGACCACAGTATTTCATGTCACGGACTCGGACCCCCCCATAACGAAATCCTGGCTACGTGCCTGCACGTAGGTTTGAAAATGAATCGATTTTCATATAGTTTTCTTGAGGCAGGCATCATCTTTTACATTACTCAGAACTCTAATCACTTTTTTTTTTCATTTTCTTACAAAGTCATTGGTTAATAAATATCAAAAGATAGAAAACTTCTGCTATCTACTCCACTAAATTCGAAAGTGGTAACAGATTTGATAAAATAATTTAAATTTATTCCAATGGCGTGGAAAAGTGAACGAATCTCTTTAAAAATATATGAAGGCATTTATATTCAATATTATTTGAATTAATAATTAAATTGCTATGAATGATTATGGTGGTTAAGTAAAATCTCCAGTAAAATTGGTTATCCACCTATATTACTTCTTTTGTAAAACATTTCATATTAAATGGCCGATTTGAGTTCAGATGCGCGTCTTCCATAAGCTTCTCGTATTTACTAAAATAGTTGTCTCCATTTCGCTATTAACAAAGGAAATTATCTGGGCGGATACTCACTTTTACTGGCACACAACATGCATATTAATGATTAGATTTTTATGAAATTTTTGTTCTACATATATTTGGACCTCAAACGTTCTTTCTAAGTTAATGCAATCATTGTTTTATCCAGTCTCCTTGATTTTCTGGGGCGGTCCAAAACCTCTGGGGGAAAACTATGTTCATCTTTTCTTTTTAATTTCTGCAGTTATGAGATAAAGCAGTCAGTAAACAGAAAAATTGAAAGAAAAAGAAATCGTAAACAGTAGCAATGTACTTTATGCATTCCACATCTTATGCGCTTCTATCCAGCGCTGTACAATATTTGGACATTTGTAGTCAAAAAATATATCTTCAATATGTAAAGATACAGTTTACTACGTGGGTAATTCAAACAGTCAAGCGCAAAGTTTTTGGTAACGTTAGCTCCAGATGTTCCTCAAATCAAAAAAGAGAAATTCTAGATACTTTTAGACAAATCTTCCTATACCACAAAGTGAAAGTTCCGATCAAATAGGCAGATATGTACAGTAGGTTCGTCGGCTATTACATTTAGAACGGAACTTGCTCTTATATATTCTATTTATTTGACAACCACTGTCTCACTGCTTTCCAAAACTTGATGACTGTGCATGCACATTTCGTTTATAGGGAATTTCATTTTTGAATATGAAACACGCTAGTCTTACGAAATCACTGCAAATTTGAAAATTTCTTCTTTCTCCTTTTCGGATTGTGTGCTGAATATCGAATATACAGAAGTATTTTACACCTTCATTATTCTTGCTTCTGTTAACACTTCTTCTGGGAGGGTCTTTTTTTTTTATTTTAAAAGTATATTATAGTTTGGAATTTTATATGTATTTTTCTTGTGAAATCTTTCGATATGAATGTATCAACTGAACTTTTGGAAGAAGTGTATCTTTATAATATGTACTACATAGTGAATAAAGATCATTACCATTGTTTAGTGCAGTGGTGTACACAGAATTTAATCGAGAGTGGGTTCAAGCTCCCTAGTTCATATCGTTCCAGGATTTTTGTGTACATATAGTAAGGAAGTGTGTATTGTTTCATATCTTGTTAAAGGGTTTAAAATGCGGAAACCTCCCTTTACATATCCACTGGTCTACTGGCAGAAGCTACGTATGTTTATCACCGTCTTTAAACCAGTAATGTACATCTACGCGTAAAAGTGGATAGTCTACGTTTAACGTAACACGTAGACAGTACGAACATCGCAGACTATGCAATCTATGTAGATAATTCGTAATTAATCTGATAATTCAATGTTTTCAATAATGTATAAATTATAGTTAGAAAATATAAGATTTACTGGTAGAATAGAGTTTGGAAGTTCTTTCTAAAACTGAGGTGAAAAAGGTTCGATGTATCGTGTTAATATGTACTTAACTCCAATTAAATAGGCGTAAGGTGACAATAATGTAATATTGTTTATAGCGCAAAGGTGTCTGTGCCCAGCAATATGGTACTGTACAAAAGAGCATTACTTTTTATTTTCCAACATAAGTATTGGAAACAAATATCAGTCTGTAGCAAACTGTCATGTGATTATTGATACTTGTAGGTAGTGTTATTGTTAATGCTTGTTCTTAGTTGTAACCGAATATCTTTCATTACTTGTAGGATGTAGAATTTAGATTTCTGGGCTTTCAGCGTCTATGGCCATTTAACCCGTCACCTTTAAGAGATGACATCCCTCGGCGAGCACCTATTCGGGGAAAGGGAAGGAAGGAAGCGGCCTGGGACCTATAATGTAGGTACCATCCAGGCATTTGTCTGGTATGAATGAGGAAAACTCAGGAAAACCTCATTCAGGATGGCTAACTTGAAAAAGCTTTCTACGCTTTTCCGCCGAGTGACCGCATCGGGAATCGAACCCGGGACCGCTCACACCGAAGGCAGGAGCGTTAGCGACTACGCTTCGTTACTTTTAAAAAGCCAATATAAACATAATTGAATTTAGAGACGGAGATTGTTAACCTCCATTAGCGGCACAGTCAAAGTGTTGCAAAGGCCCGGTGGTAGAGAAAACTTTCACCGATCAACCTTTAGGAGTCCGTTCTCGAACCGCCCCTGAATACAGTAACCACATTTTCTTTACATTACATCTTCCGCAAGAACTACAAGTGTTTCGGTTATATAATAGAGTACTTTTGATTAACGTTATTTGTTTCATTGTTAATTCGAATTCGAGTTATCTTTCGACATCCGTGCAAGTTAAGAACATTGATTCATTATGTAATGACCAGCATATAATGTCATTTCTTTGGGAGAAACTTAAACTAGGAATCTTAATGTTTAGGTGTCTTAATAAACTGGCAGCTTTACATTTTGCCAGGCAAGTTTGGAGAACACAGTAGCTTTCGTAATAACCCCGGTTGAGTTTAATCCTGAGGTAGAGAAGGCAGATGAACACTTTAATGGGTTAGAATTCCTTGTTACAGAACATTTGGTAAGATCATCGAGTATATTTTGTAGATATGATCTGTGCACTTGTTGCCTTATAATGGATTGCATAGCAGGTGCAGTTATACAACCAGATGCTTGACATTACTTTAGTTCCTCGTAATACAATAATGAAATTAGTTCCTTCAATTCCATTTCCTTTGTCAAATATTATACTTCAGCCTAAAAGTTTCAAACCTTGTCCACACATATTATCTATTTGTATAATTTTGTAGTTATTTGGTGTATAAGAAAATAACATTAATTACAGTCTACGTTGTCTACATAGTCTATACGGGAAAAAGTGTGGCGTAGACTACAGACGTGATCAAATTATTAGACTCACGCTCGAAAAATGCAAAATTGATGTAGGAGTCCTAATTTCAGAGTTCTAGAACATTTAATTTAAAGGTTAAACCACCAATATAGGATACTTCATTTGTTTACTGTACAGTTGAACTGGTGATATTACCGTTGAACAGCAGATGGTATTAGTGAGGGGGGGGGGGGATTCTGAAAGTGGTGTTTCAATCACAGTCTGAAGTGGTGTGGTTGTTGTAAAAAGTTAACGACATTCAAAGCGTTCAACAATTCGAATGGGCCAGTTTAAAATGATCGTGACATGTTTCATGTATCAATCTTTTATTCTGTGTAGTCATGTAATTGCAGCATAATGGGAAAAACAAAAGACCTTTCTCCGCGTAAAATGTTAGTTAACAAAATACTTCTGGTGGAAATAAGATATACACGGCAATACATTGCTAGTAGAGTTGGGATAGAACAAAAAACTGTGAGTAGAATCTCTGTTGAAATGAACAAGAGCCAAAATAGGGTTGGGAAGTGTGGGTGAAAACCAAAGCTATAGCTAAGAGGTATCAGAAAACTAAAAGGATTGGCTCTGGGAAAGAGAAGTGCAACTTCTAATAGACTTAAACATAAAAATGGCTGTGTATGGCGCAGACATTGGCCGAAAGTGTTCGAAAGGTTTTTTGTACCGAGGGAATAAAAGCCCACAGTCGAGAAAAAAAAACAAAAATTAGAGTCTACTCCAATCATGGCAAAGAATCGCCTCGAATGGGCACGAGGCCTAGAATATTGGACTGCTGACGATTGGAGAATAGTGTGTTTCGGTGATGAATCATGTATCTGTGTGTGTGATGGATGTTCACAATATGTGCGACGTTGTCCTGGGAGGAATTCAAGTTGGAATGTCTTTAATAAATCGTGAAGCATCCTACTCCAGTCATGGTCTGGGTGTAATCTCTGTCTTCGGGCCTGGAAGACTGTGTATAGTAGAGAGGACAATGAAGCACGACTAATACCTACAAGTTCTTCAAGAAGAACGGTTTCCCAGACTGCACTCTGTTTTGATTACGTACAATTCATCTTTATGCATGATGAAGTCCCATGCCACCGGGCCAAAGCTGTGATAAAATTCTTCGAGGACATAGAAATTAGTATTCTTCCGTGGCCAGGCACTAGTCCTGATATGAACCCGATTGAAAACTTTTGGAGCTTCATGAAAGAAAAGCTAGAGAAGAAGCACGTTAGAACCAAACTTCATTTGATCAAGGAGATCAACATTGGTATCACAATGTGGTATCACGATTTGGTATAAAGAGATTTGTGGTATCACGATGCTGAATTGAAGGCAAAATGTGCTAAACTCGTACATAGGATGCCACAAAGGATAAAAGACTTAATAAAAAATAAGGGATTTCATAAGAAATATTAATCTTTGTGTGAGAGATAATTTTCTTGTAAGTATTCCATTTCATTTTTTGTTTCCAATTTGGATATACACACTTTATAGTAATTATATTTGAATGTTACATACGCATTTGTTTTATTGATATTGAAAAGCATATACCACATCCACTAGAATTAAGACAGAGTTACATAGTAGTAATTTCGACTAAGTTCGAACGTATTTTCTCACGTAATATTGTAAGAACAGTAAAATATTCAGAAACTGAATGTTGAGTCTAATAATTTGAACACGTCTGTACATGTAGATTACAGTTGAATCACGCTTAGACAAAATTATAGTCTATGGCACATCACTGCTTTAAACGTCAGCATAATGTCAATAGCTTTCTCGATTAAACTTCGCTTACTTCAAGAAACTATTGTAAAAGTACAATCACCCCAAGCAATTACACCTTGCAAATCACAAACACACCACATCAATACACTATTACTTTCTATCTCTCCATCGTGCTGCTACGAACTCGTACGCTTCAGCCTAAGATAATATCGAATGTTTTTAGCAAATTTTTGCAGTCATTCTGATAGCAGCACGAGGGAAAATGGAAAATATATAATCGACATAATGGATGAAAACATGTCAATGAAGAAATGAAAATGAAAAAGGTCACTACACTAACAAAAGACTAGAAGGACGGAAAAACATAAATTGTACATGAAAAGTTAATCTGATACAGAAAAATATATACCTACATGCTACACCTACCTACACATGTTTAAAATTAGGGGGAATTCTACAGCCTGAAGGGAGGGATTTTCTTTGGATAAAAGACTTGTATAATGCTTTTGTAAGCGATTAAATAATGAAGAAATGATACAATGCATCTGAAATACCAGTGGAGAATGTATAATAGGATTTTTCTGTTGTTGCAGACGTCATCAGTTCTGTGGACTTCAAAATTAGGTCCATAGTAGAGGCAACTATTGGTGATGAGTCACGTCCTGTCGACAGTAGAAAAGCAATTGTTGATGAAAATAATTTGTTCGTACTTCAGGCAAGAGATAAGATCAGTGTTTGCCCTCATTGTGGAAGAGGATATCGTTGGAAAGGAAACTTACTTCGACACATGAAATTTGAATGTGGCAAAGAAGCTCGAATGATGTGCCCGTTTTGTCCTATGCGGTGCAAACATAAATCTAGCTTAATGCGCCATATACATACCGTACATAACAAGCCATAGTATGAAATAATAATGTGGATATGTTATACCGATAGGTTTTCTTTCCATAATTTTACATTAAAATTAAGCTTTCAATGATAAATTTAATTTTTATTGTACGATATGTGTCATTTCAAACTTTGTTCTATATACTTTTTCTCTTTGTGGGTTTTTAGTGACTAAAAGATATTCTAAATTATTATATTCTTTTCAACTATGAATATATTACATGGTGGTATAGAAGATATTGTATCTTATTAAAGCATGTTACTACAAAAAATAAGATCAAGAAAACGATCGTCGCAATCCCTGCGAACAAAGGAAGGGTTAACGTGCGATATCAGTGAGTTGTGGATACATTGATTCAGTAATGCATATTAGTGATGACGTAACAAAATAGCGACTGGTTGGTTACTCTGAAAGAGTATGTGACGTAAATTTGACTTTAGAACTTACCACATCATTACAAAGAAGAGAAAAGATATATAACACGAGAATTTCGCCACTTGGTACTTCACTGTTAACCAAAATATAACTTGAACGTTTTTTCTTTATATTTCATCTTTGTAAACTAGGCATATGGCATGTTCTTGGTATAAGCAGCATTGATTTTGACAATTTTGTCGACCTCATTAATCTTAAGTTTCTCTCTGTAGTAAAGTAGTAGCAACTAAAAATCTCGAAATTATTATTATTATTATAATTAATTATTGCATTGACGCTGAAAAATCCATAGGTATTTTTCATGAATAACCATATATATGATGGTATTATCTTTTCCAAAACCACTTAGGTAGTTGATTCGCCCATTTGACAACAAATTTCCAACGGTCACAGATAGGCGGCGCTCGCACAGTGTTCTACACTTGTTCTTTCTTTTCACAATATGCCGTGGTGCTAACGGATGCTCGATAGTCTTGCAGACACTTTCAACACCAATTTCTCATGGATTGCACGATTAGCATACCTAGGTTCAGCAATACTGTCGTTTGATGTAGAAAATAGTAGCGCGAGATGACAGTTTACGGATAGTACTACGAAAGCAATAGAATAGGGATGGTGTAGACTAACATCACTATGCACTTTTGACGTCAGAAACCGCTATATAAACAGATGACAGCGTTCGAATGAAGTGCATAGAGGTCTAAATTTCTTACAGATAAACATATTCTCGTACTGCTATATTGTCGCATATAGAGGATATGCCAAGAAGATACATGTGTAGAAACAGAAAACAAAAGGACCCATACGCAACGACCATCTTCAGCAACCCATACGATGTGATCACACCACGAGATGATAAACATCTTGTGCGCACAGTCGTAGCGCACTATGGAGCGTCGTCTACAATGTTGGCACGACTCTGGAAAATTGTAATGGGCATGGACTTCTCTGTGTCAATAGTGTTTCCTGAACGCATGAATCTGATGCAGTCCTTCCATTGATCCGGAACCGCAAACATGTCATGGATCAATGGGCGTGTAAACATCATATGTGCTGAGTAGTAGATGGTAATGTATCCGGACCTCAACCTGAGAAAAATAGACACCCCATTCACGTTACATGCTACTGTAATGAACACGATCTGTCAGTGTACATTGCCTAGCGTCTTAACTGCAAGTGGTAGATATGATTGTGTGTGTGCTATTTCGGGCAATGTGTAATCTCAGCTGCTACGCATGCACAGTTTATCTCCATTTTCACCAAACGTTATCTATTTAATCTTAGAATTTTAATGAATAGCATATTAGTATAGAATATAGTTAATCTAGGTCAATGGTTCACAGCCTTGTTTATCTGACGTTCTCTTCGTAAACCGTGCATACTTCAAGCCCTCCCCCTTGCACGTTCTCTCTGCTGTTCGTCGATCTTATCCCTTTTCCGATTTCAGATGCAGCGTTGAATTCAGTGAATTTTCAAATCAAAATAATAATAATAATAATAATAATAATAATAATAATAATAATAATCTCACCAATTTATGTTTATTTCCAGCGAAAATTCTGCATACCATTTTAGTGCAGTATTATTATTATTATTATTTAGCAGCTTTGTTGTTACTCTATTTTACTTGTATGATACTTAAATCAGCACCTCTTTGCTGTAGCAATTATAAATATTTCTGTCACTAGCCTGTGCCTCTTATGAGCTCTTGAGGCCCCAAGACTAGGAACCACTAATTACTTTTACAATTACTTTTAATTATTTTTAATTACTTTAAGATGTATTACTTTTACAAAATTCCACACTACAGGAGCAAACGTAGGACTTATTGTAAAATTCTGCTTGTGCAGCCGAATAAACAATGTCACAATCTAATATTAAAAGTGTAAAAGTTTGTTAATTAGGGTCTGCTTCAAAAATACAGAATTGTATTTGAAAGTTCAGAAGAAGAATTTGATACTCGCTAATTTTGCAAATTTTACAGGAGAGAACGCCAGCATATATCATGTTAATTCTGTTATATGGATTTTTTTCTTCTATTATCTAAGAAGCAATCAGGTTGCTCCCTTTTGACATGTACTGGTTTATAGGCTTCAGGAATCCCAGTAAATTATTATAGATAAAAATGGAAAAATGTATTATCCAGTTCTCTCCCCTACATTTTTCATTTGATACAGAATAGTAGACTTATTCAAGTGTTCCTTTATTTCCGATGTTTAGATAAGCATGTATTTGTCAAGTTGTCTTAGGTTTGAGTATAGAAATGTTGTTCAAACATTTTGCTAGTAAATGCATTTATTTGCAGTTTACATCGCCAACCTAGAAAACAAGCTCGATTCTTGGTGAGTGGAAAGCAAATACAGATAGCTACAAGCAATACGTCACCTCTCTTGGAAGGCAAATACCGACTTTCTGTAGGTCTTACCCTTTGGTGCATGCAATGTTGCCAAACGTATTTTGAGATGGAAAATATCTATTTCGTCGGGTGTACATTGATTAACCCCTTCCGCAACAGTGATGTACGCGCGTAGGTATTCAGCTCCCTCAAAAATACACTTTTGCTTTTGCTTGATATTGCGAGGCTAGCGTAGTAGTCTTTGAGAGAAATATGACTATTTCACAGTGTTATTATTCAGTAGTGTGTGTGTATATATACGAAGATGTTTCTCCTAAATGATTTAAATTTACTTATTTTTGGAGCATTTTTCAATTTTATGTAGCATTGCATATGAAACGCTACCAGATTTCTGACAATTTTTAATTGAGGTTTAATTAGGCTGTATATAGCGTAATTAGTCTGTATCTATACATTGCATTTATCCTTGTGCTTCAGTCAATCTTTCTCTTTGCACTTCATTTACCAACTGCACATTATCTTTTTATCGTACGCATATAATTTTCTATATATTCAGTACCGTGCTATGAGGGGAGCGAGCGGAGCAACGGCCCCGGGCGCCGAAATAAGGGGGTGAAAAATTCGGGAGAAAAAAAGGAAAAAGAGGAAAACTTACTTGGAATATATGGATGGGGCGTCGTCGTATATTCTCGCCCTGGGCGCTGATTTTCCATAGCACGGCACTGTATATATTATGATAGTTTACTGAGAAATTTCGAAGTGAAGTTTGTAGTTTAACGTCCTACGTTTATGTTCTAATTATTAGTCCCACGTTTATTTGTTTTATTATGATTATAGTGTATCATCTGAAGTTATACAGTTAACATGGCTTTGATAGCCTGCCTCATTCCTCCTCGGATTTCGCACTGGTTAGCGAACTACAAACTACAAATCAACTGCAAAAGCTAATAATCACAACCAGTGCCGGATTTACATATAAGCTAAACAAGCTATAGCTTAGGGCCCCACTCTTTTGGGGGTCCCAAAAATTAAAGGAAAAACAACTGGATGTTCATTTTCAAAATTTAAGAAAAATAATAAATAAAGTAAAATGTACATATAGCAACAGTGCTTCGTGTTGCGTAGACTCCTGTGACGTAAGTAATGGGCACGGCCGTAACTTGTGGGGGGCAGGGGACAGCTTCCTCCCAGGGAAGGTCCCTGCCGTTTGAGGGGAGCCCATTTTAAGCGAAAATTTTCTTACTCCATATACGATACGAACATGAAATTATAAATGAAGTATCAAACAGATTCACTACGTTACATAAACTAAACAGCACACAAATCTTATATATAAAAGAGAACGCACAAATCCTTTGTTCCCTCATCACGCTAATACGGCTGAACCAATTTCTTTCATTTTTGGGGGGTTATTAGGATTTGGACCCTAGATGGTTTTTATCATATCACTTTAATTTTCAATTACCAGTGTCTTGAGATAATTGACCATTCAAGTGTCCATAACGTACAAATCCTTTGTTAGTTCATCATAGGTAAAAATAAACGTATTTATATGCAACCCGCATGACCGTGTCACTCGGCGGGTTAACATAAATGACAGGCGATATAATGTTAACATTTACTGCAATCTACTATGGTTTTTATCATATCACTTGAAAGCGAAAAAGTAAAAATTATCTAATTAACAAGGTTTATTGCGTTCCGGGGTGAACCCAGCGAAGCGGGGTGAACGCTGCTAGTAGTCAATAAAACAAAAATGATCGTAGGCCCATTTTAGTAAAAAACAGTCTACTATTAGCGGCCCTAGAAATAATATTTATTTGTATGGCTTTGAAATTTATCAATATTGTCCCCTTATTTAATTTGTCATGTATGGAACGTACCAAGGGACGTAACTAACGGCCCCGTAGACTTTGCCGTGCGGGAGGGCCCACATGCTCCGGGGAGCTCATAAAGAGTAAGAGAAAGATGGAAAAAGGGGGCCCAAGAATTAGAAAAACAACCTTTCTAGGGGCCCTAAATACGCGTTTAAGTGCTTGCGCCCCCCTAAAAAATCTAAGGTACGGCGCTGGTAATGGGGCCCCGTGTGCTAGCCTGTTTTCTAAAATATCATTAGTTTCTTCATTTCTGGATATAGGGTGCCTACGTTCATTTTGATACTTAAAGGACCGCATTACCAGTAGCTTAGGACCCCACCAAACCTATATCCGACTCTGATCACAACTGTTAGTCACAAAACTACATGTGAATGTGTTAAACCAATATCGATACTGCACAGAACAACTATTCAGGACTGGAAAATGCAAAGGAGAAAGGAAAACACAAGTGGGACGTGGCAAGTGCACATTGGAAGGGAGTCAATCACATTTCGAGAGAATAATCATGTAGTCGCAGCTAGCCAATCACATTGTTGAATCAATTACATAACTTTCACTCCCTGCTATTCGAAGACATAAAGGAATGAAACTCGAGAATTGAATAAGAAAGGAACGCAATTTAAGAGTAATTTATAGTTGGCTAATAAATGTACATTATAAATATGAATTTCGGGACGAATTTTGTTTGGGGGCAGATTTATAAATTCGGGGATGTGCCCATCAAATAATGATGTATAGTTATCCTAGTGTAGAGTAATAAGCAATGTACAGGGTGTCCAATATACAATGCGACCCGGAATTTGGGATAGTAGAACTTTTGAACCTGAAGCGATACACAAATAACGGTTATACTAAAATGAAGCTTTGTTTATGCATATTTTTTTAAACTAAGAAGTAATGATTGAAATGTACTAGGAACCACACAGTGTTGCCAGTTGTAACCGAAGGTGTAAATCAATTTGTTTGCAAAACATATAAATTGACTCATAACTCATACGTATGGATGTTTTATCGTTAATTTTCAGTTTTCTTAGTTGGAGTAGCTTGGAAGCTATGGAGCAGAAAAAAGAATTTTTGATTTCCACCGATAATTAATCTGATGAGGCCTCTGTAAGGGGAACTAGGGAAATCGTAGTTTTCATAAGTTAACACTGAATTGGCAACATTGCTGATGTTTCAGTGTACCAAAAGGTGTGTTAAGTATTTGTGAACATTATGCAATTGCTGAAAACAACGAAAAAGAAACTTTGAAATTATCATGATAAAACTTTTACTTACATGCACCTGGTAACACTGCTATTCATTTCTGTGGAGATACTTAAAGCAAGAGGTATACAAGAGCAATCCTCGAACTATGCAAGACCTGGGAACGAACATTTGCAGTGCCATTGAGAACATTACCACTTGTATTCTTCGTAAAGTAGCTGCTAATATGATGAAACGTGTGAACCAGTATTTGAATCAAAACAGGGGGCACTTCCAGCATCAGCTGTACAGCTGATAACGCATTTCGTGGTAATACCAGTGTTGCCGGGTGCATGTAAGTAAAAGTTTTATCATGATAATTTCAAAGTTTCTTTTTCATTCTTTCCAGGAATTGCATAATGTAAACAGATCCTTAACACACCTTTTGATGCACTGAAACATCAGCAATGTTGCCAATTCAGAGTGGAAATTTAAGAATATTACGATTTCCTTAGTTCTCCCTTACAGAGGCCTCAACTGATTAATTATCGGTGAAAATCAAAAATCCTTTTTTCTGCTACATAGCTTCTATGCTATCCAACTAAACAAACTGAAAATTAACGACAGAACATCCATACGTATGAGTTATGAGTCAATTTACATGTTTTGCAAAAAAAAAAAAAAGGTTAAACCTTCGGTTACATCTGGCAACACTGTGTGGTTCCTAATGCACTTCAATCGTTACTTCTTAGTTTAAAAATATATGTATTAACAAAGTTTCATTTTGGAATAACCATTATTTGTGTATCGCTTTCGGTTCAAAAGTTCTACTATCCCAAATTCCAGGTTCCGTTGTATATTGGACTGTATTATAACATTTCATTTAAACAATTTTATAAATATTTGCTAGATTCCAGTTATCTGCACATACACGATCTATACTACGCAGAATTTTTTAAAACTATATATTTACTTGATTATTAATAGGCATTAAACATGAAGTATTATTCCGAGTAATATCAACATTTTGCTTATATATATACACAACATCTCTTGACACCTTCTTGTAACTTTTAACCCTTTATTTGGCACTGTTGCTCTTAAGCAACATCGCATTCTATTGCGTTATCTGCACGAATTATGACTCAGTGATAATTTAATTGGCATTTCTGTTTTCATACAATATTCATTTACATGTTTGACGGGTCGCTTCTTTAGGTACTTCTAACCTTCGTCAGCAGGGGACAGTCAAATTTAGTATTGTAGAAGCTTTATCTCCTACGTTCCGCGAAAGTTCTTTTCTTATTTTTTTTAATTTGTGGTTTATTGTTTTGTAGGAAAATATTTCAACGAAACTGTTGCAAATTACTGAGAGTATTCTTCTGATTTTTGACCATAATAGGGCAATGCTCTTCAGTAGCTACACATAAGACCTATTTTATGGCAATGTTGGTTTAAAAGAAACATCCTGTATTATGTAACCAAAGTACAAAAATACTTTGAAAATTACGCAATTATGATCAGGAAGACGTGGTTCAACCATAAAAGCAAACTAAATATTTATTTTTGTTTTAACTGTCAACTCATGCAGGAGACTTGTCCTTTCGTTTGATCTATATTCTGCAGTCAGTGTTTACAGCGAATAAGTGTTCACTAACTTGGGAACGTAGGTCAAACGAAAGGACAACAGTCTCCTGCATGAGTTGACAGTTAAAACAAGAATAAATATAATTGAATATCATTGATATAGCAAGCAGCAACAGCAAGGAGTACTTACGAACATTTTGTCAAGTGTGCATTTTGATTTTCCTCTCCTTTTGCTGATAGCGGCATTCTTCTCCAGTGCTGCTGTGGGTGTGATAAGACAGATAACTAGAGGAAAGAAACGAGCTTGAAAGGCGTGAGTGGACTAACCATTCATCCTACCTTATTTTACTTCACAACATCGAATTTCCAGTTGAATTTGTGAAAAAAAAAACACCTCCTAAAGTGTGACGTCATTCCTTAATACTTTGACCCCCTTCTGCTCAAAAACACAAAATGCGCTTTGTTGTGTAATATGGTGTACTTAAGGACTAACTATTCCCAAAATTTCAGATTTTTATTCAAACCCATTGGAGATATAGGACAGTGAAACATGCCAAATTGGCAAAATTCCCCAACTTTACGATTTTTTCAAGCCTTTGAGAGCAGCTACAGGTCTATAAATTTTTGTGTATTAACTTATGACCCCGGACTACATGCACACACAAATTCAGACCTCTACGTCAGTTGTTTCCTCTTCCCAAACATGTCTTCAATGTCCAAAAATGTTGCTACTGTAGGCCCTAATTTCCACCCCTTCAAGTGGTTTTAGGCAAAAATGTTAAAAGATCAAAGTTTTAGCTCTGGAACAGTTGAAGACGTCCAGCAGTTTTCAATTTGGTAGGACAAATACGTGCTGAGATAATCAAAACAACGTAAACGCCTAAAATCGAAAAAAAAAAAACAAAAAAAAAACGCAAAGTGACGGCAGCCGCTGCGTCGCCATGGGATGTTGTAAAAAAAATAATTAATTGTGGTTTTGAAGTACCCTAATATAGGATAAACATTCATAAAAAAAAAGTTTTTTGAAAAGATCGAGCGGCAATTTTTGTGTTTCCTCGATCACTTTGCATGGATTGGCCCACCATGTAAATATCGGCAGGGGGACATTGTTTGACATACTCTGTAATACCAGAAGGTTAATACTGTTTCTAACTAAACATAAATATGTATGTTTTCGAATGACAGTACGTCAGATTGTTAATGTTTCAAATCTACATTTAAAACATGCAATCCTACACCTGTCATGCAGTGTTGAAACTAAGGACGGTGAAGTATGAAAACATTGAAAAACAGCAAGTGACAGAGACAGGGTAATCCACACCGGAAGTATTTTAATGTCGAATACTATTGTTATCATATGACGTATTTCGAACAAATAGAAACAAAGTTACGAGAAATTCAAAAGTTTACTTTGTGAAAGGACTTTATTTCTAAAAAGTATCACATACAGTTACGTGCATGGTTTCCAATAGACCTTTGTCGTAATGCCATTTATAGCAATTTGGTATGTATAACCATTCGGAAGATATAAAACGGTAAAATTTGATATATATATGGCCTAAAATGTCATATTTGTGGTAACGTTTTAGAACAATTTTTAATTTACACTGATCGCTAGTTGAATTAGAGATAGTTGCAGAAACCGCCCTGCAGAGGCTCCATCAGTTCATGAGAAGAAAACGCATCGCACGTGTACTGCTGCCGTGCACTTTCTCTCTCGGTATCCGTGTAAGTACAGTGTGTATTGGGCAAGACGATGGACCTGAATGCATTTAACTGTGATCAAATAGTAGGGGCCAGATGACTGGATGGCCCGATTTCGGAAGTAGCTGCGGCACTCGAATTTTCAAAGGCGACTGTGTCAAGAGTGTATCGTGAGTATCTAGCTTCCGGTAAAACCACACCCTCACGGACAAACTGCCGCGATCAGGGGCATGTCGACGACAGGGGTAGGTGGCGATTGGCCTGAATCGTAACAACCGATAGATACAAGGATCTTATAAAATAGAGGATCTGCCCTTACAACAAAATCTTAAAGCCATACGTCACAGTTTCGCCAGCCCTACTCTGCCCACTCCGCCCAATAGGATCGCAATTTTTTGAGCCAACAATCATGGCGGAAACGAAAGTAGCCAATCAGACGATGGCAGAAACGAAAATAGCTAATCAAACGTGCCGATACTCGGTTGTTTTTTGGCTTCATCGATTTAATAGGATGAAGATACATATGGGCAGATCCTCTATTTATAACATTCTTGGATAGATAGGCCACAGTGCGTCAAATCGGAGAGAGGTTCAATGCAGGACAACAACCGTGTTAGCAGCCACACAATCCACAACCACTTACTCGCCATGGGTTCAGAAGTCACCGGCCCACGCGAGTACGTACCTCTTCTTACCGCACAACACAGCAAACAACGTCTAGCATGGGCAAAGGAACACCGCCACTGGACCGTGGAAATGTGAAAAAAGGTTTCCTGGACAGGTGAGTCACGTTTCACATTGGTATACTCATGTCCAAAATTATTGTCGCATGTCTATAAATATGTTGTTTAGGAATATAATTTGATAACGAATTCGCACGGTATTTCTTATAATGTTAGTTTGTGTATAATCGGCAAAGACATGTGGCAAATTTCATGTCACAAGAGCAGTAAATAAGAACAATAAAACGAAAATAAAACTTTCTTGTCCATTTAGCAACATTTTGTTTTACTCATTCTAATTTTCGTATTTATAATTCTTTTCTTATGAAATTTACCACAAATATACATTTCCCAATTATACACATAGTTTCAGTATTAAAAGTACCCTACAAAATCATTATCAAATTATATTCTTACAAGAAGACAGTTATAGATATGCGACAATCATTTTGGACATGAGTGTACATGCCGATGGACGGGTACATGTGCGTTGCGAACCGCACGAGGCAATGGATTCATCGTTCCAGCAGGGAACTGTGCAGGCTTGTGGTGGTAGTATTCTTATCTGGGGCAAGTTTACGTGGATTCAAATGGGTCCCCTAATATGTGTGACACGATCCCTCACAGGTGAACGCTACCGCGATCTTCTGGATGGCTATGTTCTGTCATTTGCTCGGCTGCAACATCCGGATGGTGAACTCATCTTTCAGCAGGACAATGCGCCGACCCACCGCTCTATGATGGCAGTAGACTGGTGTGATGACCACTTCTCTGAACTGTCAACATTGCTCTGGCCATCACGGTCACCAGCAGTCAATCTTTCAGAAAAAATGTTCCGGGGGGCACACTTAGTATTCGGGGGGACACTGCTGGTACTATTCTATTTATTATTATCTTATAGACGTATTTTTTGGTCCCCTCCGGGGAGCACTCTCAGAGCTCCGGGGAGGCAGTGCCCCCCCCCCCCCCCAAATAAAAATGCCTTCGGGCTGTGAACCGTCACTGCGGGCTCTGTGGGAGACTTTGCAGCAAATATGGAATGAGATGCCTGAACAGCACTCCAGGCGCCTCGTGAAATCCATGCCGCGACGGTAGCCGCCGTTATCAGAGCGAAAGTTCGTGCTACACGGTATTAGGTAGGTGTTTCTAATTCAACTGGTGATCAGTGTACTTTGCTTCTAAAACACTACAACGATACCTTTTATCAGGTGTAGTTACAAGTTTCCAGAATTACATAATTTTCCATTGACATCCATTGAAAATTATTTATGCAATTAGATTATGTACTTACATAATAAGTTTTAGAAATACAGACTTTTGAAAAAGTCAAATTTTAATCTCTTTTAACTTTGTATTCATTCGAAATCCGTTATGTCCTGATCCTTTAGTATTAGAAACCAGAGATGGAGTGAGTCAGTGTGTCGGTGGGTCAGTGGGTCAAGTGGGTCGTGGGTCAACAGCATGTGACCCACTGTGACCCACCACCCACCATAACCCACTGCGACCCACCACCCACCAAGACCCACTGAGACCCACCACCCACCGTTACCCACTGTGACCCACCACCCACCATGACCCACTGCGATCCACCACCCACCGTGACCCACTGCGACCCACCGACTCAGTATGATATACCGACCCTCTCTGCTCACTGCATTGTAGACATTATCTTCTGAAGACTGGTGAATTTGTCTCCGTTTTACTTTCAAGACCTTCACTTCCCTTCCTTTTCCACTTGTTTCTGTCCACTTACCTGAGGTGAGTATATCTAACCAAGTGAAAAACGAACTTCAGGCACTTTTGGATATTGATATTTTTAATTGTAATAATACACTACAACTTGGCTTTCGAGACCTGTGAATTTTTAGAGCTAACTACTGGAAAAAATACATTTTTGAATCACTGTAATATATAAAAAAAATTGCATATAACTATGTGTGCCTGATCATCACGGTCAAATTGCAAAGTCAAATGAAATTACTTTTGGTATATAGTTCGGCCTTAATCCAAATTGGGATGTTATATTGCTTTTATTATAATGCATAATATCCTAAGGAGATAGTGAGGATCCAAATTTTTGCGAAAAAAAATGAGTATCTCGCAAGCCATTAAACTTACGGAGCTGAAATTCAGTGTATTAACTCTTTATTGAAAATAAACAGAATGTGTCCTAGCAATTTTAAAATTCTCCTATATGTGGGGGAGGGGCACTTTTCTATATATGGAAAATTAGTAGTGAGTTGGTTTGTAAAAATTAGGGATGGGCACGAGCGAGTTCGAGCGATTTTTCTTTGAAACTCGACTCGACTCGAAACAGACATGTTTGAACTGGACTCGAGAACTCGGCTCGAAAAATTTCCTCCAACTCGACTCGAATTTGGTTCGAGTTTCAAGTCGAGCCAAATCGAGCCTAATCGTGTGTGTAGTTCAAGTACTCTCTTCAAGTATTATACATACACAATACAATTATTATCAATGACACTTCTTCTTCTTCTTCTTCTTCTTCTTCTTCTTATTATTATTATTATTATTATTATTATTATTATTATTATTATTATTATTATTATTATTATTATAAGGACCACCGTGGCTCATTGGTAGAGCGTTCACCTCTGGTGAATGGGGTCCCGGGTTCCATCTCTGCTCCCGCCAAGTGAACCTTGTGGTGGACGAACACCGTCTGCATGGGTTTTCTCGGGGCCCGCCCATTTCCTCCCACTTTCTTCATTCCACCATTTCACTCATTTCTCATCATCACCATCTCCTTTAGCCTAGCCGACATAAGGCTGGAACGTAAAACTCAAAGATTTATTATTATTACAGCGTTTTTGCTTCGCAATCGGAAGGTCCCATGCTCGAATCCAGAGTTCAGTATCCTGACTGAGGTTTTCCAGGGTTTTCCTCAGTTACACCAGGTCAATGTTGAGATGGTACCTTAAAATACAGACCCTGGCCGCCATTCTTCCACTTCATTTCCCAATGTTGTTATTATTGTTGATTTGAGTGCTCCAGTGTAAAATGGCCTCTGAGATTGTATCTGGTAGCTTAGTAATATATATATATATATATATATATATATATATATATATATATATATATATATATATATATATATATATATATCGTTCACTTAATTCTGCAAAAGATGACTGATGGTGGGCATGAAGTCATACGTTTCCAGGTACATATACAATTCCTAAGAGACCACCACTTTTACGATACTTTTTCGATGCGAGACAGACACAAACTTTGTCTCCTAGACTATTGTCGTGGTCTGTATATGAGTAACTTTAAGACACAATCTATGCTACATTCGCGAAGTGTTCTCTCGGTATTCGTGTAAAATTGATTCAAATGTAAAGTTCTCCGCTGCCCAATGCATATTGCACTAATTTTAACGGCCCATATGTCATTTGCATATTTATGGGCCTTCATATATCCGGAATTCAATCATACACTACTATAACGCTCGGGAACAAATATTTTTTACACTAGTTTCTTTAGATGGAACTGGACATGAAGTGGGTATATACAACAAAAAATTGGATCAAGTATTGGATCAAAGAATTGTTTTGAGTGAATATTAGTCTAGTAGTACTTTTCTAAGTAAATAAGCAGAACGATATGGAGAGATTGGGATCGGATAAGCACAACAGTGGCTTGTGATTGAAGAAGACAAAATTATATATGTAACACTGCTGTCAGAAATAAGATAAAGTATGAATAATGATAATATATTGTAGATATTCACTATTATTATTATTAATAATAATAATAATTTCAGCACGCAAAGTGTCACACATGTAAATATTTCGTGAAAGCAGAGAAATGAACTTGTTTTTCCGATTGCCTTTGTAAATAGCTGTGGGATTCTTCCTGTTATTTGAGGAGTAAGGCCAATCTACACCATAAAAGATCTTGTACAAGATCTTGTAGCTGTCATAAAAAAAATCTTGAAACCCTACCATATTTCCCCGTGTACACATAGTCTTGATAGGGTCATAAAACATTTTTTCCATCTTGCAAGAAGTTCAACAGTGTCCAACTTTTTGGGCCGTCTTGCTTGCTACCTGCTATCGCCCTCCCGCTGACATAAAAGAAAATCCAGTTGCGCCGCTTCCGAAACAACGGTTTCTTTTGGGCTGGAGGGGGAAGAGCCAAAATACACATTTTTACGACTGCCAGGGAAAACAAGTGTCTCTTCTTTTGTTAACAGCTCGGTTCCATGAATGAAGGCATCGAAATAATTTAGCTTCCTCACAGATATGAAAATAGCATACTGAATTCAGGATGGTACTGCAAGCTAAATTCTGTAATCATAGCAGCTTTAATCGAAGTTATTATCTTTCACAATTACTAATTTTCATAATAATAATAATAATAATAATAATAATAATAATAATAATAATAATAATAATAATAATAATAATAATAATGTTTTTTCCGATAAACTGATTGTCACCAAATATTATATATATTAATATATATATATATATATATATATATATATATATATATATATATATATATATATATATATATATATATATATATATATATATATATATATGATGGATTAAATGGAAATTTGAACCGATGTACATAGTTTTCAGGGTTGTACTTGAGCAGAAATCTTTAGGTTTTGCAATTATTCTAATTATGCCTATATTTTGATTGTAGATAGAAGCTGGTTCGATCCCAGCTCGCGCCGTGTGGACTTTGTGGTGGACAAACACCATGCTCCTGGGTTTTCTCGGGGTTCTCCCGTTTCCTCCCACTTTTTTCATTCCACCATTTCATTCATATCTCATCACCGTCTCCTTTAGCCTAACCGGCATAACCGTGGGACGTAAAACTTAAAGATTTCATTTCATTTTTTCGCAATAATTCTGTAAGAAGAATAACGCTTTCTTTTAGTTTTATCATAAATTTTAGATGTTATTCTACTTGTTCTTCTTGGAAAAATACCTAGATACTATTCTCTTATTAGCAGCGTTATTCACATCTATATCAGTAAAAATGAATGTGATTAAAGAAAAAGAAAAAAAAGAAAGAAAGCTAACTGCATAGAAATTGAAAATTGACTGACTCAGTTGCAAGTAAACCGTTTAACATTATAGCTGAAACAAAGATAAAACAAACTTACTTCGGTCTAGTATCAAGTCATTTCAATTGTATTGTTTTCCAGAAGTTCACCTCCAACATGCTAAAGCTCGCAGTCAGGGGCGGCTTTAGGATTTTAATTTTGAGTAGGTCCGCTCCTCGCGTATGGATACATATGCACATTCGATTGATTAATGACAATAGGAAATTACCTGTACAGTAGTTGTTGATGCTGTTTATTAAATAATTATTTACCATTAATAGAAAAAGTGAAAATATATTTACTTTTTATTATATCTTTTAGTGTTTATATATTTTCAGTTTTATATATTTTTAGGTAGCCCCGTGTCTACCCGCTAAAACCGCCACTGCTCGCAGTACATAAAAGGTTCCACAGTTCACAGCCTCAAGACATGTTTAGCCATATATTAAGCAAACAATGCAAAAGGATGCGTAAGACGGCCCTGATTCCCCATTATCTGACCCTATGATTTGATTGAAACTACAAAAAAACATACAAGTATTTTGATTTTGATATTGATATTTTGTATTGCTGCTATTTACATTGACAATATAAATATGAAAATCAAAGTATATATGATATTATTGCATATAGTATAGAATTATGTGTACACTGAGAAAAATTCGTTATTCGGACAGCGGTATGTTGTACAAATATATGGAATCCTTACGATTAATACGGAAATCTGTACGGAGCGTACGTTATCCATATACTACATAGTTACTGCCTTTTTCTCATTTAGACATTATATCATGTCGCTGCAGGGTGTCTGCCATCTAACAAACTTCCGTATACTACACATGTATACGTATATTATATACGTCAGCTATATATTTCATACATCTATCTGTATGTGAGATTCTGACCGCCTATGGACAGTTGTTTCTTTCATCATGAGTGACGTCATTGAACAAAGAACAACTGTCGTTTTCTTGCGAGTCGATTTATGCATACCGTATCATGCCATGGGAGGTCGTAACACCCCTCATTCTATATCTTCTACTTCGTGCTGTTAATACTTTACTACGCAACACGCTCTTATTAGTTTATTATAAGCTTCATATATTTACTAACTACCGAACGATATTTGTAGCCTCGGGCATTAAATTGGTGAATAATAATAATAATAATAATAATAATAATAATAATAATAATAATATGATGATGATGATGATGAGTCATTTACTGAACGAGGTTTGTTTACAACTAAAAAGAACAAAGGAAGGAAACAAAGGCCTGAGTAAGTACAACAGTTATTATAACATCAATTAAATATTCCTTTAATTACCGATTACTTTAGTATAACTCGCTTCAAGTTTAATATATTAGTAACATGTTAACGTGACTTATGGTTGATGATGATATAGGTGATAATGGTTGAATAAAGTTGGATGCAACAGGAGAATCCCAAGCACACAGTGTTTGTCCACCAAAAGCTCACTTGACAGTGGCTGAAATTGACCTATGGACCAAACACATAAGAGTTGAGCGCTCTATTGGGTCCAAGTGCTTTTCGTGAAACACTGTGAAGGGAGGGAATCAATTTTGTGAAGATAGGCGAATAGCACAGAGAGTTGAGGCACCAAATGTGATGGAGGGGGAGTTACTATCAGTCAACTTCACTTAATTTTACTATGCATGCAGATTCACTAGCTTATCTGACCTACTTTTAAGCGCGTAACGTTCCAGTTTTGGATGTTCGAAATCTGAAAATATCGTGTTGATAGGTTTTGGCCATAAATACTTTCAATATAGAAAAGTAATTCACATGAAATATATTTACGACGTTAGAAGGTCCGTGGCATTATTTACATCTCATAGTTTATAAAAGGTATAAATAATACAATGTATATATATATACTGTATGCTGTAGACTTATAACATGAATAAAGGTTTGCAATTTTATTAATAGAGGCCGCGATGGCTCAGTGGTAGAACATTTACCTCTGGTGCATGGGGTTCTTCGTTCGATCCCAACTCGCGCCACGTGAGCTTTCTGGAGGACAAATATCCTGTGCATGTTTTTTCTCGGGATTCTCTCGTTTCCTCACACTTTCTTCATTTCACCATTTCATTCATTTCTCTTCATCACTGCCTCTTTTAGCCTAGCCAGCATAACCGTGGGATGTAAAACTTAGAGATTTCATTTCATTTCATTTTTGGAGTAGTGACTTCGACTTTATTTAGCGGAAAGTCAAAGTTTGGTTTGGAAAAAATCATCGAAATTAATTTTATTTCTTCGGAAAATTCGATTACGCCGTTTTGGTGTTTTAAGTTCTTCTAATGTCCTTTTAACACGCAACCACCTAGTTATGGTACTGCATGTAAAGTATTGCTTAAATTGGAGCTTTTGTACAGGGCAACTGTAGTTGCTTCCTCTAAAACTGTAGTTGCTTTCTCTATTATTAAATAATGAGTTACATAGCCCTATTTTAGATATCGTATTTGAGGCAAGAGATTAAATTTCCAGTAATTCTTTCACAGAAATATTATCATGTAGGAAATTTTTTCACGGTTATTTTTCACCTTTGTTGAACTAAATAGAGGCAAAGCATAAGCGTCTTTAAATATAGCCTTATGGAGCTATTGAGAAGTGAAACATGGATGGTGGACGACATTTTTTCAATGGTTCCTTAAAAAAAAATCACGTATATGTTATTTGAGGTAAGACTTCCTTTACTAGGTGTAGGCCTACGCCTTAATGCACTGCAACACACAAACTTCATATGAAAAACTGTTTCGTGTGGTGGTGCATCAGTGCAATAAATTTAGTGAATATCCAGACCCTGTAACTGTGGTTATTGATTTCAAGATAGAGGAAATGCGGCTGTAAAAGCAACTTTTGGAAATTCAAGTCGTATACACCGTTGGGTTTTTCATCTGACTCAGTCAACATGAAGGAAGGTCCAAGAGCTTGGACTCACAGAACGGTACAAGAGCAATGAAAATATTCGTCTATTTTGCGAGAAAACGAATGGATTGGCATTTCTTCTCATAGCAGATGTGCATCAATTGATACAAGAGAATTCAGAGGAAGAGCTGGAACTTCTGGACTATTTTGATAGTACTACGTGTCCGGCGCGTATTGCCGTGTTAAAGCTTGGTCTGGGAATATTCGCTTACGTAATGTGCCCCTTCTATATTCCCCAGACACTTGGAATGTTCACCAAGCCACTTTGAACAGCAACTAGGACAAATAATATTTGTGAATCGTGGAACTAGAAGTTTCATCATTTGGTAGGAATGTCCCACCCAACTATTTGGAAGTTTATTCATGGAATTCAACAAGTTGAAGAAACGGTTTCAACTGCGCTTCATCAAGATGCTGTAGGTCAACCACCAAAAGAGAAAATTGGAAGAGTGTTTCAGATTTTGCAGAAACGACTCCAGTCTTTGTGCATAACGTATAACACTGGAACTATATGTTTGAAAAATTTTTGCTTGTTGTTTCTTATAATGATATGAATAATAGAAAGTGGACATGTAAAACACTTATTGCATTATAAATAGTTATATTTTGTTTGCTATTTTCTGTTCTGAACTTTTGATATTGGCAAAACCTACTATTTGTAAATAGTGATATGTAAATCCATTAGCGGCCCATTTTTCCTGTGCTTTTAACATTTGCTGAACCTGACATTATGGTTTTCTTTGCTGTTTGTTCTTGCGTCGAGTATCCGGGACTTCGATTTTCCAGAGTCGAATACCAACTGAATTGTTTTCCAAGTTTGATTAACCCTGGAAGTCCAAGCTTTTTTTTTTTTTTTTTTTGGTCTCAAGTAGGTCCAACAAGGGAGGCTTCTCGAACCCACAGAATAAAAGTGAGATTTTTTATAGTTTGGTTGAAAAAGAAAAAAAACTTTGTATGGTACTGGTACTGCATAGTGTATTTGGAAATAGAGTGTAAACCCAAGTCAAGTCAAGTCGTGAGTGGGAACCTTTCATCCTTCGTGGGGATGATATATAATTATCTTATTAACTTAGAGTATTCTAGATTTCATCAAAATAAAAGAATTCTTATTATCGGACTTCCGAAGAGAAAATAAAAATGTAATAAATGTATGACCGTGTTTATTTCAACTTGAGTTCCCAGTCACGACCCCCTTTTTCAGTTTTTATTTTTAAAAGGAGGAAGAAGGAGAGAAAGGAAAAGAAGAAGAAGAAGAAAAGGAAAATGGAAGAAGGTAAAAGAGGGAGAGTAAGAAGATGGAGGAAAGAGAAAATCTGTTATTGGTTAATTTAGGGGATATGGTAAAAGGAGTTGAAAAGTTGTCGAATTGAAATTGATTTCAATGATTATTCGGTAATGATTTGGTATTCGATGGTCGAGATAGCCACATGTCGACTCACACACACCGGACCTAGCACCAGGATGACCACATTTTCGGGGATCACCCCAGGCTAGCGCCGAAAATCAATGAGAAAGTTTATATTATCATTTCAAAACTGTTCGATGTTAATTCAACACTTGAGGTTTAAATTCTGAGATCGATTGTACTGTTAAACTGGTCGCAGGAAAAAAAAATATTTAATTGGTCTCTGGAGATTCAATATTCCAAAATATTAATAAACAATAGTTAGTTCCGGCTTCTTTTGTTCTCTTAGCTCCTCTCATAGAGCCATTTCAGATAGAATCAGCGGTTTTCATTAGTATTTATTAGTAGTAAACTGCAGCCACTGATTACCATTAATGAGCAAGTCTACATATAGGTAAACACAAATATTTCAATTCAAACTAAATCTAATGTCCAGCCACACACACACTCATACAGGACAGCGTATAGGATTTGTATATTTAAATTAAACTAACCTAACTACAATTTACAAAACAGTTTATTACATCTATTTAAAAAAAAATATTAGTTTAGCAGAATACAGATAAGTTACAATTGCATAAGTTAAAAAAAAATGTTTGTCATCAATAGATACATAGATACAACAGTATGGAATTACTACATTATATGTATAGATATTAACGAATTTAAATACATTGAAAGTAAAAGAAGAATGAATAAAAAAAACATAATGATACTTCAAGTATTGACAATAGGATGTCAACATACTTAAATTTTCGTGAAATAAATGAAAAAATAAAAAAAAATCTTTCGTTGACCATTCTACAACGTGTAATTTTAAAAAAAATGTTTTAGAGAAAACTAGCAGCGTTCACCCCGCTTCGCTGGGGTCACCCCGGAACGCAATAAACTTTGTTATTTAGATAATTTTTACTTTTTCGCTTTCAAGTGATATGATAAAAACCATAGAAGATTGCAGTAAATGTTAACATTATATCGCCTGTCATTTATGTTAACCCGCCGAGTGACACGGTCATGTGGGTTGCATATAAATACGGTTAGATTTAGCTATGATGAGCTAACAAAGGATTTCTACGTTATGGACACTTGAATGGTCAATTATCTCAAGACACTGGTAATTGAAAATTCAAGTGATATGATAAAAACCATCTAGGGTCCAAATCTTAATAACCCCCCAAAAATGAAAGAAATTGGTTCAGCCGTATTAGCGTGATGAGCTAACAAAGGATTTGTACGTTCTCTTTTATATATATAGACTAGCAGCGTTCACCCCGCTTCGCTGCGGTCACCCCGGAACGCAATAAACTTTGTTACTTAGATAATTTTTACTTTTTCGCTTTCAAATTGCAGTAAATGTTAACATTATAGCGCCTGTCATTTATGTTAACCCGCCGAGTGACACGGTCATGCGGGTTGCATATAAATACGTTTATTTTTACCTATGATGAACTAATAACAAAGGATTTGTACGTTATGGACACTTGAATGGTCAATTATCTCAAGACACTGGTAATTAAAAATTAAAGTGATATGATAAAAACCATCTAGGGTCCAAATCCTAATAACCCCCCAAAAATGAAAGAAATTGGTTCAGCCGTATTAGCGTGATGAGCTAACAAAGGATTTGTGCGTTCTCTTTTATATAATAGATAGATCTTCGATGAGTTTTGTTTCATTTTAAGCCAAATTATTCAACTTTTGAGTCCTGTCTCATATTACTAACATCAATTTATTTAGCGAGAATCACTTGCACTAGTCAAAGTGTCCATATATATATATTTTTATTTTCCGTGGTCTCTACCTAAACATATATATATATATATATATTCACGTCGAAGACATGTCATATTCGTTCTAGGGTACATCACTCGATGCACATCAAATAAACTTTCAGTCCATATTTTTATTTCAATTACATAAACATTAATTCCATTTAAATTTCTAGGTTCGACTTCTCATCCCCAACCATAGGGAGAAATATCTTTCATTATAAGTTATTCTGATATAATAGGTCCTTGGACCACTCCTTGGTCCCCTATACTAATTGAGAAATATTACGCAATTTAGGTCAATTTCAGGAGCACAAAACACATCTTAATTTCCAATCCATGGAGATTTAATCACTGCACTGGTGAAATTAAATAGTTGCACTTTTGAAACGTATCGGGAGGATTTGGGACACACTGTTTCCGAATTTCGGGTTTGTAAATTCACAGAGGGGAAAAAATAATATTCGTCCAAGTTTTTTTTTTTTTTTTTTTTTTTTTTTTTAAATCTTGGTGTACTGATCACGGGCGAAAAATGCGGAATTGTTTTTCGCTGAAAATGTACTTTATTTTACGTCACATACTGGAGTTATCCAATGTCTTAAAACAACTATAGACTATTTCTATATTCTATGTATATTACTACAATACGGTATCATCCCTGTGATGAACGCATAAGATACCAGGATTACATTGTTGCCTGCTTCTTTATATTTATACAATCTTCCAAATTACGTTTATAATACTGATCTTTCTGTAACGTAAAACGTGCCCATGGAAGCTAATTAGTCGTCTATTAGGTTTTGTTTTATGTATATGAAGGATATATATTAATCATCCGATTTGCAGCCACCCCTAAAGCATTTCTGGTTTATGTTATTATTATTATTATTGAGTTGAGTTGATTTTGAGTTTAATGTACCTTTCAGCAGCGAGGCTATATGAGACGGGACCTACTGATTAACGAAAGGCGGAAATTTTGGCACCAGTAGTTTTGACACGGTAGTTTTGGCACCGGTGATTTTGGCACCAAGAAACGAAGCAAACGGAAATTTTTATTTAAATTTACATGTTATGAACTAGAATTGTTCCAACACGACGAATCAAACCAGTGACGAATGTACAATCAGCGACAAAATTTCTTTCTCTTCTGTAAAATTTATTTTGCTTGTAACTTTGGAATTGATGGATTGATTTGAGTAGTTTTCTGAAATTTGCCGAAAACTATATCTGCTTTAAGTTGCTGAATATTGAACTCAAATCTGTCCGTCCATTCTGACAGTACAGACACCGGTAAAGATACTATTGGCAGTTTCATTATATATTCAAAGCAAGTTAAAATTCCCCTCTAATGGGTTTGTATTTTACTTTCAAGTGCAAACAGTAAAAGCTAATTGGAACCGAATTGAAAGCTAATGAATAATCTATCTCCTTTTGCTTTCCTGGTGGGAATTGACCCCTTTTCATTTTCTGTTGCGAATTATCCGTGACCCGGTTATATATATATATATATTGCCCACTAGCCCGGTCAATGAAGGGAAAATGTCAGAACAAATTTGTAGCAAGATGAATTATCTACCAATCGTTAGCACACATGTAAAGGTATAATTTCTCAAAATTCTCCTAAATTCTCCCCGATGCTTATCCCGCTATTCCCCTAAACCCCCCTGTGAAGCGTTTATGGCATCACTCATATCTTCGTTACTATATACCCTAGCGCGTTCACTCTTTTTTTCCCCCTAAGATTACGTAGTACAAATACGATTCAGTACAATTTATAGCTCGAAGTAACTGGTTAGGGGATATTTGTAAAAATCGAGACCCTCTCCCTCTGGAAGCGTTTACGGTATCACTCATATCTTCGTTATCGTACAGTCTGGCTTGTTTGTTCGTTTTTCATTTTATTTCTAAGACTACTTCTACAAAGAAGGTTCACTAAGATTTTTAACAGGGAGTAACGGTTTGGGAGATATTTGTAAGATGAATCGTGAAAACACCTGCTCGCATCGTGAAACACGGGCCAACAGAGCTGGCATGGCGTAACAACTGACTCGTTATCCCATCCCCCTTCTCTGATATTACACTTGTCTCACTTTTAGATATGATTTAATTAATGGATAGAATAGAAACGTTCGTAATATAATATCATCTTTTGATGTTAAAATATACTTTCAAAAATAATCAAACACAAGCAGGTTTCTAATCCTGAGAGAAATCCATATTCCATGAGGAGTAAAATATATAAATTAGTCCCTAACGGAGCGCTTGTTTAAAGGTTTTAGGAAAAAAATATATATAAAACGTCTTTCAAAAGGAAGATTCTGGGTGCGTTCGCCACTCCTCAGTGCCGCCTCTAGAAGGGTGGAGATAAATACGAATTATGAAGCACTGCAGTCCACGCTTTTAGTTAGCGAACCAAATATCGAAAAATGTTTCAAGTTTATTTTTCAAACCTGCCCGCCCCCTCAAAAATTCCTGGATCCGCCTCCGGTATCGGCTGTTGCCAATTAATTGCTAATAGTCATAGCGTACCTTTTGAAATGATTTCAAACGTTCTTTGCATAAAGTCCGTTCGCACATGCACCCTTTTACTGTGCGCCCTGGAGCAACTGTTCCACTCGCTCCATTGTAGTTACACCACTGACCCAGGTCATACTAATATTCTAAAAAATGTGATATTTGGAAGAAAAATCATTTTAATATGATAGCAAGGAATCAGAAAGGATTTTAAATTAAAATACGAACTCAAATGGGGAAGCGGTAATGGGTGTTCAAATGTTTTACCGAGAGTATTTTAGAAATCCCTTAAGTAAGGGACGTGAAATTCGGCATATCAACTCCTTGTTATAAATAACTGAACACATGCTGCAGCGTTGTCAAAAATTTCGATGTTGAAGAGGGAATAAAGGCCAATTTCTTTAATATTTCAAATTTTGCGATTCTTTGTTTAGAAAAAGGTCAAATGTAAGGATTTTTTAAATAGTAGGTGTGTAATTCTGTATTTGAACTCTTAATTAAAAATAGTGAATATCTGAAAGCCACATAAATGTGAAGAAAAATACAATATATAGACTTCATTCAGGTGATTCAGGTAAACCCATTTGTCATCCAGGCAGAACCCTGTAATGAGAAGGTTCACTATTTGTCCACTAGAGCGCAGTGCTGCATGGGTGGAAATGTCTTTCTTGCTTTCAAGAAGTTGATATGTTTAGACAGTAAATAGAAAGATTGGGTTTCAAGATTTTTTTATGACAGCTACAAGATCTTGTACAAGATCTTTTATGGTGTAGATTGGCTAAGAACGTTTGCCTCCAATGAATAAGATAAAAGAGAATTTCCGGCCATACAAAATATGAAGAAGCGAAGTCATCACTTTATTTACCATGATATGTGGGGGGGGGGCGGTAGCTCAGTAGTAAAGGGTTCACCTCCGGTGCTTGGGGTCCCTGGTTCGATCCAGCTCGCGCCGTGTGGATTTTGTGGTGGACAAACACCGTGCTCGTGGGTTTTCTCGGGATTCTCCCGTTTCCTCACACTTTCTTAATTCCACCATTTCATTCATCTCTCATCATCACCGTCTCCTTTAGCCTATCCTGCAAAACCGCGGGACATAAAACTTAAAGATTTCAATTCGTTTTTACCATGATAGGAGAGGATTTAGCGAACATCATGATAATTGTCACTTCTGGTAAAATTAAGTTATTAGGTGGACTGGATTGGTATTAAACCACAAGGGAAACTTGTTTGGTATGTGTCATTGTATCGAATTGCATAGGAATGATTAATTTTTTTTTCATACTTACTCGAAAGTCAGAAAATGTGGCATACAATTATGTTTCCACGAGCTGCCCATATTATACAAATAACAACATTGTTATCCTTAATAGGCTTTTTATAATATTGGTAATAATAATAATAATAATAATAATAATAATAATAATAATAATAATAATAATAATAATAATAATATGTAGAAACTAGATGACGATTATTCTTCTCGCAAGAAATTCTAAATATGAGGAATTTAAAAATACCATAGGAAAATTATAAAGCTAAAGACAATATAGGAATATTACTAAAGAGTATTATGAAGATAATTTAAAGTTACGTATGATTTCTTTTGTCACTAGAATTCTTTATAATGATTGAAACTAACAGAAAAACAGACTAATAAAGCAATATGTTAATACTGAAAAATTAGTAATTTCTCCATATAGCCTATGATAAGATATTCAGAAAAGTGATCAATTTTGAATTATCCCTTTTATTAATCATTCATAATGGGATCCATTTCAACACAGCTATACACAGTCGCATATATAAAGACAAGGAGATGTAAAATATTGGAAAATATGGTAAATTTTACGTATTAATTAATTAATTACGAGTATTCATAACGTGAGAACTGCTTCAACATGGCTATAGCATTAAGGTGTATACCAAAAGATAAATTGATGCCCACATCAATTTGATTAAAGAGGGGTTACATGAGACACATCATGTATAGGCCTATATCCATCTTAGAATACCCCGGCAACCCTGTTATTTTTCTGTTCTGGAGTTAGAAGTTATCTGAATCACCGCGGTGCTCCGCCCGGGTTTAGGGTTGTCAACGGATCGAGTGGCTCGGCTCACAGCTCATCTACTATCGAGCCGAACCAAGAAATGAACCGAGTCAACACCTCACCTAACCGAGACGGCAAAAACCGATGGCTCACCTGAGCCGAACCGAACCGATTCGGTGGCTCATCCCGAACGAGTCGGCTCAGGCTATCGGCTCAATTGAGCCGAGCCGATGGCTCATCCCAACCGAGCCGGCTCGAGCTGTTTGCTCAGTTGAACCGAGCCGAGCCCGTTGACATCAGTACCCGGGTTGGGCTTCTGCTTAGGTTCAGAAATACGACCGTGCAGGTCTCATCCTTGATGGTAAAAACTACAGTATATACATATATTGGTGCTCACGACATTTGAGGCTGTCCTTTTATTTAAAAAAAAATCTATTTTGGTCTCGTTATCGAGACGAGATGAGATGCAAGCACTGTTCCCTCTCGTGAGCAACACTAAAAGTATTCCACAGTACGGCTTACATTTCTCATGGCTTTCGCTTTACAGTTTAATCAGGCCATGATTTCAAATCGAGCTAAAACGAGCTAAACGAGCGAGCCATGTACCAAACTCGACTCGACTCGACTGGAAACTCGATCTCAAAAACAGTAACTCGGCTCGAAACTTGACTCGAGAAAACAACCTTTGACACGGCTCGAAACTCGACTCGAATTCGAATCGAGTTTCGAGTCGAGTCGAGTTTCAGCTCGACTCGTGCCCATCTCTAGTAAAAATGATCGAAAACAATCGATGTTATTTAAGAAAAAAAATCAGAAACAAAAAAATACAGTGCTTGGCTTCATATATCCATTGCTTTCTGTTATAATAATTGCTTAAGCTTATGTTTACGGTATTATATGGAGCGCTTACAGCACAGGGCAATCAACCCATAAAGTTGTGAGAAAAATAGGTATAAAATTTGTACTGTAAGCTTAATTACACGGAACTTTTAAGTTTGGATTGTACGCATAATTGTATGGAAAATTTTACACTTTTTTTTCTTTACGTTGGTCTACTTACTTTGATTTGGAACTTTGAAATTTCATCCTTTTTTCCATTGAAAAGTATTGATAATTCAACAAGGAAATAATTATATTATGATAATTTAATTGAAATTCATCGTAATTTGACACATGGCAAACAGCAGTGTGGTAATTGAAGGGGAAGGAAGGAAATTCCCATTCACCTCTGAACACTTTCCAGGAACCTCGTTCCCTTTCGCTTTCTAGACGGGGGAGGAAACTTGGTAATGGTATCAAACCTTCATGTGTAACTACAAAAATTAAATTTATAAACAAATAAGAAATCATCAGTTTATCAGGCTTTAATTGATAATTTATTCACAAGATTCCCTATCAAAGGCGTGGTAGATGAAGTTTCTGTTCTACATGGGTCGACATTGCCAACTGACATGGTCGATATGGAAAAGATGTTGTATGGTGATGGAGAGATGATACTTCTTGCTGAGTATTTCAAACCTGACCAAGAAAAATCGTTATCAGACTTAAGTCTAACAAGTAGATTGTCAATGAGAAGTTGCAGAAATCGGGTAGAAGTATTATCAATTTCCACGACAGAGTGCGAACAGGGATTTCCCCTTATGAATATACAGATGACTGATATTAGAAATACACTAAGTGCTCAAACATTGTCTAACTTGTTGTTCATCAATGTTAATGGCCCACCGCTAGACATGCTCGAAATAGACGAGCTAGTTATTTCTTGGTTGAAAGATGGACATCATTCCGCTGCGGACGATTTACCACGAAAAAGTTACCAACAGAAAATAAATCCGATTTCAGATTTGTTTTAAGGTGGAAAATTACGAGTTACGGAAAATGTATACTTGTATTACTAATGGCTTATTTATGTTATTCAACTTTGTACCTAATTTTTAGTAAGTCTCTTCTTTGCTTTAGGTAAACTACTTTGAATAAATATTCATAATAATTGAAATTATGCATATTTGTAACTTAACTTTAATATGGTGTTTTAGTGATTACACAAATTACAATTATGAGCATGCTTTATGGAAATGCTCTCACATAGGGTACCAGAGCACCTTTATACACTATGAAAAACTGATTTTTCAAGTTTTTGGTGAGAAAAATACTGTGAACTGAGAAACCATAACCTTTTCCATATTGTACAGGGATATTTTCCTGCGAATAGAAGTTTCTTGTGGAATGCGTTCAGAAATTAACACTTGCAAGAATACTCTCTTAGTCATGGGCGGCGATTAGGGGGGCAAGAGGGGGCAGTTGCCTCCCCACTTTTTTGAAGAGACGCCCTAATTTATATAATTTCATTTGGAAATGTAAACAGGGTGTCCACACAATTTGGAGAAAAGATCTCTGACTTTTCCCTGACTTTCCATGACGAAAGTTCCAGATTTCCCTGACCCCTGAATAACCTAAAAATATAGAAAAAAAGACAGAAACTCCAGCCTCCACACTCCCCATAGTTGGCCTTGTTCTCTTCCGCTTCTGTTTCTTTCTTTTTTTCAATTTCTTTCCAAAGGAATGTAAATTTACAAACATATGCATTAGGCAGATATTGATTAGGCCTACATGTTACACCAAATGTAAAGTTACAAACGGAAGTGTGCAGTATACAGAGTACTTAAGATATGAAAAAAATACACATTATATCCTTACACATTATAATACCAATTACACAGCATTATATTATTGCCTATAGTAATAAACAGTTCACACATGATTTTACTGATTATTAAAAAAATACACACAGACCCACATACTTTTGCTTGGGGAAGTTGTTAAATGCAACACATTTAGAAATTTGTTTTCATCCTTTCTCTCATAGCTTTCTTCTCATTGATATGAATATCCTTCTTGTTGTCTCCGCAGTTTAATTTTCTTTTCTTCTTCCCCCAGCTCCTTTAGTTGTTGCTGAATCTTCCGTTTCTCTCCCCTCTTCTCGTCTCCAGCATTTATTTATCTTTTCTTTTCCAAATACACATGGTATTGTCTCATTGAACTTCTCACTGAATTTATCATACCTCTTGTAATTATTAATCCTGATGATCCACCTATTCTCATCACAGAATCATATATGATTCGTTGAGCCACCAGAGATTCTTCTTGTAAGTTGTCAACAATGAGAATTTTATTTATTGTGAAACCACTTTCAAAAAATGCGTCTCCGTGAAAGAAGATAAAACACAATTTCATAACTGACCATAAGTCAACGAAGTTCTTTCCATTTCCTAACAGTAAGTTAAAAACTCATTCCAATACAATCTCTATCATTGGCTATGAGTTCATTCGAGTGTTCTTTAAATTCTTCAGTCTGAGCTTTTACTGTGAGCTGGACATAACATTTCTTCGCGTTCTCAGCTACTTGTTCAGATATCCTCTTGGCACCATGCAATTCTACTAGAACAGAGTCTACTCTTTTGAGCAAATATGCCAGGATGCAGTTAGATATGTGTTTTTCGCAGAAAATTAGTTTCAACAACTATATCAGAGAACACTACATTTTGCATCCAGTAACAGTAAAAAAGTCAACCTTATTTCATAAATTCAGTAATTGAACATCGGACCTAAATCGATTTTTCCCTGACTTTCCCTGACCAATTTGCCATTTCCCTGACTTCACCTGACACATTTTACTTCCCTGACCTTTCATTGACTTTCACTTATTTACAAGAATGTGGACACCCTAGTAAAGGTTTTGTATGTGTTACTGGTTCATGCAAAAAAAAAAAAAAAAAAGTGCCATATAATATTTGCCGTTGCGTGAGTATGTGTGGAATTGTTGTTCATTAATTCCCAGTTTTAATATAACTTCTGCAAAACAAGCATCATTATTCATTACTATGATTAATATTATCCTTTCTATTTATTTGTTTTGCAAATTTGTTATTAAATAATCTGATCACACAATTTTCAAGACAGAATTGTAAGATATTCATGAGCAAGGAATTAAATCTCTTCTTGTGCTTTCGTTGTTTAAGAGTATAAAGGGCTAGGTACCTACCTGTATTGCTCTTACGAATTTACTTAATAAAACAGAAATACGATATACGGCATTTTAAGTGAAAAAAATAGTATCCTGTTAGTTATGCAACCTCTCATCAACAATTGTTAGAAACAACCAGGAAATCTAACATTGATATACAATTGTTAAGATCATGTCTTGCCCCCCCACTTTTAACGTCCAACCGCCGCCACTGCAGTACAAGTATATTTTAGGCACACACTAATTTCCCCCCACCTCGAACTGTTTCAATTTCCTTACTGACAAACACTTCCATTTTATATCGTAAAGGTCAGATCCACCGTTATTGTATCAGAGTGGTGCTTGAGCGATTGACTAGAAATTCAAACTCCGATTAGTGACAATTTCACAGTCTTGTTTTATTACAAGTGTAAACTCTTTAGTCAGTTCAGAAGAGGCCGTGGATCGTGTTCAAAGTTGATGACGATGGATTTTGGTGAGTCAGAGTAGGTCAAAGTGGATGAGAGTGGTTCATGGTGGGTCATGGTGGGTGATGGGTCAGAGTGGGTCACGGTGGGTGGTGGGTCACGGTGGGTCGTGGGTCACGGTGAGTGGTGGGTCAGTGGGTCGTGGGTAAAGTTTTCATTGACCCACGCCAACTCTGTTAGAAACTAAAGTAATTTTGGTGTATTATGCATTGCCCCATTTATCTCACTTGCGTTATAACTGCTGTAGAACCCTCCAACATTTGGATGTTTGTGATACTGTAGGGTCCTTCGTTTGCAACACTACAGATAAGTATGATATTGTAAGTTTTTGTTTTATATGTAAATTCGATTTGTGTAATAACCAGACTTAGTGTTATTTTTTTTAATGTTACTTTATGTTAGGTTGGCAGCGCTGTTAGCTTTGTGGTATCATAGAGTAGGCCAAACAGAATCCCCCTGCTGATGTTTGCATGGTACGAAATTTTAGCGTTTCTTGTATATTAGTTTAAAAGTTACAAAAGCGTATCAAAACGAATGGTCCATATATATATATATATATATATATATATATATATATATATATATATATATATATATATATATATATATATATATATATATATATATACAATTTACAATACACAGAATCATGGGCGGCGATTAGGGGGGCAAAGAGGGGCAGTTGCCCCCGCACTTTTTGGAAGTAACCCATGAATGTATATAGTTTCATTTAGAAAAGTAAAGTTTTTGTATGTTTTTACTGGTTCATAGAAAAAAATGGTGCCATATATTTGCCGTTCAGTGAGTATGTATTGGTTGTCTTCCTGTGGAGTAAAGAAAACTACAGGAATTGTGTTTTAATCGCCACAGATTATAACTCCAAAATTAACCTATTGGAGCACAACAATTTCAGTATACTCTCACTTCTTACAAGGGCTCGATATATTAGTCAGCCGCTTTGAAACTAATTCAGGGAGCATTTCGCGAAAGAAAAAAAAAAGTCTTTCACAAGTTATTTTTTAATTGCACAAAAATTGGCAATTCCTAAAATGTCTTTTCTTCTTTCTAAAGTAAGGGCAAAAAGCGTAATAAGAAACAACTTCTATCTTTTCCATTGTTTTGTAGTGCAATATATGAGTGAAGTTGTGTGTTAGGGATGTACGAGTGTATATACAATTAAATTTAGTGAATTCAACATAATTTTAGGTTTTAGTGTTATTTTGTATAACTGGAGTATGGAGTGATTTTAAGTATTGTTGTGTTTTGATGTGCTCCCTGAAAGTGAAAACTGCACCTAATGGCAACGAACATATTTCGGAAAGTTGCAAAAGCAAATATTTCTTCAATGTCGTAGCATATGCTTGTAGTATTTACTGTCTTTCATTTTCTAAGAGTAATAACATACATTTAATAGCATGTGTGGAATTAAAAATTAAGTTGTTCATTAATCCCTGTTTCAATATGACTTTTGCAAAACAAGCATCATTATTTATTACTATGATTAATATTATCCTTTCTATTTATTTGTTTTGCAAATTTGTTATTCAATAATGTGATCACACAGTTTTCCAGACAGAATTTTAAGATGTTCATGAGCAAGGAATCAAATCTCTTCTTGCACTTTTGTTGTTTAATAGTACAAAGAGCTACTACCTACTGGCGTTGCTCTTACTCTTGTCAATTTACTTAATAAAATATGAAATACTATATACGGTATTTTAACTGAAAAAGATAGTATCCTATTAGCTATACAACCTTTTGTCAAACAAAATATTAGAAACAAGCAGGAAAACTAATTTATATGCAAATATTCTGCAGATCATGTCTTGCCCCCCACTTTTAACGTCCAACCGCCGCCACTGCACAGAATAGTTACAAGGAAAGGACATAAACCTGTCAGTGGGACTTCCTAATCAAACCTAGTCCATTCGATAAACATAACAAAGATATGTTCATGCACAAAAAATTGGTGAAATGGACAACGGAGTAAGTCCCTGGGGCCCATTGACCCTGTTAGTATAAGAAAATCGTAGACTCGCAGCTATTGCATCAACACTGCTCATTGGAAAGTCATGTTTATAGTTCATTCTCTTCAGCATGAAACAAGCTTTCCAGAGGTGCTATGTATTGGGGCCCCTAACGTACTTGAACATGCAAAACTGGAAGAATGTCGGGAAAATTCCCTCCAGAAATCCCTATGATAGATGGATAGATACGGAATAGATATGAGAGAAAAGCTTGTATACCAATACACGATTTCCCCTCATACTTATTCTGTCTAGCAATACAAAAACTTGGTACACACATTTCTTATTCCCTATAGTATTTTTCGAGATACATTTGGATTGTGTAGTTTTACCCGGGGTTACTCCAGAGGGGTCCAGTTGATGGCAGGGATTTCTGGAGGGAATTTCTTCGACATTCTCCCAATTTTCTCTATTTATTTACGTTATCAGCCCCAATACGTTGCGCCTCTGGAAAGCTTGTTTCATGCTGAAGAGAATGAACTTATAAACTATGACTTTCCAATGAACAATGTTGATGCAATAATTATTTCACTGCAAGTCTACGATTTGCTTTATATTAACAGGGTCAATGGGCCTCAGGGATTTACTCCGTTGTCCATGGCACCTTTTTGTTTTTTTTTTTTTTTTTTTGTGCATGAACATATCTTTGTTATGTTTATCGAATGGACTAGGTTTAGGAAGTCCTGTTGACACGTTCATGTCCTTTCCTTGTTAGATCAAAGGCTCTAGTATGCAAGTATGTGACAAAATTTTAAACTTTTTTTTACACCATTTTGTAATATACAGTTATTTTATAGTCTTTTCCTGCTTTAAACTTATATTTTTCAGTTAGTTAGTATCATATTTGATCTTTAGCTTTCGAGAGGGGTCTGCGTTAATAAATTCCTAGTAATACATTTGTAGTGCACTCGAGAAATTATGGCAATTATGTTCAATTTAAATTATTCGTTACAATATTTAAAATTTTTGCTGGCTACATGAGATGGAAAAGTGGCATATTCTTATTTTTAAGAACAAGGACAATCAACAACGGAATCAGTCATTTTTGATACACAATTGTTTCTGTAAATGGAAAAGCAAGTTACTTTGTACATATACAATAGCTATGGTATGGAGCAAGTAATTCTTTCTCTGTTATTGCAGCTACTGAACACAATGCTGACATCAATTTGTGGAACGATTGGACCATATTGGATGCAACGGAAGTGGATCCTGAATCATTGCAACTTAGATTTGATGCAGCAATAAAAACGAACTCTGAACGAAGTCGCATTCAGTCAACGCTAGGTTCCAGAGGAAAGAAAAAGAAATTTTTAAATTGTCCTAAATGTGGACGACCTTACCAATGGGCAACAACTCTCAAAAGACATTTGAAGTATGAATGTGGTAAAGAAGCCCAGATGCAGTGTCCCTTCTGCTCCTTGAAGTGCAAACATAAGTCTAGCATGATTCGTCATATTGTAAATATTCATAGAGAGAAACTACCATAAAATAAGTTCACTAAATATAAATATACAAGTGATTTATGAAGTATTTAGAATTTGCTGGGAATCACGTATAGATTGAAAACTCGCATTTGAAAAATCAAACTAAATTCAATATGAGCCTTTGCCGTTTTTTCTTTACCTTTAAGCTTAAACGTGTATTAATCAGATTGTTTTCATATTGAAGATGAATGTAATGTACTGATACGTACCTGGCCACACTTGTCTGAATTTAAGAATTAAAACAATAAGTCTTTCAATGTAAAACTATTTACTACACCAATTATATCTGGTACTTTCGTCCTTCGTTTATTTTTTCTAAAAACAAAAAGCAAGTCACAAAAATAATATACGTATATTGTACGCAATCTTCAGAATGCATCCGATCTTGACCAAACTTAGGATGGGGGTAGGCCTTGACTTGCTTAGTGTGTACGTGTTACAATTTTGTGTGCATACTCTATGTTACTGAGTTATTAGTCATCAAAATTTGGATTTGAACTTAGTTAATGTTTGGAAAATAAAAAGAATCACTAGCTCTTGTTTATTGGGTTGGTGCGATTCAAATATGCGAGATATTTGATGAAGATATCCGATGAAGACCAGAATAATAATAATAATAATAAAAAACATCATCTAATTAGAGCAGTCCCCGGCTGCAGTTACATACTTGTGCCATTGCCCTGCAAAACTATTGGATTCCATGAAGATCGAATTCTGTAGTGCGCGATGCGAAGAAATCTTCACCCACACGTTGCACCGTCCGGTCATCAGAGAAAATTTCCCTGCCAACAAGTGATCGAGGCGCTTGAGAAGGTGGTAGTCGAAGAGAGAGACATCAGAAGAATACAATGGGCGATGAATGGTTTCATAATGAAACTCATGGAGAGTCTGCACCGCCTTTTGAGTGATTCTGGGTGTGCATTGTAGTACAGCATTAGAATATCACATTGAAAATTCCTAGATATTTACGGAGAGTTCAGCAATGTAACGAGACTTTTTTTTTCACATCGACATAGAAAAGTATGGGTAATCACCTCCATCATACCAGTAACATCTTTGAGATCTTGAGTATACGGAATGGCTACGTTCCTTGCTCCAGTTGTCACTTTTGATGAAAATGTATCAGCTACGACAATCGTAAAGTGTCAGAACAGTGATTGGATCATGGCCAACATCCTAACGATTTGTAAATCACCCTCATAAGTTGTACCTTCAGACAGAATCCTTGTTTTCCGGTGTCAACTCGTGACATTCTTTTTCACCTTACTAATTGTACGCAGCCACCGAATGACATACACAGTAGACTGAGGTATAGTGTATGGCTAAGTAGTCTGCAAATGCACCGCTTCCAGTGCCACACTATTGCTGACGAGCTCATCAAAACATGCTTTTGGTTGGTGGCCGTGGATCTCATTTTTGTATGTTGTGTCGCCGCTCGAAATTTCACAAACCATTGGCATATAGTACGTTCACTCACCACCCCTGCTGTTTTAGCTGCTAAATATGCAGAATGTTCTATGTTAAACTCGTAATGGAAAATCATTAGCACTTGTGTGTTCTCTGTCATCTACTTTCAGACGACCCTGTTCAGTAACACATTGTTTCGTGACTAACTGCGCACAAAGCCTCTTTTCTGAACATGTACAAGTTTGTGACGTACGTGAGGCCTCTTTCCATCCATTTATTGTTTTAGAGAAAGTGTATCCTACTAGACGTAACTGTGGTCATTTCAATTGCACCAACCCAATAGTAGTATGGTTTTCGGATACATAGAAGATTGTTGGGTTTATATCTAACCTATTTGGTAACACTGCTCTCATTGTGTAGTTGGGCTAGGAACATGAAACCAATCTTTATCGATACATTGTGTCAGCTTGCAGGTGCTTCACTGCCTTATGAATTGGAAAGAGAATATCATGACTGTTTTCCGCGCACGTATAACCGAATAGTAATACAATGTCGGGGAAACATTTAACAATCTGACTGACCATAGCTAAAGATGTTGTGGCCAGACAAACAGAAATGGACCCCAGACAGAAAGATTTGGCAACAAAACGTTCCTATTTGAGGTTATCAGCTAAAATGCCACCTGAAAGGTACTTCATAGAATCTGTTCACTGGTTAGTTAGAAGAATCTTCTATTTGAACGTGACATAACAGAGATTGAATCTGGAGCAATCACATAAATGCTGAACATAAAACAAACTGCAGCCGCAACTGTAGGAAAGACATTTGGAGGAATTGGTACAAAATATAAGACGGTTGTCACATTAGATGATGCTTATGTTTATCTTACGCATAATAGTAATATTTCAAACAATTACTTACCATGACGCCTCTTGTAAGGGACGTATAGAGTGTTACCGCCGATGTAGAAATAGTTTCTAGCAGGAAATCGTGATTGTCACCGGATACATTTACAAGGGAAGTTGAAAATGCATAACGTGAAGGTGAATTGCCTACTCTCGCCAATTCATAATGACTTCAATCTATTGCAAAGACATCTGTCGTTTGTACGGAACTAACGAGAACCACCTCCACCACAGTTTCACATCCACCTATCCCTTCGTATTTTATCATGGCATGAACGAGGAAAGGTGAGTCCGTGTTACGACAGTTCAATTTATTTAAGCGCATTTGCACGTTTATGCTTGTGCTCAAACGTAGTTATTTGAGTGGAACTACGATGCCAGATTATAGTCTACAATACTTATGATGCGATAGAAACAACGGATGGCGGTGGCACGCTTTTCATAGGATAAACCGGTTACTTTGAAAAGTGGTCAGATATAAAGTGACAACCTTCTGTACATGGAACAAACTTCTTATTAAACGATAAATAAATTAAATGTGTACTCATAATAAAAAATTGCTAAAATCAATAACGGACGATCTTTTCTCCGCAAACCAGAAACTCATACCAGTGAGAGAACTATTAAATTTGCTTTTTGGTATGTCTAATGGTTTGTAACTATCTTACTTTGAGTTCCTAACATACGCAAATCAAAGAAAAACATTTGTGAATTCACAGCAATACTGTTCATATTTAATACACATTGGTACACATACTTGAGTTATAGTATAGTACAAGTAATAAATAGTGATAAATAGGGAAAGTAGGAGTAATTAGAAACGAGGGGGAAGATGAGAACATGCAAAACAACTCCTTTCCTAATACGCTAATCTGTAAAATATGGGAAAGACATGTATAATTGACCCCTTTTCTTTGAATATATAGTAAAATTAGAATGCAACCTGTCAAAATTGAAAGATGTTGATTCTTACAAAAGCGCAAAAGTTGTGAGGAAGTTTTGCAGTTTGAAGACTACTGTACAAGAAAATAAAAAAATCAGAATGAAACATTATTTTTCGTTAGTATAAAGTTAGGGGCATCACATGTGAAAACAGCATCTGCTAAATGATTATCATTTACAAGGTAAAAATTTTAAATTTAGTATTGAATTTTAAAACAAATGTGGTAAAGAGAAATGTTATTGGGGCAGAGGAATGTGGGATAAGAGGAAACAGCAATACATAAAAGGAAATTTCACTGACTATATATTTCATACATATTTTACCCCTAGCCCATTATAGGACGCTGTAATGTTTTTTCCTCTACTAGAGATTTTGTCTGATTAATGTCAGTCAAGAACCTTCAATGAAAAAGGTAATGTAGAAGTAAAGCAGATACCACCTACTTGAATATTTGAGAATTAAGAAAGAAACATAAAAAAATATGTTAATTCTTAACAACAAAACATATTTTTATGTGTAATTTTACACTGCTAAAATTGTTTATTTAATAACTTAGAGTTATTTGTTTTAATATTTGCAGTTGGGTAAAAACTTTTCTAATTTATTTCATTCCTAATTTCCAAACTAGGAATGCAAGGTATATAAACACTATATAAGACTTACTTTGCAATATATTTGCACAACTGCATTGTGTGTCTTCTGAATCTTGTACCGCAAGGTAAGTATCTGAAACGGTAGTTGTCAAAAGTAAATTTCGTGTAATGGGATTTCCTGTTAACTTTTGTGTGAGGTTAGTTAGTTCTGATAGTTGTTTAGACTTCCAAACTGTGCTATGCATAAGTATCGGAAGTCCTATAGAACGGCTTTGTCCGTCCGTCCATCTGTGTACAGCAAAATCAGTAAGAGATGAAGTTTTTTTACAATCACTTCAGCGTACCAATATGTCCTATCTCCTTCTCTAACTCTGTTTTCAAACCAGATATTGTTCAAATTAGTAATTTCCAGTTTCAACGTTTATCACCATAAAACGAAAACGGTAACAAATAGCGAGAAGCTGTATTTGCAAACAATTTATCGCCTTAAATAACGTGCCATCGCTATTTCGAACTCTCCATCAGAGCCGAAAGTGGTTGAACTTTAATATTCCACTTTCAGTATGTATTTTGAATTTCAATTTCAATTCAATTTATTAAATACTGACAAGGGAACATCTTATATTAATAGTAGCATTGTCCAATCAAACAATGTGCAATCGATAGAGGAGTGAAGAAAAGTGAGAAATGCAAAGCTTTACGGGCCGACACCCGAAAACACAGGAGATACAGAGGAAAGAAGGATATAGAATCACGTGAAGATAGCAATGCAAAAGATACACTGACACAGAAAGAACTTCCAAATGATTAAAGCAATCAAAATGACATTTACACAACAGTATAGTAAGCAAACATTGTACCCACAGACATGCTCAATAACATCATATGTAATGCAGTGTTACCAACTGAGCACAAAATGAGTTTTGTTAAATGGCATGGAACACAAATTATAACATGTAGGAAATCTAATTATGAGTAGAATCATACCTGTTAAGTCATGATGCATAGTGTTGCTAACATTTGAAGATAGGCATATATGAATTCCTACATGAATCTCGAATGTAGAAGAGTACATATAGTATCAACACACTGCGGAGCGCTTTATCAACAGCAACTCTGAAAAATTGACTACCAATAATGTGTGAGGTGATACAAAATTAGATGCATCAGAAAAGTAAGCCTGCTAATCAATTGTCAATCCAAGAGCATGCATCATTTCAGTTTTGTGTGTTGTGTTTGATACTATTCTGATTTTCCACTTGGGCAAACCTGCTTCGACATTGTTCTTCGTCCCTTATTTTCGTACTTCAGTGATTATATTTTTGTTTGTAGTCTCATATTTTGGTTTTAACTAGTCTGAATCGTGTACTGTATGTTCTCTTCTACATCCGAGATTCATATAGGAATTCATATAGGCCTATTTTCAAACGTTGGCAAAACTGTGTATCATGACTTCACAGGTATGGTTCTAGCATCTAACAAAACTTCATTTTGTGCTCAGTTGGCAACACTGCATACGTATGATGTTATTGAGTATGTCTGTGGTTACAATGTTTGCTTACTATACTGTTGTGTAAATGTCATTTTGATTACTCTAATCATTTGGAAGTTCTTTCTGCGTTGGTGTGTCTTTTGCATTGCTATCATCACATGATTCTAGATTCTTCTTTCCTCTGTATCTCCTGTGTTTTTGGGTGTCGGTCTGTAAAACGTTGGATTTCTCACTTTTCTTCATTCCTCTATCGATTGTGCATTGTTTGATTTGGCAATGTTACTATAAGATGTTCCCTTGTGAGTTAAGGCTTGTGCCGTATCTTCCAGTCAACAGTAACAAATAAAAGTCAAATAGAAAAATAAATACAGAGTATGGTAATAACATTGAAAAAAGAACACATTTAAAACAAAACATTTATTAATACAAAACAAGGAATACTAGTATGAGTAACGAATGTGTGTTAGATAGAATACACATCGAATTAAATATTGATTTATTTAGTTGTTTGGGTAAGTCTGTAAGAAGAAGGAATTTTTAAGTTGACTTTTAAACATGGCTATCGAGGATGACTCGAATATCTTATGGAAAGTCATTCCAAATTTCACGGCTGTGTCAGTGAATGAATTTGACGAGTACAAGTACACTGAGAAAAAAAATGTATGTGGTGTACGTAAAATCGTATGTTACATTTGTAAATCATGTAGTTATTGGACTTAACGTACAACGATCGTATAACTGAAAACGCATGTTTTATAATACTTTCTGTATAAGTGTTCCATCTGTACTTACTTTCCGTATGAAACAATATAGGCGGTCAGGATCTCACATACAAATGGACGTATATAACATATAGTTGTAACATATATGTATACATATATGTATGTAATATAAGGAAGACTGTTAGATATCAGACATCCTGCAACATCATGATGTAACATCTAAGCATATGGAGCATATGGATAACGTATGCTCCATACTGATTTCAGTAGTAAGTAAGGGAATTCCGTATGTTTGTACAGTATACCGCTTTCCGGAGAACGGATTTTTCTCAGTGTAGACACAAATTTTCACAGAGCAAAACCGGTCAGATATATTGAGATGCGGTTTTTTGCAGTCTATTCAGGGTTCCAAGAATAGGTTGTGTCTTTTCCATTAACCTTCTATTCAAACCAGAAATGGTTGAAATCAACCATTTCCGATTTCAACGTTTATCGCCACAAAACGAAAACGGTAATATATAGCGAGATGCAGTTTTTTTTTTTTCAAACGATTCAGTGGCTCAAAGCAAGGTAGCATGACAGTGCCGAACACTCCACCAAAACTGTCTTTAAATTTATTACTACTCGCGGTTTCAATACTGATTTTCATAGAGCGGTAAGAAATGTCGAGATATGTGTTTTTCAATTGATTCAGCGTCTCAGGAATAGGTTTTATCTCCTCCATTAACCCTCTATTCTAACCGGAAAATTTTTATTTTAACCATTTCCGATTTCAACATTTATCGCCATAGAACACAATGGTTAGCGACAAGCGCTTTTCTGCAAATGATTGACAGTGTCAAGAGAACAGTCCATCACAAACTGCAATACTACTAAAAACGGAGTGGTTGTAATTTATTAATACTTCTGGTTTCAACACTAATTTCCGTAGAGCAAAAACGGCAAGAGATATGGAGATGCAGTTTTTTTTTTTTTTTTTTTTTTTGCAATCGATTCAGCTTCTTAAGAGCACATTCAATCTCTTTCTTTAACCATCTATTCAAACCAGGAGTGGTTCATATTAACGATTTCTGGTTTCAATCTATCGCAATGGAAGTAAAACAGTAAGGCATAAGAAGTAATGGCATTCTGATATGGATTCAGCGTCAGAGGAACAGGTTTTATCTTAATCTGTTGCAAACAGTAGTTACAGGTGTACTCCTGGAAGTTCGAGTATTGAATTCCCATAGTTTGGAAGTCTACCGTAGTTTCACACTGTGAAACGAAATCACTAGTTAACAGAATGGGAGTTGAGAAAAACTATCACCTGCAATGTAATGTGACAGTCCATCCATGCGTTGTTAGTATACTAGAATCATTAATTGTAATAATAATATCCAGCTAAATGTTATAATGATAATATGTGACAAATGCATTTGAATTATACCTATTATTATATCAAATTCACTTTCGAATCTTACTATAGGCAGTACGAAAAGCCTATAATTTAAAACTTGAACACTACAGTAATTTTTGGTAGTTCCGTCGTGATTAATATGTTACATACTAGTGATCTTTATTTATTAGTATTGTGTGTTCCGAATATCCTGTATTTTTGTTTAATGTTGTATTAAGTTGTGACTTGCTAGTCGTAAAGTGTTTGTACACATACGCCTTTGTAATTTAATCTTTTACTGTCTCGTGTTTCAAAATATTGCCAAATCAGAGAGTGAATATTTGTAGTACTCTGGTGGTTCTTAGTCATCATAAATTCTGTAAATAAAATATATAGTGTTTTCAAGTTGTTGTTTCTTGTTGTGGGAGAGTTGTCTGGTAACTCGGTTTGTCTGTAAAAAAAAATCATCAAAGCATTTTCTGTAACGTCTTTGAAACTCGTAATATTTTGCGAATGAATGTCGGTCCAACAGGCAAGGATCCTTTAAGTAGCTTTTATTTTAAAGACATTTGTGAAGACTACAAAGCTTGCAATAAAAAAATAAGGAAATGCTAAGCTGTATCTGTTGTCTGTCTTATGGGACGTTAATATCCACAAGGGGCTTAGTGTGCTGCTCGTCCGCATAATAAGTTATTTTACTATTCCTTCAATTAGTTATATTAAGCTGGGAAAAGGTTAGAATATATCTTTCGTACTTGGAATTCTGTTACCATTTTTGGTTTTATTGATATACAGGGTGCGGCAGCTATTTGAGAACAGATTAACATCCGCGGAAAAAGGAGATAGAGCATTTAATGGCCATTGAACAGTATGTAGACGTGAAGACAGACCCAATACAGGATATCATTCTATGAAACCGCCATCTGCCCGTGGGTCCTGGGAATGTTTGTCATGGCTCCCATAATGGCTGCCTGAGAGTCGCAGCGGTGTTGTGTGGATGCATATTAAAGGCCCTCTCAATCATGCCCCAGACGTAAAAGTCCAAAGGGTTGATATCAGGGGAGCTGGGAGGCCATATGTTTGGAGTGACGAAGTCGAGAAAATTCGTTGCCAAACATTCTTGGGTTGAATGGACCGTATGGACGAGAGCGGAGTCCTGCTGAAAAACATATGGCCTGCCACGTGCTATAGCAGTAATCCAGGGCTGCACAACCATCTTCAACACAACGGCGTTGACTCTGGCACCCTGACCAAAGAAATGTGCGGGCATCACGTCGCCCTCACTGCTCATGACCCCCAGAACTATCACAGAGGCGGGGAACTTAGTGCGCATGACGGTCGAAACCTCGTCGGGTATTTTGCACAGCCACCGATCATTTCTGCGGTTCGCCTTCTGGACGAAGATTTTCTTATTCGAGAAGAACCAGAGCATTTCTGGCTGCTCGGGATGTTTCAGCTTGTTCAAAAAACGCCTGGTGCGGGTCACTGTATTCTACCTGGTTCTCGCGGGCATGAATTGGCCTCTCTGCATCACGTACGACTTGTAACGGAGGTCTTCATACACCACACGTCGAATGGTGGCCTCGTCAATCTGCTTCTCTCTTGCGAGTGCCTCATGGACTTCCCTGGGTCCGCTTCGATAACAGCTTGGACTAGAGCGATGAATTCGGGCATCCTGATCCTGTCCGAACGCTGACAATGTCGTTTCCTGTGGGAAACGGTTTCCACATTACCAATGGCGGTCTCCAGTTCTCTCCGAACTTGGGAGACGAATGACTGCGCGAAGTTCAAGAAGGCAGCGATCTTGGAATCGGCGTGTCCTGCAGCTAAGGAGACGATGACTGCATGTCTCTTCGTTTCCTGGGTTAACATAGGATTTGTTGTTTACCTGCAACAAAAAGGGTGGTGTTACAGTGAAAAGAGGCGCACCACACAAAGGAATCGTGAGTGGGAAATTGAAAGGACAGTGGTGTCGCTGTCTTTCTTTCTGAATTCAAAACTGTCGTAAAATTTTTGAATGGAATATAATCTAATTAAATATGAATAAAATAAATGGATTTTATGATTCTAACTTCAAATGCTTGTTGTTGGGTTGATTATTTCATATCGGACTTCCGAAGAAATATCAAAACTATTTTAATGACCGTGTGAGTAGCGACAACTCCCAGTTACGACCCCTCTTTTCAGGTTTTAGTAGAAATAGAGAAAGAAAGAGAAAAAGAAGGTAGGAAGAAAGAGGGAAGGAGAAGAATGAAAGGAAGAAGAAAATAGGAAATCTGAGGAGAACGAATTACTGGATAATTATGGGAATATGGTGAAGAATCTTGAATAATTTCTAAAAGGTAGTCTGTATTCAGAATGTTATTGCTCAAGGATTGATATTGTAGGGATCCGGGAGAGACACATGTTTACTCATACAACCTCGACCTTGATCCAGGCAACTACGCCAGTGGGATTTGCCCCGACCCAGCCTAGGTGACGAGAAAATTTAGTTCTATTGTTTGTCCGTTATTCTAGAGCGAAGGTTACCTAGAAGCCGGTCTCGGAACTCCAGAATTCAGAGATCAATCACATATTTGAATCAGCCAGGAAAAAAAATCGAGTAATGCATACTTTTGTCACAAATGAGAAATTTGATATTTCTGAAAGATCGTCGTTTATTCAGGCGTATCCTGTTATTTTGGCTTTTCTCACAGAGCCGATTATAACTTGTTTGATACTTTATCCTTTATAACCTTAGTCATGCATTATAAAACCATTACAGTAAACCAACGTTAATGTTACGACTTACAGCTAAAAATTATCACTCAGTCACACCCACATTCACACGGGACAGCGTGTAAACAAGGATAAAATGTTCTAAAAGAAAACATCTAACTACATTGTTCTATACAATTTATTACATTTAAAAAAATATTAGCCATTAATGACATATTTGAAATATATTGAAAAAATCTTGGCAATATACGTGCTAGATTGAACAGCAACGTATGAATGACATATGAAAATATACATGTATATTTATTTATATCCACATATATTAACAAGGAGATTAATAGGAAAATATTTATGGTACACAAAACTTATTTACGTAAACGAATATATTCTTATATTTTGTAATATTATAAAAAACTATGTAAAGAATTAGCTGAGTCCCTTCGCATATATAAAATTTACGTTTCATTCGTTCATTCTTTTTTCTTTTTTGTTAGTTTACGAGTCCTATCTCGTAACAAGCGATGAGTGTCAATATCACACAGACCGTTTGGCACTTTTACTGTTTCATTCATTTTGCTATCATATTTTTATAATCATATATATATATATATATATATATATATATATATATATATATATATATATATATATATATATATATATATATATATATATATATATATATATATATTGATGTAGATCATTACAAACAATACCGATTTCCTTCGTAAGAGCATTTGGGACACTTTTCCCTATTTAGGATGTAAGAAACAAAGTTTTACCCTTGCAATCATGGAGGCTATTTTATATCGGTTAGTCAGTCAATAGTTATTTTGTAAAACAACTCTAAACCACTATATCCTTCATTAGACGCACACACTACTAAGCTTAAACTGTCAATTTCTCATTCGTGGGAGATTCAAAATTTTACTAACATTATTTGTTCCCTCTTTCGTTCCTTGATATTCACGTCGATGAATATCTCCACGAATCTTGTCCCACGACGTCTCAGTTATTAAATTAGGTTCAAAAGCTATATACTGAATGATCAATATTTGTAATGTTCAATACTTGGGGGGGGGTTAAAATTTAAAAAATCCTGAAGAAGAGAATAGAGAGATAGCTGAAGGGGGAGAGAGAGAAAAAAGCGGCGCCAGAGGAATAAGCTAGAACACTACGACTACAAAGATAAGTGGTCGAATTTCGTCATAGAACAATCCATAGCCAAATATACTTACATATGCCGAAAAGGTGGCTCACTAAAAGACTACACTTCAAAGAAAATTTTAAGACACAGATAGTTCAGTTTTCTCTTAGCATCTTTCTTCAGCAAAAGAGTCGGTTTCTGTATTCGAAAAAGGGAAGGGTTGAAAGGGTGAATTTATAGGGAAGTAACATTGTAAGTAACATAATCAATACATACCGCTTCCGACACTGTACTGAAGCATTTCTTTCAGCGGTATATCACTAGATCTATCCTGGCCCTCATCCCACCTCAAGTTGTAAAGTAAAAAGGGACAGAAATATCCAAGATAACTGCGCACTTGAGTTTCAGTTCACAATAATAAAACTATTGGGCAAGTAAACAGTCTTTTGTAAGCTAAAGGAAACGGTGATGTTGAGAATGAATGAAATGGTGGAATGAAGTAAGTGGAAGGGAACTAAAGAACCACAAGGAAGTCCACACACACGGTGTTTCTATGCCACAAAGCCCACTTGGTACCAGCTGGGATCGAATCAGAGTCTTCACACACCAAGGGTGAAAGCTGTGCCACTGAGTCCAGCGGCCCCGGGGCTTGGTCGAGTAGCCTTTACCTTTATAGTTTCTTAGTATTTAAAGTAATGAATGTTACGATTATGAAATAGATTTTCCTTAATGAGCTGCATAAAAACAAAAGCCTTCGAAATGCATTAAACAATTTGCGCGATTTGATTGTGAACAAAATAGTTTCTGTAAATTTAAAACTGATTACAAAATGAACCCGTAACTTTATTAGGTGAATATGAAATATACTCCCAGCACCAATCAAAACTATTTGAATTGTCATGAAAAGAAAGAAAGAAAAAGCCAATAGCGTTGTAAAAAGATTAGTAAGTAAGTGAAATACATTTCGGACGTGAATTTCGGAAAATAAAAATTACTAAACCCATTTCTCCTTCAGCAGTGCGCAGAATCAATGTCTAGCGAATGAACACCTCCATGATAACAGAGAGAAGTCGGTGTTAAGTCAATAACAAAAGAAAGCTAAATAAATTCATATTAAAAGTTATATCAGTGTGTAAATACGGAGACGCACCAAAGCTCGAAAACTTAATACACTATTACTCCTATGTATCAAGCAATCGTTCAGCTGTCATTTGAGAGGATGGAAATCCCAGGTTCCTGAACAATTATGTTACTAGAGTAAAGTAAGGAGTGTATTTATCTTACAGTGAACTGCTTTGATGCCAAGTGGCCTAACTCCAAAATTGAAATTTTCCAGGAGTGAAAGTTCAAGTTCAATATCTCATGGACAATCCGTTTCTTTTATGTTGAGAACCAAAACCGTAACTACTGTACGTAGTTTATTGTTTTATGATTTAGTGTGTACAAAATCCTTTGAAAAAATACCTATCTATAGAAGTGAAAGGTACCTATCTCTACTAGTTCTTGGCATCCAAGCAGTCCATTTATTGTAATATACCGTGTAAAATAGTCTCGTATGTGATGTACAACAAATGTTACATTATATATTATGGACATTACGGAAGTTAGAGAAGAAATATTTGGAGAGCTTCGAAGTGTGGTGTTGGGGGAAGATGGAGAAGATAAAATGGACAGAGAGAGCAACAAACGGAGATGTTTTAAAACGGATAGGAGAGAAGAGGACATTTCTAGCCACCATTCTTCGTAGAAAGGCCAATTGGATTGGACACATCTTGCGAAGAAATTGTCTTCTTAACACCGTCATAGAAGGAAAGATGGAAAGGAAGCGAGGAATAGGAAGAAGAACACAGCTGATCCAAGATTTGAAAGGTAGGAGAAAATATTGGGAGTTAAAAGAATAAGCTGAAAATCGAGAAAAGTGGAAGAAACATTTCCAGGCCAAAATCTAAAATTGAGTAAAAAAAATATCCTCATTAGTCCCAGGACCTGCCGAAAACCAGAATACCTAATAATAATAATAATAATAATAATAATAATAATAATAATAATAATAATAATAATAATAATAATAATAATAATAATAATAATAATAATATAATATTATTCATAACTAGGTTAGGAAAGCGAATAATCCAGAAGTTATGTAGTCCTATTGCGTTCATGGGAACGAAAACAATAATTATAACTATGCTAAATTACTATAGACTGCCAATTGTTCATTCAGAGAATTTATGAAGTTCACTTTATCGCAATAGTTTTATACAAACTACATATAGGCTACGGATAATAATTTTATACAAAGTAGATAATGGATTATTATTATTATATTTGAAGTACAATCAATATCACGACATTAGTTTTAATTAACTTAATTGAGCTGAAAATTAAATCTTGATCTCGAAAGATTAACTATTAAGTTTATGCGTTCTATAATTTTCTAAAGTAATAAATGCTGCAATTGGTTTCAAGGCTGTTTCTGAGTGAATACTTTCTTGAAAATAATATTAAAAATTATAGAAAGATTTTCGAGACATTCGAGTCGAGTCGAGATTTTCGCGAGCAGTCTCGACTCGACTCGTGTCTCGACTCGAAAAATCGAGTCGAGAAATACGTTTGTCTCGACTTCTCTCGAATTTTACAATGTGTGTCTCGACTCGATTCTCGACTCGAATTCGAGTCGAGTCGAGTCGAGATTCGAGACATGTCTCGACTCGAGCGCATCCCTACGTACAATGTAAGTCAATACTCGGCACCTTGTATATCACATCGTTAACAAATCATTATATAATTATTTTCTGTAAATAATAAGTAAAATCTTCTTGTGAGTTTTACTGAAATGTTTGGATTGCGAGCGTAGCGAACAAGAAATTTTTTAACAAATCTATTTCTTTGCAAACCGACAACAATATTGATTTAATAGGGCGCCAATACTTTTACGGGACACCACATCGTTTACTCATTTTCAACACTTCTTTTTTGTTATTGCTTGTTCGGCGCCCTCTTGCTACCAGCTTCCTCCCCCTCCCGTAGCTACGGCTCTGGGTGTGGTATCTTCTCCGTCACGATGTAGGTTTTGTACATTTGCTAATCGTACACATAAATATCATTCTCTGACAGAAGAGTTGCTCTAAGTTGGAATCTCGCTATCTTCGATTCTGGACAGTGAACATGGGCGGCGATTAGGGGGGGCAAAGGAGGGCAGTTGCCCCCTCACTTTTTTGAAGTGACCCATTAATGTATATCATTTGGAAATATAAAGTTATTGTATGTATTATTGGTTCATAGAAAAAATGATGTCATATGATATTTGCCGTTACCTGAGTACGTATTGGTTGTCTTCCCGTGGAGTTATGAAAGCTGCACAAATTACGTTTTAATTGCCACGGAAAATGGCCCAAAATTAACCTATTTTAGCTCCACAATTCCAGAATACTTTCATTTCTTCTTACAAGGGCTCGATATGTTAGTTAGTCGCTTTGAAACTAATTGAGATGTCATTTCGAAAAAAAAAAAAGAAAAAAAGGAAAAGTTTTTCACAAGTTATTCTTTAATTGCACAAAAATTGACAGTTCCTGAAATGTCTTTTCTTCTTTCTAATAGTAAGGAATATTGATTAAAAAGAGAATCACAAGAAACAACTTCTATCTTTTATAATGTTTTGCAGTGTAATATACTAGTGAAGTGATGTGTTTAGGGGTGTACGAGTGTATATACAACTAAATTTAGTGAATTCAACAGAATTCTAGATTCTAGGATTATTTTGTATAATTGGAGTGTGGAATAATTCTAAGATTGTTGAGTTTTGATGTATTCCAAGAAAGTGAAAACTGCATCTAATGGCAACGATCCGAACCAATAATTTTGAAATTTTACGTCGGATCGCAGTCAAAATCTATACAGCAAATTCCGACATGTTGTCCCTCTAGACTCAAAATTTAACGTTAAAAGACCGAAAATTGCGCCCTCTAGCTTGTCGCATACATACAGACAGACGAACAAATAAAGATCAAATTGTCCCAGACACTGACGTTCGGCACTGATGTTATAATAAGTATCACGCTTTAATAGTTAATTACGCGGCGGACTGCCATACCTTGCGCTTTCCCTTCATACAAGCTATGCCAAGGTGTAAAGTTTTGAAAAAAAAAATAGAACTGAGGTGGGGA